>NC_090921.1:1240034725-1240659725 GCF_040938575.1 Ambystoma mexicanum
CATTTGTCTGCCCTCCCCTACTTTTGTCTTTAGCCCCCTCTGTGCCCCTTCTAAATTTGATTCCTGTCGACGCCACTGCCACTAGCCCGGGTAGACGAGCATCTTTGGGAATTTTTTTTTTTCTTCCGGTAAATGTAATGTACTTTCCATTAAGGCCACTAGATGGCAGCAGTGCACTGTGCACGGCTTTTTAATGTAATACGATCAAGTGTCTTTACTGCATACACTCGTGGTAATACCGACATCAGTCATGAAGGGCTGACCATCATAGACCGAACACCCTGTCACACTCGGAATACATTAGAGTACACACCCCACGGCAAAACCAACAAAATCAAAACACCAGATCAGCATGTAAAGCAGGTCTGCGAGTTTGGAGAACACACACTGCTTATGATGGTCCAGTGAGCGAAGGTAACGGATGGAAAAACTCCTACAACACAACTAGGGCATTATAGGGTAGAAAGAACGTGGCTATCGTCACAGTGTGTCGACAAGAGGGGCACCTTTCTGAGGAACCAGGCTTAAGAGTGTTGGTACTGGCGCAACAAGACGACACACCTGCGATTAACGGCATGTTCTTTCTGCCCCATATACCCTAGTTACTTAAATGTAAAACAAACGTTCTTTGAATCTTTCTGTTGGTATTTAGTGTAACATAACCAAGGGGTCTTGACGGTTCTAGTTTGTTGCATTAACTTGAATGATTTGATAGTTTCACCTTCTCTGATTAAATGCACCTGAATGACCTCTCTAATGTGATATCATTCTAAATGCACCCAAACAACTACTTTCACTTGATGCAATTCTACTTTCGACCACAGCTCCATCCAAGGGTTACACATACAAGGGTTGGTGCTTTGTTCATTTTTATTATGGAGACCATAATTAAATGCAATACACTGTACCTTGTTTTCAGAGGTCTCCATCATTTAAGAGTGCATTTTTTTTATTGTATACGGTTTGCAAGAAACCTTTACAAAAAGACTAAGAAGCAAAAAGACATTACATTTAAATTTCAATTATACTAATAAGCATTAACACATAGATCCAATTTCCAATTACAATTTCCAGAGAATAAGGGACAAATTTAAATTTAGATTTGAAAGGTTCAGTGCGAAGTTCAGTGCAGCGTTCAAGAATATACCGACATTAAAAATTTAAAAAAATTCAAAATTCTAATAGAAAAAACCCTAATAGAGAGAAAGAAAAAAAACCTGCAAAAACTAAAAACATTTCATAAAGACAAGCATAATCATAACAGGCATAATCAATACAACGGGGCATATAAATCTAAAGCTTTGATAAAACCAGCCACAGCAAGTCCATCCTTAATATTTGAAATAGAGAGACACTGTGACCAGATCAGATTGTCCGCCCCCATTTGCCCCATTACATTAAAACGACCTAAATATTTGTCCCTTAAAGATGTCAAAGCAGTACAGTCTAAAAAGGAGATGCCGAGCAGTTTCGATCAACCCCAGAGTTTTGCAAAACCGACAGATAGGATCTAAATCAGAAAACTCCTTCCTTTTATGTAGAACTTCCCGAGACGGAAGGAGATTCCATCTGAGTTTAATGAGAAGGGAGCAATAATATCTGTTGGGAAATTGATTCAGAATAAAAGACAGCAGGCCTCTTTTCTTATGGTCAAATTGTAAATCTCTCAAAGAGGAATACAAATGTAATTTTTCAATAGTGTTACTCCAGTCATGACTGAAGAGACACTCCTTGACCTTGTTGGGATTTATCCATCAAGGGCTTGTCACAGAGATCACTAAAAGCGTTGAGATATAAATTCTGGACTAAAGGTCCCTGAGAAGCAATTATGTGGCCCATATGAGCATAGAGAGTATCAGGTTTAGGAGAGAGCAAAGCTGAAAAAAGTGAAAGAACCCTCCAGAGAATCCTGGCTCGGAATGAGACTAACCCTAGTTCATACCCAATAGCCACTGTTGGAATGGAATTAGGCAGTTTCAGAATTGTCCTCCAATAGATACCCTCAAGAGAGTCCCAGAAAATCAGAAGTGCCGAGTAGTGGAGTTCCATTCCATAGAGAAGCTTTGGAGTAACCTTACCCTTAAAGAAATCTACTACAGGCTTAAGGGAGAACATGCCATATTTATTGTCAAGTCTAAGGGATTGGGAGATGAGTGGGAGCAATGTGTCTCTAAGGAATCGTCTAAGTTCGATCGCCGAGGGTTGGGCCAAAATCAAATAACCAAGATAGACTATTTTATTTGCTCTGATTATATTTTCACCACCTATTTTCCATACTTTGTTATTCCCCATTCTCCCCTTTGAGAAGACCATAGTACGGGTTTTGCTCGGGTTAATCTTAAGCCCATTAACAGTGGCATATTCTTCAAATTTGCAGATGAGCCTCTGCAGGCCCACTTTAGTTTGATCAAAAAGAAGAAAATCCTCGGCATAAGCCAACCATGAGAGCCTCATATCCCCTAGTTTAGCACTAACCATGCCTGCATTTCTCAGAAAGGCATCAACATCAGCCATATAGAGGATAAAGAGACAGGGAGCTAACGAGCAACCCTGTCTCACCCCAATACGTGTCCTTATCCTTCTGGAAAGGGTAGCTGCCAGGTCAAGCCTGATATGGACCCCAGAATTTTCATACATAGCCATGATGAGTTAAAAGCCCGGCCGGAATGCCCCCATTTAGTTAGTTTTCCCCATAGTCTTGACCTGATAACCAGGTCGAATGCATTTGACAGGTCGATGGACGCAACATAAAGAGAACCATCATATTTACCCCAGGTGGAAGTCTGCAGGGCGCTGAGAATAAGACCATTGAGGTTAGTCGAGTGGCCTTTCCTAAAGCCCGTTTGATGTTTGGGGAGAATATGATTTTCCCTGATCCAAACGTTAAGGTGTGAGAGCAACAAGGAGGCAAAAAGCTTACAATCCGTATCAATAAGCGAGATAGGCCTATAATTTTTGACCTCGTTACGCAAGCCTCTTTTAAAGATTGGTACAATATGAGCAGTTTGCCAACTAGTGGGTACCTTCCCAGAGTTAACGACATCTTGAAAGAGTAAAGAAAGAAGGGTAGCCCAGAGATCTGGCTCAGCTTTAAATGTATTGTTAGTGAGGCCATTAGGCCCCGGAGCCCTAGATTTCTTGGCGTTGGAGATGAGTCCTAGTACTGTGTCGGAATCAGTAGGAGGCTTCCATGAGTCCCTAGAGGGGTTGTTCCCCAACAGACAAGAAACTAATCCCTCACCCCAATGTCAAAGAGTTTAGTGTAGTGCTCAACCCATTGAACCTCAGGGATGGCATTCAGCTGGTCGGCCACCGCCTCATTGTCTAAACTAGATACCGTAACCCAAAATGCCCTCAGATCTCGTTTTATGAGCACTGCAAGCATATGCTCTGCATCATTTTGTAGCATAGTAGCTTTTCTAGACTTACAATAATTTTTATATTTTTGGCGAATAGTTTTCATTTTTGTTTTTTTGTCAGCCCATTCAAGATCTAGGGCTTGTATATCTCTAATGAGTTTCCTAGTGAGACCCTTTACATTGGCCAATTCTTGGTTGAATCTATGAGGGTGAGATAATTTAGAAACACCTTTCCAGAGCTGGCCATGAATACTACAGTGGAGAGCATTGAGAAAGCTATCAAAATGGACTATATTAAAAACTGCTAATTTCCAACTGAGAGAAGTATTGTTAAAAGAAAGAATCAGTTTACGATTAAGTACACTGATATTAAGAGGAGTCCAACGTACCCCTGTCCCTTGTCCCACAATTTGGAGATGGGTAGGACCCGCCACGGGCAAAAACTTAGTGGGAAAGGGACAGAGAAATGAGACCCGGAGGATACCATGATCACTCCATGAATTGAAAGAAACCTCGACATTAGAGGAGAAAGGAATAAGAGAGTGATCTACAAACACGTAGTCTAAGGTAGATATTGATGAGGATCTACGCCATGTTGGACGAGGTAAATTAATAGCGTCATAAAAACCATTGAGACAAGTTAGACCCACTGAATCCAAGGCGAGATTCCAACGGCGACCCCCTGCAAATTTCAGGCCTAGGCGAGAATCATCCTCCATAGCCAATCCCAAGTCGTCATATTTGGATTCGGAAGAGATAGAACAATCCGAATTAAGATCACCTGCCAGAATCAGTTTTACCCCTGGGGTACACAGATCTCCAAGAAAGAAGCATATCCGTTAACTCTTGCAGAAACGGCTCAAGAGGAGAGATTCCCTTGTGCCAGTATACATTAACCAGAAGTAGAATAACCGTTAGATCAAGAGAGAACACCTCCAGGGCCAAGATACCAAAATGCGTGTCCACAAGCACCTTAGTCCTAAAACCTAAAGAAGTTCTTAATCCTATAAGAAGACCACCCGACGGCCTCCATCCCAAGCTGGGCTTAGCATTTTGAGAAAAGATATCAAACCCATCTAAAACGGGAGTTGAGAGCATCCAGGTTTCTTGGAGAAAGAAACAATGTGAAGCCCTAATCAGACTGACAGTGTCTAAGTTCGTAAAGAGGTGAGAATTACCTCTAGAATTCCAGGAGAGAAACCCAAAGCTATTCACGGGAGGAACATCTGGAGAGAGTTCTGAATTAATCAGAGGGTACTCATTTCCACAGACCTGCGGTAACATGTGCCCAGTTGCGAAAGTTTCCATTAGATTTGGGCATAAATTGCCTGAGTTGGGGCTGTGGGGTTCTTTCCGGATGATATACCATAGTGAGATTACCCCTATATTCTGCACCCCCTCCATTGTTACTGGAGAACTGAGTGGGTTCCAGTAAATTTGCTTCAAAGCCAAGTTGCTTTAATCCTTCCCTATGCTCCATGATCAAGTCCAGAACCACTCTTGATTTAAGAATGATATTACTTACATCTACCCGATCCCGAATGGGGAAGAAAATGCTGTCCATGTCATAGCTAGAGATGAGCGCGAGCGAGGGAAGTTGATGAAAAATCTTTAAAATATTACCACGATTTAAACAGATTGGCGTATCTTGACCCCAAAGGCTGGTAAGCTGTATAATGTCACGAGGAACTTTAGATTCTGAAAAATCAGGTAGAGAATCAGAGATCTTTTTAGTAAACTGAGTTAATGAATCAACCGCCAAATCGGGGCCCCTAGCACCTCTTAGGATAGTCCTATTTTGAATACCATTTGGACCCACAGGAAATCTTTCACATAACTTGAAAGGAGTGTTGTAATGAACAGAGTCGAGCCCAGAGGGGACACCTTCACGGCCCATAATCGGGCCCGCAATAGGCAAACTTAAAGAGGATGGGTTAAAAGAGAGAGGGGCAGACGAATCCCTCTATAGTTGAACTCCCGTACCACCGTCCCTCGTTATAAACTCAATATTAGCAGGAGGACCTTCAGTAACAGAAATGAGCGATGGGGCCAAAGGTAGGGGCAGGGTAGAAGAAGCCCCATCCTGGGACGGGCATATATTAGGCTTAGGCATTGCCCCACATACAGTTTTAGGAACCAGTATCTCCCGGAATAAGTGTTTGACCATATCAATGTTAACCAAGTTTGCTGTAATCGTTGGCAGAGTAGTCTCTGAACGGCTCTGATCTATCCCCGATATGCAATTAGAAGGAATAATAGGGAGTACTGCAGCAGAAGAGGAATCCTTTGCAATGATATTGGTAGTTAGCACCGTAGAGGCATTAATGGAGATCGGCTCTAGTGGAGTTGGAGCTGTTATCAGAGTACTAGAAGCCACAGAGTCCACTGCCCCCTCAATATTAGGTCCCACTACTAGGGAAGGAGTGTTGTTAGTCGAGGGACCACCAGCCAAACCATCCGGTAAGGGAGATAGAGCTGCTGTAGTGGGAAGTAAGTCAGCAGTGGCCACAGTAGCCACCATAGTAGGAATAGGGGTCAGAGAAGCCACTGGTTCAACAAAATTCCCGGTCCCCTTTGGAACGGGAGTCGTAGATGAAGAAGCTAAAGTATTTGCCAGGAAGAGATTTTTGAAAAATTGGTTCGTATATGAATTTAGATTTTTCACGTTCTTCTGATTTTTAGTTTTCTTCATTTGCTGAGTAATTTTCCTTTTCCTTCCTATACAGGGCAAAACTTTTTGATGTAAAATTTCTTTGATGGGTTCAGTGGAAACAGATGGATTCTCTGAAGTCGGAATAGATATAAATTCTGATGAAGAGGCGATGAGGGCACCCTTAGAAGTATCTACTGGTTCTAAAGACCTACCCACAAGGGGTAAGACCTTGAACAAATAGATTAGGAAGCGGACCGACCGATTCCTCTTGTACTTTCTCCTCCATAAGTACCATAGTGAGTTTGGTGTGAGGGGTAAGATGTACTGCCTTCGATCCAGTGACCTCTCGCATACCCTCGGGAATAGTTGTCAAAATCATAGATGGATGGCTACAGAAATCCAAAGCTGGGCCTTGAGGGACCGTGGGAACCAGGCCCTTAACTAAAACTACCTCTTGTATACTTGGCGTGGTCGCAGTGAGCCCTTTATGTACGATATGGGCTTCAGATGGTAGTTGATTAGGAGGGATTGGGTCAGGACCGTGTGCGGTCAAAAGTGGATGTTCTTCCTTAATAATTTTAACTAACTCTTCAAATCTGTCAAGGCCCTCTAACCTAGAATAGATTTCCGATAGGAGGAGAGAGTGAGATCTGACCTCAGACCATATATTATCATACAAACTCACAAAGGAACTCAGAACCATATTAAGAGCCGAGATAGTAGGTTGAGAAAGTTTAATTCTTTCATCTGCCTCTTTAAGAGTATGATGTAAGATAGATTTGCTGCCCTGATCCTTTTTTGAGTCTGGGAGTAGACCCCTTTCTTTCAACCAATTTTGTTTCTCTGTGTATTCATCAATAAAATTGATGAGATCAGAAGGAGAGCCTGCAAAGGATTCGTCACAGATTTGCTGGGTGACATTATTTGTATTATTACAATTGGGGCCCAGGTGACTATCAGCAATTGCCTTGTCTGCACATTCTATAATGCTGATATTGTCAATATCCTGAGCTAAAGGGTCTTCAATCTCCAATTTCTTAACTACATCGACTAGATTAGTGTGATCTAATGAAGACACTGTTGGAAGTGAGTGAAGAGATTTAACAAGGGTACTAGATGTAGTCATCTTTCCAAAGAAGTGTGAAATATTTTTCCCTTGAATTGGTTTACCTAGGGTACCCAGATTGGATTTTGTTTTGAGGATTGAATTATGGGTTTTGTTAAATGGAGTTTTGAACAAAATAGGTATAGACTTCCCTGTAGGAGTGTATGGAGTTCCAGCCACATTAGTAGACAAATTGACATGAATAGTCGAAGTATGGTTAATGCCCCTAGCTGCGGAATTAACCTCTGGCGAAGGTTCAGTGGGAGGAGAAACAATGTTCCCATTGACCGTCACCATAGGTAATGCAGAGGCACTAGCTACAGGGTCAGCCGCCATAACAGATAGTATAGGCGTCCTGGGATGAGGATGGGCAGGTGTTGACAGAACAATATTAACCATATTGTTGTTAGAGTAATCCAAGTGGCCCTATCCTTTTGAAGAGTAGCACCTTCCGCAAGATTAGAGGCGAAGGTAGCTGCTAGACGTTCTTCCTGTGTATCTATCGAGATATCATGAGTTCCATTAAAAATACAGCTGTTATAAGCTGTATTGCGTGGAATAATACCCATAGCATTGAGTACCTCAGACCTATTGCTGACATGAATTTGAGCCTGGGCCAGGGTTTTAAGGAGTAAAGGCTTATAGGGGACAGCTACAGGGACATGATGTAAATTCCCCAGTATAGCCGGGGAGGGAGCATCTAACAAAGTAGTAACTGGTGAAACAGAAGGTAAATTACCAGTAGCGGACGGAGTTGAAGCCAGTGAGGCCTCCATAGCTGTCTGACTTCGCAGTCCCTTACGTGTCATTCAGAGAGAACCAAGGCCCAGGAGGGAAATACAGGGGACTTGAGAAAACAACAATACTCGTATAAGCTAAAACTAGACCTAAGATACAATGATTAATTTTTTCCTTAAAATACACAAAACAACGTACACAACAGTCGATAAAATTATGAACACTGCGATCTAAAAATATAACACTAAAAAACCAGAGGCAACCTCAGGCAAAAATGACAAATGTCCCAAGAACACTCATGGATTAAAAATACAGAAGGAAATGGATCTATGCAACCCCCCCACCCTAAAAATTAAAAGAACAGATGTATTAAGAACTAGAGTTGATAATGTTCTTAATCAATGGGTAATCAGAATGTATCGATTTTTAGGAATAGCCACAGTCGTCAAAAGAACCAAGAGGAGCGCTCAGTCTCAGGGTAGGGAACGCCCGACAGCTTGTGGAGCTGCCAGAGTCCGACTCTCCACCCCAAACCCTTAGAGCTGAAGAGGTGCTGGAGGATGAATTATACAGCACAAGACCCAAGTTCCAGTTACTCACAGCACAACAGCACAACAGCGGCTCCAGCCCTTACTGCCTCCAGGGCTTAACGCCACAAGGGTGGTTTTGCCGGCAATTTGTGCTTGATTCAAGTCACGTGATCCGTCACGTGTGAACGCTAGGCTCCGCCCCCTCCAAGGAACGGGACTCGCAGCAAGAGCAACACGCTCGCAGTGCTGCTGTCAGGGGGAGCAGGAACACACAAAGTCAAGCAGTCAGGAGACAAAGGACTCCCACCAAGTAGCAATATCAGTAAGAGTGTATTAGCATACTTGATCAAAAAACATTTTACCTTTTAGATTTGACCAAATTGTTTTGATCATTTTTTCGGTCAAATAAAATAAAAATATGGGGAGAGGTAAGGGAATTGGTTAAGGTGATGGTGGGGAGTTATTCTTTGACCAAAAAAAAGAACCCCAAAAAAAAAAAAAAGTCAAATATTTTCGACCAACTAGAGCTAAACCTTTAAGGGTGCCTTATCACTGTGAAACAAAATATCATGAAAACCAGAACAGTCCCAGAAGAGCAGAGATTAAGCCTCTAGTGCAGGGGTGCACAACTGATTTTGACAGAGGGCCGAAAGTACCTTACATGAGGGCTATAGTGGGCCGAAAAGTAAATGTGGGCGGGGCGGTAGGCGGGGCATGGCAGGAGGCTTTTTAAACCCCCAATTTGTACTAAACACATGGAAAAAGAATGTTTTTGAGGGGTAACGATTTTTATTTGCATTTCAAACTTACATTTTGTACTACACATTTTCCATTGTTATAATTTATTTCTATTTAGTTATTGTATCTCGCCTGTTTAATTAACTTATATATATTTTTATATTTTATTGACCCTAGATACACTATGCCCCATACACTAAGCCCCATGTCCCTCACCCCAACCAAACACTATGCCCCATGTCCCTCACCCACAACCAAACACTATGCCCCATGGCCCCCTCACCCCCAACCAAACACTATGCCCCATGGCCCCCTCACCCCCAACCAAACACTATGCCCCATGGCCACCTCACCCCCAACCAAACCCCTCAACTCAGCACACACACAAACATGCACCAATACAGACCGGAACCCGAACCCCCACCCCCCCCCCCAACTCAGCACACACACAAACATGCACCCATACAGACCCGAACCCCCCACCCCAGCACACAAACATGCACCCATAGACCCGAACACCCCACCCCCCCAACTCAGCACACACACAAACCTGCACCCATACAGACCCAAACCCCCACCCCCCAACTCAGCACACAAAAAACATTCAAATCAAAACATTCATACACATCCGACACCCCACACCCCCGCATCTCAACATACACACAAAATACATTCAAATACAAACATTAATACACATCCCCCCACCCCCGCATCTCAACATACACACAAAATACATTCAAACACAAACATTCACACCCCCCACATCTCAACATACACACAAAATACATTCAAATACATTCATACACATCCGACACCCCCCACCACCCCCGCATCTCAACATACACACAACATACATTCAAACACAAACATTCATACACATCCGACACACTCCCCCATCCCCGCATCTCAACATACACACAAAATACATTCAAACACAAACATTCATACACATCCGACACACACCCCCCGCAACATACACACACAAACATAAAACAAAACAAACCCGACACACAAACACAAACAGACCACTTACCGGAGGCGTGCTGGAAGGCAGGCAGGTAAGCGGCAGGTAAGCTGGAATCGTACTACGGCTGGCGTGGTCCAAGGCTGAAATGCCTTCCAGCATCCAGCCTTATGGACCACGCCAGCCGTAGTGCTGGCCCTCCATTGGTGCAGCACACACACATTACGTGGCTCGTAGGAGCGACGTGATGCGTGTGTGTGCTGAGCCAATGAGGGCCAGTGTTTTCACCGGCCCGGAAGACAACAAAGACTTTCCTAATGGAGGGTGGCCGCGGGCCGCCCTCCATTAGGAAAGTCTTTGTTGTCTTCCGGGCCGGTCAAAAGGGCATGGCGGGCCGCAACTGGCCCGCGGGCCGTATGTTGTGCACCGATGCTCTAGTGTGTTACAGTGTGCATGTTGTTGGGTAGGATTAAAGAAAGCGAGGGGGTGGCAGGGCTCAGTGGGCATGACAGCTCATTTTGGATGTGACTAGTTGCGGGGCGGGCAAAGAAAGGGGCCGTTTCCCTGAAGATAAATCTTTAATAAAAATGTAGGATGCATGCAGTGCATTTTCCAGTCACCTTTTAGTAAGGAGGTTAAGCGTTTCTAAATCAACTACACAAACCATCGCAAAACAGCATACTGTGCTATCAAAATGCATTATGAACAGTCGCTGCCATTGAGTGAGAACTCCAGTCCTATTTAGCTATGTTTTTTTTTTATACCTGGTGGTAGTGTTTGCCTGTGATCAATATCTGGAGTTTTGGAAACATGTTTCAAGTGTCACCATGTTCCAGTAAAAAAAAATAAAAAGTGCTTGCAGCCTGCTATTTCTCGACTCGTTTTGATATTAAAAATAAATCTAGCTTAATTAGTTCTCGCGGTTATGAAAATGTATATGGACAGTAATGTTTCGTCAGGTGTGCAGTTTTTTCAGTAAAAAGTAAATCATCATCCAGTTTGTGGGGTGAGTGCATTTCTCTACGGTCAAGTAGATAATATAAGTTACTCGACCTGCAAGCCTAGAAGGATTTTTAAGATTTCTCAAGGCCTGTCCAGCTACAAGACCTTGCACCATCGATGCTGGCGAAGAGGAGGGCCCTTTGTGACTTAACGTCTTGGCTGAGAGAGGACATTCATTACAGATGGGGGCTTCCCCTATGCAGTGATTTGTTGGAGAACTTAAGACAGTTATGTTAGGCAGAATCCTGTGCAGTTCCCTTAGGGAGCACTAGACAAGATTAGGACTACAGGTGAGAGCAATAAATCCCCTTTGGTATCAGTCTGTACCACAAAGATTTAGTTGGTAGCTGTGGCTGAGCAGTCAGACTTATCTAAGAGGGAGATGAGCAGTATTCAGGGTTTACACAATGGGCCTACAGTACTATGGCACAAGGAAACACTGACCAAAGTTTTGTATTAAAAAGTTGATATATATTTAATACACTTCTAATAAAACACATGCATCACAGTCATCAAGCAAGTTAAATTAAGTCAAAGGAAAAATATACACACTCCCAAGTTGAATTGTAGACCAAGTGAACCAGAGTGAAAACTGAGCAAATCGGCACAGTGACAATTACACACAAGGGATCCTCTAACAATTCCTCACAAGGGAGGGAAAGCACAAGTTATATAGAAACAGCTTCTTACACACCCTAGCAACACTTCCCATCAGTTTGTGAACCAGTTTAAGCAAGGCAGTGCATCAGTATAAGCAATACTTAAATGAAAACTGAGCAAAATGGCATTTAACAAGGTTTTCCGAAAGGGGAAGACAAGGGAAGTTATAAGAAGTAGGTGCACCAACACAGTTCTCAGTGAGAATCAATCTAAAGAAAGCAGATCTAACAAATGTGACCAGAGTCAGTAGGCCTGTGCCAGAGTCAGTGGTACAGGGCAAGGGCCCAGGAGCAAAATGTTCTTGTAGCTGCAGTCAAGTCTTTGGTGAACGAATTTGAAAAGGTGGTTGCAGAAGTTGAAAAGACAATCTTAAGAGAGAATGGCGGCCAACCCAACAGGTAGGTAAAGGATTTAAAACACCTTTAGTGCTACCGCGAAGGAAGAGCGGCCTGGCGAAACAATGTACCTTTAAATGAAGAAGTGGCTCCTGCGGTGGCAGTTGTTCCTGGTAGTTCCTGCAGTTCGGGTGATCCAGCAGAGGACGAGAGGCTCTCGTCGTGGAGGAAGGTTCGAGTTACTGCACTACCCACGGATGAAACCAGTCGCGGTGCTGCCCGACAAATAAAAGGTACGCTCCTTTAAAATCGCGGTCTGGGTGGACTGGTGCCTGGCTATCCGGCCTCCGAGCACAGGGTACGGGAGATTCGACCAAGGCAGGTCCGGGAATGCGATTGGCAAACTGGTTGGCCCCACCAGCTCAAGGGAAGAAGGCTCTTGCAGGCGACTATCTTCTCTCGTCGTGTGGAGAAAAGTGGTGAGACGCTGCAGCAGGGCTTCACCGGTGGTTCAGTCATTGCAGATGTCTTTGGCTTCTCTCCTCTTCGGCTTCTTAGTTCCAGTGGCGACGTCTTGCTCTTCTAGTCCTCAAGACCCTGCTTTTATGCAAAAAGATCCCCATTCATACAGCCTAGCTGTCACTCACACAGTGGAGTGGTCATCTTGGCGGGAGACCCTCCGGCCTATCAGGATAGAGTGCGACATGGGTTGTGGAGGCAACCCTGTCCGGGGGTCCTACTCCCCCTCCCACACAATGGACCTACCCCAGACTCCGTGACGCCAAAAGGAGGGCTTCTCGGTAGAAGCCTGCCAAAAGGATGAACAAAGGATCCCCGACCTGGGTTAGGAGTTTAGAGAAAGACACGAGAAAGAAGTTATATTAAAGTTCTGGCAAATAAAACCTAGCGGAGTAAAGTTAATATTAAAATTCACCGGCGGTATGTTAGAGGCTGTCAGAAAAAGTGGTAGCCTCGAACAATGGGAAAATCCCATAGGGAAATATTTGCGGTCGAATATTTATGGTAGTAACCACTGGCAACAGCCAGAAACTTTTGAGAGGGACTGTACGGTACTCTCTCGAAAATGAACATGGGGAAAAACTATTAACCCCTTCCAGTACCTCCATAGTAAGATGGGTTGTCCTGGTTTAGTTCATAGGATTTGTCTAGTAAAGTCAATGGGGACTTTACATGCCCTGGGATACAGTAGTCAGTCCCAGGGTATGGAGTCTATGTTTGGGGGTCGCTCCGACACGCCTGTGTCACTGCACTGAGGGTGCTGTGTAACACATGTGAATAAAGATGGTTCCTATGAGGTTGAGAAAGACCATAGGCATTAAACACAAAAATAGCCTAGAACACACATAGTAAAAATGCCTAAGAGTGGGAAAAAGAGTCTCACTCTTAGCAGGTAAAAAGAAACAAACCATTCAAATCCAGCAAAGCTGCTGGGGGACTCTATAGGTAAGGGAAATTAGCCATACAATGAGAATTCTCCCTAACAAGTTACATCTGGGCAGGAAGCCATGCTAACCTATGAACCCTGCTTCTATGCCATCCTCGCCTACTAGGTCGGTCGAGGTGCGCTCAAGAGTCTCCCCTTTCCAACGAGCCCACACACAAGCAGATTGCTGGTCGAGGATCGTTCTATCCTCGACCAGCAATTACCACTGGACCACCAGGGAATTGATATGCGGGTATGCCCTCCCCCAGCCCCCAAGGAAGGCAAAACAACATAGGACTCTATATAGAGTGGCCCACTTAGGAGCATTAGGGTCCTTGCTGCTTCCCTAGGGGGGCAGAATAGAGGGTCTGGGCAGTGGGCCCGTGGCCCAGCCCTCCCACAAATCTCCCTCAAGTAGGTGCATATCCTTGCTGCTTCCCTGGGGGGATAGGGGTGCAACATTGGTATTCAGGTCCCTTTTTGCCACCCCTGGGAAGCAGCAAGGACCACAAGGTTACCAGGGGAATGGTTTTGGCGCAGGGGCTCCCAGGGGCCACACCGCCCTCCACCCGACCGCCAGAATTGCCACAAAGGTGACACAATGTTGTTTTGCCTTCATTGGGGGCAGATGGGTGCTGTTTTGCACCGATTTGCCCCCAAGGGAGGCAACACAACATACCAGTGTATACAGATAGCAAACCTGGGGTTAGCAGGGGGTTGTCACGGTGCCTGTGAGCCATCCCTTCCAGGAATCCCCACCAAGGAGGTGCATCTTTGCTGCATCCCTGGGGTGGGCAATATTTGGGATATGTTCCACCATTGTGTCACCACTGGAGAGCAGCAATGGCCAATAGACCCCCCAGGGATTCCATTTAGGGGAGTAGAGGGGGGCCACTTGGCAGATAAGAAGCCCTCTCCCCTGATAGACCCAAAAGGGATGGGGCATGCAATTATTGCCCTCCCTGGTGGCAGATCAGCAGTATAACCTTGTTTTGTTGGTGCATGGCCAGTGATGTAAATGGACATAATGTACTGGGTTATGGGTGGCCGGGCGGGGTTATGGGGTTGTTGTCAGTGGGGTGGGTGGGACTGGGGCCAGATGGCCAGTGGTGTAGGAGAGAGGGCAGAGCCAAGTGTTGAATGATGTGCTTCCCCTGAATATAGGCAACATATTTTGCATTTTGGGAACATAGGAATGACCACCAATTTATCAAACATGTCTTTGCTAGTAATTCAACCGCTCAATCCTTCTGAGCATGCAATGTACACTTTGTATGGTGCTCATTTCCTCTGTCAGAATAGTCACCCTGGCAGTAACATGTGTGCAACACCCGAGACATATATACAGCTTTGGACGGTTTCATTGTTTGAGTTTGGGCTGTTGAGCAAAGCGCGACTTTCAGATGGAGTCTGTCCTTGTATATCATGGCTCAGCTGCACACAGAGACACTGTGTCTATGCGTGCAGCCGAGTAGTTATATGCAACAGAGTGCGATAACCCCCCCCAAACAGACTCCCCCCCCCCCACCCAAGTTGAGGAAGCTTGCTGCCGCACATGGAGAGACTCACAGCAGTCAGGGGCAGATAGTTTCCTCAATTTAGGGGGTTTGGGCCTTGTGTCTCACAGAACAGAGCTGAGTCAAGATGGCACAATTACTCCCCTGTGCATGGGGGTGGAGATGTATTTCCGTGGGCTGGACCACAATTGCAGGGTCAGCCCACGAAATGCCCCCCCCAATGCCGGCAGATTGTTGCTGCTCCTCTGGGGGATGTTTAGGGGTATTTTCCACCATTTTGCCACTCCCCCTGTAACGGCAATGGCCACTAGACCAAGGGACTTCTTTTAGGGGAGTGGTGCAGCGCGTCACTTAGCATATAAGCGGCCCTCACCCCCTCTGGACCCAAAAGGAATGGGGCATGCAATGTTTGCCCTCCCTGGGGTCAGATCGGCAGGTTGCTGCAGATTTTTCCCCATGAAGGGTAACATTTTATGTGTTTTAGTTTTTTTCTTGGTGCATGAACAGTGCTGGAAATGGACAAAATGTACTGGGGGAATTCTCAACTGCAGCCCCCCCCTCCACATTCCCTTCCCTAGACAGACCAAGTGCAGATTGTGCGGAATGCAGAGAAGCAGACGGACATGCTGCTCTATCCTCCACGTGCAAGCCAGTTGAGGTCCTCTCGTCAGCCAGGCAGAGGAGGGGATGGGGAGGAAAATGGCCTCTTGGAAGAGCGCCCCCAGCAGGCCAAAATCTGCTGGGACATTGCGTGCAGCAGGGCCCTACGCCGGCTTGAGGAATTGCAGTCATTTCAGATCCGGCTGTGGCAGCAAGAACCAAGTGGAGCGCAGACAGTACCCATTCACACAGTCTACAATAATCATGGAGAAGGTCACTAAGCTTTCTTGTGATCTCTGTACCCTGGGTGACAGAGTGGGAGGTCTGGGCCAAAGAGTCCAGTCTCCTTATAGACCCAACTGGAGACACATTTTAAATTGACACCTATCCAGACTTCCAGATCAGCCCAGCCATCTGGTTCTGTCATTTGTTACAATGGAGAAGATACCAGATGGATGGGTTCAGAGAGCGGCCACCTCAGAGTGTAATGCATTCCAATGGGCCTGGGACAGAAGGTCCTTTGGCCCCCTGGCAAACGAGCAGCAGGCCTGAGGGCTTCAGCACGGTTGACCCATGTGGGAGACAGGCACCTAAGCACAGGGGTAGCAACCCCGGCTCTCCTGGAGCTATGGTCGGTCTGCATTACAGCTTTTCCCTCCAGGGAGGGACCGAGACCCCACTGGGGCTCCCCGGAACTGCCGCTGGGCTTAGGCACAGTTGACCCACATGGGAGGCAGATGCCGGAGGACAGAGGCAGCACCCCCGGCCATCCCAGAGCTCTGGCTGTGCCGCATTCAAACATTTACCTCCAGAAAGAGACGGGGATCCCGCCGGGACCACGGCTGGGCTTGGGGACAGTCGACCCACATGGCAGACAAGCACTTAAGGCTGGGGGCAGCACCACTGGCCGTCTTGGAGTTCTTCCCGAGCCGCATTACAGCTTTTATGTCTGTGGAGCGACCGGGACCACGCTGGGGCTTCCTGGGACCACCGCTGGGCTTGGAGAAGGTCGGCCCACATAGGAGACGGGAGAGAGGTGGCCGGGGCAAGCACCTACGGCAGTCTTCGAAGTCAGGTTGGGACACATTAAGACGGGGACCCCCCCCTGGGTCTCCCTGGACCACTGCTGGGCTGGGGGCAGTTGACTCACGTGTGAAGCAGGCACCCAATGGCCGGGACAGCACCCCCAGACATCAGCGTGCGCGCTCCCCGATCTGCACCAAAACCCTACTGGGGAAGAGGTTGCCCACCGGGCGTGGTCGTGAGGCTTGTGCTCCAGGGCCATCCCACGCAGGCACCCGTGGGACACCACAGACAGCGACATGTGGCACGACCAGCTGCCGTGGTGTAGGGGGAAGAGGAGTCAGGTTTTTACACTGATGCAGCCACCTCCACAAGCACCACCGTGGAACACCGGGCGGCTCGTCCTCCCGAATGCACAAGGCGGGGAAACGGGGAGGCCAGGATGAGCTGGGAACAACCCATTCTGGGTAAGAAATTATAGCGTGATTCAAGCAAGTGATGCCTCGTTGGTATCTTCTTTTCAGAAAAACAGGGAGTTCCCCCTTATCTTTGGGTCGTCCATGTGATGCTGGAAATGTATCGGATGGACAGGGCCTCCGTATCCTTGTCCTTTACTTTTTTTATCGTGTGTTCTGTAGTGTTTTCCTTACAGGAGTTCATGTGGGACTCCTGGCGGTGCAGCTCTCTCTCTTTTGGTTTGGTGAACAGACCCATGGATACCCTTATGGCACCCATGGGTAGGGGTGCAACCCTGTGCCCCTAGTGTATGTTTTTGGGCACCTGTGTGTGACCCACAGAGCAGGGTACGGGCTGGTGGCAGCTTCGTGCTGAAATGACTGGTGCCCTGAGCGTCCTCCATTTTGGGATGCCCAGGCCCGGTCATTGGAATCGGTAGATTCCCGATGGAGACAAAATGGCCCCCATGGCCTCTTGCCTTCCACCACATGTTACCTTGATCTTCCCGAAGTCCCGGGAAGCCCTGCCTCTGTCCCTTCCCCCTGACTGGCTGTTGGGTGGAAGTTCTGTATATGGTAGTGTGGGGAAGTGCCGACCAGACTGGCTGGAGCCTTCACAATGACCGTATGTTGTGGTACGCCTGTGGGTGGGACCTGGGTGAATGGAGTGTGTGACGAATATGCATTCTATGTTGTGGCTGTCTAGTATCTGGTGTTTGACACAATGGTTGAGACAGCCCTGCCCAAAACCGGTATGGATGCAGCTTGGAATGTTGAATGGCTCGGTACTTGTCGCAAATCACATAACTTGTTGTGAGTGTCTGGAGAGAAGTGAATGGCCCGAATGCCCCATGTGCCTGATTGGCTGCCTGCCTGCATGAATGCCCGTAGTCGTGATTGGATGCTTGAGTGTGACCCAGCGGAATGAATGGGAGATCAACAGTATATCTGGGGACCTCTCACTGCTAGGAATCGTGTTCTGAAGCTGAAGTCCACTATAAAGAGTAACTGAAGCTTAACCTTGAGCCCAGCTGGACGAGAAGAATTGCTGTTTCTCTCCTTCACCATCTGCTGTGCTGCAAGGACTGACCCAGAGAGGACCTGGTAAGGCGCCCTCTTCCCGAGCTACGAGGGACCATCGTCCGCACAGAACTGTGTTTAACTGTAGTTACCAGTATTCTGCCTATTGCTCAACCACCTTGCTTTCCTTCCTCTTTTATCTTGATCTGTGCGTCATTCTCACCGTATGAACTTTAATGAGATCTGATAACGTTAGTGGTACCACTTTAGAATTGTATATATTTGCCATTGTTGATTTTCGGAGTACAAAGTGAGTTATCGTGATCGTGTACATGACTCTGAATGTTAATTATATAAAGACTGTGTTTTAACCGATACAGTGTGTGGACATTCCTTCGTGGGTGCTTGGGGACTACACTGTACTTAAGAACCAGTTTGCATCACCTCCTGAGAAGCTAGGCCTTGATTGCTCGACTATGTTTACCAATACTAGAGAATCTTGGCAGGGGTCTCTGTGTCTCTCCTCAACAAATAGAGAACGGAAGTACAGACCCCCCCTCCGGTCTTCACAGTCCACAGGTCCAAATAGAGTACAGATTTGGTCTTCCGAGGGCGTTTGGTGTACCAGTAGGGTTTAGTCCTTTGCGCACAGGTCAGTGCACCCACAATTGTGAGGCACCATTTTTTATCATCAGGATACCTGTGGGAAAGTAGAACATGTGTTGTTGCCCACGTGTTTTAGTGGTTGCCTGGTCGTAAATCTCTGTTTCCCCCCCCCCTAGATTTTGGACTTTGCTAGGCATTCTGCGCGAAAGTTCTAGCGCGATTCACATAAGTGAGACGTCTTTGGATTCCCACGGGCGTCTTCCTTTCAGAAATGCATGGGGTTTCCAGTTATCATTGGTGGCTGTGACAGTCCAGTCTTAAATCTCTGGCCTGCCTGCAGTCTAAATACAGTGTCAATCTGGTTTTCCAAGAGCAACTAACATACCTGTAGTTTGGCCATTTCCCTTTCGGACTGAGCTAGTGCATCCACACGTGTGAGCTATGGTTTTAATATGGGACACCTGTGGGACTGTGGGCTGGTAAAAAATATTGTTTATCGTCCATTTCTGTGGTTTACCAACAGCAAATGCATCCAAATGTTGTATTTTTCCTATTTTCTGTGCATTCTGGGTAACAAAATCTTCAGCGATCAACAAAAGCAAGATGTATTTTGATTCCCCTGTGTTTCTCCTTTTCAAAAATTTCCTTGGTGGTTGCGATTCTAAAGCCCTCAATGCATGTGCTTGCTGCAAGGAAAAATATGCTCTTCACCGAGTATTTCCATGCTGGTGGTTTAGCCCTTTTTCTTCGGCTCAGGCCAGTGGACCGCCCATGTGAGGTACCATTTTCATGGGGAAACGTGCCAAAGTGAGGGCAGGTTATTTTCTGTTTGCTGAGCATTTCAGTGTTTCCCCAATAGCAAATATCAGAATAGTGCAAGTTTTCCACTTTTTCGTGTTTGCTGTGCATTCTGGGTAAGAGATTCTTACGCCATCAATGCACGTTGGGTGTATTTGAATTTCCAAATGTGTCTTCTTTTCGAAAAATGTTATGTGGTTCCTTGTTTTCTTTTGTGGGAGTGATGCCCACAGCCCTTAATCTATGGGCTGCCCACAATGCTCAATACACTCTTGACAGAGTGTTCGCCATACCTGTGTTGCCTAATGTTTAGTAATTTCCTTTTAGGCCAGGGACCATGCACCCAAACATGCAAGGTACCACTTTTATGACACCTGTGAGAATGTGGTAAAGTAGTTCATTCACTGTATCCTCTTTATTGCGATACCGGTTCCATGCATTAGCTACTGCTCTTTGATACACAACCCATTCATTTGCCAGATGTGCCCTACATTCAGTCACTGCTTTAGGCACTGTGCGTTTTTGTGATCTGCGCATGTCATCTGTCCTTCAAAGGGCCTTCTTTCAAAAAATGTATGCTTGCCATTCTTCACCACATTGGGTTTCCTTGTTTTCAAATGCTAACTAGGTCACTTTACGCAGTCAGCATATAAATACTGGGCGATACATTGAACCACTCAGCAAAATTCCTATCCATAACCAAGCTGCACTTCAGCAGAACCAGCAAAATAGCTGCGCTGGCTCCTTTGAGCACCACTGTCTCGCATCATAACTGCGTTTTGCAGCTACGAAAGGATGGCTGCACTGATTTGCCAAACATCATTGGACAAGTTGAAACATGGAGCACCCCAAGAAAGGTTGCCAGGGTGTGTTCTTGTGTGTACTAAAAGAGCAAAGTGAAAAGCTGTGCTGCTTTGCTGCTAGCCCAAAGTTCCCAGCGAAAAAGGGAAATTTTACATTTAAAATGATGCCGCTCTGATGCTCTTTTGATCTGTTCTACATTACTGTGCTTCTATCAGTTAGGCCCTGCCATGCCCATTCATATTCAGATTGCGCCCAAGCAGGGGAGAGCATTATTCCTGAATGGCAGGCTGTGTTTTACCAGATCCAGGAAATCAACAGAAGCTTTAGTTTGAGCTGCAAGCTAACACGCTTGACTTTTGGGCTACAAAATGTCCAACCAAAAAAAAAAAAATCACTGCTTCAAAAGAAACCCTAACCCCATATGTCAATTTCAGTAGACCTATGTCTTAAACAGATTGCTGTATAAGTGAAACTGACAAGGGCAAAACAGTGTTTGGAAGTCAGAAGGAAGAGAAAACGTTTTGAAATGGTCAGCCCAGCAGACTTCACTATGGGTTAAAATGCGCTTTTTGCAAATAAGAAAAAATGCCTGTTTTAGGTGTAATGTTGAAAGAAGGCCCCGTCTTGGCCTAGTAATGTAAAAGGGGTTTTGCTGGGAAATATATATGGGATGTTATGTTCAATAGGCTTGCTTCTGATTCAGAACAAAATAAAATAATTAAATGCAGTGGCTGAATTGTGGAATCTCCAGAACAGGGTTTTCTGCTGGCTAAACCGAGGCCTTCCCCCAAACAGGAGCCACTATATATTTCTGGGACACATGCATGTTAATTGCTAGCTTTGAACGGACCAAGAGAAAGAAATAATCACATGCTTGTCAGACATTTGTCTGGGCTTCAGCTTGAGACAATGTATCTGGGGCACCTGTGTGTGAAGTGTGGGAAGTGGCAATAAACATTCAATCAAACTGGGAAACCCCCATAGCCACGCTGGGCTGAACTGACAGTTGGTTGTAGCCTGGAAAGACATGGACATTTTTTGGAGGACAAAGGCAGCCCCATCTGTCTCAAAATACTATTTGATGAATAAACATTTAAGACAGTTCATTCTGTAACCGGACAGGGCAGAAATGTAAAAGTTGTACAGTTTAAGTGTAATTTTTGTGGCTTTTAAACAAGACATGTTAGCCTTCACTGGTATATTGAGGACAGAAGGGGGACGAGATTTGGACATTCTGAGGAAAGTGTATATGATGCCACTTTGAAATTCAATATTCACATGCCGTATGACTATATATATATACACACATGTATAAAGTTATAGAATTTTAGTAATTTAATTGAAAAACAGCAAAAAATTATTGGACGGATGAAAAAGTCCTAGAAACGTGAGAATTGGATTGCCATGCTCTGCGTGAAATATATAATCTGCCTATGTCATTTGTTAAAGTGCCACAACTGTACACATGTGTAATTTATGTTAAGATTGATTTTTGGCAAAAAGGACTGTGGGAAGGCTTTGTACCTCATAAAACACAACCCCCTAAACGGAGTCCCCTCCTAGAGGAGGCAACCAACATTGGCTGCCCTATCCGGTTCTTGGAGGTAGGTCTAGCTTAGTTCTGCCCAACAATATACCCGGTGATGTCACCCGCTTTATAAAAGGGGTGGGAGCTCACAGGGGCAGGACACGCTATGCTCAATTTCCAGCGCCTGCGTATCCTGGCATTCCAGATCCACCTTTGCAAGATTCCGGACTTTACTGTAAGGCCACAACATAGCTGATCCTATCCCAGCAAGGCCATTGATCCAGAAATTCCACTAAAAACCCAATAACTAAGGTGAAAAGCTGTGGTATCTTAGGGAGCATCCTGTGACCAGACCAGCTTTTTGCTCACTACCTGCATGCCCGCTGTACCCTTGCCATCATCCAGTGACCTGACTTGCCCAGCTGTTTGCTGTTAGGAGAGCCGCCTTCCTGCGACCAGAACCTTTCGAGTTCTGAATCGGGTTGGCTGCCCAAATCCCAAGTGCAGATTGTGAGTATTTCACTATCCCATAGCTACACATAGCATACTCCACCTTGATACTTTGTCCCACTCTTTAAATAAATCCTATCCATACTCCGATTCTTTGTTAAAACTGTTCGAATTCGCTGTGCATCTTGTCATTTATCTCCAAGCGTTCGCGCCACTTTTCTATTCATTTCGGTCTTGCATAGATCATAAATTCTTAGTCATATTTGGAATAATCAAATTAATTCCCACATAAAGCTGAACGCGGGGTGAAAAGGTTGACGTCGCGACTCAATCTTGGAATGTACAGTGTTTTTCTTTAACAATATAGCCTAGATAATTTAGTTTTAAGTAAAACTTGCCTTTCCTTTTTAAAAGCGATTTTCTCTTTTCAACTGTTCTATTTTCCAAAAATCAAACCTCATTCCACCTTGAAAATCTCATTCAATTCTTCAGCTACAGTCAGTCTTTCACTTCTATATTGTCCCTGTGATGTGTATCTATCACCCAGCCTAAAAACCGCATTCCCATTCTGTGTTTTTCACCCGTTTTTTTAAAAACGGGTTTTTGACATTTAGAGCTGAAAAAGAGAAAAATGCAACTTTTCCATGTGTGATTTGACTGCACTGTGTTTTCAATTTGAACCTGCTTTGTGAACTGTATGCATTTTGTGATACCTTACCTTACAGTTGCTAGTAATATAACATCCGAGACTTTGATAAAACATATGTATATCATTATTTAATTACACATATAATTACTTGTTAAAATCCGAGTGTCATTTTAGCCCATTGCAAAGGGTTTAAAATCTGTTTTTGCCTCTTATTTTGTGATTTTGATTCTGTTTGCTGCCTCATATCCCTGACTACCTGCTGCTTTTGTATCCACTCAGAATTCGAGTAATTGTGGGTTGAGGGAACATTGCAGGGGGAAACCTTAACTTGGGTGCTAGCTATCCTAATTGAAAAAGTGCTCCTATTCATTTGTGCTTTGGATATGTTCTTGTAGAAGGTTACTCAAGCGTATTTCAGTGGTTTTCATTGTAATTAATGCCCCATTGGTAATCGCTGCCCCATATAAAAATTGTGCGATTTTCTTTGAAATTAAAATAAATAAATAAATAAGTATTGTATTCCCACCAACCAGCCTGGTTCATGGTCCATTGTGACCATGAGTATTTGTAAAAGGGGGTGTGAGGCGGGTTGGGTATCGGCTCAATTCAAATTGGTAGAAAATAAAGAGAAAGTATTCTAATTGAGCACTACATCCTAGGCTAAGGGCAAGAGTCCTGATCCAGTGTGTAACGCCCAGTTAGAATCCTATACAATACTGTGTACCATGGCTTTGTTTTTGGCTCAGGGTACTGTGAAGGAACCCCCGTCGGTTTAAGAAGATGCATGGACATTTATTGTCCGTGTCTGCTTCAGAGAAGTGCAATGCCAGATAGGTACAGCAATAAGATATAATGGATAAGACACTGGCACATCCACACCAGCCAGCTTCCTCCTGCAAATGACTCTCTTGGAACACTTGCACTGACACTCACCAAACACTGCAAGAGGATCTCACAGCAGGTTGCTAGCCTTGCCATAAATACAGAAGGCAACCAACATCTAACTACAACACTTCTCCTGTTAACTTGCACAACAGAAAGAAAAACCACACCATTATCACACAGCAGATCCTTAGCTAAGTACACATGTGGATCTCATATAAACTGACTAAAGAAACCCAACTAGAAATAATACAGAAAACAACCGCCTCCTAGCACAAAACTAGCACAAATCTAGAAAACAGGAAATGGGGAACATGACAACACGCAGGGGACCAGATTGGAAATGTCAGCGGCATAGACAAAGGGCTTCCAGCCATCAATACCAGAAAGAATGGTCAATAGCCAAATGCTCCACAAATGGATGGAACGATAAAAACCCACCATACTACAACAGAAGCAAGAAATACCCCACTCTAGCGTGGTGGCAAAAATGGAAGCAAGGAAGCACCACCTTCTACCGGTATCAGGTAATAATATCGCCACATATATGGTCGCCATAAATAATATCGCCGGGAAAATGTCGCAGCGATATTATTTGGGTGACCATATATATGGCGACAGGGGCCAAAAAAAAAAAAAAAAACATTTGGGGGTTGCAGGGGTGTCCCCCGCATGTTCCATGCAATAATGTCGTCACAAAATAACGACCATTTTTCGGCGATATTTTTGGGGCGACATTATTACATGGAAGCCTTCTACCTCCCTCCTAAAAGAAAATTTCAACAAAACTAGTTTCTCGAAAGTTGAACAAATACCAAACCATAACTGAAACAGTAGGACAATGCCATATCGTAACCAACAGTAGGACGAAACCTACTATACAATGCAGTTGAGCCACGCAATGCCGCACCCACAGCTGAACCACGCCAAACCAAACACCATGCACCTCACATGATCCATGAAACTCCATGGCTGTAATCCACAGGCTCAACCAAACACAATGCACCCAACATGGTCCCTAAATTCACAACATATCCAAAACCAACAAAACAAAAAACCACTAACCAACAGTAACACTAAACCAATTACTTTAAACAGCCAATCCCAAATCACAGAACCCACACGGCCATTCAGTAAGCCCGGCCATAACAGTGACGAAACCAAACACTGTAACCAAGTCACCCGACTGTAAGCAACAGTCACACCCCACACTGACTGTAACCAACAGTCACCCAGCCACATCGGTCTGTAACCACCTGGCTGTAAACAGCCATAATACATCTCCAACCATGACTGCAACAGTCAACCGACTGTAAGAAACAGTCACACCCCACACTGACTGTAACCAACAATCACGCAGACAAACCATACTGTAACCACCTGACTGCAAACAGCCAAAATAAGACTCCAACCCAGACTGTAATTAACAGAGTCAACCAACACCACAGTCGCCCAACATCACATGACAACACGAAAACACATTAAAATCCATCACCCGCATGTTCAACTATCCAAAATTCAAGCACCAAAACAATGCAAGCACAATCGCAACCACCCTGCACCCACATGCCCATGCCATCTGGAAGAAAACAGTTACATTGCCATACCCCAAACTGTGGGACCCAACAACCTAAACAGAAGGCCACAAAACATACACAACAATACAGTATCACCAACCTTTAAACCTAACATTAACCCTCCCACCCCCAATCAACCCAGGCAAAAGCTAAGCCAATTACCCCGAGGCCACAACACAAACGAGTCACAGATCTCCCGACACATAAACCTCCTTAGTCCTCCGTTATACTGCATGTAAAAATCCCAGAGCTCTGCATCCAATTCTATTAAATTGTCAAAAAATCTTCAACACCCATGGCAGAACACTGCGCTGGAAAATGCACCCACCGTACATATTAAGCACTCTTGTAACTCCACGTGTCCCTCAAAAACATTGAAAACATGCCTCCTTTTAAATGCAGGTCAGCCTCTTTCCTCTTGGTTGCCCCCACCAACCCCCTCATGTGTGCCACTGCTGTCCACAACCTGTGCACGCTTCTGCTGCGACTGCACAAAAAACGTCCTTGTTCCTACACCGAACTGAATGAGGTAATCACAGACGTTGACCATGGACCAGGAAGTAGCTCCGTGAAGCTGCAAACTCCCAATGGTTGCATCTGCCATCCAGTGACAGATGGATCTGTGAACCGCTCATCTCCGCCTGCCGAGCCCATGCACCACCAGCCACACTGTTGCCCACAATGAGTTGTCCTGCAAAAGGCTTGCCTCTCCTTCCTGGGAACTGTTCTCCTTGGCCCCCCACCTACTGCCGACTCTACTCTGCTGGCAAAACCTCTTGCCAACTCCTGCCTTGCTCAGCTTGCCAGCCCTTCAGGAACGTCCTGCAAGGTCCTCCTGTCAGCACCCGATGACAATGTGCAAGTGCCGCCAGGCACATTAACACAATTCAGGGCCCAGCTGGCACCTCGGATGGATGCGTGCACTGGAGGGCAGTGTCCTGTCCAAAGACAGCGCCTGGACACTCTTCATGTGGGTACGTTAACAGTTTGTCTCCTTTAGGTAAATGCAATGCCAGATAGATACAGCAATACGTTATAACGGATAAGACACTGGAACATTCACACCAGCCAGCTTCCACCTCCAACTGACTCCCTTAGAACACTTGCACTGACACTCACCCAACACTCGTAAGTTCTCACAGCTGCTAGCTTTGCCATAAAAGTAGAATGCAACCAACACCTAACTACAACATATTGCTCAGAAACATTATGAAACATGCGTTTTCCTTACTAGAAGAATCAGGGGAATGTAGCGGTGCATTGCTTTTCTGAATATTTATGGAAGCCATTACTTTACAAGTGCAAACATGTCCAGCACATACATTTTATTCAGTCATTTTAGCAATTTATTGGCCAATTATGGGTAAATGGCTATTGCCTGATCTATGCAAATGACCCCTTCCTGAACTTGCAATTTGATCTACTTTTCAGAAACGTATGCCTTTCTGTGTTCCCATTCAGCTTTCCTACCCTCCTCATCTATTCCAACCAAGCATGTCCTATTGTAATTCTTTATTTATACAGCGCTTATATACAGGCGAGTGCTTCAAAGCGCTTCAAGGCAGGAAGGGAACACAGAAATCATTCTTAGGCCTTAAAGTTTCTGAATAATGCTAAACAAATAAAACTAGCATACTGGGCCTGACAGCATTTCGCCTAGTGCAAGCGCATGAAATGTTAAGCGGTGCGACCAGCTGGGGTGGTGGGGGAGAGAGGGGGTTGGGGTTTACAGGACAGGAACTTACTAGTCCGAGTACATTTAGTTAATGCATGCGTGCAGACGAAGGTGGGGGGGGGCAACCAGTCCAACAGGGCCCTGGGTTAAGTGCAGAGAGTTTGCCTCGCTCACAGAGTGTAAGCAGGAAGTGCAGTAGTGCTGAACAAAGTGCAGTGGCCTGGAGGCAAGCCAGGCAACCAGTCAGCAAAAACTGAGCGTAGTTAGGGAGGAGAAAGGAAGGTGGGGAAAGAAAAAAGAACCGAGGTTAGCAGGGTAGAGGAAGAAAGAAGGAGGAAGAGGAAGGTCTTGAGGTGTTTCTAGAACTTGGAGAGAGAGACAGAGAGAGAATCTTCCAGAAGGAGGCACCTGCAGAGGATAAAGTTCTACCGCCAAATCTCGATTTGTGAAATTGGCTCACCCACAGAGTTGGAGGACGACGAGTGGAGTACTCTAGAGGGCGAGTATTTAGGAAGAGTGTTGTAGATAGTGCGGGCCCCGGCTGCAGAAGGACTGAAAAAAAAAAAGAAAATTTTAAAAAGGGAAAAATGACATGCCGCTCACAAAACTGAAGGTACACTTATGACAAATTATTTGTTTCGTTTCCACTCAACCTGTTCTTGAAAGCTTGCAAGATGGCAAATCCAGAACCACAAAGCTTTTGTTCATAGCTCTTACAAGAAAGAATACAGGCTTCTTTGTACATCAATTTATTGGCATTTACTGTAAAAACACAAAATGAGGTCACTGCTGTTATTTTCTCACACCCCACTACAGCAAACCACAAATCATTGGTGGCGTGACCACTGCCTACATGTGTGAAGAAAAGGTTGCAATTTGGCCACGATATTACTTGCACATAAAAGTTACAAGGGATTGAATGCCAACATAACAAAATGGCCAAAAAAAGGCATCAGCACTGGGAGGAAAAAACCTTGGCAGTTAAGTGTTTAAACAGGTCTATTTTCGTAGTTGCTGCGCGAGCAGGCTCCTGCCCTCGAGCCCTTATGCTATCAATGGACTGTTTAGTAGTTCTATAATGTGTCTCCCTCTGAGAAACGGGTCAGTTATTTCTGAGTAGTGGAAAGGGACTTTATGCAGAACCTACTTTAAGGTCAACAAGAAATCAACCTGGTGCCAGTTACTTTAACCGGGATTTCAGTTTTCTTTTGAAAACTGGATAAATAAACTAACATAAAAAAAGAAAATCCATTGCGAAAACCAGAGATATGAACGCTAAAAGAAAATATATTATAATATGGCCCCCTAAATTTCTATCATATTAGAGCATAACGGGAAGTCTTTAAAATATCCAAAATGTCCATTGCAAATCATACATTACAAGCATTTTAAGTTGTACGCAATGGCTTCTAAGTATTGCATTGCTTCCATTGTTTCAAAACTGTTTACTATGCTGTTTATTCTTTCTTCGTAATCTCTGTATTTTTTTTGTGTTTAGGGGTGTTTTCCATCAATATTGATTGTGCTATTTTTATTACTTGTGTGGTTTGTTTTGTTTTAAGGTGATTTATGAAGTGCCATAAATTCGGATTGTTTATATTGAATTGTTTATTTTTGCTATGCCATTTTTCTTGGATGTTGTTTGTTCTTGGCCAGCTTTCTTTTACTGATTTGTGGCAATTCCATATTTTAATTTGGTATTTTGCTCTTCTTCTTGTGCCTGGTCGCGTTAGCTGGCCAATCCATGTATTTTCTAAATAGTCCATTAAATCAGATAATTCTTCCTCATGATCGGTGAAGTACTGTGTTGAAATCAAGGTCTCATAATACGTTATTACACGGTCCTCTTGCACAAATGCCAATGCATATCTTTTCTTGATTTGATGTTGAAATTCACTGTCCTCTATTTATTTTGTTCTTAGCCCTATTTTCTGTATTTTTTTCCATATTGATTGTCCGAAATGAAAAAAACAGCCTTGTATGTGAGTGTCCGGGTAGGTTTTTTCAAAAGCTTTCAATTGTCCTTGTCCAAAATCCATGATTATTGTTTTTGGTGATTTGTCTGGAAATGATTCCTTGATCATTGTATATACATACCTATATAGTTGCTCTATTTTCCCTGGCATTAAAACATAAATTAAAGGTATAACTGTTCCATTGATCGTTCCGTGAATACTATAAAATGGATGAAATGGTGTTGGACATGATTTGAAAGTTGCATCTCCGTGCCATATTGATGAATCTCCTAGGTGTGATACATTTGTCAAAGTAGCAAAAAAAAAAAAAATCAACTTTTCTCATTTTTTATATCCAATGTTTTCCACAGAAACGGTTCCCCCTTGTCTGTTTTTTGTAAAATTTCCGGCACATGAATGTTTAAATATGTTTGTGGTGCCTTCGGCAGGTTTTCCTTTTCGTGTTCCTGTCTATTTACATTTCTTTTCATCAGCTTAGTGTTTGGCATTTGTGCAGCTACATGCAGTGGCATTTTTTTCATATGTTTTGTTTACTAGCGAGCTGGTCGCTTCATTTTTATTTTCCTCTACATTGTTTTTAAGTTCACTTATCGATTTTTTAATGAATACAGTTTTAGTGTCGGGCATATGATTATGTTCCCCTGTACATCTTATATTTTCAGTTACTGCTCTTCCCGTACACTGTAATTTTTTATATTCCGTACACTTCCAGTAACTGGTTTCTTTACGTGTCGATTCTCTATTGTAGATGTATCCTTCTAATACTAGCTGCGATCCGCCAAATTGTGATTTTATGTACTCCATTTCTGTATCAATACATATCTGAAATAGACAATGCTATCATTAATTATCGGTTGCTGACTGTAACGTGCTAATTTTATAAATATTTCAATTTTATGTGTTTTACTTACCAGATGATTTTAGTCAGAAAGACGTTATCGTCTCTTTCTTTCGTGTCAGCTGGTGTTTCCCTGTCACCTTCCCACACGCACTGACAGTTTGTTTCCAACAGTCACCTGTGCATATGCTTTCTACACAAGGTTCTTTACTCTTCGTTCAGATCTAGTCTTTTAACCCTTTATCGATTGAATTTTCATTCACTATGTTGTTTAATCTTCGATCCTTTTGTTTCGAACAAATCACCTTTTACATGATTTTTGCCCGATGTCGGACCTTTGACTTTCGATCTTTTTAATTCAATACTTTTTCGGTCCTTTGTTTTCGGTAATATTACCAATAACCCAAAAGGACTACCCACTGTAGATTACCTTCATGATGGTTAAGAACGTCTTTCCTCTGTGCAATTTAAGGATTACATTTACCAGAAATTGATTTATACTCAACTAACAGCTGCAATTTCCAAAACTAGAAGCCATTCTATCACCAATATAATAGCATGGATTGGAAAAGTACCAATTATTTTCATGCTGCATCTAAAATTCACAAACTGCTAGATATAAATAAAAAATGTAACAGGCCTCTTGGTACCCGCGTCCTTGCAGCCGAGATAACAACGCCGTTATACAGATGATCTTATTGTTACTCGAAGGATGAAACATCCATCCAGCCTCAAGGTACATATGCATGCACTTCAATGCACTTCTGCCACTGGCAGGCACCAGAATGCAACGAGGACCTACGACAAAAATTCAGTGTAGCTGGACATATAAAGCCCCACCAGACAAACGCCGTGCACAACATCTCTGCCAACAGATACAGCGCAAGACCTACGACAAATCCGTTCCAGATGGACACAGAACATCGCTCTTGCCACATCACATAACCCTCTGCTTCCAGCACCTATCCACGTGCCTCACCCCATGGGTAGCTTATCAGAGCTCGACTAGCCCACCCAACCCCTTAATCTCGCCAAGTGCGTACAAGCATTGTAAACCTACTGCTAACTTTCCCACCGAGGGCGTTCCCACCACAAGTGCGTTGAGGCCATATTAATAGGGTAAAAAGGCACTATATAAATTACTACTACAACTAATTGGGAAACAGAAATATCCTGACAAATCAAATACAGTTGATGATGCACAATGCAAAAATGACATTAATCGACTCACCTACAAAAGCGCTCAATCCAATCCAGATTCTTTACTCTTAACAGAACAACAGACTTCTCAAAAAAGGCACAGCGCAGACATTCTTCACACCAAGCTCTACTGGTGCTGGGTTTCAGAGGCAGGAAATCCGATACAATGGATCTATCAACAAAAAAAAAATTAACAAAAAAAGTAATCAGTCTGTTCACAAGTAACAAACAAAAAAATAAAAATAAAAATATACGCTCAACTGCCGGTAACCATATAGACATAGATGCTGAAACTGAATACTTTAGGAACTTTTCAAATGTGCAGTTAGAAAAAATCTAACTTTAAGATCTCCTAATTGCTATCGCTATCAAAACAATCCAATCATATTGAATTGAACATCAGCAGACAAACTATTACACCATGCCTCAAAGGAAATTGAGATGTTAATTTCGAAGCTGCATACATCTTCAAACCCTGACTTTCCTGTTGTGAGCACAAGGCAACAGAGTATGGATGAAATTGGATATCTATATGGTACACACCAAACCATCTTGGTCAAGTCCAAAAACAATATCTGTACTATGTAACCAACCTGGAAACCAATATGAATAAGATAGTCTCTCCATTTATCCACACAACCATCAGAATATGCCATTCCAAATTGGACTTCACAAACCCGCTCTCATTCTTTTAATTCATCATCATTCGCCTCAGGAAAGAGCGATTTCTTGCCTGCAAAACACATGGACTATATAGCTAGATGATTTAATTAAAACCAAGATGAACACATCCTTTTCTTTTATCACATTTCCCATCACCTTCATTTTCCGTTTCCTTTCTTTCGTTTTTCAACAGTTACTTTTTTGCTTTACGGAAAAGGTCTTATACCATTAAGATACAAATTAAACAGGGTTTTCCTGTTGTGCCTTTAATATAAAATAGTATCATCAATAAACCAATTCCTTTATATGAATGTACACTTTAAACTCTTTAATTAAAAAAAAAAGTTACAAATTTTAAGTTTTCAAGTTATCTTTCAAAAATGTATTTTCTAATGCAACAGATGCCCAAACCACCAGACTAGGGTTTAAAAGATAGGTTAGACCGCTAGAGTATCTCACACTTATGCCCATCCAAACAATTTTCTCACACGTACACTGAACAAGTGTGATGAATTAAAACCAATGGCACTTTTCTTTAGGAGGGTCTACCCAGACAGGAGTGCCATTACCTGTGTTGTTCCCCTGTTAATGGATCGCTTGGTTTAATTGTTCCTCTAGAGCTGGGTTGACAAGAGAATTTGGCAGTCGTGAATAAGGAGGCAAACAAATCAACGCGACCGCCTCAGCCATGGCCTTTACGGGTAAGCTAATTAGGGCTAGCAGACCCTTCCTAGCCTCCAACAGCTGCCTCACCCTTGCCAGAGCCCTCATCCAGTCCAAACTGGACTACTGCAATAGCCTGTACCTAGGAGCCAACCAATCCATAATTAACAAACTCCAGGTTCTTCAAAATAACGCGCTACGTGCAGCACTCAACATCCCAAAACGAGAGCACATATCCATAACCAGGAAAGCATGTAAATGGCTTTCCATACAGCAAAAAATTGACCTCAAAACCATTTGCCTCACTTACAAGTCCTTAAACCACCTCGCCCCACCGTACCTCACCAACAAATGTACTTTAACAACCTCCACCAGAACCACCAGAGCATCCAACTCCTTATGCCTGTCAGTGCCCAGATTTGCCCGAAAAAGAGCAGGAGGCGCTAGTTTCACAGTGCTTGCCTCCCAACTTTGGAACACCTTACCACTCGACATGAAAACCATGGAGTCCTTTCCGATCTTTAGAAAACATGTTATTGGCTGGTTACTGAACAAAGAATAGCATCTACCTCACCTTCTAAGATCTTCAACCCACCAAGGCCGCAACCATGCCTATGCTATATGTAAATTGTTGTACCATGTAATTTATGTTATTGTTGTACTTTGTAATGTATATCTCAATGCTGTAACCGCTTCCTTAAGCGCCCTTCTACCTACGGGTCTGGAGCGCTATACAAATAAATAAAACAACAAACAAGAATCACTGATAACGCTACTGCCGAGAAGTGTGCAAGATGAGGGGACTCCCACTGGAAGTGGCAACAGAGAAATGTGGAAATGTAGGAATCAATTATGACATGAGTTAAATGGAGTGAAATTGATTTAGAAAATAAGTTGAGCTTTGTTAATGCTCTGTCACTCAATGATAAAGTGCTTGTAAAGTAACAATGTTTCCTAGGTCACTGCCTATATTCCAACAAATCTCCATGGCTGTCCCAAACTGTCTTAAAACGTTTGAATAACAGTCATTCACCTGCTGAAATGATCCACCAGCTTTTAAAACGCACCACGTGGACACTCAGCAGCAGCATATCTTCTCCTAGTTTGATAAGTAAACACAGGATCAGGTAACTAGAAGGATATGCAAAATGTTAAGCCCTACTGGGTTATAAAATGTGCCCATCAAAAATAATAAAGAAAGGTCACAACTTTTTTTTGCCAGAAAACCAAGACCGGCTTTATTGCTCTTAGACTGGCTTTTACAAAAGCAGTCGCTATACACTGGAGGGAGTGTATTTGCTGGCAGTCTGAAAGAGCCAGCTTGTGCATTACAAACATAATAATGTGACAGTAACTTGTGTGTTTGGGAACAGGGATAAAAGGGAACACTGGGACACATCAAGAAGACATTTTAAGCAGAATGACTCATACGCAATGGACAAAAGGATGCACGTCATTTGGAAGTTAGATTAGTGGTAAGCTATGTACTAACTTCTTGTTACCCAGATGTAGTTCCTGCTTACTCCGTGCTACATAGTAAGCCACATGTAGCTCTTGTTCATTAAGTCCTTATTGTGATTACAGCAGTGCAATTCAACAACTGCTCTGGGATTTGCTGCCTGGGAGAAGGATCGAGCAAATGGTTCACAGCCATAAGGGATGCTAGGAAGACATCGAGGGGATGAAAGTGTAAACAGATAAAGACTCTTGCCTTGGTGCATTAGAGTGCTACCTGATGAAATACCTCCCTTAACTCTGTGGGCTGTGGTTAATACACAAATACACAAAGCTCCCACCCCAATCAAGTGCACATTAATCACAAAAAGTGAAACCAATGCCTGTGCCCAAGTGTAACTTCGGAGTGTGCAATGCAGTACAAATGCAAAGCAGACAACGTTCTACTAGATCTGCATTAGTGATCAATTGCGACAAAGCCAGAATATTCTCCCCTTCTCCCCGGGGGGGGGGGGGAGGAGCCACCCCCTTAGACTAGAGCGGTGCGCCTGCTCTGCAAGACCCTCCCTAGGAGTCTGGGCGAGTGGGACTTCACTGGGAGCGACTCCCCCTTCGGGAACAAGGACTCATTCCCACAAGGAACTCCCTATGCAAGCCACCTTATCTCCATATATGGGACTGCCTCCTTTTGTTTGGCTCCAGGCAATGCTGCATCAACCACGACGCCTGAAGGATAATGGACCATTCCTTTAAAAGTGAACTTGTATGCAAGGCTGATGAGTGGATCAGAGAAAAGGAGAGAGCCATATGCAGGAGAAGCCCTCTGACATAGCTTTGCCTTGGAGGGGCAAAGCAGATTTTAGCCACGGAGCCGGCAGAAATCAGTGAAGCTGAGAACACCAGAGCCAGACGCCAGAGACCCGGCAACCCATACAGCAGAAAAGCTACTCCCAGGAAAGAGCTTAGAGGACCAGGCGAAGTGGTGGTGTGACCACGGAAGCACCATGGTGGGCCTGGGTCCAGTCTAACAACACTGACAGCAGTGGAAGCAGGAGTCCTGAAACCTTCCGTCAGCAAGCATTTGCCGAGTGCGGCAACCTACAGCATGCCCAAGAGTGGGATGATTGCGAAGCCCGGAGCGAGGAAAGGAGGAGAGGAGGAACCACAGAAGCAGACCTACGCGAGCGCCAAACCCCAAAACGCCACCCACGAGAAACGAAGGTATCGGGTGGAATAGAGAGGGCAGGAGGTTGGGAGTTTGGGAGGCTGGGGGTGGGGCATACCTTAAGTGAAGGAAGTTGTGAAAACTACGATATTGATGTGGGGACATTGAAAAAGCAAGAGCGTATGTATCACAAGAAACCAAGGAAAGTGAGTGGAGATATTAAGCATGAGGCTTTGATAAAGCTGTAGAGCAGAGGTCGCCAAACAGTCGATCGCGGGCGACTAGTAGCTCGCCTGAGCCTTTTCAGTTGCCCGCGCTGAAGATACCGAAAAATAAACATTTATCCTAAGTTATATTATTTAATGGTAATTTTTGCAGCCATGTTCCGCGTTGAGGATCAGAACCCTAGTCGGCCCAATTGCAGGCAGAGAGCTCGGCTACTGTGCCACTTGGAACTGCTTCTAAATCACTGACAAATGTCAGTATCACGTTATGCTTCTGCAGGCTGCCTGTAGTACCACAGTTGGCCTTGTGCGCCCCCACGAGAGTCTTTCTTAAGCAAGCTGCTCTTGTTTGCCAGAGATGTTGAAGGGGCTGGGGCAGGATCAGGATCATTGTGACCACGCAATGAAAATATCACAGTAGCACTGCTGCTCGCCTGGAAATGTTCAAAATAATATTTTAAAAAATGGTGCAATTTCTTTCCAAATTCCACACAGTACATTTCCACTTTAAATCACTTCCATGACACAAGTACACCCACTTTTAGTACATTAAGCAATCCATAGACACGCAGTAGAAGCCTACCAGGGTAGTTCAGACCGATGCTGAGATGTTATATATTCAAAACTACAGGTTGTTAATCGTATGACTTTTTGCAATGCATTATAAACAAAGTGCTATACAATGTGTTTGGCCAGGGTATGGGTGGGCTGGTTGCTTGCTTATATTCAGGGCTGAGGTGAGGATATTTCTGCCCCTGTGAAAATCAAAAGTTGGCACCCATGAACCCACAGTTTAATTTCCTAAAAACTGCTGTCAGCATAACAGAAGCATTTGTGATTAACCAGTTTGACAAGCATTTAACATCTTTATAAATATAACTTGTGCTAAAACACAGCGGGGCACACAAATAATAATGATGTGTTATTTATATAGCGCCTTAATCCAAAGCGCTTTACAGAGCACAGATTTACATGCAATATCACCCAACTGAAATTGGTACGTGTATCGACCTCAGAAGGATGAAAGGCTGAGTTGGCCTTGCCGGGATTTTAACCTGCGACCTGCAGATCACGCTCAGATAGCAGCAGCGAGCGCTCAACCCGCTGAGCTATCTTACCGGCAAATAACAGAGTATGTGTGGTGTCTGACAAAAAAAACATTTCAAAGAAAACTTTTGAACGCAAGCAACATTTTTCAATTTGGAAATTACTTTTTTTTTTTATTTGGAAAATAATAGTGTGCCTACCATGTAGAAAGCCTGCATAAAACGCAAAGAAAGGGGCACAAAAATTACAGGATATTTGTATGGTAGTCCAACAAATCTGTCTTTTTGAGACAGCTACTAATAAATAATAATGCAACAAAGAGGTTTTTGAAGTTCTTAATATATTCGTGAAGGCATAGGTTATTCCATCTGTTTATAGAGGGGAAATAATCGAGCCAAAAAAATATTGGTAAAAATTCCGAGGCTTATAAATATCCCCACCCCGATATCGTCCGCTAGTAGCGCTCCACTGTTGGCATCCACTACAAGTAGCTCTAGCTAACGTAAAGGTTGGAGACCCCTGCTGTAGAGTATCCAAAGTTAACTGTTGAAGAGTTGGGGAATCCCTTAACAAGAGACTTTGAAATCCCCTGTGAGTCAAGATTGCATGTTGCACCAAGGGCCCAGAAAAAGAGCCTAATAGATAGACCCCAGGAGAGGTGGTGCCTCACCCAAGATAAAGATATAGCAAACCCTATAAGGGTTGAGCGGAAAGAGTGAAATACTCAGAGGAAGGACCAGACCTAGGCGTAGTTGGCAGGAGCTCATAAACAAGACAATGAGAACCAGAAGAAACCATTGTAATGAACTTGTTTCTAGGGGGTGACATGTTATCTGGGGGTCAGTATGTTGTATGGCACATGTGATGTCATCTTTGATGTCATGTGTGTAATTCTTAGAAGTGCACAGTGGTGGCACGAGTTATGGTTGCTTAGCTTACCAGATCAGGCACATTTCTGAGGCTTTTCGATTTTACTTGTAACCATAACATACCTTTAACACACTTTTCCCACTGGTTTTGAAAGGTTTTTATTAGTGCAAAGTAACCACAAAGTCCCTTTAACAAAAAATGTTCACAGAATTTCACAGGTTTTTACCAGGACCACCCTTCATTTGTGTACATGTGCCATACAACATACTGATTCCTCGGCCCAACATGATAGCAACAGAGTCTGCGGACTATGCGGCTGTCCGCGAAACTCGTGCAGCATCCACACTGCCCAAAAGCTCAGGGGTTGTCTTAGATTGTTGTAGCGTTCAGCAAACCAACAGAACATGCTCAAAGGGTAACAGATATGTATACTACAAGGAAAAGTGAAGTAAGTCTTCAAACTCTGTACTTGCAGCAGTGCAATTACATAGGTTGTGCAACATAATGGAATGAGTCGAGCAGAAAAATAACCTGTGCATCAAACAATATTACTTCAGTGCTGCTTTCCTTACACAGTGACAAGCAACCGACACAAGGATGCGCAGCGTACTAAGAGGAGAACCATACAAAAAAGTAGTAAGTACACTATATTTCTTCTTGTAACTATTTGTGTACATGACTAGTAAAAAGCATTATTTTTTTTTCTCACAGAAATGGCAAGCACCCTGGAGTGGCTTGAGGAACATTTCCCTCAGGACGAAATGAGTGACTATAGCAACTCGGTAGGGATATAACGGTATACCGTTAAAGATATAGTGAACAACTTAATTGAACAATAATAACCGTCACTTTGTTTATGCCGGTATACCGTTTATACCGTTAAATGTCCTTTTAAAATCTGATTTGGAAAGGCTGCAGTAAGCAAGTGCTGCGCAGTCTTGGTCTTGCACTGTTGGATGTGCCATCTGCCAAGGTGGCTGGCACACAAGAGCATAGGGAAAGTGAGGCCACATTAGTAAATGCAGCTTTGCTGCTGTGACCGCTCTTGATCTGTGATCAGTAGAGTCGGGTCAAAGATCAGCCGACTTTGCGCAAATTGTGTTGAAAGCTGCTTGGTGCCTGAACCTTTGTGTTCCCCATGCAAAGCTGGTAACGATGAGCTGAATGACTCGCTCTATAAGCATAACGGAGACTCCAGTTCATAGACTGCGCCAGACTGGATTTCATGGGCAAATAGAACAAAGTTGTTTTTTTTTCCAGGCATTATTTATTTGAAAGGCAGCATACAGATTATAAACATTTCACAGTCATGCTGCTTCGTGCTACAGGTCAGATCTTCTATGGTTATTGTCCAGATTTTCAATTTGCAATTAGCATGACCACAGGGATATCATGAAGGTGAGCTGAGGGCCAGAACTGAAAGTGAGCATTTTATTTTTTCCTTTTGCTCGTATGTAAACAAATGTAATAAAACGTTCAGTGAATTGCAAAACAGTGGAGCCAGGAGCACTTTGCTTAGCAACCACTCAGCCAGCAGGAGCAGAAATGTATCCATTCTGGCTGGCCCTGCATCATGTGCCATTAGTTCAGTAAGTTAAGGTCCTACAGCAGTCAGTAAACACACATTGGAACAGCTTTTTTGCTCTGGCTGTGCAAATTGTAAAAGAAGAAAAAAAAAAAAAGAACACGGCCAGTGAAGTCATGCATATCGAATTACTCTCCCCAAGGTTTAGATTCAAGGAACCAAGTATCTCATGGTCATGGATCGGATAGTCATCCAGTTCTATTTTAGCTTAGAATTCTAGGATTTGTAGTTTTCCCACCAATTTAAAAGATGGGGAACTACACATCCCAGAATTCAAAAGGTGGGAATAAACTGGATGCCCTTATGATGCATGTACACAAACAACTTTAGCTCTGTAGACCAGGCACGGACTGGCCTTCAGTGCAATAGGCCCATGGCAGAACCAAAATTGCGAAATGCTTATGTGGGCCAGTTTTTTGGGTCAAAGTGTGGCACTTTTCTGGCCAAAGTGGGCCAGTTTGATGAGTGACTTCACTATGTGGCTAATAGTTTTGACCCCTGTTGCTGAATATTCTTTTAAATGTACAATTTGCATCACATTTTATCAAAAATCTCCCCTTTGGGTACTTTTCAAACAGTGTTCCAAAAGGAATGAATTCCCATTTGCAACTGTGTGCCACTTTTATGTTGGTGCCCGAGACAATTGTATGCCCCATTCGACCCTGCTGTAGACTGTGTGAACACTGGGACCATCAGTGCTTTCTGCTAGTAAACAAACTGCGCCCCCCACTGTCCTGTGTATATTTGCACATTGGCACTAGAGTTGTTGCTTTGCTTGATCCTTCACCTACCTGCCTTCTGCATATGGCACTGGACTCAAGCAGTAAATCAAGCAATTAGAGCTAGAAAAGTCCTCCTTTTTAGGGGGCTGTGTGGCTGAGGACCACGTGCAAACATGTAAATACAGGAATGCCACCGAGAACAGCTACCCGCCTACACACGTGCTAGGTGTGTCTAGTTGCACCAAGTGTTAACAATCATGTCGGTCAATAGATCCAGACAGGAAAAAATAGAGATCAACATATTTTAATTAGTACATGAAAATAAACTCACGTTAAAAAACAACAATGCATTTTGTTTACACAGTGTCAATCTGGAAAAATGAATACCCTTCATTTGAATGACAGATGTAACTTGATGGCCGTGGGCCAACCGTCTTATGCACCGAATTATAGAAATATAAACTGCTATGCTTGACCAAGAAGCGGCCATTTTAAATGTAGCAAGAATCGCCAGTTTGCTTGTTAACCACTGCTCATTGCTTTCTGTCTAAAACTGCTTTGCAGCTTGAGAATTCTGCTTACTCTGCTCAAACTGTTAACATTGTTGTCTGAATATGAAAGAACAAGGTCGCGGGACTGAAGAGTTTGTTGAAACTCCTCATGAGTAGCCCAGAGAGGAATGCCCACGCTCCCTCCCTGTAGCCTTGGGAGAGAGATGCAGGGCATTTAATCACTTCACAGCTGCCAGCCAGTCTCGTACTATGGTAGAATATGTTAGAATAAAACAGCTAAAGGCTTGAATTATGGTCTTCCTACTGCCCCCCCTTCGCAAAACCCTTTAGAACGTGTCGGCTCCCAGGACACGAATAGTACCTCATAGATAGCAAAGCTTGGAATGTGGCTCTTCCCCTGTGTGCAGCTTGCTTCCAAGAACAGAACCACCGTGTTCTGTTCAACAACTGAAAGATGCCTCCGCACTTTCTAATTGCACATTGTTACTAGAATAGACATTGAAAGTGTCATAATCGTCATACTGGTCGGATATGTCCATCGTCATCCCTAGTTCAAAAGGAACTTAATAAAGAGGGGTGTTAAACATGACATTGCTGATTGTATGATATGCATTTTGTATATATGTAACTGATGTACGTAATTTGCTCTCTTGCGTCCCTCGAGATCTAGGAAACTCACGTTGCGGGGCGTGAGATCAGAATTGGCCAATTGATACTATTTTTGCTTGCAATAAACCCTAGCATTGGGAATTTGAACCTCGTGTCTGGCGCATCTTTTCGTATATGGTTATTGCCTTGTTTCCATAGCACGAGGGACTCCTAGGGGGCCCTTTCAAGATGGCGCCCGAATAGCAACCTTGCCCCATCGTATACGGTGTAACGGAGTAAAGGCGGAAGAACAGCGAGGACGGGACAGTCGAGCCGGGATCAAGAAATGTACGGGGCACCCTGTAGAAGTGAGGAGAGATTCCTTCCGCAGATCTGCACACATCTGATCCCTGATCGACGTACCGGGCCAGAGGGCAAAGGAGGCGAGCGTCCCGAGACGAGGCAGAAGCCAGAGAAGCGCAGACACGACGTTGGGAGAGGTTGCGTAAGGACAGGCGACTTGTTTTATCAGGGGAGTCATTCCCCGATTCAAAGAAAAACCTGATTTTTGGTAGAGTGTTGATTTTGTAAATTCAAACGTCCAGGTAAAAGTTAGCTAACCAAAGGGGAAGGTTAAAGAAACATGCCTGGAGTACCGTCCACTTTAGCGGGGCTTTTCAGCTGCGGTAGACAGTCCTTGGAATATGGCCAAAGTGCACCGCCTGGGGGAACGCCGGCTTATGATATGTATGCAAAATATGGTGTGGGTGCGATAATATTTTGTGAAATTTGGCATAGGCAAACTAGAAAGCAACCCGACCATCAGTGGCCGATTAATGGTAGTTTTGAGATTGGGAGGATAGATAACCTAGAAAGGGTGCTAATTAGAAAGAAAGCGCGACCTGCAGCTTTTGAGACTGTCAAAGATTGGAGGAGGGAAGCAATGCTCTGACTTAGGAGTAGAGAGAAACATGCGCGTAGGCACAAAACGAAGCTTGGGGTAGCAGAAGAAAAGGAAGAGGAGGAGTGGACGGCAAGCCTAAGACGGGAAGGGAGACGTGACCAGATGAACATAGAAAGAATATACCCGCAGCGGGAACTACACATAGCAGACAAATTAATGGAACATTTGTTAACTAACACGGGTCGAGGCCCAAAACCAGAATCGAAACCAAACACGCCAGCAGTGACTGCGCAGGCCCAACCAGTAGCTCTCATACCCCCTCCCGTAGCCCAAGCACTTCCTCTCACGCAAGCGTTAACCCAAACCCCACCCACAGCATGAGCAATCCCACAAGTGCAGACTGCGGACACACAATTTCCCAGCATCCAGAAGGCCCTTCACAGATGCCACCTGTGTCACTTGTCCCATCTGCACCTCCCGCTCCAGACAGATTCAGCACCATCCGCCCCTCCCGAAGTCGAAATTGAGACCGGGGAGGCGAGAGGCGGGGCTGAAAGAACAGGATTTGGACGGGTAACTCGCAGCGCGATCAGCAAAGAAAGAAAGATTGAATTACAGCAAGAGGCAGAAATGTACATAGAAGGAAACAATGGGACGGCAGCATTGGCCTCATTGTATGGGTACCGAAGAAGCAACGAGAGAAAGGTAGTGTTGGAATGCATGGGGACATTTTTGGTGGGAGAATGGAAAAAGTTACTTGACAAATTACCACAACGATTGTTAGATTTGAACCAATTAGCATGTTGTAGAATAAAAGATGAAGTAGTAAAGGAACATGTGAATGGACTTTTTGATCTTAAAAATGAGTTGGATAATGAATATGTCGAAATGTTTGCTGCACCTGGATACAGGGGTTGGGATATTAGAAGAGAGGGGAGAGGGACTGTAGAATCATACATAGAGCGGAGACATTCAACGTCATCTGTACAGAGGGGCGAGAAGCTGAAAGTATGTACACGAGAAGCAATAAAATGGGTATCGAATCCTAGTATCCCAACAATGGTCATACATGACATATTTGACGAATATTCCATACCAATGAAAAGAAAAGCACTGCAATCGATGGCTGAATATTTGATGGAGAAGGATATAAAAATAATAAGGCTAGCCCACCTGAGAAACCAGTGGTATACAGGAGAGCATTCGAGCGAAGTACAGGAGAAACGGGTTTATCACTGGACTTAGGAATACTATTTAACCTAAGAGAAGGGGGAGGGATCGTGAGTGGGTCATTTCCAATGAGAGAGGTTCCGCCCACGTTTGTACCAAAAGTAGAGATCCCTGCGACGGGTACAGTAGGAGCGCAGGTAACACCAGCCCATTTCACCGCCCAGTATGTGCATGTCCCCTTCTCCAGGCAAGAGGTGAATACTATAAAACAGACGATTCCCGACATAAGAAAGAATCCAGCAGGTTTCTACAAGGAACTAGAGACAACCCTGAGATCAGCAGTGCTTACTATGAGCGATATAGATTTGATTTTCCCAGTCATTTTGCCAGCATATATGTGGAAACAGATGAGGACGGTAGATGACGCAGGGGCTTTTGGCGCCACATGGGCAGAGTTACTATTGGAGGACAAAAATAGGAAAGTAGGGGAAAATCCGGGAACCCGCATGGCAGATCTACCAGAACGGATAATGCGGAGATTGAGGGAAATAATTCCAGAAAAAAGGATTCAGTGGGACAAATTAACTATGTGTGTACAGGGCAAGGATGAGCCAATAACGGATTAGTTCAATAGATTTGAAGGAGTATTCACAGACTTCAGTGTGCAGGATGTGAGCACAGAGTCGGGGGAAAAGGCTATTTGTTGATAAATATGTGAGGGGACTAATATCACCAATTCAAGATATGTTAATGATGTCGGAAAGTTCCTGGGCAGCAAAACCGGTGAGTGAGATATTACACATAGCCCAGTATTACGAGAACAGGGTAAATGTGGCGAAAGAAAGAGGTGAAGGATAGAGTACATTTAAAAACGAGGGTGTTACTGCAGCAGGTCATTGGATACAATAAAGGTAGAGGAAATGCACAAGGCAGAGGAAATTTGAATAATATGCATGGGGTGTCATTGGGATTAAATCAATGTGCGTATTGTAAGGAGGAAGGACACTAGCGAGCGCAATGGCCGCACCTACAGAATAGAGGTGGGTTTGATCAGAGAAGGCCTCAGAGGACATCAGGGGTCAAACGGCCCAAGCAGAAATAACATGCAGCAGCAGCAGGGATATACCAATGTAGGTACTCAAACCCAATCCTATTGTCAAAACCAAGCGCAACAGAACCAGGCATTGAACCAAAGTGTTTCAAACCAAAATCAGGGTGGGCAGGGCCAACAGAGAAATGATCAGCGTGGAGGACATCGAGGGGGAAATGGGAATATTTTTGATACACAACCAAACACGTATTATAGCAGTAGCGGTGACTACACATCGGACGATGTGTTATTTTCGCGATAGGACAGCCCACGGCAGGGGTTGGAACCAGTGTCTATTCCCATGAATCAGAGAGGACCCTACGTAGAAATGAGAGTCGGGAATAGGGAGCACCGTTTCCTTGTAGATACAGGGGTACAGAAGTGCTCGATAGACCACCACTTGGTTCCGGAGATACCACTGTCGGGGCAGAAGCATGTTTCTGTAGGGTTTGCAGGTACACCAGTAATTAACCCCATGTCCGAAGCTGTCCCAATTACAATAGGACCATTTACGGAACAGTGTCCATTTCTTTTGACAGAAAATTGTGGAGAGAACTTGCTAGGATTAAATTTGTTGAGAAAATGGGGGGGCAGTCATACATTGTACGGCAGACGGGGTGTGCCTCACGATGCACCGGTGACGGAACTTATGTCAAAAGAGTTGCCAGAAGAGCCAAGTAGAGTACCAACCTGTCTGTGGGCAATGCATGATAATGATGTAGGGTGCTTCAGAATAGAGCCAGCAAAAATAACTTTGAAAGAAGGTGTCACACTACCACAAATTCCCCAGTATAAAATTTCTGTTGAAGGTGAGAAGGGATTGAAAAGCATGGTTACTGACCTGGTGAGATGGGGGGTGGTTGAGGAAATTGCAGGTAGCACGTGCAACAGCCTGATTCTTCCAGTTTACAAGAAAGGAGGCAATGAGGTACCCTATCGTTTCATAATTGATCTGCGTGCATTAAACAAAGTGGTAGACCCACAATTCCCTTTGGTCCCAGATGTCACAACAATACTGACAATGATACCGGCCACTGCAGAATACTTTAGTGTAGTCGATTTGAAGAACGCGTTCTTTATCATTCCAGTGGATAAAAGCAGTAGATATCTGTTCGCGTTCACTCTAGGAGGTCGATCATTCACATTCACACGCATTCCACAAGAATACACAGAAAGCCCGAGCATTTACAGCAGAGCGCTAAAAGAGCAGCTAGACATGCTAGAATTACCCGGAGGTTGGGTGCTCTTGCAGTACATAGATGATTTGTTATTAGCTGCTGACACGAAAGAGATCTGTAAAGAAAGTACTATATTACTATTGACACACTTAGCGGCCCATGGTCATAAGGCAAGTTTGAAGAAATTCCAGTATAATCAGAAGGAAGTGTCTTATTTGGGTTACCTACTTTCGAAAGAAGGGAGAAGATTAACACCAGAACGCATAGAAAGTATTTCTAGTATGCCTATTCCAAAAACTCAAAAAGGAGTGAGAGCTGTAATAGGCATGGCCTCTTATTGTCGGCAGTGGATCAGTAATTTTGCGTTGATTGTGAAGCGGATGATAAAGTTGACTAAAAAGGATGCAGAGATGCCTTTACAGTGGGATGAGGAATGTCAGAAAGCGTTTGAGCAATTGAAAGCTGCATTGTGTGCTGCGCCAGTTTTAGGCACTCCGAACTTTAAAAAGATCTTTAGACTATTTGTGAGTGAGAGTGAAGGATGTGCATTGGCGGTTTTGACACAGGAACAAGGTGGAAGACATAGGCCGTGCGGCTATTTTACTTGCGCGTTGGACCCTGTAGCGCGCGCACTACCACAATGTTTGCGATCTGTCGCAGCGGCTGCTGCGTCAGTGAAACAAACGGAAGGAATGGTATTGGGGCACACTTTAATTCTGATGGTGCCACATGCTTTAGACGTTCTATTAAATAGGACACAGACGCAACACCTCACCTCAGCTAGACTGACAAGATATGAGCTCATCTTGTTTGCACCCCACATCCAAATTATGAGGTATAGCGCATTGAATCCTGCAGAATTAATGCCACTGCCCATAGCAGAAATTGGTGACAACGAACCACCACCCCATGATTGTTTAATGATCACTGAAGAAGAAACAAAAGTGAAGGATTGACTTGAGCGATATCCCACAGAAAGAGCCAGATGGGGAGTTATTTTGTGATGGCTCTTGTTTTAAATGACCTGATGGCACATCAACGGCCGCATATGCAATTACTACCCTACAGAGTGTTGTAGAAAGCAGAAAAATCCCCTACAATTCGGCGCAAGCCGCAGAAATAATAGCACTGACCCGAGCCTGTGAACTCTCTGAGAATTTGAACGTGAATATTTATACTGACAGCCAGTACGCCTTTGGCGTGGTTCATAACTTTGGCCGACTTTGGGCTGAGAGGGGTTTCTTGACATCACATGGGGCCAGGATTCAGCATGGCCCTTTGATTGTGCGATTGTTGTCTGCACTCACGTTTCCAAAGCGCCTAGCTATAGTGAAGTGCGAGGCGCATAAGAAAGTAACATGTAGAGTGGGAGAGGGGAAACGCATTTGCAGACAGGATTGCGAAGCAAACAGCCACAGATTTGGGGAATAAAATGATGACAGTACAGACTGAGGAAGTACCTTGTATGATAGAGAATGGAGTTGCCACAGTCAAAGAAATGCAGGCTGAGGCCACGACCGAAGAGATTCAGGGGTGGGCTGAGGGCTCTGCTGAGTTAGATTTGGAAGGATGTTGGGTGGACAAGAAAACAAAGAACTGGATGTTGCCAAATTGTTACGTGACTGCAATGGTTATAATGGCGCATAGCCCTTCCCACATTTGCGCGAAGAAGATGGTACAGCATTTATCCACAGTATGCAAAAACGAGCACATAAAAAAGAATGCAGAAAGACTAGTGCAGAATTGTATTACGTGCCTGCAACACAATGTAGGGAAGGGAACCGTGACTCCAGCAGTTTCGGCCCACCCTCTATGCCATTTGAGGTGGTCCATTTTGATTTCATAGAAATGGAAAGGTGCCAGAACTACAAATATGTGTTAGTGGTAATTTGTGCATTCAGCAAGTGGGTGGAGGCATATCCTTTAAAAGACTGTACTGCCATGTCCACAGCAAAAGTAATGTTAAAGGAGTATTTCTCCCGGTTTGGGTTGCCCCGTGTCCTGTGGTCAGACAACGGCCCCCACTTTGTGGGCGCAGTAGTGGTACAGATCTGTGCAGGTCTGCAGATAGAGAAGAGATTCCACAGTTCCAGGCATCCCAGTTCTGCCGGGCTTGTGGAGAGACATAACGGAATCTTGAAGTGAAAGATAGCAAAAATCTGCGCTGGGAGCAAGTTGAGTTGGGTGGATGCATTACCCCTAGCGCTGTTGTGTATGTGCACGTCTGTGCAGGCCAAGACTGGGCTCTCCCCCTATGCCCAAAAGATTATGTGAGGTCGAGCATCCTATGTTAAGCACGTACTGTGGGCCTTTAATGCAGAAGTTGCGTTTGATTCATCAGCAGGTGCAGGAGGCGTTACCAGTGCGATATACCGGACTGGGGCACTCGCTGGAGCCTGGAAGCTGGGTCCTGATTAAAAACTTTGAAGACAGCATTAGCACCGAGGTGGCGCAGCCCCTACCAAGTACTTTTGGCGACGCAAACGGCCATCCGAGTAGACGGACGGAAGGCATGGATCCATGCAACACATGCAAAAAGATTCCCAGGACTGCTGACAACTTCCGACGACCAGAGAAAGGAAACGGTCTCGGAAACGAAAGAAACTTTTGCCAGTCCAATGCCACAGCATCAGCCTGAGCGAGAAGTGAAAGTTGAAACAAAGCGCAAGCGAGAAGTGAAACTCGAAACAGAGCCTGAGGAGGCTGTCAGTAAGGGGAAAGGGCGAAAAGTGCCCCAACGGTGCTCAACAGAAACAACATCACTGCCGAGCGACACAAACCCTGCATGGCAAACACGAGCAGAAACAACGCGTGTACCCCTTTGGTGCCCACCAGTTTCTGCAAATGCACCAAAGCAAGAAACTACATCATTGCCACGGCGCTCATCGCTACCCATCATTGTGCCACAGGCTGACTCTGAGCCTAATACTGGAAATGCAACGGCACTATTCACGGATCATACAATACCAGGAGTGAATCGGTATAATTTGCGGCCTCGACAGGCAAAGTGATCCACAGATCTTTGGTGCTTCTTTTTTGCCTTTGGTTCCACTCACGGACGGAGTAGGAGCCACGGGCGTAGAGGAGAGAAGTGCGAAAATTGTGCAAGTCGGACAATTCAAGACTCACGGCTCCTCGGTGCGCTTATAAAAGTACATGTGTCCTAAGCCAGAGCGGGACAGGCTGGATGCACATAGTACTCTATCAATAAAGAACTGTTCAGAAATCGTCTGAGCAGTGGGAGAAAGAACAACTAATCTTGCTCGGAGTGGATAAACGATCTAGGCTGTGAAAAGGCTGGCAGAATTGAACTGTGACAATTTTCGTTGAACTTTTCTGGCATCAAGAACGAGAGACATTTGCGACGAACTTTGCCAGCAAGAAGAAGGACGATGAAGAACAAGTCAAGACCGGTTTCAGCCTCCTCCTGCACCCCTGCTAAAAAGATAATAGATTTAGAGACTGTACATTTAGGGAAAAAGCATGGTAAAAGGAATAAGGTACTGATTTGGACATTGGTCCTGTGTTTCTTAAGTATGGTAGTACCAACAATAACAGCTATTACACTATGGTTCCTGGAGTACGTACACCCATTAGAAACACTTTTGCCAAAAGCAGCTACTGAAAGCCCGGTTCATGTAATCACTGGTACTTTGCTCCAAATGGAAGAGAGACAGAGAAGGATACGGCAACAATACATTGTTGCTCATCATGAACATGACCCATGCGGTTTTAAAGAAAAAAAGATTGCTGGGTTTGCGCCCATTTACCACAGCACGGTGGGAAAGGGATAGGCTGATATGTACAACCGTTGCCATTGATTTATTCATGTGAGGTAACATTAAGTGCAATGCTCTTTGGGAAATGGAACAAGAGTAATACGTGTCAGCTAGATGAGACCAATATGAATGAATTTGAGGAAGTGATCATGAGACCTGTGGGTTGTTCCATATTCCAAAAAGCTTGCGTGTTTGCACTAGAACCCATGAGAAAGAATACACGAAAGATAACAAGACTAGATAGATTACATAGGCAAAATAGACCAACCCTGCCAGCAGAAAAAACATCATTAATGACATTTCGAATGAGGGATGAATGGAATAAAGATGCTGTGCCCCCTGCCTATACAGTGGATCACAGCCCCAAAACTGCTCCCCTATGTCTACAGAAAAAGGGTTCCTATAAAGTAGGAACATTTATCAACTGCCTGAACACAGTGGTTTTAAAACACGAAATAGAACCCGTGTATGTAGGGGACCCCGTTTACTTTATATGTGGAGAAAAAGCATATCCATGCTTACCTAGGAACTGGGGAGGTACATGCTACCTATGTCTACTGTTTCCAGGAGTGTTCCTCTTGGAGACAGCAGAAGTAGCCAGACGAACAAAAGGTAGAACTCAAAGGAGTAGCGAGGATGGAATGATAGCAATGGATATAGCCAAATCATTTATACCATTCTTGTCCCAAATAGAGAATTCTTACAATATAAGAAAACTGCCTGGAATATTACAAAAAACAATAGATTCAACAACGGATATTTTATTGAATATGACGTTAGAAGAAAAAGGAATAAGACTAATGGCACTTCAAAACAGGATGGCTCTCGATATAATATAATATTAGTTGATCGTGGGGGAGTTTGCAAACTCGTAAAAACTGCATGCTGCGTGTATATAGATGATTACTCCCCTACGATATTTAAAGCGATCCGGAAATTACATATCATAAGTTCCACACTCTCCACTGAAGAAGGGGGTTGGGGGATAGGATCCTGGTTTTGGGGATTATTGCGGTCTTGGGGATGGAAATTAATTTCGATGATGGTACTTGGGATATTCATAACATGCTGCTGTTGCATACAATGCTTACCAATAGTTTGCACTGAAATAACTGATGGATGTACTAAGGGATGTATGCACATGGTGTCAAGAGGAAAACAAACGCATGGCCGAAAAAACAGTAAAACAATTCATGGCGATAATGATGAAGATGGTTCAGACATAGATACCCCAGACTTATCCACATTGGAGGAGGATGCAATGAATGAATAAGACGTTTGGCATACGGCCAAAAGGAGGGTTTGTCAATCTGGAAAAATGAATACCCTTCATTTGAATGACAGACGTAACTTGATGGCCGTGGGCCAACCGTTTTATGCACTGAATTATAGAAATATAAACTGCTATGCTTGACCAACAAGCGGCCATTTTAAACGTAGCAAGAATCGCCATTTTGCTTGTTAACCACTGCTCATTGATTTCTGTCCAAAACTGCTTTGAGCAGAGTAAGCAGAATTTGCAAGCTGCAAACTATTAACATTGTCGTCTGAATATGAAAGGACAAGGTCGCGGGACTGAAGAGTTTGTTGAAACTCCTCATGAGTAGCCCAGAGAGGAATGCCCACGCTCCCTCTCTGTAGCCTTGGGAGAGAGATGCAGGGCATTTAATCACTTCACAGCTGCCAGCCAGTCTCGTACGATGGTAGAATATGTTAGAATAAAACAGCTAAAGGCTTGAATTATGCTCTTCCTACGGCCCCCCCTTCGCAAAACCCTTTAGAACGTGTCGGCTCCCAGGACACGAATAGTACCTCATAGATAGCGAAGCTTGGAATGTGGCTCTTCCCCCGTGTGCAGCTTGCTTCCAAGAATAGAACCACCGTGTTGTGTTCAACAACTAAAAGATGCCTCCGCACTTTCTTATTGCACATTGTTACTAGAATAGACATCGAAAGTGTCATAATCGTCGGATATGTCCATCGTCATCCCGAGTTCAAAGGAACTTAATAAAGAGGGGTATTAAACATGACATTGCTGATTGTATGATATGCATTATATATATATATATATATATATATATATATATATATATATATATATATATATATATATATCTGATGTACGTAATTCGCTCGCTTGCGTCCCTTGAGGTCTAGGAAACTCACGTTGCGGGGCGTGAGATCAGAATTGGGCAATTGATACTATTTTTGCTTGCAATAAACCCTAGCATTGGGAATTTGAACCTCGTGTCTGGCGCATCTTTTCATGTATGGTTATTGCCTTGTTTCCATAGCACGAGGGACCCCTAGGGGCCCCTTTCAAGAGAACAACATAGGAAAAAATGTTGATTTTCACAACCAAGAAACAACAGCCACAGCTGCCATATTTAGACAGTGTTGTGAGGTTAGTAAAAGTGTGGTATAAACATTTCATATATCCTCAATTCTTATAGGTTTGTCCTTGACTCTGTCGACACAGAGAAATGTGTTTCTGGGTACCAGCAGATGTTTTTACAAAGCACTCTATAGCTGACTTGAACTGCTATAGAAGTGTGCTGGACCCGTCTTCAGGACGATGAGTGGTAGCACCACTGGTTAAATGTCAGGGGCACAATGGTTGGACTAAAAACCAAAAAAACACACAAGAACGTGTTAGTGGCGTCTTAAAAACCAGGTGGGAATCTCTATAAATGTACACATGCAACTGTTGACACTGACCTTGCAATTACTTTGTGGCCGTGTGTGGCATCGAATTGGGTGACCATGTAGACCGAATTCAATTGTCATAACTGGGGAAGCTCGCAGTTGAGGCGACTGAAATGAAAATGTGAGCTGTAACTGCTTATTTTCAAAGAAATTTTTGAAGTATACTTTTCATTTAATTTATAAAAAGTAATGCATGCTCACTAAGTGTGCGGCGTTAGATGTTGATTTAATTTTTGAACACTTCCCGTGGGCTTTGATTTTTAACAAACCTACAGTTTCACGTATGAAATTTGAAACGGGCTGAGAAACACTGTTACCTTCATGCACAGTTGGGTTTGTGCCCTTTCGTTGATATCGGTCGCCGCGATGTTAACGAGATGGATGCAGCTGATGCAGTCTGCCGTGTGTCTGTTTTATGAGAATGGAGACTAGCGGTTAGTGACTAGAAGCATTTTGATGCATCTCTTTATCGCTTGCACAAGCGCGAGTGTGCGTCCGCTTACCACTTGATCTCTCGGTGTTCACTACCAGAGGTTTGCTGACTACCGAAGTGCCGAACGCTTGGTGAGGAACTGGAAGTGGTTGCCGGGTATAACTATATTTGAATGCCCGACACTAGACTGCGATTGTGCTGTCAGAGTGGGTCGCAATGGATGCCATCTTGGAAACAAAAATGCCGGATCTCAATGCTGAAAATGTGGTAAAAAAAAAAAATAAAAAAAAAAAAAAAGTAGAAAAAAATGTATGATACTACACACATTCCATTTATTCTTGTTGCATTGTTAATGGCGCACAAGAATAGGTTCTTTAGAAATGAAGAAAGTTTTTTAACTGGAATGATTTCCTAAAGGCTAGAGACGGTATCATGCAAGCGAAAGGCACAATAAAGGTGGGCTACGCACATATGTTGGCGGACTGGATGATGTGATGGGTGTTAATATTGTCACACTACCAAAAAAGGGATCACTTCGTGTACCTGGAGATGACTGGTACAGGCAACTCCTATAACTGGACCAAACTGATGGATCACTTTTGTAAAAACAAACTCCATTCTATCCCGATGTTTAAACCAGCTTGGACTGTGTTTAAATTATAAATCCATTTTTGTTCGAGCTGTCTCAATTTTCGGTCTCTATCTCCCCCACTGGGATGTGGTGGCACTGTTTGAATTATGACCCACTGGATATCTTTGACAGTATGTTTGGCTTTGATAAAATGAGCTATTAGTAGTTTTTCGGGCACTGCGTTTTTAACGCATGAGCGGTGTTCACAAATTCTCTGCTCGATAGGTCTCTTTGTTTTGCCAATGTATATAAGCCCGCATGGGGACGTGATGGCCTAAATGGCCCATGGTGTGTTACAATTCGTGAGATTCTTGAGATGCCAGGTGAAGCCGTTTAAGTTGACAGATTTAAGGTTGTCAATTCACATACCGAGCAATTGCCACATCTAAAATGCCCACTTACTGGTGGCAGATTCCACAATGTTGTTTGTAATGGGATGGAAGATGTCTTTGGAACCGTGTATGTGTGCACCAGTTTATCACGTATATTGGGCATGCGTTTAAAAGCAAAACGTGGTTTCTGTAAGAAGAACTCTTCAGTTTGAATTAAGGGCCACTTTTTTAGGATGCAACGGCGCAGGTTGTTGCCGATTGGCGAAAAAGTGGACACGCAAGTGATTTTGTCCTCTTGTGCCCGGTCTTATTTTTCTAAACAGCGGGATCTATCTGTGTTCCGTGTCCTTTTCATTGATCGTCGAATAATGTGTGGTGGATATCCCCGTTCTTTTAATCTGAGTGACACATTTTGGCTGTGATTGTCAAAATCTTCCTTTGTTGAGCAATTCCGCCTAATACGTAGGAATTGGCCAAAAGGGAGATTTTCCCGTAGTGATCGCGGGTGAAAGCTTTTGAATGACAGAGTTTTTTGTCTGTAGGCTTCTTGTATAGAGTGGTATTCAAAGTGCCCAAAGATGTTTTGCGAATTTCTAGATCTAAGAATGCTATTTTCTGATGGTTGTAGTTCATAGTGAATTTTATACATGGATCTTGTAGATTTAACCACACTAGAAATTTTGTCAGAGATGTTTCGTTTCTATGCCAGAGCAGGAACACATCTATATAGCGATGCCACGCAGTGATCTCCATTTTGAAAGGGTTATTAGCATGGTAAACTGATTTTTGTTCTAGATCATCCATGAATAAGTTAGCCAGATCGGGGGCAAAAGTGGCCCCCATGCTTGTCCCATGTAACTGTTGGAAAAATGTGTTATCTACCATGAAGAAATTGTTGACCAAGGCTATTTTTATACATTCACATATGAAGTCTGATGGAACTGACAAATCTGCTCTTTTTTCAAGATGTGTGTATGATCTTAATGCATTCCAGCTGGGGGATGCTAGTGTATAGCGATTCTACATCTAGTGTGACCAAATTTGTCGCTGGGAGTGGTCACAAGATTGTTGACAATTTTTATCATACGATTGGTGTCTTGAACATATGACCTCATTTTGAGCACGAAAGGTCTAAGAAAACAGTCTGTGTAACAAGGAGCCGATTGCGGCCACAATGGGACGGCCTGGTGGATCGAGGGCATTTTTGTGGATTTTCGGCAGGCAGTATAGGGCTGGGATGATAGGATGGCTGGTAGTGAGGAATTACTTTTCATCGTCATCTATCCACCCTTCGTTGGATGCATGTGACAGAAGGCTGCCGATTTCATCTTGTATGGTATCGGTTGGATTACCTCAGAGTTGTTTGTAGAACATTTTGTTCTCGAATTGTCGCTTTACTTCGGTATTGTACTTCTTGTTGTCCCATAACACCACACCCACGCCCTTGTCTGCTGGTTTAATCACGAACAAGTCGTTGTTTTCCAAATTAGTGAGAGCTAATTGTTCCTCTTTTGAGAGATTACTTATACATCTGTTTTTCGTTTTTATGAGAGTTTTCATCTCACGGAGCACCTCGTTCTCGAAACTAATGATTTCAGGTGAAACCATTGATACCAGCGGTGTAAAGGAGGAGGGTGGTTTTAGGCCTGTTGCACTTGTAGTTGGTCTGATATTAGGGTTTTTATCTCGAAAGAAATACTTTAATCTTACGATGCGAAAAAAGTTACGCATCTCAATTTGGAACAAATTGGCACTACTGGTGGGTACGAAGGAGAGACCTTTACTTAAGGTCGGTTTCAACCGGTGTTAGATGGTGTTGGCTCAAGTTAAAGATTGGAATCCCCAAAGTAGGGGTTACCAAGTTTGGGGAGGGGGTTGCCACTGACCGGTGCGCATTCCATGATTGCCTGGTTGCCGCATTTTGCCTCTTTTGCCCCGTCCTTGAAAAAACTGGCCTCGTGGAGGATTTCCCCCTCTGTTGCTGGGAGCATTATTCACAGAGCCCGAATCACTACTGTTGCTTGAATTTGAAAAAGAAACACATTTTTTATAAGGTCTTTGCCAATTAGGGCCCCAAACTGGGCCTTGGTTAGCATTCATTGTTTGAAAGAAACCGGGGACCAAATATGGAGAAATTACAAGAAGAAATGGTGAAATTCAAAACATTCACCTTAGATAAAAAAATATGGAAACTAAAAAAAGACATACAAAATTACAAAGAGGAGATCACTTATCCATATTTGGTCCCCGGTTTCTTTCAAACAATGAATGCTAACCAAGGCCCAGTTGGGGGCCCTAATTGGCAAAGACCTTCAAGCAACAGTAGTGATTCGGGCTCTGTGAAAAACCCTAATGTCAGACCGACTACAAGTGCAGCAGGTCTAAAACCACCCTCCTCATTTACACCGCTGGTATCAATGGTTTCACCTGAAATCATTAGTTTCGAGAACAAGGTGCTCCGTGAGATGAAAACCCTCATAAAAACGAAAAACAGATGTACAAGTAATCTCTCAAAAGAGGAACAAATAGCTCTCACTAATTTGGAAAACAACGACTTGTTTGTGATTAAACCAGCAGACAAGGGCGGAGGTGTGGTGTTATGGGACATCGGGATAGAATAGAGTTTGTTTTTACACAAGTGATCCATCAGTTTGGTCCAGTTATAGGAGTTGCCTGTACCAGTCGTCTCCAGGTACACACAGTAATCCCTTTTTTGGTAGTGTGACAATATTAACACCCATCACATCACATCACATCATCCAGTCCGCCAACATATGTGCGTAGCCCACCTTTATTGTGCCTTTCGCTTGCATGATACAGTCTCTAGCCTTTAGGAAATCATTCCAGTTAAAAAACTTTCTTCATTTCTAAAGAACCTATTCTTGTGCGCCATTAACAATGCGACAAGAATAAATGGAATGTGTGTAGTATCATACATTTTTTTACTCTTTTTTACCACATTTTCAGCATTTAGATCCGCCATTTTTGTTTCCAAGATGGCGTCCATTGCGACCCACTCTGACAGCACAATCGCAGTCTAGTGTCGGGCATTCAAATATAGTTATACCCGGCAACCACTTCCAGTTCCTCACCAAGCGTTCGGCACTTCGGTGGTCAGCAAACCTCTGGTAGTGAACACCGAGAGATCAAGTGGTAAGCGGACGCACACTCGCGCTTGTGCAAGCGTTAAAGAGATACATCAAAATGCTTCTAGTCACAAACCGCTAGTCTCCATTCTCAAAAAACAGACACACGGCAGACTTCGCATCAGCTGCATCCATCTCGTTAACATCCCGGCGACCGATATCAACGAACAGGCACACACCCAACTGTGCATGAAGGTAACAGTGTTTCTCAGCCCGTTTCAAATTTCATACGTGAAACTGTAGGTTTGTTAAAAATGAAAGCCCATGGGAAGTGTTCAAAAATTAATCTAACGCTGCACACTTAGTGAGCATGCATTACTTTTTATAAATTAAATGAAAAGTATACTTCAAAATGTCTTTGAAAATAAGCAGTTACAGCTTACATTTTCATTTCAGTCACCTCAACTGCGAGCTTCCCCAGTTACGACAATTGAATTCGGTCTACATGGTCACCCAATTCGATGTCACACACGGCCACAAAGTAATTGCAAGGTCAGTGTCAACAGTTGCACATGTACATTTATAGAGATTCCCACCTGGTTTTTAAGACGTCACTAACACGTTCTTGTGTGTTTTTGGTTTTTAGTCCAACCATTGTGCCCCTGACATTTAACCTGTGGTGCTACCACTCATCCTCCTGAAGACGGGTCCAGCACACTTCCTATAGCAGTTCAAGTCAGCTATAGAGTGCTTTGTAAAAACATCTGCTGGTACCCAGAAACACATTTCTCTGTGTCGACAGAGTCAAGGACAAACCAATAAGAATTGAGGATATATGAAATGTTTATACCACACTTTTACTAACCTCATAACACTGTCTAAATATGGCGACTGTGGTTGTTGTTTCTTGGTTAGGAAAAAATGTTGATTTTCACATGTTTTTATGTTCTGTGTAAACAAAATGCATTATTGTTTATTAACGTGTTGAGTTTTTTTTTCATGTACTAATTAAAATATGTTGATCTCTATTTTTTCCTGTCTGGATCTATTGACCGACATGATTGTTAACACTTGGTGCAACTAGACACACCTAGCACGTGTGTAGGCAGGTAGCTGTTCTCAGTGGCATTCATGTATTTACACTGGACTCAAGCAGGCAGGACAGATTCTACATTCAATTTGAAGTATCCAGAGCAATGGGGGTGAAATATTTCTTAGGTCCATTCTCAACCACCCATGAAAGCATTCCTCCCTCTGAACTTGCATCACAAGTGTTCTAATGCATTCAGACCTTGGGAAAACGGTAATGATGGGGCTGTGGTGAGGTGGTGGTCTAGGCCATTTGTGCCGATTATGTATTTGAACTTTGTCATTTTCAAATTATTATTTTTTTGCCACCATCTTTAAGAAGGTAAATGCACATGTATTGCAAGAATCAAGAAAGAAATCAACAGCGCCCACTGAACGCTGTCCCTTTAGGATGACATGGTCAGTGGTGACTCACATCAGACCTACATAATACACCAGGCAGATGGTAAACAAGCTATAGTGATTAGATCACTATGCAACCTTTTGGTGCGTCTGTTGGCTATGACATTTTCACAAAAACACAATGACATGGGCTTTCAGACCGCACATAATGGGATAAAGAGTTTTCAAAACAATCTGTCGCAGTGAGGGGTCACGATGCCCATGCCATGTGGTTCCAAAAAAAAACCAGCACGACTGTCCGTAATCAAAATGAAGGTGTCCTACAGACATCTCTCCTCTACGCAATCAAGATGGAGGTGTCCTGCGGACACCGCACCTGTCCAGACATGTCTGCAAAGTCATGACGTAACTTTATATGATTCAGGGACCCAAACCCTGTTCTGCGGACACCTGGGTGCACGCACATCCAATCTCCTGTGCCCTCTGAACACCACGCCTGTCCGCAAGGTCTGTAAAGTTGTACTGTAATTTTAATTAGTTTGGGGGCAGGGGGCTGTCCTACGGACACCTGGGCGCATAATCACATCCCCTGTGCCCTCCGAACACCGCACCTGTCTGCAAAGTTGTGTTGCAATTTTAATTATTTCGGGGGTCTCGCTCCTGTCCTACAGACACCTGGACACATGCACATCTAATCCACTGTGCCCTCCGAACACTGCGCCTGTCTGCATGTCCACAGCACATGTCACACTTTTAATTAGTTTGGGGGCCCAGCCCTTGTTCTATGGACACCTAGGCGCATGCGCACATCGCATCCTGTGCAACAGGTGTCCTACGGACAGCCGTCCTACTCACGGACATCACCATGTGACTGCACCCACGCTGAGCGTCAGTCTATCCACGCTCCCGGTCCAGGCCGCTGGACACCTACAAGGTGCTTCTATGAGCAATCCAAGGTGTACTTCACCCTTGCAGAGGTCTTGGACCATGCCCTGGTCGATCTAGACACTTTTGGGCCCTACTTGAGGTACGAATTGTCCACGGAGCGTGCAACTGTCAGCAGCAGGCACCTCTGAACCCTATAAAAGGCCACACCCCACTGTTGCACCTAATTCGGTTTTTGGCCGACCAGGACAAAGCAGTGCTCCAGATTGCTCCTTGCTGGAATTGCTTTCTGCTAAATTCTGCTGTGCTGTGCTACTTTTGGTGCTGTGCCAGAGCAGTGCTCCAGATTGCTCCTTGCTGGATTTGCTTTCTGCTGAGCTCCTTTTGGTGCTGTGCTACTTTTGGTGCTGTGCTACTTTACTTTTGGTGTGCTGGTCCAAATGGCAACCATGGCTGCTGCTGCCGCCTCAGCATCACCACCACCACCACCACCACCACCATTCCAAGGGCCTGGGGAGGGGGAACAGGCATAGTGATGTAGAGGAGGATCAAGAGGAGGAGGAGGATGAGGTAGTGGAAGTTCCCACTACCAGCTGCCAGTGTGAGTCTTGGGTGTGGAGGCTCTTTACCACTGTTGGGGGGGTACCAAAGGCGCTTGCGGCCATGGTTCGCTGCACTATGGTACTCATTTACAGCAAGATTGGGATGTACAGCTACGGGACTACCTCCATTCGGCGACACTGGTGGTCAAAACCCAAAGCAGCAATTCAGAAGGTCGTCCCCTTCGAACAGGGTAGTAGGTTCAGTTCCTCTATCGCATACTCTGCATCTGTTCCTGTCACCACAAGGGACACTCCTGTGGGGCATCGGATCCCTGACCAAGCCTCACCGGCCATACACAACGCAGCGGACACTTACATTTCGAGGGTCACTGTACTGTGCATGTACTGGGACACGGTACTCTGCAGGGGAGAGCAACGGAGTGCTTGCGAGGCTACGGTTCGGGAGCATGAAAGACATTGCCCTCCATCTCCATGAGGCCCACCCAACATCTTCCTCTCTCCACCTGCCCCTTCTTATCCCTGTGGTTGGTGCCCCATTCCTACACTACCAAAAGAATTATAAAACAAAAAAAATAAAAATAAATAAAGGCTCTTTTTAGAGCCACCTTTCACAGTTTAAAAATAGAAGTAGCAAAAAAATAAAATGGTGCAGGCCAATGCGCAGCTTGCAGAGTCCGCAGACAGTGCGGTAGTCTGCGGACATCTAAAACAAATTTGCTGGTACAACATCTAAACCATTGCACTCTTTTCCGGTAGAAAGTGGTGGCTCTGAAGAGCCTTTTTTGGGAGTTTTTTTTCAAGGTTTTCAGATGAAGTAGGCAAAACCTACTATGAAATGCAATATGTGCAAAAAGGGCTGCAAAGCATGTTGGATATTTCGCAAAAAAAGCTGATTGACAGGATCAATAAGATGGACTCCATCTCTGCAAAAAATATTGGTGCTACGAAATGTAATATCTTCATTGTGTAAGGACATGTCAACATCTCTCCAAAATGCGCAGACAGCCTTGTTGACGTTGTGCCTCGCTTTCTCCATTTGCGGACCAAATGAAGAAGAGGGCAGCCACATCTGTCTCTGGGCAATGGGAGAAAAATGTATTCAGGAGTTTGGAAACATGCCCGTGACTTTCCCAAATGCCTCCTTCATGGCAAACTGCAGTGAGATTCCAGTAACATGGCCTATACTGTTCCCTCCACAATGAACAATAATAATGGCAGGATGATGGGACGTCATCAAAGTGGTACCAAGGGGAAGCAAATCCACCCACTACATTCCGCGTACTCCGTACCAGTGCATATCCACATGATCAAACCCAAGATGTGCCGCCACTCCACAGTGCTCTGCATACAGCTGCAACCAATGTATCCACGAGGCCCCAAAATCCAAACACTCTGCTTCCTGAAAGACATAGCCATCTGAACGCCTCTCACCAAATGGACCCTTGGCCACTCTCTCCTTGCCCACCACACCCAGGAAACCTTTATTAGTATAACTTAACGACTGACATGGTGTATGTGGTGCAGTATATGTGGGAAAGTGTATCAATACATGCAGCATGGGGTTGTTTATGGAATGAGAAATTAATACTCAGTAAGTACTCAGAAGCCACAAAGTACAAGAGTTAACTAGGCAGTAGAACAAAAAGACACAAGCTTGTGGATGATCTTGCAGTGAAGGTGCCGATTCAGCACTGTCAAGGGTGGGTGTACCTACCACCTGCGGGAATGTGAGTGGGAGGAGGCACCCCTAGATGGGACAGGATATCATTGACAGCTGTAATAAAGTTGTCTAATGCACACATGCAGCTCGAGATGTCTGGGGACAAGATCAGGGTGGAGGTACTCTAATACGAAGGGAACCACCGGGCCTCCATTATGAGGCGAGAGCTACAGGTAAGTAAATCGGCTGGGTTTAACACTGACAGGCCCTGCATGGCGGGCAAACGAAATTGCATGAGCACTCCGAGGCAACGGGGTGCAGAAAGAATGATGCCAGCTGAATGATCCCAGGAGACAGTAGTAGCTGGGAACAGGGACTAGCAGATACATACAAGGTCGGCGAGCTAGACTCTGAGGCGCTCACTGGGACCGGGGAGAATTAAACTGCCCCTTGGCAGGTGGGCCTGGGAAGAAGGATGTGGGATGAGGGGTTGATATGAGAAGGTGAGTTTTGGTGTCCCTGAAAGGCAACAAGTATATTGTGTTCTCGCTGATGTCCGCAAGGCGCCACATTGTTTGGATGCCGTGTGAATGTCTCCCTTCCCACAGGCTCAGGAGGTCTCATGTTTTTCTATGTGTGCTGACCAATGGCAAAAGAATAAAGTTCCGGAGGTCAGCACAAAACTTTATTACAAATAACAAGTAATTCTTGGGGCGGAGTGGGAAGAAATTTGGCACCACAGGGGACGGGGGTGAACAGAGGCATCAAGATTGTTCACTCCAATAACATAAGTCTCGCTAAAGGGGACTGATTTAGCCACGCCAATCAGTTTAGTAGGATTTTTGCACCATTAATCGCAAATCGTTTCAGACTTTGCAAATAACGTTTTAACGGTATAAAATATCTGACCGCAATGGGCGGCGTTGTCAACTCCCATCAACCAGTTCTGTTCCACTGTGCTGTTTGATGTGCGCTTGTCGAGCTGTAATAAACAGTGTTACTACTTGCCTGGTGTAGGCACCTTTTGGATTACTTTCGATTATTGATTACATGCTCGTGGAGGGCCCCAGATACCTTTTGGAGGCACAAGCGAGATACTCTGATCTGTCGGCCAGCTGGGGATATTCTGACAGCCTAACCCGAGGGGGCCGGGTCCAGAGACCTCAGACCAGTTCTACGCACACCATTGAGGAGGTCCTGCAAATGCGGAGTTTGCAAATGTCTGCGTGGTTCTGAGCACCGCCCGCACTCATGAGGAGGAGCGAGTAGCAAGGAAAGCTCGTGCCAAGAGGGCTAAAGGCTCAGTGCCAAGAGGGCTCAATGATCTCTAGGACACGTGGGTGTACCCGTGAGTGAACGCGCTGTGTCGTGGTTGCATACCCACAGGGGATAGGAGGGAGGGTGGGGGGGGGGGGGTTAGGAGTCTCTTATGGTGTGGTCGGACGCATTCTCAAGGAGGAGGATGATTGGCCGTAGTAGTTGTAGATTGTAGAAAAAAACCACACCATAGGGAGTAGGGATGTAACGTTATAACGGTATACCGTTAAAGATACCGTGAACCACTTAATTGAACAATAATAACCGTCACATTCTTTATACCGTTCATACCGTAAAGTGTGCTTTTCAATCTGATTTGGAAAGGCTGCAGTAAGCAAGTGCTGCGCAGTCTTGGTCTTGCACTGTTGGATGTGCCGTCTGCCAAGTAGTTTCAGTTGGAGCAGTTTTTAATGCCATTCCATAAACCACACGTGCCTGACACAAAATCAATATGTTAGCAATAGGAAGAATAGATACAGTGCCAAGAAGGAAAAGGGTTTACTTTGGGTTGGCGGCTTTGGGGTTTATATATTTATAATGGATATTGTTCTCTAAACATATGGCAATGGGGGATTTCCCTGGTTCTATCATTGAATTTACATATAATAAGTCACACTGCGAAATTCACTCATCTCTGTGGGTATTCCCTGCTGCCATACCAAAGGGTAACATGTCCGTGAGTACTGAACACCTTTTGGCCCGCAAGTAAACTAAAGGCTGTAACGTAAAGAGAGCGCGCGCGTGTGCGTGTGCGTATATATATATGTGCACAAGCGTATACTACCATCAGCCTCCATTGATCGGTGGCATGCAGGTTATCAAGATGGCAACATGTTCATCTTCACCAGTAGCCAGTGGGGGAGCATAAAGCCTAAATGACCACTTAAGAAAAGCTATTCAGTTTTCTTTGCCAGTTGCAGCAGCCCCCCCCCCTCCTCTCCACACATGTGTTTGTGTTTGGTGGAAGCAAGGCATTTCAGTGGAAAGTATGTTGAAAAGCCCAATTCTGGCCCTCGGTGCCTGGTTTTGTTTGTGATGATACATCTGTCAATTTATGACCTTTTAGAAAATATTTGCTATACCGCGATAACCATGATATACCGTCATTTGGCAAGAAGGTTATCGTACCGTCATAAAACTAATACCGTGACACCCCAAATAGGGAGTGGATGTGTGGCAGGCATTTCGGAGTTAGAGCATACAGATGCATACAAGGTGGACCTGGTAGACGGAAGTTGCACGTAGTGCAGGTGATTGTATAATTGAGTCATTAGGGGAAGAGGGTGTTTGCATTGAATTGTTGAGGTGGTGAAGGAAGCGCGCTATAGAACATTGCATGTCGGAATGATCATGATTAGCTGTCAGTGGTTAGTGTTGGTTCATTTTTTTGTGTCTTCGACTGAGGTGGAAGTATCGGCACATATGGTACGCGGTGTAGAATATTGTGTTTGGCATAGTAGCGCTGGACATCTCCTTGAAGGAAAGGCGTGGTCTGGCATTCAATTACACTAACATAGGTAAATGTGGGCCTGTGGAGGGGCTGGTGGTATACTAACACAGAGTGAGTGGACAGGCCTTGAGAGAGGTCCACTGTGCAAGATGGGTCTGCGTGGGCAGGTCTGTAGAGAGGGCCAGAGATTGTGAATAGGGCGTAAGGAGAAGGGAAGGATGTGCGTCAGAGGTGAATGAGAGTGGGGATGGAAAAAAAAAGAAAAAAAAAAGCGCAAAAATCGACTTGCTGAATAGAAAGGATGGAAAGGGCCATAGGGACCCAACAAGGGGAATAGGAGAGATGCTTCGGATAATGGCTTTTCGGGATAGTCCCCTCACTCACGTGTGAAAAGTTGCCCCAATGTCACGATAAAATAATACAATATAATTTTCAATGGGTTCAGGACACTGCGGGACAGTGTTTCCATGCATGGACAGGGGTGGGGGAACGCTCAATAGTAAGAACATATAACATATGTTCTCATACCTATTAAAGTACAAAGGTTCTGAGAGTAGACTAGAGTATTCTAGGGCTGTGGGGGCTCTATAAAGAGAACAAGGAAAAGCCCATGAAGCAGGGCAATAAGACAGATGTGACAGAACAGCCTAGTGTCCTGCCTCCACCGCACAGAGCATAGCCAGAATTAAGAACTGCAGCAGGGTATACAAACCAATGGCGGGTATCCCCGGGGGAAAAGGGAAAAGGGAAAAGCAGGGAGACGAGACAAGGGGGACACACCTGGCAGGGGAGACTAGAAGTATCGGGCAGACATAGAGCACACAGCAACAGGTGGATGCTTTGTTCAATGAAGGAGAGAGAGTAATAGAGAAGGAGGTGCAGAGAATGGAAAGAGAAAGGGGAACACAGAGGAAGGACAAGTGTGGACATCAGGGAGGATATCATTTAAATTAGATGAGGAGTACAATGGGGGGGGCGGAAATATTGGATGAGGACATGGTGTCCGAGGAAGATGACGAGGAGGTCAGTAAGGATGACTAACGGTGCACACTGGACAAGGAAAGGGGAAGGGGCACAAGCAGAGGAGGAAAGGAGACCAGGGTGAGCAAAGTACGAACTGGTCTACCACCCACCACAACCGGAAGGAGAAGATGAAGATAGGACTGGCACAGCAAAAGAAAGGGGGATGGGAAACAGGAGCCTGGGCAACGTAAATGCCATTGTTGCAAAGGGGGAAGAGGAGAGGCACACTATGTGCCATGGCAGAAAATTGACATCTCATTTGTAGATGCCCTCCCTCATGACTGGGGCTAGCAAGTAGATATACACACTCGAAAAAAAAACAGCAGGGGTGACACTAGCAATAGGGGACATGAAGTTTATTTTCAGCAATCACAGGAGATCAAGGGGATAAACTATGAGAACAAGAGGGGGTACAATGGGGTGAAATTAAGCACCAATGCAAACAATCAAGCACTGTTTAACAACTGCTGTGGGAACGTGTGGAAAGTATTCAGGAGCATGTACCCAGACAGCTCAGATTTAGGGGGGATGTAAGATGACCCGCAAGATGAACCCTGTCGAGGATCCCACAGAATATATACAACAGGTCCAGGAACTCTGGACATTAGAGACGCAGAAATCTTGGGATGAATATATACCTCTATTTTACCATACATTGGTCAAAGGACTCCCATCGGATGTCCAGGATTCAATAGTCGGAATAGAGGCTAAGGGATGACCAGAAATACAGGCCACCATAGTACACTATTGTAAGAGGAAGCAGGAGAGTGGGAGACAGGCAGCGGAAAACAAGCTGGAATAGAAGAAGCTTGCTAAGTTCACAATGGAAGGGGCCATGCTCATACCAGACCCTTACTGCAGTGGCCCCCGCCCAACAGGGAGGGTTCCCAGTAGAGGATGTGCCCCAGCACTGGGGGATACGGGCCTCCGCAGTATGTCAGGTCAGCCGTCGCCCTGTTCTTGCATCAGGCATTCTAATTGCATCTTGAAGGTAAGGAGTGTTGTGTTAATTAAGATCTGTTTAATTCAAAGCGGTGAAATAGACTGTAGGCCTTCATTTGGAATAATGAAGGGTGCTTTGTGATTGTGTTTTGGTAGAGTGGATTGGAATGAGATAGACTGAATCCTTGTTGCTGGTTTGGAGAAAATAAAGATTTTCAGCATATTGGAGGCCGACTAGAAAGCAAACAGGTCAGTTTTTAGATGGGCAATGTAGTTTTTTTTTTTAATTTACAAATTACATGTGTGATGAATGTTTATTTAATTGTGAATATACTGTATTTGTATCTCGTATAGTTCTCCAAATTGGTGCATACTCTGCCAGTCTGAGAACAGACAGGTCAGTATTTTGATCAATTTATAAACATCTGATCGGGATCAAGTATTTACATATAAACTAATTTGTACTTTTCTCTATATATTTTCTTTACTAGATTATTGGAAAAGATAAGTTACACCTGATTAAGGGGCTGAGGGTCCGCAAACACGTAGTGTGGTGTCAATGGGGGAATATCATTGGGAAAAATATTTTGCTGATGTGGTGTTGCTCTAATTTGAGCACAAACTGGTTATCTGCATATATGTACATACAAAACTTCTCAACCATGAAATGTGTTGACTAAATTGTTGAACATCGTTTTTGTTTCTCTTCCGTTTGAATGAATTGACAGTGGTATTATTTGTTTGTTGTATAAACAAAATGCATAACACAATGGAATAGAAGTGTATGTTGAGACATTGATTTTGTAAAACAATTTAAAAACATTTATTTTACTATATTCTGTACGAATAAAAGCTTTGTGTCGAAAAAGTGAATATTTGTGAAGGGGGTTGATTACCTCGAGAAGAGTGACTGGGTTACTCATTAGCGATACTGATGAATTTTGATGATTATAGGATTGTCAGTAATTGCCTGATCTCGCCTGACCACAGTAGCGGGACATGTCAGATACACAGCTCGGGTGCGAGTCTGTTTTCTCCCAAAACAGGCTGTGTGAAAGTGCTGGAAAGGGAAAGGGGCAGAAGAGGCAAGGTTCCCGCGTATCCTACCTCACAGGATGGGGTAAAGAAATGGCAGGGGGAGGGATACCGCATCTCACCATCCAGTGTCCCACTCCCGCAAGACCCCTCACACCCAGGTGATCCCTCCGCACTGGTCCACCCCCAGGGTCTGGATCCAAAGGCGATGGCCGTGCTGCGGCCACCTGAGAGAGAGAGAGAGAGAGATCTGCAGGGACTAGCGGGTGACACCTTCTGGTTTCTCAGTCGCTCACAGTACCCTTGGGGCATTCTCACGTGTTTAAATCTATCCTGCGATATGTAAACGCAGTCAGATACCTGGAGTCTGGATGCAGGGCAATGGAGAAGAAAGCATTCTTCAAACCCGCTACTGTGAAGTAGTGTGCCTCTGCTGGGATGCTGCTAATAATTGTTGCAGGGTTAGAAACGAACAGAAATTCCGCTTTGATGGCATTGTTAAGAGGTCAGAGATCTCATATATGAATATCCAAGCCCCACTCTTTGATTTTTTGATTGGATAGATCACTGTATCGCATGGTGATGTAGATTCCTGCATTATACCTTGCTGCCATAAGGCATACAATGTCTCATATATGCCCTCATCTGCTTCACGTGAGAGGGGGAGATTGCTTCACTCGTGGCAGCCGTGCTCCTTCATCTTAATGTCCAACCTTTATAACCATGTCTTTTCTCACTACTACTTCCTATAGGTATAGCTGTGTGTGTGCCTTGTGCGATGGTTGAGGGGCACCATGTTTTGAACACAAAATTCATTTGACAGTCAAGAGACCTTTACTTGTATCCCTGCGACCCATCCTAGCAACACCTGCACTCCATACAAGAACATCTCTGTGTGCGTGGGTAGCACATTGAAATCAACACTGCCACCCATGCTGGGTAAAACTCTGGTGTGGTGCACACCATCCCTTTCTCTGGAAATGAAATTGTGGTGTTTAATTTGCTTAACAAATCTCTTCCTAATATGTTAATTGGAGCATCTTTTGAATACAATAATGGTACTAAAATATGTTGCATCCCTATTGTCAGTGGTAAATCTCTCAGAGGAACCTCTTGGATGGTCCACGAAAAGCCTTGTGTGACCCAATTTCTTGTTGGAGAACGGGAACCCCCCCCCTTCCGTTATACAGGATCTAGTAACTCCAGTATCCAAGTCCATCCGTCCAATTTGAACTGCTAGCTCGGGCTCCTCTTCGGGGTCTTCAGTTACTGCTAGGACAGGACACACTCTTACTTCCTGTGGGCACCCCTATTGGGAAAATGTATTGATTGAAGATGTGAATGGATTTCCACCCACCACTGCGACCCCAGTAATTGGAAACCTCATTTTGTCCCAATATCGCCACCTTCTCTTGTGCATGTGTCTGTGCTGGTGAATACAGTACGCTTACAATATCATGCAATCCAGCCACCATTACCCCTTGGGCTGATTCGTGTCCCTATGTTGGTACGACCTGTGTCTGTATAGGTTGCATTTGCATCTGTTGCTGCGGCATAATTTGCGTGTTAAGGTTGCGCGTATGTTTGCATATATTGCTGTTGTGGTTGCACACCTTGTTGTCCTCTCCTTGCTTTCCTGTTTTTTGAATGAGTGGGCATGTTCGGGTACAGTGACCAAAATGAAAACACTGTCCTACAAACCGGGGCCCCATACCCATCACCCTATATCTAATATCCCCGTCCTATCCGATATTGTCCCATGTACGGATTTACTCCCCCTGCATGTACAAACCCAGGCTGCTGTTGCATCCGTTGTACTCCCCATTGTGGGTTACATGGTGATTCTGTACATCCCCCTTGCTGCACTACCACTGTTACTGGAAGCCCCCCCCCCTGTTGGGCGGGTGGAACGCCAACTGGTCCTGTGAGCACTGCCACTTCCACGCTAATTTTTGCCAATTTTTTACTGCACAGGTTTATTTTCCGCATTATCAACTGCTTCCTTGTCTTTTTCCCTGTGATTTTTTTTTTAACACTAATGTGGGATGGTCGCCTGTATCTCGTGGCATCTTTTTGCTTCTATCCCTACTACTTTTTCTAGGGAAGCCAGCACATCTATGGTGAGCCACATCGCCAGAATGTGATACAATAATGGTATTTTATTGTCCCACGATTGTTTATTTTCCTGTGTCCACATCTTTTGTATTGATTGTATGTATTCTGCAGGGTCCTCATCTGGTTTCATTTTATGTGCTAATATTGATCCCATATCCAACATATCTGGATACAGTTCTCAGACGTTTCCATGCGTTTGCTCAGTAATTATTAAAAGATGCTTGCTGACAAATATTGTCACTTCGTTCCCCCACCAAAACTGCCAATAAACTCTTTATGTCCTCTAAGGCTTAGTGAGATTCCCACTGTCTCCTTTTGGAATATATCTCCACTTGCTGGTCCCTGCCATAAGTGAAGGTAAACTGTAGACCAAATTATCCCTATCCATTGTCTGCCAGGGTACGTAATGTACTTCCTCTCTGTGCTAAATGCCCAGTTGTGGCCTTTTCAATACCGCCATCCTTGCTTTTCTGTTTCAAAGCCTACTTCCCCAGTTCCCCGTTTGGTCTTCTCCTTCTATCCTCCTCCTTCCTCTACTCACACTTGTTAAATCACAAGGGTCAAATTCATCATCCCTACTGTCATTGTCACTACTGTCCTCACAGTCTGATGGAGTGTTCTCACCTTCTGTCGTATCTGGCAGGTCCTGTCCCAGGTCAATTTGAAAATGTAAATGTCCTGCTGTCCATCCCCACTGGTCCTCTACCTTTCCCCGATTCTTTCCTTTCTCTATCTCCCTTTCCATTACCTTTTCTGATTCTCTAAACATTGAGTCCAGTAGCTGTTGTGTGCTTCTCTTGATGTCAGATAGGTATTTCTTATTCCCTTTCTCTTTCCTATTCTTTCCTATCCTCCGAACGAGGTTCTGACTGCCTTATATTTGTTTGTTTTCTCCCTGTATGTCGATGCCTGCCTAGGATTTGTATATCCTGCAGCTGGCTTCAACAATGGAAACAGTCCGCTCTTCTTTTTCTCTACTTTAGTTTCATAATAAAAGTTTCCAGAGACCTAAAATGTCCTGTCTCTTTTTAAGATTTGCACCTTTATATGTTGCCAACAGATATGAATGCATATTGTGAATTATATCTTTTTGAAATGTTCCCTCTCTGGGCCATTCCTGATAACACTTTCCCTGTGTTATTCATCCACTGAAAGTGATATTTTATCGCGATATTGGGACAATTGGCATTGCTGCTTTCCCCAATTTTTAGAGTACTCTTCCCCCTCCCCCCTGCTCTTCTCGGCCCCCTTACATATCTCAAAAAAACTTGTACACCTTTTACCCCTTCCTCACTCACACTCCCCCACTCCTATACTTACTGTCTTACTCATTCACCCTATTTTGTTCACACTGGCCTTTTCCTCAGGCCCTGCCCTTTCACACACCCCACATAGGTGCTCTCCACAGGCCTGTCCTGTTAATTTCAGTTAATACACGAATGGCCCGCTCCACAGGCCTACCACCTTAATTATGCCCTATGTTAATCCAGGGTTCGGAATTGAGGGGAGCTATTTAGCTCCTGCAAAGAGGCTAGAGGAGCATGGCAGCTTGACACAAACCGCTACCAGGAGCTGCTTTTGGCTCCCCAGGCCAATTTATGCCAAACAAAACTATGTGAATTAACTCTACAATTTGGGACAATCCGCAAGTAAAAATTCAAACACATCAGTACGACATTTAAAGCATAAGGGGTCATAAATAATTGACAACATTATATCTTTTCACCTTATGTGGAAGTTAGATTTACAGAACTTCATGTACTAGCTCCTCATTCCCCAGTGGTAGCTCCTTGTCACTGGTTAATGCTGAATACCCAGAATTTGCTTCTAGCTCCTGCTTCTCCAATCTTCATTTTGATTCCTGCAATGTGCCTAGGGTGTGGGTGCTCCTCCCTCTGCTCAACTGTGCCCCCTGCACATGGTACACAGCTCCTCCAATATTTACACATTAGTTCAGCTCTGGTCAGTCCACGATTTCCACAGCCACAATAAACAGAAAATACAATAACTTCACTTTATCACAACAAACTACCAAGGTTTCAACAAAACACCAATGCGTACTTCTTTTCTCCTTCTCTTCACAACTTCAACACTCCTTAACCCATAAATAAAACGGACGCAACTATACCAATTGCCTGCACTACGCGCAACTCTCTCTAACAAGGTCCGCCACTTACTACGTAACCCTCTGCTCTAGCACAGGTGTGCCACTGCCCATTTACTCCCTATTGGTTAAGTAGACCTAAAATCTACAACTACCACAGCCAATCGCCCTCCACCTCTTGAGGATGCGTCCTAAAAACCATAAAAATAATCCCCCCCCCTCCTGCGCGTTCATACACGGGTACACTCACGTATCCTCCTACAGAGATTCCCAACCTCAGAGTCGTCCTTTCAAGGCCAGTACCCCCTTCCAAGTGCAGGGAGCATTTTGACCAGTCAGACCTTTGCGAATTATGCATCTGCATGGCCTCCTCTGTGTTGAGCTCTTAGGACTGGTCTGGAAACATTGTTGCGCACTCTGGGAGCACGGTTGGATTTCTCACATACGTTCTAGAAAGGTGAATGTCCCCGTACGGGCCAATAAAAATTACCAGCAGGTTGCCTCAGAACTCACCAATAAATATTACGAAAGCAGTGTATGCCGAGCAAGAAGTAACGCTATTTGTTCTGGGCCCAGGAGCACCTGGGAAAGCAAAATTCACACAGAACAGAACGGCATGAAAGGCGCTGTCAAAGATATGTCCAAGAGCTTTTATAATCATACAAACTAATTGGCATCAAACCACATTGCAACATTAGGTCACTCTTCCATGCGAGGATAAATGGTAGAGCTACATCATTCCCCTAGAGCAGAACAGATGGAGTCCTGCAAATCTTGCCACACCACCATTGACTACCTCTGTGATGTCATAGCCCAACCCAGAATTCCCACATCATAGTGCCAAAACACAGACATTTGAGATAACCAGCGGATCTTTATTCATCTGCCGCCAGTCATCTCCATCCGTTTCTCATGGGAATGCAACCAATCAGGACACAGGAGGAGCTTTGAACCATTGACAAGTTAGCGTTTTAATGTTGCATGTTAAGAACTCTTCAAACCCTTTCCCAGATTCACATGTGCAAAGGGGCAATTTGAAACCACCATGGGACATTTTGAATCCATCAGTAGACCAGATTTGTAAACTAATATGCTGAATTATAAAATGATTGTGCATCCCATGCCTTTCCCCAGCACCAATGAGCTTCGCTTCCTGAACTCAACAGTATCAAAGTCTGTTGATTTCTGACTCTATGATCCTGGGAATGTGTAGTTATGCTGCCAGCCTCTGCGGCAGCAAAGCTTATTAATAAAATGTGAATTTGCTTCTAGTGAAAAGCAAGCTCTGGGGCCTGTTTACTGTGTTTCGGTCTAATGTTAAGCCCTGTATTCTTACCTGTAACCCAAACCATATTGCCTTTAAGTTTGGCTTGAAACACAATTATTAAGGCATTCTCCAGCCTAGAGCAGAAAATTGTGTAGCTATCAACAAAGCCCCCCTCCCCTTTTAGTGGGCTAATCCTACAGCGGATACGTCTGTGCCTTTTTACAGTGCTGAACTTGTATTTTTACCACAGTAATTGACCTAAACAAATGCCTTCTTCTCCGTCCCACTACACCGAGACTCCAGGTACCCGACGGCGTTCACGTACAGGGGAGTCCGAGTCGAACAAACAAAGTTACCACAAGGATACGGTCAATCCCCCAGTATATTTAACAGGGTAAACCAAATGGCATTTGCTGCAAGTTCCTGAAGTCCATGTATGGTGATACAGTATGTAGCAGACCAATTGGAATGCAGTGAGAGTGAAGAACAGTGCAGGGCAGACTCGATGCACCTCTTAACATTGCTGGCTGGCAAGGGATACAAGGTGGACAAGGGCAAGTTACAGTATTGCAAGGAAGAGGTAGTGTACATGGGACAGATTACAAATATATAAGGACAGAAGATAAAACCAGAAAGAGTAGAGGCAATCCACAGAAGCCGACCTCCCTGCAAAGTAAAAGATGCAGCAATTCCTGGGGTTGTGCAATTATTGCAGGGCATGGGTGTTCCTACTCCACATTCACAAAACCCCTCCTCCAGGCAGTGAAAAACATGCAGAAAGAGAAAAGATCCATAAAATGGACTTCAGTCACCTAACTCAAAGAGGCATTGCCCCATACACCAGTGTTGGCAACCCCCAACTAGAATCTACTTGTTCTCCTATTCAGACGGTTCAGTGATGCCAGCAGTCCTCTTGCAGAAGAAACCGCAAAGACACAAGCCTCTGGCCTTTTACAGCAGTCTCTTAGACCTTGTGATGTAGTGACATTTTCCCTGTGAGCAGGTGCTTGCGGCTGCAGCATTTGCCATAAAAAAGGCAGCACCGATCACCATGGGGTGCACAGTGGTTTTGTACATGGAGTGCTCTTTTTGCCATATTGGCGGACTCCAAATCCACTCATCACGCAGAGGTCTTCCGGTTATGAAATACTGACAAATCCAGCCATTAAGGTTGTTAGGTGTCGTGTGGTGAACTCAGCCACGTTCGTAGAGCCAACAGCGCCAGGAGAGTACATACATGATTGTGTAGCATATATGGACAGAACGGAAGAGGAAATAGAGGGAGGGGGTATGGTTTTCATTCACGGGTCCTTGAGCATAGACCCAAACACAGGTTGAAGACACACTGGTGCTGCAGTAGTGTACCTTCACGATTGTGAATTTTGAATTGCCTCCCAAATGAGATTGCCATCACACTACTCAGCACAGGCAGTGAAATTAGTGGCCAAGATAAGAGCACTAAACATGACAGAAAGCCACATGGGCAACATTTTCTCCCCAACTCTGCTTATGTCACATCCACAATACATTCAGGTTTGGCCCGCTGGTAAAGGAGGGGGTTCAGAAGGAGCAACTGGTCCCCAGTACAACATGAATTATTGAGTGAACTAATTGAAGCATTAAAACTGCCCGTAGAGGTAGTGATAATAAAGTGTGCCGCCCCCACAGAGTGGGCAGAACTTCCTCCCAAGGTAACGCATGGCTCATCAAGCAGCAAAAGAGACGGTCTACCTGCCTGTAGGGACCACTAGGTTGTACCCAGGTGCGGAAGGGAGGGTACTGAGAGAAACCTGAAAGTGTCTCACCCGCTATTCCCAGGGGGGAAAATCGGTCATCCAGGTGGCCAGGACACGGCCATCGTTTTTGGATCCAGTTCCTGGGGGTGGACCAGTGTGGGAGGATCACCTGGGTGAGGGGTCTTTGGGGAGTGGGAGACCAGATTACCCTGCCACACCTTTACCCCATCCTACCAGGTAGGATACTTAGGAACTCAACCCCCCGCCCCCTTTCACAACACAAACGTTCTCACAGATAGCTGGCTGAGAGAAAACGGATTAACACCCGAGCCGTATACCCGGCATGTCCCAATACAATAGTCAGGCAGGGTCAGGCAATTAATGACCATGACACACACCGGACTTCCATTACACTTTGCCCCACATGGATAAAAGGCAGAGCACGAGAGCACACTGAGCGAGGCAAAGCACACTCGGAAACAGCAGTTCCAAGATGTCAGTTTATAGGGAGGAGAAAGACAGTGAAATAGAAGGGGATTGTGAGGAGGGAAGTGCTCTAGACCTTTTCAACAAGGAAACATTACTTTCATGAAACCTCAAGAATAGAAAGCGCAAGACCAAGAAACCAAGCTGAATAATCCTGCATTGTGTGTCAGAGGTACCCAGGGCCCTCCTGTGTCGATGGTCAAGGCGGGGTGAGTTGCCTGCTACTGTGGTACTGTCCTGGGCTCCCACAATAAAACAACGCCAGTGAAATCAACACACCCGGTGAGTTGACGTGGCAGATACCAAACCGGTCTGTGTTGAAGTCAAGGTTGCAAGCGGCAATATAGTATGGTGAGCGCTGAAGCGAACAATGTATGAAACGCATATGATAACCAACGCAAGTAAAATTGAACAGATGAGTGATTGAACTCAAGATACGATACCTTACAGTGGTCTGGCCCTGAGTGCATGCTCATTCGAAGGTCTCTGTAAGGTATCCAACTGAGGTGTGGAAAAAGTTAAAATTAAAAAAGGGATTGTGAATCGAAGTGGTCCTGCAACGGGTAAAACAAAATCCAGTGCACAATCGAAGTCGATGCAGATACAGTAAAAAAAAAAAAAATGATGATAAAGTTGGTCCGAGTCCAAACAAGTGAGATCAATTGAAAGCTTTGGGTTACATCACGTTTGTGTTAAAGTGAATGAATCCATCTGAATTGATTTTCTTTCTAAACTCCCTCAGCTCTTCCCGTGTGGGGGGGGATGGCAGGGGGGGGGGGGGGGGGGGGGAGGTGGGTCTCAGGGGAATTCTTCCTCACTTCTTGGTTCAGCACACAGCTCCAAGAAAGATCATCAGGAAGAAAAGGTGGGACTTTTCAAAGAATCGTATGATTAACTGTATTAGCAGCTATAATTGGAAGACCTGTGAGGCTTCCCAGAGTTGGGTTTTGTTACAGAGCCCAACAGAGGGAGACTGATTGAACATTACATTATGTTACCAGCTGAGGGGGATCCGGGTGAACCGTGAATCACCCGAGAAATTGGATACATGGAAATTCCAGGAGCATTGTGTTGAGAGGGATCTGAGCCCAGCTTAGGGGGATCCGAGGTGAATAGCGAATCACCTGAGAAATAGAGTACGTGTGAAATCCTATGAGGAAAGGAACTTATTTGTTTGTCGCATCAGACCCTCTGGGAGAAGAGATTTTGAAAGGCAAAGAGGCTTGGGCACCGAAGGCCCCGATTCTAATATTTGAACTCTACCTTCATGCTAGAGATGCCACAGACTGCTAAGCTAGAGCAACACCTTGTCCCATGCTGAAACCGTGGGGAAGGGAGGCCAGTGGCCTGAATATCCCATTTCTTGAACACTTTTTGTTTACATAACATTGTTTCCCGCGCAATTTGTATTTAGAGGTAAGGATTGGCAATAGGTTTATTAGTATAGGCCCTTTTATTTTGAGAACACAACACTAGGACTGCGTTATTTGATGGTCGTAGCTTGCGCCCATCTTTAGATTTAGGATTGGATGGACATTTTTCAAGCCCTTTTTGAAGTTTAATAAACACTCTGGAAGTGTGGTCACTTGGGTGTCTTACAGTTGATACGATACCTTCCTTACAGTGCCAATGATGCTTGCAGAGGATAAAGGGTCAGAGAACACAGAGCATGTAAGCGCAATACCCATTGTACAGGTAATTGACCTACAGAGGGAATGCCCCAGGAAGAAAAGGATTTATGGGTACAGAGAGGGTGCCCCTCTATCTCCAACAGGTTTGCATGGAAACAGAATAGCACAGGAAAACCAGTAATGCCTAGGCATTGTTGGCAATAGCATTGGAGCAGCTCCGTGTTAGTGCCCACGTGTCCAAGGAGCATGTGGCGGCAGGAAAGAATTAGGGTTGGCATGTCTCCAAGCTCTATGACCTAGTAGCCGAGTTTATGGGAAATTGCATGGAGCGTCTAACAACTTTTGGCAGGCCATACATTAAAAACAATAGGAGGAATACTACTGCGACCGGAAGGGTGGTTCCGGCACTTGCATATTGACTATGTCGATCTGCAAGACAGATGTGCCTCCTATAGGTACATGCCTGTTGTGGTCTGTCAATTTTCACGTTGGCTTGAGGCGAGACCCTGTGCTCATAATGACGCACAGTGACAAAATTCTTGGTGTGGGAGGTGTTTTAAAGATGGGGAGTACAGGGTTCAAAATTGAGGGGAGCTGGGAGCTATTCTGCTCCTGCTTGTAGCCTAGGAGAGCCTGGTTAGCTTAAAACCAACTGCTACCAGGTGCTACTTTTGGCTCCCCTGGCCAATTTGGTGCCTTACAAACATGTGCACTGAGGACTGTGGGTGTGTTGCACTTTATAAGTAATCCTAATAATAATAAAAATAATAATAATGCATAAGTGACATGAACTTTGAGTATTTGAGAATGCTGATGAAGAATTAGGGCACATGTAAACATAGTGAATCATATAAAATGGGCAAAAATGTAAAGTGTGCATCTCCTGTGGAAGTTAGATTTGCATTGTGCTGGTACTCGCTCCTGGTTCCCCAGCGGTAGCTCCTGCCTACTTGGTGATGCCCGACACCCAGGAGATGGTTTTAGCTCCTGCTCATTTAATCTTAATTTCGAACCCGGTGATGAACTAAGGACTGACAACGGGCAACACTTTGCAAAAGACCTACTCAAGGAGGTTACAACTCTCCTGGGGATAAAGCAACACCTATGCACAGTGTACCGCCCACAGGCAAACAGCATGGTGGAGCGATTAAATGGCCTGCTTAGCAAAGCGAACAACTGGCTTTATTGCCTCCCATTAGCACTTTATGCATTACGTAACTCTCCTGGCGCGGATCATCATTTGACTCTGCATGAAATTGTTACTAACAGGAGAAAACATGTGCCTTCCTCTCCTGCACGCACAATTTCGGATGCTAACACAACAGCACAGGTTCTGGGGGAAGAATTCAACGTATATTTGACTGGACTCACTAAAGCATTGAAATACCCGTCTCATTGGGTTCAGCAACAAACTAGCCAGCCGGGCCACGAAACAACGCCCACAAGTGAACACAAAAAGGACATTTCCATAAGCGATGCCCCTCTATCCAGGAGCGAAGGTGTTCATCTGTAATTTCATGAGGATATGGAGAGAACCTAGGTTCAACGGTCCCAATGTAGTTGCATTTTTGAAACCTACAACAGGGAAAATTAAAGAAAGAGCATGGATCCATGTATCGGATATTCGCAGAGACAACATTTCCCCCTCCAGAGAGGAGAGATGGGACCAATTTGATATGATATGGCATTTGTAACGCGCCTATACACAAGTGTTTCAAGGCGCGACGAGGCAGGGAGGGTGAAACAAGGGGAAGACAGACAACGATCCTACTAGGCCAGGTGTCATTTAGATCGCGCAAGTGCAGGGGTAGGGGGGAGGGAAAAGTGCAAGGGGAAGGGGAGGAGGGGGAAGTGCAGTACAGGGTAAGTAGAATAAAAAATAAATAGGGCCAGCTGGTGGCAAGTGCAAGGTAAGTGCAGACAAGTGCTGGGGAGGGGGGCTGTAGGGATACAGAGACAGTCCCGCAGTGCAGGGGTTGCCAGGAAGGCAGTGCAAGTGGAGAGTGGCTGGGCCAAGGACCGAGGTCGGAGAGAGTGGCCCAGTTGCAGATTCAGTGCAGTTTCAGTGAAGAATTTAGCAGGGGAGAGGGAGAGAGAAAGCAGAAGCAAAGAGGAAGGTTTTGGAGGTGCTTCCGGAACCGGAGATGGTTCTCCTCAAGTTTCAGGGAGGCAGGAAGGCTGTTCCAGAGGGAGGCCCATGCCGCGGAGAGAGATCTACCCCAGCTTGTTGCTTCGAGAAACGGCTGACCCTGAGGGAGTTGGAGATGGATGAGCGAAGGGCTCGGGAAGGAAGATATTTAGGAAGAGAGAGTTGAAGGTATTTAGGCCCCAGGCCCCAGAAGGCCTTGCGACAATGCAGAGGGTTTTGAACTTAATCCTCGCAGCCACTGGGAGCCAGTGTAGAGATTTCAGTCCTGGAGAGATACGGTCCCTGGGCTTGAGACCAAGAACAAGTCTTGCAGTCCTGTTCTGGATGAGTTGCAGAGGGCGGAGAGTGGAGGCAGGCAGATTAAGATAGAGGCTGTTACAGTAGTCCAGCTTCGAGAGAACCAGGGCTCGGGAGACAGTGAGCTTCTGGGGGAAGGAGAGGAAGGGAAGAATACCTCTGAGGAGGTGCAGCTGGTAGTGTGACTTCTTAGAGATGTCAGATATATGGAGGAGAGAAGGAGAGTGTGGAGTCGAAGATGACCCCGAGGTTTTTTGCCTTGCAGGTAGGAGCAGGAAGAGGGCCAAGAGAGGCTGGCCAGAGAGCTGCAGGGAAGGAGGGAGTGGGTGTGCCGATGAGTAGAATCTCAGTCTTACTGGCATTAAGGCAGAGGTCATTGGCTGCACACCATTCCTGGATAGCAGACAGACAGTCAGAGTTGAGGGAAGGAGAGGAGGAGGCCGAGGGTCGCCTGAAAATGAGCTGGGTATCGTCCGCATAGCACTGAAAGTTGGGGCAGAGAGCGGCGATGCGGTGGGCAAGGAGTGCCAGATAGTGGTTGAAAAGCCAGGGAGAGAGATTAGAACCCTAGTGGACACCACAGGTAGATAAAAAGATGTCAGAGAGGAAGGACCCCAGTTGGACCTGGGAGGGACGATTGGAAAGGAAAGAGGTCAGCCATGCCAGAGCCTGACCAGTGATACCCAGGTTATCACAGAGACGGTTGAGCAGGATGGCATGGTTGACATGTCAATGGCAGAAGAGAGATCGAGCAGAATGAGAATACACGGAGTCGAGGTTCGAGAGCAGGTCCTCACGGATGTTCAGGAGAGCAGTTTCCGTGCTTCTGGCAGCTCTGAAGCCAGATTGATGGTCATGAAGACTACCAACAGATTCAGCATGGAGGTTAAGCTGGGAGATGGCCAGTTTCTCCAGGAGCTTGTCCAGGAAGGGAGTGATGGAGATTGGGCGATAGTTAGTCGGGCAGGAGGGGTCAGAAGAGGGTTTCTTAAGAAGAGGGTGCACAAGGGAGTGCTTAAGGGGGGATGGGAAGACTCCAGAGGCGAAGGAGTGGTTGCAAAAGTCAGCCAGGGCAGGAGCCAGGGAGTCGATGTGGTCCTTGATAGTTTTGGAGGAACAGGGCTGAACCTGTTTAGACGAGACTTTCATAGATCGGACTTGTCTGGAAACCTCGTCAGCAGAGAAAAGGGGAAAGGCATAGAAGGAGGGAGGAGGGGTGGCTGCAGAAGGGCCAGAGGAAGAGCCGGGAAGAGAGGTGATAGGATGTCCTGAGTTTTAGAGATGAAGTGAGAGGCCAGTGCAGTGCAGAGGGCCTGGGAGGGGACAGGAGATGTAGAGACTGCAGCAGGGTTGGCAAGCTCCTTGCAGATGTTAAAGATTTCGTCCGAATTGTTAGATGCCGCAGAGATGCGGGATTGGATAAGGGCTCTCTTCTTGGTGAGAACGGCGAGACAGTAATGCCTTTGGAGCAGGCGGCAGGCCAGTTTGTCAGAGCATGAACATGAAGCACGCCATTTCCTCTCTGCCACCCTGCACTTGCGTTTTAGGGTGACGAGATCCGAGTCATACCAGGAGTTACATTTGGCTTTGGGCTTCAGGTGGATTCTCATGACAGGGGCAAGGATATCAAGAGTATCGGATATAGCAGAGCGGAGCGTGGAGAGGGCTGTGTCAGGGTGGGAGTCAGCCGAAGGGGGAAGGGGGGGCGAGAAGGTGGCAGCGAAAGCCTCAACTGACACGCGCTTCATGGGTCGGATGACCGAGAAGGTGGGTGTCCGTGATGAGGGTGGCTTTGCCTGTGGGGTAGGGAGGGTGAGGTGGGAGGATAGGAGAAAGTGATCACTCCAGGAGAGAGAAGTGGAGAGAGGGACTGAGAGGGGAAGGTCAGAAGAGATCAGAGCATCAAGAGTGTGCCCTGCAGAATGAGTAGGCTCAGACGGGAGAATAGAGAGTGAGAGAGAGTCGCAGAGGTCACAAAAGAGTCCAGAGGGGGGACAGGAGGCATCCAGGTGGATGTTGAAGTCACCAAGAAAGAGGAGTTTAGTGGTTGAGGACAGGAGTGAGGAGGAGAGGTCAGCCCACTCAGAGAGGAAGGAGGAAATTTGACCAGGTGGCCTATAGATAGAAGCCACGGTAAGGGAATGGCTAGGAGAGAGAGAGTCGGCAGACAAGACATTCAAAAGAGGAGCAGGTCTGCGTAGGAGTGACAGTGGCAGGAATCCACTCAGGGAAGATAAGGGCCACACCGCCCCCTGAACGGTTGGGCTTGGGCACGGAGAGGATCTTGTAACCGTCAGGTAGGAGTGTGTCAAAGCTGGTGACAGAGCTGGCCGTGAACCATGTCTCAGTGAGACCGAGGACGTCAAGGTCCAGTTCCTCAAGAAGGCGACAGATATCAGAGGAATGTTTTGTGGCAGAACGAGAGTTAAGAGTGGCAATGTGGAGAAGGTTGCCATCCTTGAGGGACTTCCGGGGAGGGGTACAGATCAGAGGTACGCCCTGCGGAGGTGAAGGAGCAAGAGAGGGGGCAGGGAGGGAGGGTAGAGGCAAGGTAGCCGAGGACAGAAGGAGAGGAAAGGAAGTTGATGAGGCGTGGGAAGCGTCTATCAAAGAGGTGAAGGTTGGCCTGAGGGCCTTGGACCAAGACAGTCCCATTAGCGTAGACATTAATGATGGCCTTAGAGGAGTGAAAGGGGGCCAAGAGGACATCCCAACGGGTGCCACCATTAATGGGGGAAGAGGAGAAAGGAGAGAGCACAGAGACCATATGAAGGGTCCATAGGTCAGGCGAAGGCACGAAAAAGAGGATGTCAAAGAGGATGTCAGTGAGAGTTTCCTTGGAGCAGGCACTAGTGTAGGTGTCAGCAATAGGGAGGCCTGGGTTGGAGACCAGGATGTCCTTTTTAAACTTTTTCCTACCAGATTTAGTGAGGAGAGCAGGATAGTCAATAGAGAAGCAGTTAGAGAAGATAGGCGAGATAGAGAGCACCATGGAACAGGAGGGAGGGAGTGGGGGGGGGGAGACAGACGAGACGAGAGCACGCGGACAGGAAGTGAGCGGCAAGCCCAAGTTTACCACATTTCAGAGAACAACAGTAAATGCGTATTAGGTACCCAGTGGAGAGGCCACCTAAGTTTGAGAATTCCGCGAGGGGAGAAAATCCCTAGTTTACCACCACAATTAGCAGGGCACAGTGAAGTGAAGGCACCATGCGAATGAAGTGAACAGTTGTAGGTGCGGCGGGCTGAGGGAGCAGGTGGAGCTAACCAGATAGACCGGCGCCAAGCGTCCCCTGCGGACACCTGCAGACACAGTGGGAGCCGCCAGCCGTAGGAGCCGCCCTTTGCCTGAGGGGCCCTTAGCCGTGGGGGCTGCCGGGCAGGGGGCTGCCCAGGAGGGTCGGTATATAGGGGGGGCGGCGGGCTGGAGGAGGGCACCAGGAAGAGGATGCGAGGGGGGGAGGGAGGGAGAACACAACCACGCGCTCGGAGCGCTAAACAAAAAACAAAAAGACACAAATCCTCACTTGAGGCCCAGATGGACCGGCAGGATTTCAGATGGGAAGTATAAGCCAGCTATCGCTAACACTTTTTTCTGCTAGGACTTTAAAGAAGGCCCATAGAAGAGGAAGACAATGGGTGTACAGTAAGTCGGGGTAAGGGGGAAATATAAAAAAAGATCAGCCATGGGTCGGGGTAGGATTGTTTTGCACTTTTCTGCCATTTCTCTTTCTCTTATGTTTTCTATTGTATAAAGAGTCTAGCGGCATGCCTAAAGAAAATGAAAAAAGTATGCAAACTAAAAGAAGTGTATTCAGCATAGATGAATTTCATGAGACGATCGGAAGGGGTACAGGACACAGCTTCCGGTAACACGTGCTATGAGGAAATGAAACGTGTAGGGAGGGAAAGGGCCAACAGCACTGCTAGGTGTGCTCTCCAATCCCGCATGTTACAGGGACACCCAAACTATTCCTGCCCAGAGAGGTAGCAGCAGGGCAAGAAGTCTCTATGTAAGACTCGTGGACTGTTTCAGGGAAGAATGGTAGCGGTTCATTGGACAGATGAATGGGAAGAAGTATACGCTGACAGTTCTATACAACTGGAGAGCATGTCCAAAAATGAAGCAACCAAAACACATAATACTACAATATGTAACAGACAGGGCAAGTAGAAGGGAGAGGGTAAGCAGTTGTTCATGACCCACAGCAGAATACGCCGACGGGGCACAATCTACCATGGTGCAACACCAGACCCCTGATGAGAATATGGCGGGGGGGAGGGAGGGGAATAGTACAGTGTCACGCGAGGGGATAGCGGTATTTGAGGAAGATGTGGCGAGAAAGAAAAATGACAGTTGCCGGGCAGTATGGAATTAACATATATATGATTTAACTTGGATACATGAGAGACATCAACCAATTCACAAAAAGCTGGTTACATGATTCTCTTTATTTTCAGGGCCACCGGGACAACTGTAGTGGGGGTGAATACTGGCTGCGAGAAGGCAATGAGCATCCCGGCACTACAGAGTGGGACAGCAGCAGTGATGGACCACTGGTGGGCCTGCAGATCAAAAGCATATGCCGAGCTGCATCCAGACTGGGGAGGGATGTGCTCCCTGGTCACGCTCTACAGCTCTGCATTGGTCGGGCCTCGAGCAGATTTACTACTCTTCAACAGCCACTCTGCATTACAGCAAAGGAAGATTGTGAGAGAACAAAGGGCACCAGGAGGACAGGAGAAGACCATGAATAGAAGGCAAAGGAACAGTATCGTCACAAAGTTTGGATGCCATCCCACACCAGCATCTGCCTGCTTTGCCTCACTGTTGCTTCCATGGGTGCAAGCACCCACTAATGCCAAGTGGCTGCAGTTTACCAGGTACGAAGTGCTATAACTAGCAAATGCGACTGAGAAAGGATTGAATGCAGTAAGAGAAGAACTCTGTGCCCTACAATTTTTATCACTTCAAAACAGGTTTGTCTTAAGACATGCTAACGGCCATGGAAGGTGGTGTCTGTCACAGGATTGGCAGCAATTGCTGCACAGCAATTCCCACCAACGATGCAGTCAAAGGGACACTGACTGAGGTAGTCAAGGAAATCTGCACCCTCCACAAGAAGATGACAGAAGAGACACACAATGCCACATCTGACAGTTGGCTAGACACACAGTTTGCGTGAGTGCCCAAGTGGCTGGCTGTGATAGGTGACTGTCCCAACCCCCACTTGTCTTGATGCATGTTGCCTTCTGTGCGGGACAGTATTTTAAAAAAACAATTTGCAGCAGGAAAAGGATTCACTATAGAAGGTCTGCTACTGATGGGGGGAAAGGAGGGGGGAAAGGAGGGTAGAGGAAAAGATAACAAAAAAAGGAGGTACAACGTCCTGGAATGAATGATGGTGAAGAGAAAGAGCAGGTGGTTTTTGCAGTGCCACCACCAAACGCAGAGGATTATGATGCATTTTTGGTTGCATGCTGCTCAGATGGTGGGACTGCATGGTAATAAATTCCACCTTGGAGGGGTATGAAGAAGGGGGAGGGGAAATGGACAGGGGAACAAGGTTATGGATGCCCAAAACAGTAATCAAAGAATTGGAGGGGAAAATAATGTTGATTGATAGATCGATCGGAGGGAGAATGCAGTGCAGGTGCCGATTCAGCTCCGTCAGGGGGGGGAGGGCGTACCTACCAGCTGCGAGAATGATGGGAGCGAGAAGTGGCACCCCTAGACAGGGCACAATATCATTGACAGCTGTAATAAAAGGCATCTAAAGGCACACATGCAGCTTGAGAAGATCGGCGAGCTAGGCTGTCAGGCGCTCGCTGGGACTGGGGAGAATTAAACTCATAAAAACATGTTCAGGGAGGCACAGTCGCAGTATGGTCAGCAGTTTAAAATTGCCCCTTGGCAGTGGGCCTGGGAAGAAGGATGTGGGACGAGGGGTTGATACGGGAAGGAGCCAACCAGAAGGTGAGTATTGGTGTCCTTGGAAGGCAACAAGTGTATTGTGTTCTCACTGATGTCTTATTGGTTGGATGCCGTGTGAAACTGTTCCCACAGGCTCAGGATGTGTCGTGTTTTTCTAGGTGTGCTGACCAATGGCAGAAGAATAAGGTTCCAGAGGTAAGTACGATTCTGTATTGCAAGTAATTCTTTGGGCGGAGTGGGGAGTGGGGAGAAATGGGGCACCACAGGGAAGGTGATGAACAGAGGGATCAAGATTGTTTGCTCCAATCATGTTTGATTAACATACCTCTAGCTATAGGGGACTGACGTAGTCCCGCCAATCAGCTTAGTAGGATGTCTAATGTTTTGCAACATTAATCGCAACTGTTTCTGTCTATGCAAATAATGTTTTAACCGTATAAAACATCTGACCGCAGTGGGCGGTGTTGTCTGCTCCCATCAACCAGTTCTGTTCCAGTGTGCGGTTTGAATTGTGCTTGCCCAGGTGTAATAAACAGCATTACTTCTTGCCCGTGTACGCTCCTTTTTGGATTACTTTTGATATTGTATTGACTGCGTGCTCGTGGAGGGTGTAAAGACTGGAGGGGGTGTCTGTACTCTTGCTCTCTATATGGTAGAGGAGAGGCACAGAGGACCCCATCCAAGATGCTCTATTGTTGGTAGCAATGGACGAGTAATCAAGTCCTAGCTTCTCAGGAGGTGATGCAGGCTGGTTCTTAAGTACAGTGTAGTCCCCAAAGACCCACAAAAGGAATGTCCACACACTGTATTAGTTAAAACACAGTATTTATACAAGTCCAATCACAATAACTCACTTGGTGCTCAGTAGATCTACAATGGCAAATATATACAGTTCTAAGTGGTACCACAATTATTATCAGATTTCATTAAAGTGCATCAACTGTACTTTGGTTAAATGTCACACAAATCACTTAATAAAAGGTAACCAACAATAGTCATAGGAGGAAAGCAGTTGGTTAGAACAATTGGCAGAATACTGGCCTCTACCACTAGACACAGTTCTGTGTGGAGATCCCCCCACCTGGGCAACCTGTAAAGTAAAGATCACAAGCCCAGTCCATATATTGTTCTACAAGTCTTATTTCCTTCTATAATATTTCTACCACCCCAATGTATCTGGAATAGCAGAGTTCTACGTCGGGTCGTCGACTGATTCCTTCTTGAGTGGCTCCCTTTAAAGCAGGAGCCACGGATCGTCGAGATCCCACGAAGAAAGTGAACTCTGCGTCGAGGCAGCAGATTCGGTCGCAGCGATGCTCTTCGATGACGGTTCGAAGAAGTCCTGCAAGGAAGAGGTGTGCGGGGCACCCCGAGGTCGATTGTTCATGACCGCAAAGAGATTGTGAAGAACTGTGGCCCAGCAAGCGCGGCGGCTCATCCGGCGTTTCTAGGGTCTTTGGGTGGCGGGAAACCCACCGGCGGATGCCTTCTCCGGCGGGATAAGGTGGGCGGCGGTGCAGACCAGCACGTCCGTGAATCAAAAGCCTTCGGCAAAAGAGCGTGCGGCTCCGGTCGTCGATGGCACAGAGTCAAGCGGTCCCCTCTTCTGGGCAACACGGTTTCGAAGGGCCTCCAGCGGTTATGCAAACCTGCGAACCCTGGTCGACGGAATGTCCGGTGCTTATCTTCATTCTCCTCGGCGGACCCAGTCTCCGGTCAGCAGCCTGTCGAGCGTCTGACTGCGAGGGCGCTTCGGCCAAGGTTAGCGGTGCTGGATGGTCCGTCTGAGCACGGGAAGAGGGCGCCTAACCAGGTCCTCTCTTGGATCAGTCTCGATGGCTTCAGGCGAAGGGAGACAACAGTCCACTTTCATCTTCAGGCTCGGCTTCGAGATTCAGCTTCAGTTTCAACTTCAGCTTCTGAACGAATTCTAGCAGTGAGAGGCCCCCAGATATATTAGATGATCTCCCATTCATTCTGATGGGTCACACTCAAGCAACTACTCAGAATGCCCTTCAGCAGTCAGTCAGCCAATCAGGCATACAGTGCATTCAGGCCACTCTCCTCCCTCTCAGACACTCATATCAAGGAATGTGTATTGGGACAAGTGCCCAGCCATTCAACACTACACACTACATTCATACCAGTTTCGGGCAGGGCTGTCTCAGTCATTGTATTGCATAGTAGAAACCAGACAACAACAAGAAGTGCATATTGGTCACACACACCATTCACCCAGGTCCCACCCACAGGGTGTATCCACAACATACAGTCACTGGAAAGGCTCCAGTCAGTCTGGCCTGGACTTCACAACACCACCATATATGGAACTTCCACCCAACAGCCAGTCAGGGGGAAGGGACAGAGTCAGGGCTTCCCAGGTCTTTGGGAAAACAAGGTGACAAGCTATAGAAAGCAAGACGCCACAGGGGCCATCTTGTTTCCTATCAGAATCAACGGATTCCAATGGCAGGGCTTGGGTATCCCCAAAATGGAGGATACTCAGAGCACCTGTCAAATTTAGCATGGAGCTGCCACCAGCCTATACGCTGCTCTGTGGGCCACATACAGGTGCACAAAAACATACACTAGGGGCACAGGGTTGTACCCCCACCCATGGGTGCCATAGGGGTAGCCCATGGGTCTGTACACCAAACCAAAAACAGGAAGAGCTGCACTGCCAGGAGTCCCACATGGAATCCTGGGTAAAAAAACAACACAAATGAAAAAGGACTACAGAACAAGGACAGGGAGGCCCTGTCCCTCCAATGCATTTCCGCATCACAGTGTGCCCCTGATACAATCACTATTTAGCCAGCTCATCCACAATGTTCAAGTAACAGTCAATATAGCATCGAAGACAGTCATTTATTAAGACACTTCGCAACAGCAACTCTGTGAACAAAGTTTCACAAATTCAAGCTCAGATGCACTAGTTTATGAATTCCTACAATTACACACACAATTTTCCAGTGTGCATAAGATATGCATATGCTGCGCATGGTTTCTGTGAATACCTTGTTTTATCGCGAGTTATATACAGGTTACACATAGGACTCAATTATGCATGTTTTGAGGACTGGTCTGGATCAGCGAGTGTGGGGGCCATAACTTTCCCTGGAGGGAGCTACTGCAAGTTACCTACAAATTGCTGCAGAATCCACATTGTCTTCTTGAGTGATCATAATGGGATGGGAAATTCTGATCTGCAGGGGACAAGCATAACTCTGCACAGGGCATTATCCAGTAGAGGAGGATAAGAGGTGCACTATTGCAAATATCCTGATTGCTATAAGGTTGGAGCATGGTTCTCCCAATGTGCAGTCAAAGAAAGGGGGATACCAAACCAGCCTTCTACTTTGGCTCTCACACTCCAATCTAAAAACATCAGTAGAGTCTAGCAGCTACCTGGCACAAAGAGTACATTTCACGTCATCACAGTACTCAAAATGTGCACTTGCCACTAAGCTTTGGCTAGTGATAATGGACTCTTGTTGAGTAAGTAATTGTGTGCTGTGGTACAGAGCGACTGTGCCCTCTAAACTCTCCCACCTCTCCCTCTTTCAGTTATGCCAGAGTGAGGGCATAGAGACCAAGCAAATGGCAGCGGAGCACAGTGCAATTCCTAATAGCATAAGTTTCTATTTCTTGCTAGTAGTCTGAAACTTGAAAATGTTACCACTGACAGTAAGTCCTAGAAGCTTCAGAACATTGTAACATTTGGCATTTACAATCACTCAATTAACTGCTATTCATTTTACCAACTGTCTTAAGTGTGAAAGGCAAAAGGTGGTCCGGCCATTGTGCATGCAGGTAGCACAGAGATCTACTGAAGTCTATGTGTACATGTCCCCATGAGAAGTAAATGGTTTATCTTCTACTGCACAGCATAAATCTACAAGGCCAATAACAACTCAATATGAAACTTTAAGTCACCAAGCGTAATGCGAACATGACATTCACTGACCACTTAAGCTTTACAACTTAATTCAGACCCCTGACTTCTTAGGAATATGCTAAAACGGAGTTCTCGAGTCATATTCTGCACATGTTAGATATTTAGGGCATGTCATTTTGCATTCCAGGGCACAATGTAAAGGCAGGCCTAAAAACACTGGAATGCAATAAAATGTCATCTTAAATTAGCAATGATTATTTTATACCCAAAATGGAAAAACGTAAAACTTCTCTGAACCGTCCTGTCCCATGGGTTGTACTACTTTCACGATTTCAAAACTCCTGAATTAATAAGGGTAAATCAGTCATTGGAAACTGCATTTTCCACTTAAGAGCTGCCACACCTAAACAGTCTTCCACATACTCACATACTAAACCCTAGTGATCATCAAGTTGGTACTATTAAGAAACATTACACCAACAACCTCTACATAGGCCTCCTAGACAACATTCAAAATTGACTCTGAAGAGCATAGAGCGCTACACCATGACCATGAGGACCCATCACTGGCTTACCGATGAAAATCAAGATTCTTTTCAAAACACTTTGCATCACCCATCAGGCCACCCATTGCAGAAGTGCAGATGTAACTTGAGAAAATCAACAATATACCCAGGCAAGACACTACGACAAAGCATGGCAGTCCCAAGGTTGCTCCCCAGTAAAAGAAAAGGCAGGATGGGACCGTGAAAGAATGCCACCTTCAGGGGTGTAAAAGCCTTAGCTTTTTGATTTTAGCAATAAATTGATGTGTTTAACTCCGTCTCTGAAAGTGAGCTCTGCTCACTTTTATAAAAGATTCAAGCCAAAAACCATAGTGTTTAATGTACCTTGCTGTGGTGCTGTACTGGTTTTCCTAAGCAGTTGCCCTGTGGTGGGAACAGGGCAGTTTCAAAGATCACATGTACATTCCTGAACTTAGCTGCTGGAATAGCAAGTTCCAAAATACAGAAAATGACCGGTTAACTACAAAGCACCTTTTATACTAAATATAATAAATGTGTGCCTGATGTCAGCCTGGTGGCATGTTAATACCTAAAAATAAGCTAGGAAATCACACACTTATAAAGCTACAAGCTTGGATGTCCTATTATTGTAAGCTTGGTGTAGCAACTCATTAACGGTCTAGCCTGGGTGTACTCACAAGTGGGACCCTATCTAGAAAGCTCCTCTTTTGATCCACCCGAAGAAGGCCACCACCTTCCTACAGAAGACGGGAACCCTTACTGGGAGTTGGGGACATGTGCTTCAAAGACCGCACTGTCATGATAGTGGCCCATTGACAAAAGGGTGCCGATTCCTGGAGTCCTTTTCCAGTAGGCAGAGGATGGGGTAGAGAATAGCCCAGAGAAGGGGGGATTCTGCTAGGGCTCCCTAAATGTCTTGCCGCCTCACTTTCTTCAGACAAAGCACTCTGGGTATGACATCAGAAATAGGATATATGATATGGCATTTATAACGTGCCTATACACAAGTGTTTCAGAAGGCAAATTGACCTAGTTATAGCAGACTGGATTGGACCCTGTATAACAGGAATAATCTAGATCAATCCCATATAGCATGTTGCTTATAAAAAAGGAGGGGAGGAGACCCAAGCAAGACTGTTGTCCAGGGTCCAACAGAGGTGTCTTCCTGTTACTCATTGTTGTGTGTGATTCATTGTTGGACTTCAAGACAAGAAGAATTCACCTGGAACTCTGTTGGGGATACAGCCTCAGCCTATTGAAAAATCTTCTGGCATAGCGGGGAAGGCAGACTTCCAAACAAGAGGCAAGCTTTTGTCCATAACTGTGACCAATACCTATTTGGGAGTACCAGCTGCCTGGACAATGCCTACTACATCTGAGACATTGGTACCCAGAACTGCTCACTGGAGGGTACATAATCACACAAATGCTTTCCAAAATCGTTCCTGTTTAGAAAGGGCAGATGACATGACTCACCTTGCCGTGTCTATTAGAAACTACAGAACCAAGGAAGTGACCTCTTGCTCTCCCTACATCCCCAAACTGCACCTGGGAACCTTCAACGCCACCCAAACCAGAGTAATCTCGGATCTTGACACACAATGGCTTATACATCTTGGAGTCCCGCTAGATGATAAAGCACTGCGATATCCACATTAGACCGACTGAGTCTTCTATTCTAGTGTCCCCAAATTAACAAGGTCTCCAAGCAGGCGCTGCTGCGGTACCCTGACACCAGTCTCCATTTCTCCACACCCGATGTCGCTGAGATTTACAACGCCACCAATCCTACATAGCACCCGTTGTCCCCGGCAATATCGACCTGCAACAGACTCCTGGTTCAATTGAAAAACGCACACCTGTACTTTTCTTTTTAAAGTGTGCCTCAATTGACGGTAATGAATCCATACATGACACAATTGGATTACATTCCTGGCACACCACAGAACAGCTACAATAAGAGTCACCCGCTTGAAATCACTGTTTGTGGGGTCTGCTGCAACCACTAATAAACAATTGCCCATTGGCAATGCATTGATGCAAACGAAGCAGAACTGGGGGCGGGGTAATTCCAACTCTGCACAAAGCCCGCTGAAGGTGTTGGGAGAATTGGTGGGGATACTTTGGGCCTGTTGTGTATCCCCAGTTTACCATCTGCTGCACAAAGTCATAGCTGCCATTAACTCTCCCGCGCTCGAGCATTCCAAGGCCTGAACTGTACCGTAAATGAGATTCGGAGCAGCTACTCTGTCTACAATACCAACAACAGGCTGCCCTGTGGCATTTCAAAACCATATGTTTAGAAAGTCACCTACTTACACATTTTAATTTCAACATGTGATGAGTACAATACAACGAATTACAGCTTCAGCTGCAGCCACTTCAACGTGCATTTCCTGAGGTTGTAAAAGGGCTCCTCTTACCAATATAACAACAAAGGGGTGAGAATGATCTAAGTTAATGGATGCTAAAATAAATGCATATAAAATTAATTACAAGAGCTGGATCGCACGCGCTCACCTGATGCAGTCTGGACACTGAAAAGGAACGTTTGGTAAAGGGAGACCTTGTGTTGCTTTCATTAAAAATTGAAACACCAATTTTAAGTCCCTATGCGACCCGATTGCATTGTTTGTTTAAAAGTTTGCCGACACTTTCTAAAATGCCTTTAAAATAGGAAGACGTATTTCACGTATTTCTGCAAAGCCTTTAAGTCGTCATGACGTTTCACGTAGGACGTCTACATAGCGTTCCCTGTCTGCTTATTGTAAGCGATTTTGGGTTTCTTTCTTTCCACAAAGTCGCTTATAATTTTGTCAGGTCTCTTGTGGTTTTTGTCCTTATCGCCCCGTTGTGTGCTTGTCTGTAAAAACAAACATGAAAGGCGAACTGACGTCCATCCTGTCACAGCTTTTTCACACATTAAAGCTGGGCCGATTGCTTTAGTTATACAAGGACACACGCTGAAAGCGACTCGGCTGCATGCCGCCTTTTGATGACCTGTGGCTGTTGCAATTGCTTTCTCTTATCCGCAGTGGCCCTTCCTAACAAATGTTTTGTTACTGATGGTCTGCAAGTTCCCACCATGGCAAAAAGGTCTCCACTTACAATTAATGTAGTTGGAAACCTTTTTGGGGATGGCTCGCCTGGTGGGGCTTTTCTATTGCCGTGTGGTCTTTGTAATGGGAGGGAGGGGATAAGTTGAAAGATTTAGAAAATGAACAGCCTCCAGGTGCTTCCACGGTGCGTTTCCTTTTTTTTTTCCTTTGTGTTTTCGGAATCATTCTTCTTAATAGAAACGGGAGCTCAGGCCTCTGCCTGTACCAAAAGATGGGGATAGTTGTGGCTGCCAGCCAAGAAACTCAAAGAAACGGGGAAGCTTGCCGAAAGGGAAACACTTTTTCAATTTTTTTAAGCTACTTTTTCAATAAAAGCCAACAATTATGTCAAATAATGCCATTAGAATGTACTAATTCTCGCACATTCATTCCACCTGTAGAATTTGAAAACCTCCTTGACATGCTTTAGCTCCCTTATGAAAGACACAGGGATACCGAGATAAAGGATGGTCAGTGAAAAAGACAGCAATTGAGACACGCGTAAGAAAGTGACAGAACTGGATAAATAGACGATATGAGATATAACTTGGTAAACTGGGTGTATGAGGGAGGGAGAGGAACAGAATAATTGGGAAAAGGAGGAGATAAAGCAAGAGTAAGAACAAAGGGTGAAAGAAAATTAATAGTGAGCACGCTGTGAGACACTAAAGGAGGAAGAGCCAGAATAGCGGGAGAGAACATGAGAGATGAGGGAACGGGGACAGAATGGGGAATAGAGTGTAAGACTGATGGGAACTTATCAGGAAGTGAGAGGAGTTAGAGACAAGTGCAAAGGAAAGAGAAAAATAGAAGAACAGAGACAACCCCTGCATAATAGGAGACAATGACATACCAAATGAGAGAGAAGGAATGAGGTGGAGAGAAAGGCAGTGTGATGGATGAGAAAGGAGGGGTGAAAGAGGAAAGACATCCATTGGCGCTTTGGCGGATCTGAAAAGGAAAGGGGGTGAGGGGTGAGTTAGTGTGAGCGAGCAAGATAAGTGCAAGAGAGCAGTGATGTGCTGTTGGCAGCTTCAGTTCGGTTAACACTGTAAGCTGAGCTTGGGGTTGCTTTCCGGTTGGTAGCCGTCGTGTGCTGTTGTGCAAAGCAATATGTGGTTTGTTTTGTTGTTGCAGTGTAGAGAATTCTGTGCGGTTTGTTTTGCTTTAGGGTTGTGGTTGTGTTTGGTTAGAGCTTGAGAGGTGTATGCAGAGGGGTGAAATTGTTAGGGGGTTGGTTATTGGCCTCGCTATCTAGAAGTGATATGTGCACAATTTCCACGTTCTTGCTAGATGTGGCGCAGAACTATCTCTTCATTTCTATCTAGATCTGACTGGCACTGGCTAAAATTCACAATCCTGTCTATATATGATGCACGCCAATATTCACAATTATATACAAATGTGGTACTAGCCCACCTTCAAAATCCTGTCTAGATGCGAAGCAAGCTAGCATTCACAAGTCTATTTAAATGTGGCATTGGTAATATTCCCAATGCAGTCTAGATGTGGCAATGGCAAATATCTGCTATTCTATCTAGATGTGGCACTGGCCGACATTCATAATCTTGTCTAGATGTGACGCAAGCTAATGTTAAAAATTCTACCTAAGTGTGACACTTGCTAACATTTGCAATTCTATCTAAGCTGGCTGACATTCACAATCCTGTCTAGATGTGATGCAGGCTGATATTCACAATTCTAACTAACTGTGGCACTTGCTAACCTTCACAATACTTTCTAGATGTGATGCAGGCTAATGTTCACAATTCTTATAGTGGCATTTGCTAATATTCACAGTTCTAAGTGTGGCACTTGCTAACCTTCACAATCCTATCTAGATGCAACGCAGGCTAATGTTCACAATTCTTAATGTGACACTTGCTAACCTTCACAATCCTGTCTAGATGTGATGCAGGCTAGTGTGCACAACTTTATCTAGTTTTTAAGCAGGTTGGTGTTAATGTCCTGCTCTGCTATGGTCTGAGGGCAGGTAGAGTGGCAGGGCTTCTGGAGTAGAGTGATTTCTCTCCTGCCCACCCAGCCCACAGCTACCTTGATGGTTGCTGCTTGTTGACGAATGGCCGCTGGCCTCCCCTGCTCACACCTGAAGACACAATCTGGAGCCGCCTCTGTGGGAGCCCTTTGCCTTGGGGCCCTTAGCTGCAGGGGCTGCACAGGCAGAGGGCTGCTCTGGGAAGGTCAGTTATGACCAGGTGGAAGTACCAATCAGGGGAGGTGGGCGGGCTGGGAGGCGGGAAGGGGTGGGCGGGACTGTGAGAAAGCCAGGCACAAAGGACTACACCCCAGGGACTGCACACTCTACGTGCAGGCCAGCACAGAATGAGAAGGTGTGGGAGGAGGAGAAATACAAGACAAAATAGGATTAGTGAGGTATGCAGAGGAGACAGCAAAGCAGACATGGGGAGAAAGAAGAAAGTAAGAAAAACTGGTAAGAACGAAGGAGAACAGACTGAATTTGAAGGGATGAGAAGGAAGAGAGTACAAAGAGAAATATGGGGGAATGGTGAGAGTGAAGAATGGCGCTAGGACAGGTGAGAAAGAAGGATGATAGCACAGGTGCAAGAGAGGAAAGAGAGAAAGAAAGGATAAGCAGATAGTGTCAAGAATAGGAGATCTTGGAAGGAAGGAGGGTGACCCAGAATAATAGAAAACAAGCCAGTAAAATGAAAAACAAAAGTACAATATAATGATGTGAGGGAGTAAGATGAGCATAGAATACATTTAATCAATAGTGTCCCAATATTTTGATCATGACAGGTTAGGAACTATGCCGATAGTCAATTCGCTACACTTCTGTGATACAAGCTGGGATGTGAAGCTTCTTCTCCAACCATTATACCAAATAAAGAAACCCCTTGACTCACTTCTATTTGAATTGGGCAGAGGGGCTATTCTTCCAGACCTATTTTACTTTTCCAGAATCACAGTTTAAATCAGCTGCATTCCCTCTTCTTGAAGACTCAATATTTTGAAAGGCATGTTTTAGAGAGTGTGGGCAAATCGCCCCTTGGCATGTTAACTACCCCAAGGAACTGCCTCTGACTATGGGTAGGTGGTCTCTGTAAAGTTGTGCTTCCTTCATCCCTTTCAGTGATCTCCATGATTAGGTCAAGGGACATGACTTTAAATTTTTTTCTATAGTTGTGTGCTCATGGGCAAATATAGAGGAGGACTCACCTTAGCACGGCCAACATTAATTTCCACACCTATTGCTCCCATTCACGAGTTGCATGGGCCATCCAGAGTACTTCCTCACAGATGAATATGTGGAATTATTTTCTATGCCCTGTTGATGTCCACTCCAGGTTACTAAAGTCAATTGTTTGTGTGATTGCGGTGAAGGAGTGTGGAGAGTTGTGTTGGTTTATCTGTGGTGGGTTAGTGTGATATTTAGGGAACTTTAATGTAGTCATACATCTTTGGGGGGTGTGTTCCATAGTGTAACCTGTGTTGCTTCCATGGGGTATTTGTTTGTAGAGATGTGTTGATTAGGGTGGGATGTAGAATTACTTTCAGGTGGTTACTGTTACCATATTCTGTTCAACAGACCACCTAATGACAAATGGGGACACCTCTTTGCCCTTTAGAAACAACACATGTATTTGCTTATATCAACACAAAACATTATTTCTCCAGGTTTTATGCTTTTTTATGCTATATTGTGTAATGTTAAGCTATGCCTCTCCATGCCATAGCAAACATATAGAGTGGACAGTTTACAATGGGTTTCCCGGCACTGCTCTTGTGACTACCCATAGAATCCTCAAAGACACTCTATCTGTAGCACCACTTAGTCTTACATGGGACTATGGCACAGGGGAGCTGGACATGCACCATAAACTAGAAGCTGGCAAATCAAGCATGCACCACATGCCAATCATCAGGGAAATGAGGGACCAGAGTAAAAACTTGCTAGAATGGTGAGGGGCCAGGTAAGCAAATCACAAGGGAGCCAACGACCAGAGGTGTGATGGATCATAAGAGATCGACACACCAGGGAGCCAAGAACTAAAAGGGTGAATGACTAGAGAAGAGTGACTTGAAAGGGAGCCAAGGACTAGGGAGGGTAAGAGTGGGAGAATGACCAGAGGAGAATCACTCACAAGGAAGCCAAGGACCGAAGGAGTGTTGACCAGTAGCAACTTACAAGGGAGCCAATCAACTGAGGGGTGATGCTTCATATGAGCTGAAGAGCAGATGAGAGCGACCCACCTTGGTGCCACGAATTAAAAGGGTAGCTGACCAGAGGAGAGTGACGCGAAAGTGAGCCAAGAACTGTGGGGTGGAGGGGCAGACATTGAGCTACCTGGCAAGCATACAAGGACCAGAGGAGAAACAGACCAGAGAAGCCAAAAACCAGAAAAGCCAAAGATGTCCTTTTAGAAGTTCCTTTCAGACGAGAAATGACAACAGACACACATTTTCCTGAAAATAAAATGGAATTTTAATCAATGCTTTTTGTTCTAGCATACTGTATCTGGATTATCTTTATATATTTATTTTATTGGTTTTTTTAAAACACATCTAATACTGTACCTGAGTTCGGTTTCTAAGTGCGCATCCAGGATTCAAACCTTTGTTGCTCTGCGTGATCTTGCTTCCAAGACCAGCGCAATGCCCCTGGGCTATCCTCCATTCACCTCTGTTTTTTCTCCATGTATGTTTGTGTTACTGTGTTATTTTTTTCTTTTGAGACCTACCCATCGTGTTTTAGAAATGCGCTTATTTGGTTGGGAGTCAGCTTGTTTTGGGCTTATTATTTCCTCTGACCTGGCAAGACTGCGTCTATGTGTTTAGAAAGAGAATCATGGAGGAAGGACGACTGCATGCTATGCACGGGCAGGTGTATTTAGGTGCGGGTGGGATTGTTTTTCCTATTTTGATTTTGGTTGCAGCAAGAGCAGGTCTTTATTTTATGTGTATTCTTGGCTGGTTAGAAGTAACCCCATCCCGGCTCCCCCTCGCCCCGATCCCCAAACAAAAGTGATTTATGGCCATGCAGTGCACACCTAGCGAATTTCAGGGCAGATGTTATTTGCAAATTTGGCTGTCAGCAATTCGGTTTTATTGTCTGCGTAAGCGTACTTGCATGTTTTCCACTTCCAAATGGTAGTGGCGTTTTACTGTATTCACAGGCTTTCATCATGGGCTTTTCTACCAAACTGTGTAGTGAATATGCCATGTTTTTTCACCCTTATCTGCGCAACAACACAGCTTTCACTGTTTGAACAGCAGAGAACTCACACAGTCAGAAATTAAGCTCATGTCGATCCCGTTTTTACCACAGCTGCATGCTTGCTTCTTTTTCTGCACTGCTGCACAAGCTCACACGGGCTTGGATGCCTCCTGGGGGCAATATATATGCTGCCATCGGAGCGGGGGACAAGTGCGGCAGCAGCCCGGGGTTCTGGATGAAGAACAGCGGCTGCAATGGCGGGGGGTGGTGGGGCAGGAGCGCTAAGGCATGAAGTTGCGGTGCCATGATTTCTGTAATCTTACTGCTTTTACGAGGTGAGGGGTTCTGATTTGAACATTGCAGTGAGATGTGCCTAACATTACCACTCGCTGCCAGGCAGTGCATTGAGCTGTACCGGCCAGAGTCTATACCACAGGATGTCTTTCTTGATTCCCCCGGCATTTCTTCTGCTGTCAGTCTGTATAGGACAGAGTTCCTTTATTTCACTGTGCTGTCTCACTGACTAGATGCCTGCATATTCATGTATACTATGCTAGTATACAACGAAAATGGTGACTCCTACGTCGTCTTGCCAGCAAGATAACAACAATTGAGTATTTCACCTTCAAACTAGCCATAATAGCAGAGGTCTTCAATCATGCTGTGTTAGGTATGCCAGAGAGGACCGGCGTTTACACCTCGCATTCATCGTTCAGAGCACCCAAAGCCCAACAAACCCTCCCCGTCCTCCAAACGGAGGGCTCAGCCAAGGGAAAGTTAGAACTATCCCTTATTTTCCATAACAGACAGGGATCATACAGGACAAACAGAGTTCTCCAGCAATCACAGCTCCTGTGCTTGTCAGGGGCTTTTGCTATGGTTTGACATCACAAATCAGGGCTCTTCCCCAAAAACCTAAGAGCATGCCTGATTGGGTGAGTAGAGTGGTATTACCTATAGCTGGCATATATAGAGGTTATCTGAATGGCCCTCTCATGTCAGGTGGCTTGCCTGAACCATCCCCAGAAACTATCTATTACATTGTTGCGAAGTTGCAGGATTACAATTGGACCTTGCCCTCTGCCATCCATCCCCTGGATTTGTGTTCCCTGATTGGCTGTAGCTGATCTCCCCAGGCCTGGGAACCAGCTCTGTTCTCAGCGTTCCATGCACCTTCTCAAGGTGATGAGAAACACTATGTGTTCCCATTGTTGCCATCAGTATTACTACTTTGCCATTGAGAGTGCCTGTGTTAGGAAAGATTTCCCTTATGTGCAATTTTCCCTCCATTTGTGAACCCCCCCAAACGTTTTGCTTTAGTTTGGCTTACCTAACCTGACTTTTTCCAGTGGAGCAGAGTCTTCAGCTGCACTCCTCTGGGCTTTTGCTCATTTGTTATGCGGAAACTGACACATCCTTCAGGCTGTCAGTACTGGGAAACTATGTTTCCCTTAGTCTTCAACTATGTTGCCATTTCTTGGTAACTTTTTATTTATGTGCCAAGTACCTATGGCCCTAGACACCCTCTAAGGATTGGTGTTTGTACAAGTGTGCCTAGGATGAACTGGTGGCAGCAGTTTACTTTTAAAGTATGCTATTACTTCCTTTTTATGGACCATACAGCGTTTACTGCGTTTGGCCCAAGACTGTGGTCAATGCTGAAAATGGCGATGCCACAAAGTCTTTTGTTCTGTTCTGGCCATTTTGTCCCTTTGCCTTCCCCCGGGTCGAGAGACCTGGCTATTCCTTATTTGGGCATGCAGCCTCCCTTGAAAACCACATCTTTAGCAGGCTCCTGCATGTCACGTGTGCTAGTGCCCAGGAAGAGGGTTCGTCCTGTCTGGTCCCAATCCACACTGCTGGTGCCAGTATGTCTGCAAGTCATAAATGACTGGAACCACCATGGGCCACGACTGGCCTCCACCTGACATGCATGCACAAGAGCAGATCTTCCATTGGCTATCTGAGATTTGAGCGCAAACCGAATCTTGGATAAGAGAAGGGGCTCTGCATACATTCCAGGTCGATCACCTGAAGCTCACACCTAACTTCATAAGGAGCCAAGTATCTTCCACAAAAAAGCAGACTTGAGGAACCGCCAGTGACGTGCTAGGAATGTTTGGCAACCTGATCCCACTGCTGTCCCGTCGGACCCCTGCTTTTACATCATAACAAGAAGGCCTGCAAGGGTGCTTCACCCCTTTGGAGTTGTGGGAACAACTACTCTCTGCACCCCCTGCTTTCCCTAAAAAAAGCCTCTTCTAAGTGTTCCGTGTCCAGCCAGTGAACTGTTCAGCTTGAACCCAGGGTATCGCACAGGAACGCCGCTGTCCCAAGTTGAGACTCAAGACTTTGGGAATTGCTAGCTTGTGGTTCTCAGCCCTCGACCACCAAAACATTGTCCTAGCTCCTCTGGGTCCTGATTTATGAGAGTGCGCCACACTGTGAGCATTTTTGGTCCCTGTGTCACCCCGCCGCGGTGACTATCGCTGAAAGTGCCTGCAGCTCTCCCCTACCATGTCCTGAGATGTATTGCACTAGAACTATCATTCTCCTTTCTTTGAGAGATGAGAAAAGGCGACTGGCTTGCCATGTACCATCCTTCAGCCGCAGAGAGCGGAGCGTCAAGAAACTTCAGGGTTAACACCTATGAGCGAAGTGGGCACGACTGCAAAAGTTTGGTCTGGACTGTGTCGAGGATCGGTGAGTACGTTTATCACTTACTGGTGGATCCTGGCACATTTATCCCTTTTTACGCAGGAGAATCCCTAAAAAGATACTCACCTTGGCTGGGCTAGCCTGCACTCCCCAGCTATTCCTGAACTCCGAAAGTTGCTCTATCTGCAAGGGTAGACCCTCCTCTATGAATAGGAACTTATTCTTGATCGCCTCAAGCCCCATCCTGAGCAGATACAGCCCCCTGAAGAGAACCCGCTTTGCGTTGTACGCATGAACGTGCGTTGTTAATGCACAACTGTACTTTGAGCACTAGGCTCCTCACTTCGTAGGATTGTACTGCATAAGTTAGGGATTGACTTTGAAGAACGGCCTAATTTGAGATATGTGTTGAACAGACCCCTATCTGTTGCAGATTGTTGTCCTTTTCGCCACTATCATCAGCATTAAGCTAAACGCATTATTGGATATATGTTACATAGTGAATAAGCGTGTGTGGTAATTGTTTTATTGATAACTATGGGTCAATCGTGTTTTATCATAAAGGCCCATAATACATGTATTTTTTATATACATCTTTCTAAGAGTAATCTGTGGAGTTTTACTGTGTGTGCTCATTGTGGGATTCCGATCACTCTCACCCCTCCTGAGACTTACGTGGTCATTACGAGGTTGGAGGTAATGGAAAAACGATGCCGGTAAAGGATTACCGGCATCGCATACTGCTCCGGGCTATTCCGACCTAAGATCCCGCTATTAGAGGCACCGTTAATAACGGTGTCTCTAATAGCGGCATGGGCACAGGCATACGGCCCATCATGCCGGCAATACCGGCATGCCGCTAATGGGAGGAAACCACAAGTCAGGTGGACAAGCAAATACCGGCATCATGAAGCTGCTAATAGGGGATACTGGCATGCCGGTAATACCGGCATTGTGAACCAACCATAAAATGCAATGTGCAGTGTTCCCAACTGCCACAGGTGCACACAATCAGCACAGGTGGAGGCAATGGAGTCTGGGCCAGCCCAAAAGGAGCACACCCACACACCACACCCCTTCCCACACACTATGATTCCAATAGTAGTAGCAATACTGGGGATGGAGGACATGCTTGCATTGCTACACCAGAAGCAACAGCAACAACAGGCACCACAGAGGAGACGCATTAGGAGAAGGAGGGTGAGACAGGCCCAGCATGCCCCACCAGTGCAGCCAGCGGTACCACGCAGGCAGCCCCCAATCCTTCGCATCAGAGCCAGTCCATTCAACCTAACGCCTGAGCAGATCCACACCCTGTACCGTCTGGACCGGGACACCATCACCACCATCGTGGACATGATACACGTCGACATTGTCAGCCTCATTGAAATACGCACCGCCATCCCCCCTCTACTGAAGGTAGTGTCGGTGCTCCACTTCCTTGCCACAGGCTCCTACCAGCACACAGCGGGGCACATGCATGGCATATCACAACCCTTATTTTCTTGCATTCTGAACCAAGTGCTGGATGCCCTCTTCAAGCACACAAGCGACTACATGTCCCTACCACAGACTCCCCAGGAGATATTTGATACAAAAGTTGGCTTCCATGCACTGGCAGGCATGCCAAATTGTATAGGTGCCCTCGACTGCACCCACGTGGAGTTGGTGGTCCCGCATGCCATGGAGGTGTTGTACCGCAACCGCAAGCAATACCACTCCATCAATGTGCAGATGGTATGTGACGCCAGCAAGATCATCACACATTGTTGTGCCCGATATCCCGGATCAACTCATGACTCTATGGTCCTGTAGAACTCCACGCTACCACGCTACATGGAGCGACATGCTGGACGACATGCCTGGCTGCTTGGTAAGTTGCATGCCAGGCACATGGCACTGAAATGGGGAAAGAGATGCACACACCACCATGGTGTCAATGTTGATGTGACAGCACAATGTGCACATCACTAAACACTGTGCCCTAAAGCATCTCCAACAGAACATGACACCCAAATCCCATAGGAATGACGTAAGGTTGACACCTATCACAACATGACAAACAGTAAACCACCCCACATCCCACAACACGTGCACCACTCATCAGCGCACCTCACCCTCCGTAACAGTATGTGACCAACGATAATCTGCAGGCATGTGTGACTAGTACAGCTGTCCATCATGAATCAACTGACATATACCTTTTTTTGCCTCCCATGCAGGTGACAGTGGCTATCCCTTGAAGCCGTGGCTCCTCACCCCTGTCCGAAACCCACAGAACAGGCACGAGGAGGACTACAATTGTTCCCACACCCGTACCCGTGTGGTCATTGAGCAGACCTTTGGCCTGTTGAAGGCACGGTTTCGCTGCCTTAGCCGGTCGGGTGGGGCACTCCTCTACAGGCATGAGAAGGTGGCCAAGATCATCATGGTATGTGCCATGCTGCACAACATGTGTATCCGACGGAATGTGCAACTGCCCCCTGACATTGAACTGCAACCACCTGGTGATGATGAAGGGAGGAAGAAGATGTGGCTGCACATCATCGCGGTGCCAATGCACAGAAGGGACGTCCTGTGCGTCAGTCAGTGATTGCACAATATTTCTAACCCACATGGGTGCAGAGGCTGACATGAAAGTTGGACAGAGGGCACTGGGTGTAGGAGTACATGTACACTATGCACTGTATATGAATAAATGACACACGCGCAATGATGAATGTCCCCTCAAGTTATTTTTTTCACACAACGGGTGTATTGAAATGTCCAATGAGGATGAAAGTGCACTATCCCTCCACCACCCTCACCCTTCTCCCCCCACAACTCCCCCACACACCCTCACCCCCTTCCCCCTCCTCCCACAACTCCCCCACACAAACTCACCCCACTCCCCCTCATCCCCCTCCTCCTCTCCCCACAACTTCCCCACACACCCTCACTCCCCTCGCCCTCCCCCAAAAACTCCCCCACACACCCTCACTCCCCTCCCCCTCCCCCTCCCCCTCCCCCCACACATGTCCAAACAAGTGTCTATTGCCTTCATCAGACTGGCCAGTCTACTTCCTGCCACTCCCTGCACCTGGTGGCGGCTTGTCTGGGCGGCGCAGGGTGCGCGCCGACCTGCGTAGTGGGCTAGTCTGTGTGGAGCTCGAGGACGATGGGGTTTGCGCCATTTGGGGGGCCGGACGCTCAGCCTCCATTGCATCAGCAATGTGGCTGAGGACCTGCCACAGGGCTGATACCTCCTCGCACAGTCTACTTGTGCTATCGGCAATGATCTTGCCCAGAGAGGCAGTGTTTTCGCGCCACTCCTGCCTTGCTTGGGAATCGTCAGTTATGAATTGTTGCACCAGGGCAGTTAGCTCCTCCTGCTGCTGCACCCCCACCGGTACACCTGTGGAGGTGGAGGGTGCTTGTGTCACATGCACAATTTCTATTGGGTCCCCTATGGGACTCATGGCCCCCTGCTCCGGGGTGGTGCCGTGGGCAGAGTCTATCAATGTGAGCTGGGGGGATGTGCTGAACATGGTGTGCCAGGCAGGTCAGAGGAGTCGTCCTCCACGCGCACCCACACCTGTTCCTGCGCCTCGTCCAGTGCTGTCGCATCCGGAGGTGTTTCCTCTGTGGTGCATGGCGAGGCTTGTGTTGGGCTTTTGAGGTGGAAGGCCTGTTGGCCTAATCCCGGGCCCTCTTCTGGGGTGTGGTCAGCTGTGGGGGTGAGTCCTGGGCCTCGCTTTCATAATCTGAGCCTGTGGGGTCGAAGAGAGGGACGGCATGAGTGATGGTTTGAGAAGCATCATGCATACATTTCTATAATTGCTACACAATAGAGGGTAATAGGCAGTGGAGTTTGGATGATCATGTTGCTTGCTATATGGGTGGGTAATGCAGGCATCCATCGGAGTCACTCATGTTGGGGCAGACGTATGCTATGTGACATGGATATTTGTTGTGGCCTGGATGCAGTGTGACTTATGCCATTAACATCTTAGTGTGGATTGTGTAAGGTATGGCATTGCCTTGCTGCAGGCGTCTGCATGTGTCTGTGCTGAGTACAACAACTAGGCTGGGAATATGTTTGTATTGGGCCATGGCTTGCCTCTTTAGACAGACATATCGGTGGACTATCATCAGACTCTGCATTACAGTGTTTACTTAGGACACTCAACTCCTTCCGCCGATGAGGTGGCGCCACACTCCATGTCTCCCACGCCTTCAATGGCCTCTATGCTGATCAGGCTGGGACATATGTCCTCCCACCGTGACAGCTTTATCGGAGAGCTTGCTCCTCCGCCAGTTGCCATGGTCTGGCTCCTGTTTGCCGAGAGGATGTTGCGGACTCGCAGGCGCAAGTCATCCCACCTCTTCCTGCAGTCCTTAGTTGTGCGGAGGGGGTTGGCAACCGCACTGACTTTTTGTGTCTCTAGTGCCCAGATCTCCTTCATTCTAATGACAGCCTCCCTCTTGAGGCTCTGGGCAAACACGACATCGGCATTCTCTGCCAGGGTCTCCGCCAGCATGGTGAGCTCGTCTTCATTAAAGCGCTCCTTGCGCTGTGGGGAGGCGTCCTTTTTCACTGCCTTGGGCATTGTATTGTTGTTGTAGATTGAATTTGGCACACAGCAATATACTACCGGCCCTGGCTGCTGAGGTTGGCAATGGATTGTGTTTTTAAAGACAGCTGCAATGCTCTTTCCCGCTCCTGTGCGATGATGCTACTTCCGGTTCCACTTATTTACGGTGACCGTTATTAGCGGTCACTGCTGATAGCGGTGACCGCTAATGCTGTCTTGATTCATGCCGGTAGTGCAATCTGCGCTTTACATGATCCCGCTAAGGGCCATTATCAGGACGTTACCGGCATGGCGTAAAGATCGTGCCCGCGAAGTCGTAATAGCCCTCTATTAGCGGGCTCTTACCTACAAGGACACGGTATTTGCTCCATGCCGGTAAGGACAGTTACTTACCGCGCACCTCGTAACCCCCTTAGTCTTGACCGCCTGCCAAGCTACCGTAGATTGGTCTGGTTTGTCCAGATGGTTCCCCAGTTCCATTAAACTAGGGTGGCCTCCTAAATTTCTGCCCACCAGATCAGAGTTTAGAAATTCATCTTAACAACCTGTAGGGTGCCAGCGTTGTAAAACAACAGATGTATCGCTTTGTGTCTGTTTCACTGGGAGTTGCGTCTCTTCTCTCCACGAGTAAATGGCCATTGTTCAACTTGGCTGCACCAAGTGGGTGGAGACATCAAAATCGAGCTTTCTGGTCTGCAAGGTGGCTCCTTGTCTTTGAGGCTTAGAAATGTTCTGCTCATCTCTGACCTTGGTTGCGAGCCCTGGCCTGGTGCTTCGTGCAGCCTAATTCTGCTTTTCTTCACCTCTCATCCTGAGGCCTGCAGCTTCATGTAATTCAGCGATAGTTATGCTATAATTGCTATGTCTATATAGGATAGTATTATTTTGGTCCTTCGAGGTCCCTTATAGTATCCTGAAGTTCCATATGGTTAGTTGCAATAAGCTGCTGCAAGCTTGCTCTGCAACTCTTGCTTCCTTGCATTTCTACGTTCTTGCATTTAGCTAATGTAATAAATGTTTTTGACAGTATGTATATGTATCTGTCCTCTATCTACAAAACTGTGTAAGCATGTTCTTCTTGTGTGTATGTGTATGTCCGTGTAACTTTGTGCATGGATGCAAGTTTGTTCATGGCTAACGTTACTATGTCGTTGTTTCTCCAATGATGTAAGCACAGTTAGATCCGTGATTAGTGTTGGGACACCTGTATCCATGATGATGTTAGCTGAATAAGGTTTGAATGGCTGTCTGAGAGAATATCTTTTCACATATGTATTTGTCACCGGTCCTCCTGGGGGCTGTCCAAACATCGATTGGCATCTTGTATCTCTTGCTCTTCGGGCTGTCATGTTTATAGGGGTCAACAGGGGCATTCCAGGGACGCTCTCTTCAATGCCTGAGGGAGTGGGGGGAGAGCATGCGATCCAGGACAGCGAGAAAAGAGAAAACATATGTTTTTCTTTTTTGCCGCACTTAACTATGCATGGCGAGCCACTGGCCCCCCATGCACATGCTCGGTCAGTATGATGTGATGGGGGCAGTGGCCACGAAACAAGATATAAACTCAGCCTGGACTCAGGCTTTCCTGCATGTGGATCGCGCGTCCAGGCTGTGTTGTTGCTTCCTGCTGCTGCCAGCGTCTTCTTGCCCGGTAAGTGATGCCGCTTCTTGGGACACCCTCCTCCACACCACGGGTGGAGGGGTTGCTGAGAAGCAAGCGTTTCAGGCCTTCCCCGGTTCCCCTCTCCCTCTGTGAACCCACAAAGGCAGCCGTGTGTGAAGAGAAGGTGAACAGGGGGCTGGATCAACGCAATGCTGATCCCCCTGCTTCCCCACCTTAAGGGCGACAGGGGAGAGGAGGCCAGCAGAGACAGAAGCAAGCATTGCCAGTGTTGCATGATATCCGGCTTCCCTACAGCAGATTGCTGGGCTGCAGCAATCTGCCGTAGGGGAGGCTGATATCATACAACACTGGTTCCCCCTGCTTTGGCTGCCCCCCTGCCTCGTCACCCGTCTGCTCAATGGGCCGGCATCACTTTTGAAAGCAGGCATTCTACATGCTGGACACATTATTGTTGCCTAAATGTGCTGTAATTTGTGTGCCCCTTGCTTTGTGTTTTATCACAAGTTATATTTATAAAGATGTTATATGTTTGTCAAATTGGTTAATCACAAATGTTTCTGTTGTGCTGACAGCCGTTATTAAGAAATGTTACTTTGGGTTCATGGGTGCCAACGTTTGATTTTCACTACAGAGGCAGAAATACCCCAACCCATACCCTGGCCGAACTCATTTTATAGCACTTCTTTTTTCATGAGGAATTATAAATAATCATACCATTAATCGGTCTGTCAACCTGCTGAGCTACCCTAGTATCCATCTACTATTGAGCAAGTCTATGCTTCATGTGATGTACTAAAAATAACTGCATTACCAACAGTACTTTGGGTGCACCAGGGCCATAGAAGTGATTTAAAGTTGGATTCATGTATATATACCTGCTGTGGGTGCCAGGCCTTTGCTTGCATGGGGCATCATATGCTGCAGAGAAGCCAGGGGTCCTTGTGTCCGCGGATTCAGTTTTGCGTTATGCCTGACTTCCGGGCCGACATTGCCGGATGCGTTACGCACCACATACGCATCACGTCAGACACACGGCACGTGATCCCAGATGGGCTGATCATTGGTCCTTCCGTACACCGACTTGTGTACGCGGTACGGAGAGGGCAATCACGGATCGGAGTTCATACTGCAGCACGGTAAGCGTTCTTGTGAAGCGATTAGCGTGCGAAGCAGATAGCAGTTCTGTCCTTGATGTTGTCCGAGATCAGATGGACATTTCTTGTACTTAATGTGCCTCTGAGTGCTTTAAAGTTAAAGCTCCCTACTGCAAACAGTCAAACCTAAATATAGCTTGTACTGTTTGCTCCGATCCAGGAACACGACACCACATTTGACATACAGAGATACAAAGTGTTGGTTACCTGAGAATACATCCAAGTCAAATGAAGAGACCCACACTCAGGTCAGTGGCGTTCTATATGATCTGGGAAACAATAGACAGTACATCATAGCAGCATATCCATGAGAGAGTGGTCCGGGCCATGTGATATGTTATATAATATACAAGCAAGCCCTTTTTGGGCTGGGGTTTTTGATTTGAAACTCCTGTTATATGTCCACCATCTGACTAACAACTTTTGCAAAGAGGTAAATCACACCACGTTCAGCATAGGGTTTTTTAGATCAGGATTAGCACTAGAAAATTGCTAATCCTAAAAGCCATTGATTGGCAGTGAACAACCTATGGTGACGTGTGTATTTAATTTGTTCTTGTTTTTACACAGGTCACTTGTCTGGTTCAGCCCTGCCATACCGAGGAGGTGGTAAAGAAACTATTATCCACTTTCCCTACCAGAAACCACACATCAACACTAAAAGACCCATAGTCTTAACACCCACGCCAGCCATACCCACTTTAACCAGAAACAAGAAAAATATTACAGCTGATAATATTCTGCCCCACATCCTACCCAAACTAAATTCTCTACCTGACCACACTGACCCAGGCATCCTAGTGGATGAATTCAACGAGGTCATGTCCTCTGCTCTTGACAGTGTTGCTCCATTTAAACTTCGGAACAGTAAACCAAAAAAGCATTTGAACTCCTGGTTTACACCCCACCTAAAAAACTTAAGACTACAGAAGAGAAAATGCGAAACAGCTTGGAACCGGCATCCGACCGCTGAAAATAAAACCAACCTAATAAACATCTCTTCGCAATACAAAAAAGATATTATCCTGGCCAAACAAGAAACCTATAATAATAGGACCACCCAATCCAACTCCAGTATGAAGGAGTAATTCTCCATCCTAAAGGAATTGGAAACTCCTATCGCAGTACAGGATGACTCCATCAAAGACAAAACCTGGTGTACAGACATACAACTGGCACTAACCAACAAAGTGTCCAACCTCCAAACTAAAATTGCCCTAAAGAAAGCTTCACTACCAACTCAACTTCCGCCAGACACAATTCCCACATCCAAACCTAAAGAATCCACCCAATTCTGTTTCTCCAAGGTCTCAGTAATTGAGGTGGAGAAGACCCTTCTGACTCTTAAACCTTCTAATTGCAAAGGTGACCAATGCCCCGCACAATTGATCAAGGATGCGGCTAGAGATCTAGCCCCCTTTATCACAAAACGTATCAATGCCTCCTTCACTACGGGCACCATCCCCCGCAATCTAAAGGAATCTTGGGTACTCCCCCTTCTAAAAAAGCAAACATTGGACCCCAACATTCCCACTAACTACAGGCCCATCACCACAGTTCCCTTCCTACTAAAAATATTAGATAAGGTAGCATACACCCAAATCCAGAATTTCCTTGAGATGAACCATCTCCTTGGCACCCGCCAATCCGGTTTCCGTCCGCAACACGGCACAGAGACTGCCCTTATCGACTTAAAGGCCCAAATAGACTCGCTCAGAGACGAGGGAAAATTAGCTCTCCTCCTCCTTCTAGACCTCTCAGCCACCTTTGATCTGATGGACCACAAAGTCCTATGTAATCACTTGGACTCGGCAGCCCACTTCTCAGGGGAGGCTATAGTCCGGATTCAGTCATGCCTTAGTGACAGGACCATGAGGGTGTTCTCCCCCGCAGCGGCAGCAGACCCTATCCCAATCACTTGTGGAGTGCCCCAGGGATCCTGTGTCTCGCCGACACTCTATAACATCTTCACCAAGCCACTCTTCGACGATCTTGATAATCTGGGTATCACCTACACCAACTACGCAGATGATACTCAGATTCTCTTACCACTTACTGGGGATTACGTTGAAGATCTGGCTTTGGTGAATAGAGTCTATAGCATCGTTCAAGCATGGATGGCCAACCATGGCCTATGCTTGAACGATGATAAAACTGAGCTCATCATCCTGGGCACGGCAGCCCGCATTTCCAAACTTAACCAAAACTACTCTGCCTTCATCATCGATGGTAACACTATCAAGGTCGCCAGAGAAGTAAAAACCCTAGGTTTTTACCTTGATGCAACACTATCTTTAACCAAACAGGTGAACTCACTGGCCTCATCCACGGCCTATACATGCAAGTTAATACGAGCTGGGAAACCATTCCTTTCAGATGACAGCTGTCTTATCCTAGCTAGAGCCCTCATTTTATCTAAATTAGATTATTGTAACGCCCTTTACATAGGGACTACTAAACAAATCATCAATAGAATCCAAGTGCTCCAAAACAACGCACTTAGAGCGGTCCTAAGTATCCCTAGAAGAGCACATATTTCAGAAATAAGACGAAAACACAAATGGCTCTCCACCCAAGAAAAAATCAACCTTAAATCTTCTTCCCTTATCCACAAATGCCTAAACAACAAAGCCCCTGATACCTCTCAGAACACTTCAACAGAAAAAATCCCACTAGACTTACAAGGACAGTCAGCCCCAACTGCCTCCTAGTGCCCAGATTTAAACTAGCCACCATTGGAGGTTCCAGCTTCCCAGTCAAGGCAGCGCAGTTATGGAACTCCCTACCTCTTGCACTTAGATCTGACCAAACCTTCAACAACTTCAGAAAGAACACCATAAAATGGCTCACTGAGAATGCGACATAATAACTATCCACCCCTCGCACGTCCAATTGTATGTCACTTGATACGTAATGACCTGTTATAATGCTTGTTCAGACTTGCTATACTGTTCGCTCGCTATAGATTTGACGGTTTGGCTGCGCTTTATCTGCACTTGCACTTGCCTTACCCTGCAGATTCAAGAAATGTCCACTATGCTTACCTTGTAACCTGTAACTTGTAACTTGCAACGTCTTTAACTAAACTGTAAACCTCCTTGTTCTCTTGCGCCCTGCTACCCCAGGGTCCGGTGCGCACAATAAATAAACAAACAAACAAACATGGGGCATAGCACTTAGCTCTCTTACCCCTGTGTTGTTAACACATAGAAAAAGACTGTCCTGAAGAAAGCAACCTTAATAAACACGAGCTGCTGAAACCGGTAGACAGTAATTGCTACATATGATAGATACCAAATTTACTTTCTATATATGAGCAATTTTTTACCATCCTCCACTTGCTATACTAATAGGAAGATCCAGAAGAAGGCGAAGTAGAGTGTGTTGTAATTTTAGTCTTTTGATGTTGGTCTGTACACAAATTCAGAGTGACTGCAACCTGACTTTGTGATATTCCTTTTTAAAAATCACAGTGGATGAGTTGTGACAAACAATCCTTGGGTAAATAAACTTGGATACAACCCAGTGGATGTTGGTTCTCCCCATCATAATAGCACTGTTTTTAGATCTGGTATTTGTCTCTCCCCATGCAAACACATGGGGGGAGAGAGTGGTTGTAGGGCACATTGATGCAAGGCTGAATGGTGCATAACATCTAGAAGAAGTTAGTGTTGCTTCTTATTCTATCCCCTGTTTTTTGTAGGCGGCCCAGCAGCGCTACACAGGGACAGAATAGCTGACTAGGAAGGGACATTTAGAATTCCACTCTATCCTTTCCTGTCCTCCTACACAGCCTTGCCCCTGAGGGCGTTAAAACCCACAGTAGTTCCTTCCCACTGTGAGAATTAACTGTGCCCTCAACTACGGTGGTTTTATTCCGATGAACAGGTTGACTACCTGACTTTGGAAAACAGACTACGTTTTGGTTGTCTTCACCTAAACTTGAATACAGTTGGCAATTGTCCATATCTTTCGTGTTATACAATCGATGAAATAAGGGCATTCCCTGTTAACTTAACCTCTTGCCCCCTCATATTTTGTAATGCCCTTGTGTCTGCCACGGCAGAGTCTGCTGCTACTTCAGTGCTGTCACTAAACTGCAGTAAAAGCTAAATGGCAATTACTCAATGTTTCCGAAAGTTAGCTTTGCATGTTAAGCATTACCGTGTCAGATTCTATGTAAGATATGTGGATGAATGATTGGAATGCCAGCAGGCTGGATCTCTCAACTATTCTAGGCAGGGAATAGAAAGGGTAAAATGTAACAAGCTGATGCTCCATTTCTCTCACTCTCTCTATCATTTTTTGTCTCTGTGACTGAGTATGAGTCACATTTTCATGTATGTGCTCTGACTGCTCTCTGTCTCTCTACCAGCTGGGGTGGACTGGCCTATAGGGTACTTTGGAGATTTCCAGGACTCTGCAACCTAGGTCCCTTTTGTGTGTGGGGGCGGATGTATGCTGACTGGCAGAGTATAGTGCGCAAATATTGGTAAGGTCAATCTGGTAGGTCTATAATATTTGTTTATTGTACTTTTTCAATTGCAGGAATACAAATTGGCTCTATCATCCCATCTAGGACAGCAAGGTCCCCAGCAGGAATGGCACCATTAAAAAAAACCCTGACATCTGTATTAAAGAAATAGTGCGCTCAAAAATATTCTTGTCCCGAGCGTTCGGGCATGTGTTTTTAAGCATACGTTGATCGATCGTACAAACATTTCCTATGTACCTTACCGTAGTTATCCTCACTTTTACACATACGAAATGAGGCAGCAGGGCGCGGCCATCTTGTGCTAATCTTATCAGTTGCCGCATCGCGCTAAGGTGAACTGCCCTGGCAGCACTAAATCATATCCCCCGCCCCCGAGGCGGACATCACCAAACCTAGCGATATTCTCTGCCTATCTCCATGACGTTACTGGGCAGCGTAGCCAAACTCGCCCAGTCATCACCTACGAACCCGGAATATCAACACACATCCTCTCACAACACAGCACGTCCCAATTTTGAATACAAAACTATATTTTTAAAGCAAATCACTATACTCTGCAATTTACAATGTACTTTTATTTCACAATAAATGCTCCGAGAGCATCCGGCGATTGCCATATTCAACCACATTGGTAATTTCTTTCTTTGTTCTCGATCCACAAATGTTTATCGTGAGTCACACGGTGTTCCTTTTGGGTATAAGAAGCGCATTGGACGCACCGTGAATCGCAAGGCTTCGGCATCAGCTTGGCACTGAGTCACCGTAAACGATGTCAGGTAGCTCCTTATTGCTGGTACCGCGAAAGGGCATATCGGCCAGGGAGATCGTCCCAAAACAGCTTCATAGTTATCCAGCCATTTAAGTGTATCTGCAGCTGCCGGGTAAAGAAGCCATCAATTGGTATATGGAATCAATGACATTCGCAGAAAGGCAGGATGTAGCTGTGTGGGAAACATAACAGAAATGTGTCTCAGTAGCCGTTCTTTATTATAATTTATCAATTTACCCATTAATTCTGCACCGAGTGAAAATGAATGATGAACACAAATGTGAAAAAATGGAAACAGAGAAAACATTGTGGAAAGTAGTCTACAATTTGCTTGAGATGTTAGTGCTATGGAGTATGTTTAGCTCGCAATGGGATGCGAAAGCTGACGCTAGAATTGAAGAACACACGGACGGCATTTTAACGAAACATTAGCGTAGAATTTGGCGATGGTGGAACCTGGGGGAACCCAGATGTGGACTACATGCATTTCGATGTTGGACTGCCCATGTGCCTGGGACAAAGACAAGTACACACAGGTTGTTTTTGCGTGTTGTTGCAATATGCCACAAACAACAACCCATTACAATGTAAGCCAGCAATAATGGTCAGAAAATGAAACCTTGACTCGTTTGTCTATAAAATCGTGTACAGTAGAACTTACATAATATTTGGCATTTCCATTCTCTCTGCATAATGCAGAGTGTCAGTTCAGATCATTGAATTTTCATAAAATTAAATTACATGTTCCTTTGTCCAGTTCTGGAATGGTGAACCTTATCATATTTGACGGTATTACACACCTCCCTTCATTCATTCATTCCATTCGGAATCCTCCCTTTCTTCCAAGGACGAAAAACAATCGAACCGTATACTGTGTACGATGGCTGGGTGTGCTCAGCTCACAAACAAAATTCACAGGCCCTGACCTTCACTCCCAATGGGAGCGAATAGCCCTTCAGACCACAGTTGCATTTGAAATATTTTTGAAAAACAAATGAATTGTTTGCTGCCATCCACCAATGCCACACGATATTTCTAGTGTGCCAAGCATCTTATCTAGCCTAGGTCTTATTCCTTTGTGGACACATATTTATTCAGCTATTTGGACACGTGTTTGGTAAGGCAACTGCAGAACCCAAAAGTTGGTTTCATGCTGATATCCATCTGACCCTCCCCGATCAGTGAAGGACCAACAAGAGCTGGACGAAAACGGGAAGTGTGAAAGCACACTGTATGACATCCTCCAAAAGGCACTTCTTGCAAAAAGAAATTGACAAAGAGGCTACATTTCAAAAGACAATTTAGTCGCTTTATTTGGACACTTTATATATACATTGTTGAACAAATAAATAGCTGATAATCATTTGAACCGGGAAGTGAACTGTTCCACAAGGTCTGCTTTCAGACACATTTCAGCATCAGTTCAATCTCAACCAGCCAGCTGTCGAATACAATGTATTTGTGCTCCTTTATTAGACTATCGTCCTGCATGAATGTGGTTTGTGACTCAACTGTAGTGGACATATCGGCCAAACAGGACACACTGAAGTCGAGATCTTTGGCTAATTCCTCTGTCAATTCTGTTGAGGCTTCAGTCTCTGTTATTTCAGCTTGTGTTATTTGAACACAAATTGCAGAAACCATCAATGTCGATTGTTTGTTGGGTGGGCCTTATTTTGCGGTTGTAGATTGTGTTAAGTGGTCACTGAGTAATTCAAAAGCATATTCCTTATATTTAGTTTCTTCTTCATCTTGTCTAGTTCTTACATTGTAGCAATGGTGCAAAAACACTTTGCTTGCTTCGCCGGTCACATTCAATTCATTTTCTGGCCATTGGGCATAAGCATCTTGAGTCTGCTTATTGACTGGACTACGCAACGCCTCGAATAATATTTGCTCCATGGTGAAAACTTTTTGGCAAGCAGCATCTCTGGTTTCATTTGTTGTCTGTGTCTTCGTACTTCATTTTCTTCTGGGCCTCTAGGGGATGGATTGTAAAAACATGTTCTATGTAAATACAACATACATTATATAGCACTTTAGATTTTAAAAAAAGCATGTTATGAAGACAACACCAGCCCAAACCACTTTTTGTAATCGAAATTATTTGTTAGTTACCCTTCCTTTCTTGATTTTCTGTGAAACCGTGATCTTCACTGTAACGACTGCACCAGCAAGCTGGTCCGCCACCTTGGATCCACGTGCCTCCTCTTCTAATTTCCAACCTTGTATAGATCCCTTGAATAGAATATTCGTTAAAGAAAAGTCAGTCGTATTTGAAATCAAATTCTTTCCTCGCACACATGGCTTACATAGATATCCTCGTAAACTGTGTATGTCATTTAGTCAAAATATACATTTCGAATTTCACCTGATAAATGGCTAGTGTACTCGATCAGAGATCACCGTGTGAAACCCACTGATTGTAATGTTGCACTCAAGCATTTTGCATTGTATTCGGCATTAGGGTAGAAATTGTAATGTTGCAACTGAATTGGTAAAAGTTTGAAAAGATGCTAGTTTATAATAATGGCACTGTCTAATAGTATCAGATGTCGGATATACTTTCTTTCATTCAAGGGAACTGTCAGTACGCATACCTCATGCTCTGGACCAGCTCCAAAGGATGATGGAATTGTAGTTGAACTACCAGCATCATCCTGTAACACAGTACTTGTTTTAATATGGATGAAAACAGTGAAATTGAACAGACACAATGGGATGCAGACAATGGTACATATGAATAAAACCCCATAAATGAAACATTATGTAAACAAACGACAGGATACGTAAACTATTTCATTTTATCTAAAATCCCATGCATAATACATTTCCGTAATCGAATTGCGAAATAAAACTACCCGATAGGCGCTCGAAGTTGTTGTTGACTCCGAGAAAGAAATGGATGCATAATCTTGCTCCTTCCATTTCAGTACATTGTCACAGAGTGGTAAAGGGAAAATTAGATTTGAATTAGATATGTGGGAAGATCCAACTCTGAAGAATATGAACTTCAGCAAGTCTGTATGCCTCACCATTGGTATACTGGGCGTGTCGGTGATGTCAGCACTACCAATAGTCTGTGCTTCAGTCAATATGATAACCTAAACAAATGAACAAGTAAAGCAACCAATTATGAAAAGATTATGCTTATTTCCAAGGGCACGATAGCATAGTTTTCGGTGTCCATAAATAATTTTCTATGAAGCTCCTAAAACCAGGGACAGATGTCTAGCAAAATGGGGTATAGTTATAAAGCAATAAAATCTGCCAAATGCAAAGTTTTGTAAGAAACATTTAAACCAAAAGCACCAATCTGTCCACGTAGTTACCTGTTCAGTACCCCAAGGCCTACAGCTAATTCATGAACCGTGACTCACCTGAGGCAGCATGCGCATTAATAGATTAATAGATGCGCATTTGTGGTTCTGGGTAGTTCGGCCCATGCACGCCTTGTCAGCTGCAATGTATTAAGAATCAATGCAGCTTAAAGGCAGGCAACGGCTACCGGCAGGTGTGGCTTATTGTTTTTTCATTGTGCGGCGGAAGGCAGACAGCCGCGTTCGGCTGCAAGGAGTTGGAATTCGCGTGCTACTGAGGCAAGGCACACTCGGGAGTTTACGCGTTCACTGTGCAGCATGAAGCAGGAGCGGTGTCATTCTGGACTTATTGCAAATAGACCATAACTCTTCACTAGTAAATGAAACTAAGGGAAGTGTATTTATGTTGTACATTGCTGACCTACGGGCCATGTGTACTGTTTAATCATTTCTGGGAAGATTTCACTTATGTGTTCATATTGCTTGCTTATGTGTTGTTTCAGTCAGAGTCTGATGTAAGCAGGGTATAGTACACGTATTGAGGTGTACTACTCAGGAGTTAAACACATGTCAGGAGTACTGGTGAAAGTAATGTTTGTTGTATGTTAAACAGAGTAGGGTTTTTTCCTGGTGCTTCCCTGTTCCCATCCACTGTAGGAGTTCCTCATCCTCTTACCGGTTTACCTAAATTCCCCTCCCTATCCACAACCTCTCCCTAACCCCTCTTCCCCCCATTGGCTGCCATGTGGTGACCTGTTATCTAAATCAGGCACCTTTGCCAACCACGGTGGGAGGGTCGAGTTCATTCGGCTTCCGTGGTTCGGGGGAGAGTGTCGATCTCTCTTCCCTCCAGTGACTGTGATTGTGACAATTCTGAGTCGATGCTTCTTTGTGTACTGCGATTCGACGTACATATTTGTGGTAAAGTGCAGGCTGCAGATGCGGAATCAATCTCCCCTCAAGTCCCCCAAGACTTCCTGGGACCGATTTTCAAGCTCTTCCAGTGCAAATCTGCAATATCTGACCCATTCTCTTATTAGATCTATATTCCTCTGGAATATATGCATTATTGTGCCCTTAGTTTTGTTATGGGTCTCAGAACGGCAACCGTAAACCATACAAGCAGTCATTGTTGAAAAATCTGTTGAAAAAAAAGTCCACATCGTTAAAAAATTGTTGCATGAATGCGTGGGAAAGTTGGAATTATATCATACATTTTTCTATGTTTCTTTTGGTCACAGAAGCAAAACCTGTGTAGCGTAGTCTAATATACACTAGGATAACTTTCATACACAATTGATTGATGTGATGCAAATCGTAAAGTGTTACTCGTCCGTTGAATGTACTTTCATGCATTAAAAGGAAACATGCTTATAGACACTGTCCGCGAAGGATTCTATCCCAATTGACACTGATGACAATTGCTATATATTGAGAACAGAACAAAATAAACAGAAGTCAATGGTAATGGCAATGAGATGAATGAACATTACACTACTGGGTACATTCGTACGAAATAGATAGAAATTTAGAGATCAAGAAGAGATGATTAGGTGACCTGTCCTTACCTTGACAAACAAACAGTTAGATTCAGCAAGCAGGGTAGTTAGTAGCAAGAGAACAGGTAGCTCGATCACGAGTTGACTTCCACTGCTGAGATGTTCACAGGTAGCACGATGACGAGCTGATTTTCAGTGGTCACAGATGTTCTCATGATAAATATTAGGGGGTTTATAAAGAATTAGAAAGGTGGGTGTGTATGTGAATGAGTGTCGTGTTTATGGCGGGGTCTTATGTGGTTAGCAGGGGCACGGCCTGCTTCAGGGGAGCCTGCCTGGAGACACTGGGTCTGGCTAGGCCATGTGTACAATGTCCGCTGTGCAGAAGATACCTTTGAAGTGTACGTGGTGTTTGGCAACTTGGCCGTTCCCACCCTGAAAGCCCCCTTGGGAGTGCACGGATACAGGTGTGAACTGCCGTTGATAATGGAGGGGGGATGGCTGGGCATGAGGCGTGCAGACAGGGCACGGAACACCACTGAAGGGAGAGACACACTTATGTGGATTGCAGTGGCACCGCCTGCTTCAGGGGAGCCTGAATGGAGACACTGGTCCTGGCTAGGCCATGTGCGCAATGGCCCCTGCGCGTAAGATACCTTTGAAGTGTACATGGTGTTTGGCACCTCGGCCGTTCACATCCCGAGAGCCCTCTTGGGAGGGCAAGGACACAGGTGCAAACTGCCATTGATAGGGTAGAGGGGGATGGACGGCCAAGAGGCATGCAGGAAAGGGCCGGAACACTGCTGAATGGGGACACACTTATGTGGATTGCAGGGGCACTGCCTGCTTCAGGGGTGCCTGCCTGGAGACACTGGGTCTGGGGAGGCCATGCAAACAATGACCCCTGCGCGTAAGATACATTTGAAGTACACATGGTGTTTGGCACCTCGGCTGTTCCCACCCAGTCAGCCATGCCAGGACAAGTGAGTGTGTCCTTGATTCACTGATAAATTGAAACAACCATTCATAAAAGTCAGTTGTACTTCATTTTGTTGCTGATGTTGATGGCACAAATGTACTACACATTATATACTTCGGGTTGCAGCACAGTGTGGGAAAATCCCCTGTACTGACCGGTCACTGGGGAATGTATCTCTAATGGCACCAATGACACAGGAGGGTATTACTCATTGAAAGCGGTGTCCAAGCCTCCCATGAAGCAACCATGTAAATGCACGATAGGCCACCAGCCTGTACCACCTGTGGAAGAGAAAGATACAAACTGCATTTAAATGAACAAGATAAGTGTATCAAACCTTAATTGAAAATTAAATCTTGAATCCTATGGCATTGTTGCCAGTACAAATGTTACTACATGGATCAATCAACTTGGCCTTTAAAGTGTAGACACATTACAAAAGTGAAAAAATATGCATTCCATTAGATTTGGGCAGTGGTCGAAGTGAGCGGGAGCGGTCGGGAGCAGTGCTCCTCTACTTTTTTAAATTACCTTTTAGAGCTCCTATACTTTCATTTTAAAAAGAAACCGTTCCGGAATGGTTTTGTTTTAAAATAAAAGTGTAGGAAGAAGTTTAAACTTGCACTTTTAGTGCACTGCACTGAACATTCCCTTAAACAGCAGGTGCAAGTGTTTGGGGGTGTGTATTGTGTCTGGGAGGGGACATGGTGATGGGGTTTGTGGGGAGTGGGTGCAGGCCAGCAGGGAACATAGTTCCACTACTTCTTTTCCTACACTTCGACCACTGGATTTGGGACACAGAGAAATATTGTTTCTTGGTTGTACGTGAAAGAAACATAAGATGACCACTATGATTTCACCAAATTGCGAGTGATGTACAGAATTGCAAGACTACATTCATTTGGCAGTGATAGATCAAAGTTACGACAATATAGCAGACAAACATGAAATGTTAGTGGCCTAAGTGACATCACATCTACAGTACACTTACTCGTTACTTGGATTGCAAGGGCAAACTGTTGCGTGAAGTTCGTGCATAAGCAACATCATAATCCTCAACACGGACCGTGTGAGGCAGGCAGCTCTGTAACGCATAGCGAAGGTGTGTCTTCTTCTGATATGTAGGTCAGGCATCCAGAGTTTTCTGGGCAGCAGCAGTTCTCCTCCTCGGGTGGCATGACCTTGCACTGATTGCAGATACACCAGGTGGAGATGTCGTCCATGTGACTAGGCCCAGTCCCTTGATGTGGTGATTCGTCCTCCCAAGTGTAGTCTGAAGCGCCGTCAATTCTGCATCTTTCTTTTTCGAGTAATTCCGCCTGGGAATACTCTGGCTCGTACTGGTAGGGCTGTATTGTTGCCATTATGCAACAAAATTATAATAGATGGTAATGATAGTACTAGCATCCGTTCGCACGAGCTACGACAAACGAAGATAGTTGAACAGAGCCGAAATGAGCCACAGGATACACAGAAAAGAAAACAGTGAAACGATTGAAAAATCAACTCTGATGTTGTCTGATGAGAAGCGGTCTGTTTATACTTATTGAGGAAAGAGGCATTCCCATGGAGAGACGTCATTAGCTGAAGCGCAGAGAATGTTAACACATTGGGTGTTAGGCATTAGCTAGTAAGCAGAACCGAACGCTGGGAAACCAGGCGAGAGTACAAAGTGCACTCTCAATGCAACTCCCACATGAGACGTGAATTCTCGATCGTTCTTCTTACTCCTCTATTCCGCCACCTGTTACTATTCGAGTCTATTCTTCTTTTGAATTCACTTATAAGATCTTTACTACTCATCATGCTATTTCTTTTCTTATCATGCATCGTCCCCCTGGCCCACTTGGCTCTTTCTGTAATGATATTGATCTTCTCCTTTCTCACATCTTGCCCAGTCCAACTCCACATCTATTACTAGGAGATTTTAATCTTCATCTCTCCTCCACTCACTCGACTTCTCCTTTTTTCCCTATTCTTGATTCTCATCTGCTCTCACCTCTCCCCACTCTTCCCTCTCACATTTCTCGGTTTTTCCTAGATCTAATCTTTCGCTCTACTTTCAATGCTTCTTCTGTGTTAGCCCTACATGTTTACTTGTCTGACCTGTCTCACTTCTGTCTTCTACTCCCCAGATCTCTACTACTCTTCCACCTAAAACATTCTTCCGACGCGATCTACGCAGCTTCAACTCCTCACTTTTCTATAACACCTGCACTACTAGTCTCCCCTCCTTAACACATTTGTCATCTCTTATGGCTGATGAGGCAGCATCTTCTCTCTCATCATCCCTCTCTCTCTCTTGGTCTCGACCAAATCTATCCTCTATCTGCTTTCCGGCCCAGTCATAAACCCTCTCAACCCTGGGTTTCCCCTCATCTTCGTGCTATGCAACGTCTTCTCCGTAGACTGGAGAGACGCTGGCTTAAAACAAGATCTTCACCTAATCACTCTGCCTATTTTTCCTATCATGCCCTCTACGATAGCAGTCTTATCTCGGCTAAATGTGACTATTTTTCAGACCTTCACACGCAATCTACCCATCCCAGATGTCTTTTTCAAACTCTAACACAGCTTCTTTCTCCCCCTTCTCCTGATCACTCTATTAACTCTACCCTTTCTGCACCTGAATTCACTAATTTATTTTCCTCTAAAGTTTAATCACTGCGCCAAGACATTCTAAATTCTCCTTCCCCAACCACTGTAACTGCACCCCATCATACTCCATCTGCTTTCATCTCTAGTTTCTGACTCTGATGTACTACTTCTGTTAGCCAAAGCTCATCCTAAACTACTCCCACTGACTCCATTCCATCTGCTCTCATTCCTAAGGTTTATCCCCTTCTTATACCTTATCCAGTTCCTTTTTCCAATATCTGTCTCAGTACTTCTATCTTCCCCACAGCTTTCAAACATTCCTATTCTGAAAAACCCCACTGCCAACCCTCTTATTGTTTCCAATTTCCGGCCTATCTCCCTCCTACACTATCTTTCTAAACTCCTTGAACATCTCGTCTATTCTCAGATTTCATCCTTTGTCACTGACCTATCTCTTCTTCCTCGTTTTCAATCTGGTTTTCGTCCTTGTCACTCTACTGAGACTGCTCTGATCTGTGTACTTAACTCCCTTCTCTCACCCGGCTACACTCCTCTTTTCTCATCTTGCTTGATTTACCTGCTGCTTTTGACACCGTGGATCACTCCTTGCTCTTGTAATCTCTCCCCTCCTTTGGTCTTAGAAGTGCTGTTCTTTCCTGGTTCTCCTCCTATCTTTCGAATCAAACTTTTTCCGTCTCCTGGGCCGGTCAGACCTCTTTACCCCTCCCCCTTGAGGACGGTCTTCCCCAAGGATCAGTCTTGGGTCCCTTTCTCTTCTCCCTCTTTACACTTCTGAACTCTCAGCTATAATCTCTCTTCTTTTGGCCTCTCTCATCACTTTTATGCTGATGACACATAACTTTTCCTATCCTTCTCGTCTTTCACTCATGAAATCCACCACACCCTTACAGCCTGTCTTTCTGCTATCAAATCTTGCATGGCTTCCCACTTCCTCACCTTAAATGCAGGTAAAACTGAGGTAATATTCTTCCCAGTTAACACTAACTCTGCCTCACCCACCACCTCCTTTCATATCTTTCCCACCCGCTAGTCTTACTATTTCTCCCACAGCTCGGAATCTTGGCCTTTACCTTCACTCTAATCTTACTTAGGTTCACCATATGTCTCTTACCTCACGCTCCTGTCATTTTCATCTATACAACATTCATTAAGTCTGCCCTTTTCTCACTTTTCAGGCTACCAAACCTCTTATCTCTCTTCCATAATATTTTCACAACTCTTCTACTGCTCTAACACTCTCTTCGGTCTCCTATGTTCTCGTCTTACTCCCTTGAAATCAATCTAAAATTCCTCTGTTCGTCTATTCTGCCTTCTTTCTTATGACTCCATTTCGTCCTCACTTGCTTCACTTGGCTGGCTACCTTTTCATTCTCAACTGAAATTTAATTTCCTATGCTTAGTCTTTAAATCACTCTACCAGCTTCCACCTGACTATCTTGCTTTCCTTCTATCGTTTTACACTATCTCGCCCTTTATGTTTTTCCATCTCTCCAGTTTGAATGTTCCATGCCCACCATGTGCCCAGTCCTGCTTCCGGTCCTTTCAGCTCCTTGCCCCTCTATATTGGAACGTCCTTCCAGTGGCCATTCGTTCTATCACCGACTACTCTATTTTCCGCTCTTCTTTGAAAGCTCATCTCTTACATTGTCCTTGATGGTCTGCTACCAGTACTGATGTCCTGATGTTTATTTAATCACCACTGTTGTACCGTACTCCGTTTTTAAATTGTACAGAACTTTGGGTTAAAGCGCTATATGAAACACAATACAATTCTAAATACTAAGGTGGCATTTGGAAACAAATCATGCCATTTAGCAAAAAAGACCAGGCATTTCTTTGTACGGCAGTTGCAAGGCATAAAAAAGCAAAAAGACACTGTTAAAAATGTGGCCTCAGTACCTGCAAATGCTTTGAAAGCTTCTTACCACATTGCATACTCAGCAAAAACAAAATGCATTTACAGATGCTGAGAAACTGATTCTGCCAACAGTTCTCGCTGTCAACTGGGTAATGCTTAGTAATGGTGCAGTAGAGAAATGCAAAAGTATCGCTATGTCTCACACCACAATATTCCACTGCATCACTGATCTGTCCTCTGATATCAATACAGAATTGATATCATGTTTGAAACACAGTCAGTATGCCCCACAGTTGGATGCGGCCACTGACATGTCAAAAGAAGCTCATTGGATTGCTTATGTGAGGTACTGCAATTGAAAAGAAATATTGGAGGATTTCTTATTTTGTAAACCAATTCAGGGCAGAGCAGCTACATCTGAACTCTGACATTGTTAACAACTTCCGAAGTTCCCACTGCCTACAGTGGGAGTTGTAAGGAAGGCATGCTATCAACAGTACAGATGGCAAGACAATAGATGCACGTTCAAAAACCTTTATTAAATAAGGGCTGGGGTTGGAACAATTCCTAACTGGCCCCAAACCTAAAACGGGAGTAGTCTTGACCATGAAACAAAAGAAAACCAGTCCCGGTCAGTCTTAGTCAAAACAAAATGGCCTATACTAAATAAACCTAATCTAGCCCTCCTTCTTAAACAGCAAATGTGTACAGGAAAGTAAAGAAAGAAATGTGATTGCAAAGGAAATGTCAGAATGGCTTAAATAATAGTTCCCTTCCCCACGTTTAATAGCACAGGGGTTTTGAAAGTTCGAATGAACCGGTGGCTGGTAAAGTTCCATAAAGTTCAACATACTCTGGCTTACTGGGACAGCTTAATACTTCCATCAGTCTTCCAAGCTTCCCAGGCCAGATCACCAATAAACCATTCCTTTCTCCAATTGTCTTTAAAACACCGTACATACAAGGTTCCCTCTGCCAGGCTCAGGCCTGCAATGCTTAATGTGAAAAACCAGAAGGTGTTTTACTGCCCAAACCCCGGGGATCCTTTGCTCAGGTGGCCAGGGCACGGCCATCGCCTTTGGATCCATATGCGGGGGTGGACAAGTGCAAGAGGATCACCTGAGTGAGAGGTCCTCAGGGAGTGAGGCAGAGACATCTGATGGTGAGGCGCCATATCCCCCTTCTAGCAGTTACCCACAATTGCACAACTCCTCTACAGTTTTGGGACATTTCCAAACACAGAACATCTTCCACTACCCATCTTCACATAGTACTGTGAAGAAGAGACAACTGGGAGTAGTAATGATTACCTGTATAAAACACCCTACAACACAGAGGAAAGATTACCACCAACCATTCTTGTGTTGTCCCCCTAATGGGATAAGGCAGGGTCAGGCACTTAATTGTAATTGTATACACTTGACCCCCATTACCTCTCCCCACATGGCTAAAAGGAGGAGCACAAGAGCACACTCTGAGCAAGGTGATGCACAGGAAGGAGCAGCACTTCCAGAGAGGTGGCAAACCAGGCAGAGGAGAGCAACAAACCAGAGGACCTGGGCAAAGCAGCTACAGGCCAGAAACCCCTTTTTCCACCAATCATTGAATCCTGAAAGCCGCAAGGGCTACGACAGCCAGCCAAGCTGGGAAGAAATAGAAATTGTATCTAGTGCGACCAGAATAACAGCTGTCCTCCCGGGTGAATGGCAGAGTTGGGGAGGCAGCAGAACAGCGAGAGTAACGGCCTCGACTTCACATCAAAAGACGCAACAAGTAGGCAAGCCTCTCAATGCAACCAGTGAGTCAATTGTCCGTTCTGTAATTCAGAATGCCTGCAACTGTTGCTATAGAAGCGCCTAACAAGCAGAAAATAAATAAATTGCTACTAAGGGAAAAAGAAGGTTATGCATGATAAGATATGCAGCGAGAGATAGTGAGCCGATGGTTCAGAATATCAACTCACAAATACTAAGTAGCAGGGTGGTCTGACACTGAGGCTGTGTTCATTCGAAAGCCTCTGTGAAAGGTTGTGAAGTGCCAGAAATGGAAAGAAATCAAACAAGTGAACGCATAAAGGTGGATACATTTGAAAGACATAAACCAGCCAGTTTGATCCCAGCAGAGGGAAACTAGGAAAGTAAAGTAAACTTTGGTGAAATAAAGAAATACAAGTACCAAGATGCATTGCAATTGTAAGGAACTCATGATGGCAACAAGACAGACACAAGTGATCATAGTTCAAGGATGTTTATTGAACAATGAATACTGTATGTTGGTTGGAAAAACGCCTATTCTAGACCTAAATCTAGGATGGGAGCAAGCATCTAGTTTAGTTTATTTATTTGTAGAGCATACTCAACCCTCAGGTATCTAGGTTCTAAAACTTAAGTACATAGGTATAGATAATAAGACATGCAGCATTTGAATTAAATTACATACAGTTCAGGAAATGATGCAAATAAGTATTGACAAGAGTTACATAGCAAGTCTGGGAATCAGGTGGCATGCTAGGACATAAAAGAGACATATTTAGGAACTGAGGCTGCATGAGTTAAGAGAGATTGTGTGAAGAGCGTGGATCTATAGAGTTGCTGGTAGGGTCATAGAGTCATAAATGCAGAGTGAAAGGAGATGTAGGTTAGTTCTGCTGTGCAAAGAGCCAGCCTTTTGCGCTATTTCTGAAAAGCCAGAAGGAAGGCAAGGCATTCCATGGCTTGGCCGCCAGTACAGGGAACCTGGATCCGTCTACTTTTTGTAGTTTGTATAGTGGAATGTTGAGGCGATTTAGATAATTGGATCTGGTTGGTCTGGTGGATTGGCTCTTGGTAAATTTGTTGACCATCAAATGAAAATAAGGCAGTCCTACTGGCATGGAGTCAAAATAAAAGGGCCTATACGAAGAAACCTATTGCCAAACTTTACAACTAATACAAACAAGGGTGTGGAATAGTTTTCAAGAAACGACAGAATTGCTCTCAAATAATATGTCAGGATGCGTTAGGCTGGATCTCCCCTCCCCACGTTTTGAGCACAGGTTAAGGTGGGATTGTGGAGCACAGCACACTCTCGAGCTTTCCCAGCACGAGATGACAGTTCAGCTTTCAGCTATTAGGGCCATCGATGGCCAAGTCTCGTTTCACTTGAAAGTCTCTTGCCTTACAGGGCCTGAATTGTTCAATATGCAAAAACAAAAGTTCCTTTAATCAAATGAATGTTGGTTAGGGTGATCATGGTTCACCCCTGGGTCCCCCTCTTTGGGGTGCTGACCCTTCTCAATTGTTAACCACAGTTGATGTAAGGTGATGGCTTTACCCCTGGGTCCCCACTCTTGTGGGCGCCGACTCCTCACTTATCGTATTCCTCAATTTACAGATCAGTTCTTTTATCAATCAACTTTGGGTGATAACTTCACCCCTGGATCTCCCTCGGACCCCTCTTCTCTTTAGGCAGTTGGGTGATGGCTTCACCCCTGGATCTCCCTCTATCGGGCTCGGACCTCTCTTGACTTTTGCAGGATTTCTCCTCCCTTATTTTCTCAATGTCTTTTCAAACAGTTCATAGTGGACATCACTTGGTCGGGTTCAAGTCTGTCAACACACTGTTTCTCTGAACTTTAGACTTTGCCCCTTCTCACTGGCATCCCTCGGTCAGGTTCACTCTTGGCGTCTCTTTTACACAGTTCACTGTTGGTGGGATTCATTTCCCTCGTTTCCTTTCCCTGCCGGATTCACTTCCCTTTCTTTCACACAGTTGTAGATCAAAGTCGTTCGATTGTACAGGGATTTTGTTTGAACGTCAGTATGACCACTATGACCGATATCGGTGGCTCTCCTACGGTCTACTGGCGTCTATAGTTCGCTGGGATGGGGATCGACCAGAGACTTTGGAGTTAGCACCCACATGGTGCCGATTTCCCTCAGCAGCTGGTCTCACCTTTAACACTTTCTACAGTTCATTCGACTTGGTTCAAACTTTCCACTTTGCAATTCTCATTCAACACAGCCTGGTTCTTATCAGTCCTCCCCTCAACTCACCTGCCGTGATGAACCACTTGACTTTCGGTTTTCCTGGAGTCAAGGCCGGTAGCACGGTCGCGGGAGCTTCCCGCGCTCCTGCTTATCGGCGTAAGCTTGCCCCACGTGCCATTGACGTCTGCTGCAAAGCACTTGCGCTACTCTTCGCGGTCTTATGTCCTCTTCCACAAAGATTTTGTGGGCCTGGGACAAAAAGGGCAAGGTCACTTCTCTCCTCGCCACCCTCTCAATTCACGCCGCCTTTCTCCGACTTTACAACTGCCCTGCCAGGTTAGCTGGGCCATCGTGGTGTCTCCTGTGCTTGCCTTGCTCGTACTGTGCTCTCTAGCTCCACCTTTTATCGCTGTGGGGAAAAGGAATGGCTGGCAGGCGTATGTGATTCAGGCTAATTGCCTGACTTGGCTTATCCCATGTGTCGGGACATGTCAGGTAAACAGTTTAATTGCAAGTCCATTGTTTTCTATATCAGGTAAAAGTGTTGGTGTCAGAAAAGGGGAAAGCTTAAGTTTCTACATGCACTACGTGATAGGATGGGGATAACGTGTTATCAGAAACTTTAGTCTTTGTATTGGAGAGGGGACGGAGTGTCAGAGTGTCCTACGGGACGGGAAAGGGAAGGTTTGTGAAATGGATGGGAATGACCGGGATAGAGAACAGAACATAGGGTATTGTGGGAACTGTAGTATTTTATCCGAGCAGGTTGGGAGTGCAGAAAATTATAATCAGAGGGACTGAAAGAAGAATGATTGGGAGTATTCGGATATGGAACAGGAAAACAGTGATTCTGAGAGAGATGGTTTCTGAATACAACGGGTTATGGGATCCTAGGGGATTTGTCACATACAGAGGGGATGGTAGGTTTTGGTAAGATGGATTCAACGGAAGGAAGGTTGGTAAACGTATTGTAGCCTACAAAGGCCCCAGTTGTATCGTCCTCCTCTCCATCTTTCTGGTACAATACCACGTCTCAGCTGGGGCAATTCCCTGAGCATAACTCTGATTTCCCTTATCCAGGCTATACCTACCTCCCCACTTGCTCTGCCACCACCAGGGTTGAGATCTGAGAGTGCCAGACCTCCCCTGGCCACCCGAATAAGGGTTTCCCGAGGTCTACTTGGGGGGAATGCCCTCAGGTTTCTCACACAAGGGAAAAGGAATGATTGCAAGAATCCTACGGTAAAAATTTCCAAGTAAATCCAAAGTCCTCAGAATTACGAAAGTCTTCAACAAGCAGGAAAAAAAACTCATGCCCGACGGAGAGAAGTCTTAAGAAAGAATTGGTTATCAAAGTGGTCCTACAACGGGTCAAGCAAAAAAGCTTGCTCCCATCTTTAGATTTAGGATTAGATAGGTGTTTTTCAAACCCAATTGAAGTTCAATAAACACCCTTGAGCTGTGATCACTATTGCCAGCAGGAGTTCCTTACATTAACCCCAAGTGCACACAGGCTTCCCTTAGTTGGGTTAGGCCTGCAATGCTTCCTTTTAACCACAAGTTCACATAGGCTTCCCTCTGCCGGGCTTGAGCCTACAATGCTTCTGTCTTTAGCCACGGCTTGGGGCTCCCTTCCCTAAGCTTTCAACCTCCTTGTCTGACTCTGCTCTTTAGGACCTCTGATCGAAGACTTTCGAAATGGTAGGGATTTTGCTCAGACCTTTACATGATGACTTTGATGTTTCACAGAGCAGACTTCGAAATTCAAGAAAAAGCTGTGTTCAACTTTTCCTGTTAGGTTCACTTGGCCCTTTCAAAATGTTCGTTGTTCATAACTCTGTTTAGGCAGGGAGATCATTTCACCAAAATGCAAGGGCTAGTGGAAGTGACATCACAATGCCACGCCCCCAAGAGTGTCATCACAGGAAGTGATGTCATTTGAGCCCACCCCATGTGACATCACATGAAGTGATGTAATTTGACCACACACCCTCACGTGGCATCACAGGAAGTGGCATCATAAAGCATTATCCCTCAGTACACTAAGAAAAATATGGTTACAATATCACTGTATTGTGACATTTCATACAAGAATGGATCATCATATGTAGCAGTGCTTTAAGGCCCATGTTGCCATGGGCAGCGTATGAACCCAAATCCCCTCTTTGTGTGGATCTAACCTGTTATTTCTACAGAGCAAAATCACATTCTGGGGGGACAGGGGCGGATAGGTTCACCCCAGAGCTATATGTCACCATAACACAGGAACATAACAAATATTTATATTTTGCTGCCACACAGCAACATTGTCGCTTTCTCTTAAAGCATACACTATGTCAGCGCAATTAAGTGTGCAAATACAATTCCTGGGCTGTCCCTGCATATTTGTATGAACAAGAACAGACGTCCCTGAATACACGTGCAATGGACGTTGCCAAAGAAAGTACAGGGCACTCCAAGTTAAATAACTGAATGTGTATTTAAACATATTCCTTCCAAGATCTCCTATTCTTGACACAATCTGCTTTTCCTTTCTTTCTCTTGTTTCCTCTCTTGCACCTGTGTTATCACCCTTCTTCCTCACCGGTCCTAGCTCCATTCTTCACTCTCACATTTCCCCCACCTACCCTTTTGTACTCCCTTCCTTCTCATCCCTTAAAATGATGTCTGTTTTCCTTCCTTCTTGCTACGGTTTTCCTTCCTTTCTTTCTCGCTTGGTCTGCCCTGCTGTCACCTCTGCATACCTCACTAATCCTATTCTGCTTCTTATTTCTCCTCCCCCCACACCCTCTCGTTCAGTCGTTTTGGTTCCTGCCCCTCCCCCACAGAAGAGTGGAAATCATGGCGTTACCGTTCCAGGGAGTGCAAAGGAGTTTCCAGCGTTCGTGTGGCAGGAGTTTCAGCATGCCAGAAGGGGGGTTTTGGTTCCAGTCAGAAAGGAGTGGTCACGTCGCAGTAGAGCAGAAGAGAAGGTATGGCCTAGTATAGAGAAACTAATTTTATAATAAAGGGACTGAGTTTAGTGGGAGCGGGTAGTGCGGCTGGCCATTTACTGGTGCGGCGAGAATATAAGGCGTTCAACATCGTGTTGGGTCGTGGGGTCTGTAAGGGCGCAATGACGTTGGGCACATCCAGGGGGTGGGAGGGGAAGAAGTCTAGCATGTGGAATAGGTACAGGCGCGGTCGCAGGAATGTAGTATAGAAGCCGTGATTGGGGCGAAGGGCTGGGGCGCTGTGCAACGTGATGGTCAAATTTGAAATAGTTGCTGATAATATTTATGCCTGCCCTGTTCCTAGTACGGCGGAAGCGCTTGGAGGAGAAGGCTGTTGTACGGCACGCGACGCGGTTTAGACAAATAGAATGCAATTGTACAATGCAGTTTAGTAAGGAGTTATTGGCCACAGATCACCTAACGCAGAGAACAACCAATGTGCAGGCTCATTCAGGGAGTTGTGGTTTGCACTCAATGGAGAGGTGCACACTGAATTCTTGCATAGGACAAGGTGGGGGGGGGGGAGGGGTCCTGAATTGAACCACATGAGTTGACGGAGGGTAGTCGGAGCCGAAAGTTTGAATATTTGGTTATGGTGGGAAAAAATGTTTTATTGTTGGACGCGGCCCAAGGGCAAACACGGTTACAAACGCGCCTTATAAAGCAACACACAAAATGGACTCACCCGTTATTGAAAATACAAGTAAAGTCAAGATGAATGCAGAATCATAGGAAACAGTTAATAATGGGCCCGAATTAAGCTTATCTATACATAGAATGTATAATCAGCAGCAGGGGGGGGGGTGCTGTATGCTAGCACACGCTGTTGCATTCTGTTTGTCGGGGGCATGTCATGTATTAAGCGGAAGGAGGGCGAAATACAGCACAGTTTCTCGAATATGATCCCCCTCCATTGTAGTGAAATTAGTGTTAAGTTGAAGAAATGAGGAGGTGAATATCTGAGGCAAGGGCGTTAGTTCAGAGATAAAGTGGGGGGGATTGTTTAATTCGTACTGCGGGGGGGGTGCTTTGGTTGTTTTGTGGGTCGGGTGCAGGAGAAGGCCTTTGGCCATGGGGTGCACGCGCTCGGTGTGTAATGCGGCCACAGTACCAATATTAACAGGCATGGGGCTCACCAAGATACAAACGTTACAGTTACTGATATTGAGAAAGGGGGAAATAGAAATGTACCTTGAGAATGGACATTTTAGGATAACTGGGCATATGCGGTCGCTGGGCCGGAAATAATGACAATGTGTTTGAAACTTTAACTGGCGTTTTGAGTTGCATGCGGTCTTGGTGAAATGCTGCTTAGGAATTCTCATGGGCGACAGTGGGGTGATAAGCGAGCTCCGTGCCTGCAAGTTATACACATTTGTTTGTATAGAGAGAGATTTGCGAATGGCGCAATGACCATTTCTGTCACAGGCGGCGTTTGGGGCAGTCCTAGCCGGGGAGGGGTATGCCGCGGCTTGAACCGTGGGCTGGTTTCCTGATGGCCGCACTCGAGCCAATCTCAGACGATGGGCACTGAATCCCTCATCGACTCTGGAGACTCCTCACCTTCAGGTCAGTGGGCCCGAGGTGGAAGTACTCTGTGCAGCAATCTGGAGCCTATGTCTCGGTGCCTTTGCAACATGCATGGAGGTGGCAAGGGGACACCAAGAACATTCAGACCTGCACAGTTAAAATCTGGAGCGTATGTCCGGTGCCTTGCGACAGCGGTGAGCGGCAAGGGGACACCGGAACATTCAGATGTTTTGCCCCACTTTATTGGGGTTCGTTTTTTGGTATAGATGGTTGTGAACCATGATGCTTTAGGGCTGGCACTGCTCCCTGTGCTGTATGCTCCAATAAACTGTGCTCTGTGTTTCCAAAAAAGTAAACGATTGTCTGACTATTATTATCAACAGCTCAGGTTTTGGTTCCCAAGGTATGGCATACTCACAGGACGGGGGAGTGGGGAGCACCAATGGGGGTTTACACCGCTAAGTATGCAGGGTTTGGGGCAATTACAATTTCAATGCGTGAAAGCTGTGAAAGGACGGACGCTAGTTCTCCTTTCATACATGTTTTTACAGGCAAGCACACAACTCTCCGCGCCACTATGCTCTCACTCCAGTGTCAGTCTTACCTCCTTTCACAGGACGAGGACGAGAACCAGGTGCCAGCGTGAAGCACACGACACGTGCTGTGCCAGGCAAGGGACTTGCGGCAAGGCGAGGCAAAATGGAGGCCACACGCAGCACCGTCAGGGACGTATTCAGGGATCGCCAATCTCTTGCGACCTTTGAGGGGGCGTGGCCAGCAGTGTGAAGCACACAACACATGCTTTGCAAGGCAAGGCAAAATGGAGGCCACACGCAGCACTGTGCTTGCTGTGGTGGCCACGCCCCCTCCAATGGCCACACCCCCTCAGAGGTCACAAGAGATTGGCAGAGGTCACCAGTCAATCCGCAGAGGTCGCTCAAGCGACCTCTGGTGACCCCTGAATGACGTCCCTGCATTTAGGCTTCTTGGCCTGTTCACAATGTTCGCAAAGCCTCTGTTGCAGCCTTTGCCCAGGCTCACCATTGCAAGGTACATGTGCTTTTCACCGTTCATTTCCTCTTAGCGATCTCTTGCACACTTTGCCAAAAAAAATGCACTACCCCGTTATGTGGGTAACCTACACTTGCACTTGGAAGAGTTTCTCTTTATCCCACACACAACCAGCTCCCTCATTACTCACCAGCGTGCCTCTTCATTTCGTGTCAGCAGCGGCTCCCGACTTCCGCGAAGGAGGCTGCTGTTTCTTCTGGTTGCCTCCCAGACCTTGCTTTGCCATTGGGAGTGGAGTGGGCTGCTCGAGCACCTGTGCATAGGCATGTCCCTGTCACTGGCACGCCGGCCAGCTTGCAGTCAAGGATCAACTTGCGCTTTCTTTCAGCATCATGGCTGCTCGTGTTCTCTGCTGCATCATCTTCTTGCCTTCTCGCTTGATTTCTCTCCACTGCTTCAGCTTTGCAGTGTGGGCTCTGTCCGGTCTGCAGACTCGCTCCAAGTGTGTCCTTACCACCTTTTATTGTGGAACTTTGAGTAAATGAGTCAGGTACATGAAATTAGGGAGATGTGCCTGAGCCTGCCTGGCCTCATCAACTTGACATGGCTATTGGGAAGTCATATAGGTAATCTTCATTCCCTCACTCTTGTTCATCTCAGTGGATTGGCACACACAGTGGGGGAGAAATTGTGGGAGTTGTACTCACTGGTATAGCAAGTTGGGATTGGGGTAGGTATAAACAGGGAATACCATGTCTCACCATGGGGTGTTTGTATCCCACTACCTGAGGACCCCTTACCAAGGTGATCCTCCCTCGCTTGTCCACCCCCAGGGTCGGGATCCAAAAGCGATGGCCCTTACATGGCCACCTGAGTTAGGGAGCCCCGGGGACTGGGTTTTGAAACACCCTCTGGTATCTCACAGAGGCGTGTGTTGGTATTTGAACGGATGGTGCTCCTTCAATGTGTGGTGCTAGAGCTGGGTTAAATGCAAAAGTGTTGGCAGTAGCTTCACATATATTGTGATTGTGGACAACTGTATAATACACCGGGAAGCTTTGACTGTGTGCAATATGGGGAATTAACTCCCAGAGGTTCTGTTGTAAAGATTGTACATTTTATTAAGATACACCCCACAAGAGCCAGTCTCTTTCCCACTTCATGTGCAGAAATGGAAGGTGAACATGATGCTTTGTTTCACACGGAGGTCAGGTGGCTATCCAGGCAAAAGGTTTTAAGTCGCATTTATGAACTCATGAACGAAATGACACTTTCTCCTGGGTTTAAACCAGACAAAAGAAGAGCCTCTGTGATTCACACTGGCTTGTACTGTTAGCTTACCTTGGCGACATCTTTGAAAAGCTACATTTTCGAAACCTCTCCCCGCAAGGCACAGAAACCACATAATTTGCTATGAACGCAAAAATATCAGCATTCAAGAAGAAGCTGGAACTTTGGAGGAGGAGGGTTGATGTCGGTATTACCAATGTGTTTCCATTAGTAGCAGATGCTCTTGAGGAGACAGAGCATGATCGTTCATGTGTTGCTGAACTAATAGGAAACCATCTCAGAACCAGTCTGAAAGTACTTTCCAGAGGACAATTGCAACATCAATGACTGGGTGGTTCAGCCTTTCCTAGCAGACGTAGGGGCCCACCTTCCAATACACCTCCAGGAGGAACTAATAGAGCTTCAAAGTGACCGCCTGAACAAAATAGTCTTTGGGAGTATTTTGGCAAAATGTGTCTGCAGAGGTTTCCAAATTCAATCAAATATGCAGTCAATGTACTGTTGCCTCTCAGCACCTCATAACATTGAGTGATTGGATTCTCAGCATTTGCAGCCCTAAAGACTAAACATGGGTCAACGTTGGAGGTGGAAGAAAGCCTACGGATGGCTATTGCAAAAATTGAACCCAATAGTGACAGGCTGGCTGCTGAACTACAGCCCCACCCGTCACACTAGTTCTCCAATATGCCATTGTCCAACGTGCAAGTGGCAGCATTGATAGTAATCTCAAAGTTGTTGTACTTAAACACATTGTTACATCAGTTGCATGTCAAACGTTACTGTAGGACAGCAATATTGGCCGTTTTCTTTTGTGGGAAATAAAACACTACTTTTAGACAAGTCCTCTGTATTGTAGCAAAAACTGGGAAGGCTGCATTTATAGACATTTGTCCTCTAATTTGAGTTATTGCAAGCAATGCCTTTGAAAGAATTTAGTGTTTGGTAACCACACCTCCATTTGGGGTAAAATTCTACACCAGCGCGCGATAACCGTTCGCAGCTGATTAACATTGTGTATAGGGGGTCCCAAGCCAGGTAACATTTTCTAGGGGGGCCCCGGGGTCAAACGTTTGCAGACCATTGTTCGAGTGAAAATCTTGTTATAAAGAAAAAAATGTTTACAAAGGTCGAAACCCCTAATTGCTATCTTGTTGGCAATTATATTTTGATTGCCAGTTTGGAAGAGCACTTAGACCCTTCCCAGGCCCTATGGGACGGTGCACATGCGGGCTTGAATGGCAGAAGCTTAATGTACTAAACAAGCCTTCTTTGCAAAATCTCTGGTTGCTCATTTCCCTTTTAAAGTGGTCCATTAGACATTGATATGTGTAAGGTACGGTGCATATACAACTCATACACATGACCGCAGCTTCAGTGGGTACGAGCAAATCATTTCAGTGCTTTACTGTGAAGAAAGGACTCACTCGGGCCCAGCGATACTCAAGATTTGACTCGGTCGTCTGCTTAAGAACATTTCAGTATCGCGTAGGCCCTGTGAGAAAGTGTGTATCGTATATAAAGCAAACAGTGGGAATGGGCTTGTAATTTTCAAGAAGTTGCCCAGACAGCTGCATGCCAGTGCACATACACTCACTGGCACAGATTTTCCTTGTGAGGATTATTAATGTGTGGCACATGGGAAGAGTGTGCGACTTTCACAGCATCTTCAATATTGCCAAGGGGCACAGTTTTGTTTGGCTGGCATGAAGGCTGGCCAAATTTTGAAGTGTGTGGCACACTGTTTGAGCCGCTGTGTGCTCCACACACCGCCGCCAGGTATAATCTCAGGCCGGAGATAGTTGAAATACCCTGATGAATGCGCTATTCGATTCCTGCCTTTCTGCTTCTGGCGACACAGGGCGCTTTGGGCTTGGAAGACCAATCACAAAGAATGTGCTTTGACTTTAGAAAAGCTTCAAATTAGATTTGCTGTTGTGTTTCTGTGCACAGAGAAGGGTTGCAGATATTGGCCATCCAAGCTATCATTAATAAGGGATAAAAAATAAATAAAAATAAAGCTTCTCTAACCAACAGTGGACAGATGCCCCGCCATCTATTTATTTCTCTTAACATTGCTTGCAGCCTGATCATTGCTTTCACTTAAGTCATTGAATATCAAGACTAAGTCATAACCAGATATAGTTCTGATCATTATCATTTAAGAAAGATTCAGCAAAAACTTTGGCACATCTTGAAACTAGACAATAGCGAAAGATTTAGGGGATAGACTTACCATCACATATTGTAATGGTGTTGTGTTCTACATTGACTAATGGTGTTGGGTTTAACCCCAACCCCTGCTGTTGGAGAAGGGCATTGAGGTGTACATATGAGTCAGGATTTTGCAGTTTCTTTCCCCTTTGAATTTCCAATTCAAGTGGGAATAGTTGTGTCCGTTCTGGGATGGTGACCTCCTCTCCAATTTGAACTTCAACTGCATACAGCAGCAATTGGGCTGACCAAAATGCTTTTTCTGAATCATCAATGCCCATGGGATTGCCCCCTAGTCGGGACCAGGCCTTGTAATTTATCAGGTCCAAATTAATTGCAAACCAATTGAGAAGGTCACTGCCCAAATAGAATGCAGCAGGGACATCTCGCACAACCCAATAATTGTGTTCTATGCTTTTGTTCCCTATAGAAGTTTTGAGCATACACCTGCTAAGCAGGAGGTGTTTGGAATTGGGAGTTTCCAGGCCCATTTCCCAATTATTGATCAATTCAAACGTGGGAATGGCTGGATCTTTTTGGGAGCTGCCTGAACGTGGCTTTGCTGATGAAGCTCTTTCCATTGTTCTCACACATTCAGGCGAGAACAGACTCCTTCCCCTCATTTAACTGAATAGGGAGTAACAACAGTCCTCTAATTTTCGGAATGTCAGCTAAACTTTGAGCTGGTTTCTCATCACTTGACTATAAAAATGGGATTTTCAGATTGTGAATCAGTATAAAATTTCAAAGAATGTTGATTTTCAGGAATGGAGAAGAGCTCCCATCACCAGCTTGTTGTCCTACAGCAATTACTGTCACGCCAGGTAGTTGAATGTTCTGGAAATTAAACTCAATATGATCAGATTTTTGTTCAACCATGTGGCATGTGCCATTTAAACTAACATGGTTGACATTCTGTTTAAATTTTATTGGCCTGTTAGTCTAGTCTAGAGTACCTTGCTCACACAGTCTATTAGGGGGGACAACCTGCGAGGGTTTCATTCCCTAGTAGACAGGGTGTTCCCTCTGGAGTCACGACTATGACTGGGTGTTTCACCTTGTATCACCCTATTTTTATTTCCAAATCCGCTGTCCCCTCAACAGGAATTTGATTCCCATCGAAGTTCTGGAGTTGTCTAGGAAGAGGGGTAAGAGGGATCTGGTATATCTCCCCCCCTTCCTGAATTTAGCTGGTGAAAGGCCCTTTTTGACAAAAGAGTGGCTTGGGATCCAGTGTCCACCAGTGCTGAAGTTGCACATTGCTCTTGCACTTGAACGGGGGGTATAAAATCTCCCCTCCTTCTCCTCAAGCGGGCAAAGGTAATGAGCATTTTGGGCAATCTGGGTGATCAATTTCTTTATTTTTGACTCTGACAGTGGCATTTTGGACAATTTTCTGTGTCAAAGTCTGGGAAAATGTAAAAAAAAAAAAAAATTTGACATCCTGAAATAGATGGGGATTTTGGAATCCCCCATTTCCCTAATTCTGTGCTGCCCCCATTTACCTGGCGGCAGTCACTAGGACCAGTTTGTGGGGAGGATCCCTCCTTTACTATTTTACTCTCAGAAAATTCTGGAGTTCAGGGATGGGCGACTCTGAATCAGTCCCCATATCCAGCCAGTCTTCATTCGGATCACTCGGGACCCACATTCTTTGTGAGGAATTCTCCCTGAAGGAGAAGATAGTCTTCCCAGAATCCTCCAAGGATTCTTCCCCTTCAAATTGGAGGACACTAACTTCCTCCCCAAAATGGGCTTTTTTGGAGGTCTTTATTTCTCCTACCCACCTTCTGTTCCCTGGGTTGCAGATTTTCAGAGGCAGGAGATTTTAGTTCTGGTTCCGGGCTATCCAGGGGCTTTTCATGGGTGAGGAAGGAAGTTTCATATAGGGCTTTAACACCCACTTTCCCCCCCGTGCCTCCTCCTCAGGAACCAGAGAATTATCGGGGTTCTCTCCCCATCATTGTTCTGGGTGCCAGACCGTGGGTTTGCAGGGTTCTGAGCCGCCGTGTTCATCCGAGGGTTCTGTTGAGCCCTCAACATGCGACCCAGGTCCTGTGTGAGGTTCTGGACCTGGCGCTCCAGTTGGAACCCCTGTTCCGGGTGGTACAGGGTCTTTGTTCTAACTGGGGGTTCATTGGGGTACGCTGGGTACTGGGAAATTTGGTAACCCTCCACCCTTGGTTTCCCCTCTCCCGGATTGGGTTGTCTGGGCTCCTGAAACCGGGGAAAGAAAGGAGAGTTGTCCTGCAGATTGGGGTTTTGTGGATACCGGGGAAAGAAACAACCTGGGATTTGGGGGGGGGATTACTGTCCTCCTGAGGGAAGTTTCCTGGGGGAGTACTTAACTGGCAGGCCCCCGCCACTCCCCTAGGGCTGGGGGAGTCCATAAGTACCCAAAGATAGGTCTGTTGCCCTTGTATCTGGGACTTACATAATCAGGAGAGTTAGGGGTCCTATTGGTGGGATTACCCCCCTGACTGCCCCTTGTTTCCGATTGGCCAGAAGGCCTTCTTGGCCTCCGATTTTGCTGGTTTTGTGTAGGTACATTTTAAGGCCCCCCATTTCTAGGTCTAAAATGGGGCAACCTTCACCTCCATCGCCTTAGCAGCAGCAGGGGTGTCGGCTGGTTTGGGGTTTTTGGTCTGGTTTTTATTTTCTGCAGGTTTTTGGACTTCATAAATGCGGGTAGCGTGCTCCATTACCTTCATGGAAATCCCTCACCAGCTGGGTCATGATATATTTTGGGAGCGCATGAAAGTAGGTAGTGACAAACTCTGCAATCCGTGCGCACCCTCCAAACAGTTTGTGCAAAGGCGCATTTTAGCTCCTGCACAAATTCTCGTGGGGCCTGATCTCTGCATTGCAGATTATAGGCCGCTTTGCGAGTCTTTTGGGGGTTTCTATGGGCAGAAAAGTGTTTCAAGATGGCCACCCTGTAGGTGGACCATCTAGAAGGTTTCTGGTCTTCTAGTCCAGCAAAGAAGCTGGAGTACTCTGCAAAGAATGTCCATTTAGCATACTCTATGCAGTTTGGTTGTCTTTAAGGTGAACAGTATCCATCATTTGTTCATAGAGTTCCAAATGTTCCCAGACAGAATATTTTGTGGTACGGGGTTATGAAACTCCTAATGGCCTTAATCTCCCTAATGGGGTCTTTCGGCATAACTCTCTTTAGTTTATTTGCCTTCTTTGGCAACGTCACCATAGTCCACTCACCCTCTCAGAGGCGCTACTGCTTGAGGACCCCACATAATCTTCTAGGCGCTCCCTGATTCTGTGCGCTTGGGAGGGGCTCACAGAATGGTGGGGCCTAGTTTCTTCTCCCCTGTGGCACACAGAAGAGTAGTCTTCTGACTCCTCCCCACTTCCAAGGTTGGTGGAGGATCCCCCCCACTGCCCCGATTAGGTGGATATTTTTTGCATCAATACAGGGACGCCGGTCCATCAATTTCGGGGGGTCGCTGACCTGTCAGATCCATCATACTAAACCCATTTATTCTGCTGGCTTCTGTGAACTGGTAGACAAAGTCGGCAGTGTTCAAAGTATTAAATGGGTTCGAGTCCTAGTACAGAGGTCATCATACTATGATCAGGGGTTAACCCGGCCCCTCGCTAGCTGTTCAGGGTCCCTCCAGTTTGGATTAAATGTAGCACCCTCTTTCTCCAACCTCGCTAGTTTCTCCTTCTCAGCCCCAACCTCTTGATAATAGGCAAAGATCTGAGCCTTTTTGCTCAACTATCAAGGCTTTACTGGCCTTTATGACCCACTCTTGAGCTGCCACCTGCTGGTGGAGCCTCTCCTCACAGAGGGCCTCATTGCCTCTCTACGCTACCTGTATGGTTTGGGAACAATGAGAATTTATTGCAGGAGGTAAACCTCCTTTTTCTGCACATTTAGAGCCTATATGGCCTGCTCTAACTCTAGTTCCATTTGTCTCCTAGGTCTCATTTTATCACATTCTTCTTTTATACTAGTCAGTACCTTAAGGTCTGACTCCCTTCTCTCCAGTTTGCTTTTTAAACTGCACATTTCCTGGTATAGGGCCTCTTTCTCCTGATAGAGCGCCCCTTTGTTCAGCCAGGTTCTCTTTGTTGTGTTATGGCACCTAATTTCAGGCGCTCTTCATCAAATTCTGATTGAGAGTGGAGTTTCCTCTTCGAATTTGTTTTATTTGATCTTGCAGTATAGTTATTTGTCCCGACCAGGCCCTGTTACATGTTAATTGTTGACTATTACAGAGAGTCAACCTTTTCCCTACACTCCTTTCAATGCCTCTAATTTGGCCTTTTCTTCTTTGGCCATTCCTCCCCTCCCTCCCCCCGACAAATGTGTGCAGACGGTGCTCCCTCGCTATATTGATCTCTACTGTGGCCATTTTAAAGTGTTCTTTCTTTATTAATTTATTTATGAAAGGGCAATCTATATTCTGTTGCTTTTTGTCTAGTTTTTGGGGTTGCTTTAGCTTTAATTTTATGCACAGGCCTGGTACTTTGGATTTTTGTTTTGGGACAGTGCTTCTACAGCATATCACAGTGTTCCACCCACACAAAGGATCACTACCTTGAAGGTTAGTCTGCTGTGTTAAGCGGTCACGGGTGAATAAACAAACCCAACCCGCCAATTTGTAAAGGATTCCAACCGGGCGCCACTCACCGGACCAGGACCTTCGCCTTAGATGTGGCGCGCAATAAGAATGTTTTTTCTTGATTTTCTACGATTTGAATTGAGCCGAAACCAACCAGTCTCATGGCCCCTTTTAAAAATACCCCGGGTCACAATGGACCATGAACCAGGCCAGTGGGTGGTAACATGATATTTATTTTAATTTCAAAGAAAATCACACAATTTTTATATTGGGCAGCAATCACCAATGGGGTGACAATTACAATGAAAACCACCGAAATACACTTGGGTAACCTAGAAGAACATATCCAAAAGCACAAATGAATAGGAGCACTTTTTCAATTAACATAGATAGCACCCGAGTTAAGGTTTCCCCCTGCAATGTTCCCTCACACCCCAATTAATTGAATCCTGAGTAAATAGAATGAAGCAGCAGTGAATCAGGAATACGATGCAGCAAACAATCAAAATCCCACCTTCCCTCACAAAATAAGAGGCAAAACCCTTTGCAATGGCATAAATTGATACTCGGAATTTGACAAATAATTGTGTGGTTAAATAAGGATATACCTATGTTTTATCACAGTATCAGGGATTTAATATCACTAGCAACTATAAGGTAAGGTATCATAAAAGGCATACAGTTCAAAAAGCAACTGGGGATGAAAACAGTGCAACCCATTCACACAGAAAATTGCAGCTTTTCAATTTCTCTTTCAGCTTTAAATGTCAAAAACATTTAAGAAAAACAGGTGAATACACAGAATCAGAATGTGGTTTTTAGGCTGGGTGATAGATGCACGCCAGGGATCATATAGAAGTGAAAGAGTGACTATAGCTGGAGAATTGAATGAGGTTCGATTTTAGGAAAATAGAGCAGTTAAAAATGGTTTTAAAAAGGAAAGGCAGGTTTTACTTAAACTAAATTATCTGAACTATATTGTTAAAGACAGACAGGGTACGTTCCAAGATTGATTTGCAACATCAACCTTTTCACCCCGCGTTCAACTTTGTGGGAATTAATATTATTCCAAATATGGCTAAGGACTTATGATCTATGCAAGACAGAAAGAGAAAAGGGGCACAAACACTTGGAGATCAAGGATAAGCTGCACAGAGAATTCTAACAGTTTTAAACAAGAAGTCAGGCTATGGATAGGATTACTTAAAAAGTAGAACAAAGACAAAGTATCAAGATGGGGTAGACTATTTCCCCATCCCATAGCCACACAATCTGCACTTCAGTTTGGGGTTTTGGGCAGCCAACCAGATTCGGGACTCAAAAGCTCTGGTCACAGGAAGGCGGCTCTCCTAAAAGCTGGACAAGTCTGGTCACTGGATGATGGCAAGGATACAGCGGGCATGCAGGTAGTGAGCAGAAGGCCGGTCTGGCCACAGGATGCTCCCCAACGTCCCACAGCTTTCCCCCTTTGTTATTGGGATTTTAGTGGAATTTCTGGATCAGTGGCCTTGCTGGGATAAGATCAGCTATGCTTTGGCCTTGCTGTGGGGTCTCGAATCTTGCAAAGGGGAGATGGGGGGGGGGAAATCTGGAATGTCAGGATACGCAGGCGCTGGAAATTCAGGAGAGAGTGTCTAGAGTTCTGTCAGCCTCTCCTATTTATAAGGCATGGTGACATCATAGGATTATACGATGGGGCAGGTTTAGGCTAGGCATGCCTCCAACAACTGGACTGGTCAGGGGTGATTGTTACCACCTTGCAGTCAGCCGATTAGGTTTCAGGGGCATGTCAGATTTATGATGTGTGCTTTACAATGCATAGGATCATCCCACAGTAACTTTTGCTAAAATCAGTCTAACAAATTATACTTTTGTACAATCTGTACCTGGCAGATGGGGAGCAAGTGCAAGTGGATCTAGGTCACCTGGCCTAAACCCCACCCAGCTGGTGCCTTCCTGCCTGCCGCTCTTTTTCACCACTTAGCAAGCCCTGCCCACCTGGTGCCTTCCTGCTTGCCGCTGTTATTGCAATTTAAGGAGCCCTCCAGCCTCTTTTGCAGATGGGGAGCAGGTGCAAGTGGATCTAGGTCACCTGGCCTAAACACCACCCATCTTAGCCCTGCCTCTTGCTTCCTGCTCTAACTATTAGATCAAGGGCATCTCTCGCCCGGGCATATAAAGCGAAGGGCAGACGAGGAAAAGGGCAATTCCTGTTTGGACCTGTTCAGACCCAGGGCCCGACCCCCTGCCAGACAGCAGATAAGCATGCACCAACATGCGTTACCGCCTCTGTTCTCACAGGCCATCCCAAACCTCTCGTCCCCCTGCGCACCCCCCTGCTTCTCACACAGGTGTTGCCTGTTTTGCTTGATTCTTCTACCCTGCTCCCCCTCAACCTCCTCCAGCCTACATCTGCAGGAGTCTGTCCTGATACATTCTGGTTTTACCATCACCGTCTTGTGGCCAATGCTGGATTGACTTTTATGGACTTAATTGATTCACATTGCATCACGCTTTCTCAACTCTCATGCTAGACTTCCTTTGCATCTTGTACTCATGGCAGCCCTGAATCATGCTGTTCCCATCTTCATCTTGTATTCTGGCTTGCAACATTGTGTTCCTACTGACTTCCGTAATTGTATTCGCTCTCCCCTCTTGCTTCTCCACCCTTTTTGACTGCTTACTCCGTTCTCTCCTCCTCCCCTTACTTTCTTCTATGCACTTACTCTATCAGAATTGTCCCTAGACCTAATTTGATAGCAACCTTTTCTGTTTCCTCCCCAGCCCCCCTCTAGCACTATCTGAAATGTCGTCAGGCCTAGTAAGATAGTCACTCGTTTTGTTCCTCCCCTCGCTCACCTTTTGTTTTCTCCGGCTCTACCAGAAATGTTGTCAGGCCTAGTACGGTAGTCGCCTGTCCGTTTCCATTTCCTTCCCACTCTCCCCCTCCCTATAGCTCTTGCACTATCTGAAGTGTCGCTGGGCCGAGGACGATAGTTAATTTCATATCCTTACTGTTCATGGCCTGTAAGAAGGTCATTGTATTTTCCCTCCCTTGCCTTGAAGCACTTTGAAAACACATTGTGTATAGGCACTATATAAATAAACTATCATATCATACAGTTATGCCGCTAACAAATTACATGTATTCCTCTGAGAACATTGCAGTCCAATTCTCACATTTGTAGGACTGTTTTGTCCGTCTAATAATTTTTTTGCAGTTTTTCAATTAAATTACTTTACCTAAAATTCAAGAACTTTATACATGTGTATATAGTCATAAGGCATGTGAATATTGAATTTCAAAGTGGCATCATATACACTTTCCTCAGAATCTCCAATTCTGTGCACTTTCTATCCACAATATGCCAGGCTAACATGTCTGGTTTGGAAGCCACAAAAATTACACTTAAAACTGTACAACTTTTACATTTCTGTGCTATCCAGTTACAGAATTACAGTCTTAAAAGTTTATTAATCAAATAGTATTGAGACAGGTGGGGCTACCTTTTTCCTCCAAATATGATCATGTCTTTCCAGGCTACCACCAACTGTCAGTTCAGCCCAGGGTGGCCATGGGGGTTTTTCCAGCTTGATTGAATGTTTTTTGCCACTTACCCACTTCACACATAAGTGTCCCAGATCATTGTCTCAAGCTGAAGCCCAGACAAAAGTCTGATGAGCGTGTGATATTTCTGTCTCAAGTTTTCAAAGGTAGCAATGAACATGCATGTGTCCCAGAAATGTATGGTGGATCCAAGGGGGGGGGGTGGGGAGAGAAATTGGGGTTGTCAGAGGGGGTCAGTTTAGCCAGCAGAAAAACCTGTTCCGGAGCTTCCAGTCCAGCCACTTCATTTTTATTTTGTCCTGAATCCTATTAAACTAAAATATCCCATATATGTTTCCCAGCCAAAAAAAATCCTTTACATTGCTAGTCCAAGACAGGGCCTTCTTTCAAAATTACTTTTAAAACAGGCATTTGTTGTTTGCAAAAACGCATTTTAACCCATTGTAAAGTCTGCTGGGCAGACCATTTCAAAAGGGTTTTCTCTTCCTTCAGACTTCCCAACATTGTTTTGCCCTAGTTAGTTTAACTTCTACAGCAATCTGTTCAAGACACATGTCCACTAAAATTGACATGTGTCCTTAGAGCTAGGGTTTCTTTTGAAGTAGTTGTTGATATTTTGTAGCCCAAGTCAAGCCTTTTCCCATGCAGCTGAAAGATAAGCTACTGTTGATTTCCTGGATCTGGTCTGACAGCCTGCCATTCTGGAAGAATGTCCTCTCCTGCTAGCACACAATCTGAATATGGAGGAGCATGGCAGGGCCTCACTGATAAAAGCAGAGTACTGTAGAACAGATGAAGAGCAGCATCATTTTAAAATGTAAAATATTTCCCTTTTTCACTGGGAAACTTGGGCTAGCAGCACAGCTTCTCACTTCACTCCTTTGGTACACACCCCAGCAGCCTTGCTTTGCGTGCTCCTGTTCCAACTTGCCCAAACCAGTTCAGCCATCCTTTTGTAGCTGCAACGCAGTTTTGATGCGAGGCAGAGGCACTCAAAGGAACCAGCACAGCCATTTTGCTGGTTCTGCTGAAGTGCAGCTTGGTTATGGATGGGGATTCTGCCGAGTGGGTCAATGTATCCAACAAATTTACACCCCTCCTCCCCCAACTCTTAGGAGAATTCTTATCAAGGGAGAGTAGGGCAAAGTGGGATCCTTCAGGGGAGTCCTTCCATCATGGAGCAGTACACCACGATTCTCCCGTTGTGTCTCGGAGTATGGAGCAACACCCACAGCTTCTCCTTAGGTCTTTCTTTGTGGTGTGGAGCAACACCCCCAGATTTTTCTTCTATCTATCCCACATCAAAGCTAATTATATACATCCCATTGCGAGGCTACTATTTAATGGTCAATTATCCCTTCCCATTTTACTACAAAAGGGAAGGGAACAAGGGTGCCCATATCACCATTACTATATGCTCTTTGTCTGACCCTGGCCAAGAATGGTTGCAAGGAGACCAACTGGGGGCTCTATGCAGACGGTTCTGGCTTACGCTGATGACATGCTTATGGTGGTCTCAAACCCATCAGTCCATCACTCCTATTGAAACATTACACACATACACAATACGGTTGGGCATCAAACAGGTCAACTATAACCCAAACATTTAACAGGGTTGTACACAGCCAACTACCCTCCCTTTGTTGAAACCACTATTCTGGGTCAACTATTGAGGTGGGGTCCGATGTCTCGTTTCCTGGCTAGGACAGATTAACTATGTCAAGATCTTCACACTGCCCAAGATGTTCCAAGTCGTACCAATTCCCAACAAATTTGTCAAGCAATTGCATAAAGCAAGAATAATAAAGCTCCAAGGCTAGCCCCATGACCCTGTCAGACAAGGGTGGACTAGGACTCTTTAACTTCAGGAAAGGTGTCAGGAGGCGTGTTAAGTAAGATTTTCAAAGAACTGGTAAATTTCCTGACCCCAGAACTTTTTGCGTTACTAGTGGCATATTTTTCCTTAATACCTATGAGTGGGAACCTTTTCCACACTTACATAATGGTATTTTTAAGACTCTCCATATTGTCTTTTTAAAGTTATCCTCTTTAACAGTGCCTGTTGCTTTGTTGCTGTAGGGGCTCCTCTTTTAACTTTCTTTTGCTAAACTTGAGAGAACTACAGTTCCCAAGGGTAGAAAAGACCTTTGGATCATTTTGTTAAGTGAAACTAGCACATCCCACCTTATGTGGGGTGCTGAGGAGATACAATGTTTCCCCTTTCATCACACTAAAACTTTTACATTTCTGTTAGTGACAAGCTTACCTTCAATGGCCGGTGGCAGTGATACCTTGTATTAATTTGGTGCACCTTTACCGCGGGCTGTGATGACAGCTGCAGTAAAGGCACCTAAGGGTGCTCATTTTATCAAAATGAGCCTGGTCTTTTTTCACCATTTTAGTGTTTCTTGTTCCTTCCCTGGCATCCTGGCCAGGAAATTCCTGTGCGATTTTTTATCTTCGGGAGGAGTCCCCTGGACTCCCCGCATAGGCTCCAGTCTGAGGACAGGAAGCGAAGCAGGAGTTGAAAACTAAACAGCCCTTGGTCTTACGCCTTGCTGGAATGTGGAAAGTTCCCAGTGGGAGGCTGGCTGTCCTGATGGGACAACCAGAACACCCCTTCATGTAAAAAGGCAGGGAGAGAATGCAGAGTTGTGTTGTAATGCCTAATACCGCAAACCTGGAAGCTGAAGAGTAGTCGACCATTGGAACTTAAACCGAAAAGGATGACAAAATAAGACAGAAACATAAATGGCTCTCTATCCAAGAAAAAAAAAAAAAAACCTCAAATCTGCCTCCCTCATCCACAAAAAAAAAAAAAACAAAAAAAAAAATACTAGACCAACTAGAATAACCAGCCCTAACTGCCTTCTAGTGCCCAGATTTAAACTGTCCACTATTGGAGGGTCTAGCTTCCCAGTTAGGGCAGCTCAACTGTGAAACTCCTTACCTCACGCACTTAGATCTGACTTAACGTTCAACAAATTCAGAAAGAACACAATAAAATGACTCACTGAAAATCCTACTGCATGTATTGAACCCGATACAGATTTGCCATCTTGTTACATCAGCCAGCTGACTGGTTGCCATTTTACCGCTTGTACTTGTACCCTATTGCCTAACCCCCATCCTGTGCCTACCATGTTCTGTATGTAACATCTGTAACCAAGCTGTAAGCCCTCATGTCACTTGCGCCCTGCTACCTCTGGGTCCGGCGCGCACAACAAAAGCATCAGAGACGATTTCCAGCAACCATAGAGCCTGCTGCAGCCCTGCCAATCTTCCGGGGACTGAGAAAACGACGACCCTGATACAGAGCCTGGTGCAACCCACTAAGAACTGCATTTTGAGCCATCCCACACCTTGCTGCGATCTTCCTCTGCTGCAATACCCCAAAACCCTGGGACCTAAAGCCAACCGCACAGTCTTCCGAATTCCAAATCTCGCTGAAACTTCATGGGCATCCTGGTGGATCTCCAGAGACCCGAATAAAGTCTGAAAAGTCCCAACAGAGTGCTTTGTAAAGACGAGAATTCAACCACAATCTGTCTTCTGTGGTCCTTGAGAAGACGCCAGATCCGCATTCAGCTGCAAGGGAAAACCCTTGCCTAGAGCCTTCTACATCAGTCCCTGCTGCAAAGTCCCCTCCAAGGTCCTGTTTTCAGTCACCCCGACAAGGCATCCAAGATCCTTAAGTCCTCGTGCTGCAAAATCTTCTCCAATGCTGAGGTACTGTATTGACATGGGTATGTACTTAGCTGAAGCCAGTTATTGGGAGGTCCCTTGTCCAGTGCACCCAGTCCCACTGCTAGAATCGTGCTATGGTGTTCTGCGAAGCCCCTGGACCCTCTTCTAACCCTATAAGTAAAGTACTCACCTGTTTGACTTGCTACTAAAGAACCTATTCTGACATGGTCTGTTGGTCACTAGTCCTAGTGACCCCCCCCCGAACACATGCTCCAAGAAACAGGGAAAGACTTGAAGGGATTGGGACGTCTGCCTAGAAAAAAAAGTGTTTTAAAGTTACTTGCAGACTGTTGGTTGGTAACTAAAGAGTGAACAGTTACAAAGAGGTGTTCCTTATCTTGAATGTGTGATGCACTAAAAGTTTAGTTATTTTCTTCCTTAGAAACCGTTTTGCCATTTTAATAGAAATTAGATGTGAATGCATTTTACTCTCCTGTGATTAGGTTGTGCCTCTCTTCCCAAAAGAGAAGTATTGATTTCACCAGATTATTCCTGCAGGGTAATTGTAGGAGTCCTGCAACTGTTGGTATCACCAGATTAGTCCTTGGAGGATAATTGTACGAGTGTTTCCCCAACTGGGTCTTGCTTCCCCCAACTTGCTAGCCTGTCCAGAATAAGTCTGCATTAGGTTGTTGCGTACCTAGAACAGTCATTCAGTAAAGTGAAACATTGGGGTTTACTTTCCCTGTGCCATCTAACCTGGACTTCTTTGGGAGAAAACGTATCTGGGTTTTACTTACCTTGTTTTAGCTGTGTGCCATCCAAAAATAAGTTACCAGAGTTACGACTCATTGCCATGTGTGTTTCACTGATCCCAAAAGCACCTGTAATTGAATATTACACCCTTCGGTTTTACTCCCCTACTAGAACTGTTACTAGTTATAGGTTTTTACTGTACCTAGAAGAAGTGTTCCACTATTCACAAAAAGTAGTGTCCAGTTTACCGATTAAGTGATTTGCAAGAGTCATTTTACAAGTGGTAGGGTCTACTGCCCTTGCATTACTGAATGCAATTATGAAAAGTAACCATTGATTTTGACTCCAAGAATAGTTGACCTATACTGGATGTGTATGAAGGGTCTGCAATGGATGCAGATCGAGTGGGCGATGAGCAGTTCTCAGCTTGGGGGAATAACCTTTGGCTACCCAACCATCCCCGGCCCCCCCTAATCAAGTGCAATTACGGTTTGGGTCAAGGCAGTTATCACTTGACATTCATGGTCACCTCTTAAACCAATTCTTTTCAATCCACAACACTCCTGGTCTAGGCCCGAAGGCATTTGCCGAATGGAAACATGCAGGCTGTAATAGACTATAGGATATGTTTCAGAGACCGGAACCTACATCTTTTATACAGTGTCAAAAGGAGCTTGCTCTTCGAGAATCGAGTTGATGCTAATAGGTGAGACATTGGATTCTAACCCACCCCACCTTGTAAAGCAGCAATAAGATCACACGTCTTTTGAGAAGTGTTTGACGTCCAACCCAGGGAATAAAGCCCTCATCTCGAACCTGCATATCAGATTTCCTCACAGATATAAACAGCACTGCAATAACAGGTAACATGGGAGGGGCTGTGGCAGGCAATAGCTAAATGTATCAGATCGTTGCAAATCTCACGCAATGGCATTATACACCGACACTTCTACTCAAAATGAAACCATCAGACATGTGTTGGGAGGAAATATGGAAGGCTGGGGCACTGGAAACATGTATGATGGACTTGCCCAAAGTTGGAAAAGTACTGCAGAAAATATGTATATGACTCATAGGTTTGCCTTGCATGAACCCAGATCTCTGCGATCATGTATTTTAGTGGAGGAACTGGGACAAAGATCTAAACAGAAGGCATTTGTATGTTACAGCTGGCGGCCTTGTTGGTGATCAACATAGGAAGGCCGAAGATCCTCACAGAATTGAATTTTTTTTCAAATTGTCACAGGGAGATCATTCCAAGTGTAATGCAGATTGGAGCTTGGCGTTAAACGCTTTGCAACAAGATTTTAATATGGGGTACTGCCCTAGAAAACTATGTATACTGGGATCATGTTGACTGAAAACCAGACTATATACACTCTGTGGTGAAGAGACTTTTTACTTGCACTTAAGTACAGCAGTAAGGGGAGGGAGGATGGGAAACTTAGCGTGGGGGTGGGATACAGTGAGGTTTAAGAAAATGCAAATAAAAATGTATAATCAAATTTGACACAATATCAACTGTGTACACTTCTGCATTCAATTGGCTCATGTACAATGCCTCCCTGCCCATATATGCCCTGTGAACTTTGAAAGGCGAGTATTCTGGCAAGCAGCAAATGTGATGTTGCTGCACTGAAATATGGATGCTCAAACCCAAAATACTGTTTACAGTACTTTCTATTTCGTGAATATGCAGGACATTTGGTTGAATGTTCTTGGGTCCAGGTCGCTGACCTGAGTTTTTATCCATCTCCTGATTGCTAGGAAGGAGATTTCAGTGGTGCTTTTATTGTCCAATTAAATTAGCTGAAGTATCAAAATCCAATGCTACACCATTTTTCACTAGACGTGGACATGGGGCCTCTTGAGATATGCTGCACTTTCTGTAAATAGCCTCTGGCTATTCATGTTTTTCACCCAAGGAAGGGTACTTTGGTGTAATGTAAAACAACCTTATTTCTACTGGATCCATCTGCTCAGATATGGGTTTCTACCGAATTGCCAAGATGAAAATTCACATCAATGTGTCCAATTATGCCCTACACCATCTTCCCTTTGCACACCCCGCTCTTCCAGGTCTACATCTATAGACATTGACCTTTGAACTCCACACTCCCACGTTGCAGCCCACTCTTTTCCCCTCACTCCTTTTGTAGCACTGCAACCTGCTGCCACTACAAAGCACCTTGACATTCAAATAACTTGGCAGGTCGTTTGACAGTTTCTAACATCGTATCACCCATCACGACGTCTTGAGAAAGTAGTTGCCTCAACTTGCTTCCATGGCTACACGCGCAGTGATTTAATGTTTTACATAGCTTACTTGGGAAGTGACGGTAGAACATGGCATATCATGTCAGCTGGATTATACAGTACATCTTCCCATGATCGATTTAAGATTAGCATCATTTGGCTATTTAGGGCTGCACTATGCGACAGCCAAATATTGTTTAAACAACCAGGTCATTGATGCGAATGCATAAGGTTGAAGAGAACACGAAGTGCAAAAAAAAAAATAAGTCTTAAAGAATAAAGGGAAATGGTCGCTTCTGCATGTCTGAGTCTTGCAGGTGGATTTATCGAGCAAAATAAGTTGGTAAAATATAAGTTTGTGGTTTACAGCACACAAGAACATGGGAAGAGGTTTAGTTACCTTAGAAGTTTTCAAAGTTATTGGATCAGTGAAACTTGATCTAAATTGGTAGCCACCAATTGTTTTATAGAGCAGCCTTTGGCCCAGCATCTTTAACTGCCCATCAGGACACAGACAGCTTCAAATCGGATTCCATAGAAGGATTACACATTGGGCTACCACCACCTTTTAGCACAGTGAAATATTCTTGTTTGAGGCCTTTTACTTTCGAATAAAGTATGCTGCCTTAATACGGACCTCCTCATGTTAGCTATAAAAGAGACACCGAAGTGATCAAAAGCAGCATCTTTATTACTCTTAAACTGGACACAAACGATGTTAATCTTGGCTCGGCTGCCCCATTGACATTTACCTAGGTTACAAATGTTTATAGTTGATCCAATAGAATACAACAAAATAAAAGCACAAAGGTAAAGTCGTTAGCACACTCGAACATCATTAATTGAAGTTTCATTCCTGTACAGCAAGCTTTGCTTAAACCTTCCCTGCAAATGTGCCCAATTCTCGCTCTTCATCCCATTTGGCCACCTGGAGAAGGGGAAAGAAAAAAAAAATGGTAAGAACCATATTTTTGTAAGTAAACCTAGAACAGTCACTGTCCAGAGTTAGGCAACATTTGGCAGGGTGGACTACTGTAGGACATCTTGTGGGCATAAGGGGTAAATATACATATAAAAAGGCATCTCCCTTAGTCATCTGTAGACTAGTGCGAGAACAAATCTTCACAACCCCTCAACATAAAAAGGATTCCTAAGGGGAGCCCGGGCTTAGCTCTGTAGCAAGCAGCAAAAGACACGTTGACCTATGGTCATGAAATATGGTGCAGACACAAATGCTCCACGTAAGACTGGTAATATTGCAATGAATAGGAGGGCAGAAATTAACTTTTTTTTAGCACCCCTGCTGTACTCTAGCCCTGTACACTGCCACCAGAAACGAACTGAAAACCATCGGCCTCACTGAATCTCAGCAGGTGACTAAAAATATTTCTAAAAACGAGCATCCAGAAAGGTTACACTCCGAGAGCTATGGGAAAGGCCTACGGGAAACTGCGGTAGCACCTTGAAAGGCACTGCCCCACAAATCAAGCAAAGAAGCCCAGATTTCCTCCAACTGCTATTTTGAAGGATCCAAATCAATTTGCTACGTCACAAACGTCATCCGACAACCCCTGCTTTAGCAAAAGCGTCTTGCAGATCAAAAGGCAGTGACAACCATTGCCTGGCCATCAACCAGTCTAATCCTACTGTAGGATTAGACTGGAGAGCATACATCATGCATGCAAAGAGCTCTTCAGCAGAAAGGGGAGGAGGCTTGAAGTTGGCCTAGAAAACCAAAGGCTAGGCATCACCTGGGTTACTCTTTCCTTTGTTAACGCATATAGAAGCTTCTTGGAAATTCTGCTACTGATCCATCTCATCCGTTCGCCCCACAAGGATATTGTCTATTGAGCACACTGTACAAAACCTACACTAAGCCACCATTTGATATCCTTGACATCTCATACACCAACTTTGCAGGCACAAATTCCCCTGCCCCCCCCCCCCTCCCAACTCCCCACTGGCTGCCACACTGAGGACACCATAACAGGATTTAATGCACCATCCACAATTGGAGGTCTACTCAAGCTCTGCTTCAATAATAAAACAGTTATTCATTGTGGGATACTCGTTTTGCCTTAATCTCAATGCAACCTACTCCTCCATCGATGGTACAGTCATCCCAGTTCTCAAACAAGACCCTTCTACTTGGATGCATAGCAGACCATGACCAAGCATAATGGCTTGGTTTACACTACAGCAAAATGCCTGAGCAGACAATTCCTGTCACCTAACTGCCTCACGCTGGCTGTCACCAGCAAACTTGATTGTAAAGTGCTTCTCATGGGCCCCTTCAGAAACCAAGCTAGCCAAAACTCCTACAGAATAAAACCCTCCAGGCTGCGCCGATTGACCACATTTCTGCTTCCGAGGTGAAGCCCTTTGGCTACCCATCAAAGCCTCGACTTGGCACACAGCTGCATCTACAATGTTACTCTTGCTCAGGTAAAGAGGAGCATCTCCGTGAAACACTATTCACGTCATCTAAGCACAACTAGCAGTATCACTCACCACATTTTTAAAAATCCAGAGGCGGTAAGTCAGTTTCACTGTCCCCTCTTTGGAACACTTTACCCCATAATATCAGAGTGTCCCTATGCTCAGAGTGTCCCTATGCTACATTCAAGAAACGGATCCAAACCTGGCTTTTCAAAATACGAACGACATTCCTTATTTGTTCAACTTCCTTATTTGTACTACTACCACCAACATATTACCTGCTGTTCTCAATGCTTTTTGTCAGGTCTACTTTACAAACGTCAATATAACCTGGGGTAACAACAACCCATTCTAACGTACATTTACCTACCCCTAGGAACGTCAGAGGCGTCCATCAATACTACATGATACTTTATGTACATGAGTAGAAGGAATTCCTCTGTTCACCAAGCAGTAAAAGCTCACTTCTGCATTGTTAATCAGAAATGGTAATTTTAGAACTGGTAATTTCGATGTCAGTTAGCAAAAATCATGTAGAGAGGGGTACAAGTATGTACCTAAATTGTTTTTTTTTTTTTTTTTAAAAAAAAAAAGGGAGCCAGGTCTCCAACTTCCAAAGATCACAGGTCAGTCGGCTCACTGTTACCTAACTCCAAGCTAAAAGCACAAACTAAGATTAAAGCAGAAGGTGGCCCAAAGTAGGGATGTAACGGTATAATGGTATACCGTGAACCACTTAATTGAACAATAATAACCGTCACATTGTTTATACCGTTATACCGTTCATACCGTTAAGTGTGCTTTTCAATCCGATTTGGAAAGGCTGCAGTAAGCAATTGCTGTGCAGTCTTGGTTTTGCACTGTTGGATGTGCCGTCTACCAAGTAGTTTCAGTTGGCGCAGTTTTTAATGCCATTCCATAACACGTGCCTTACACATAATCAATATGTTAGCAATAGGAAGAATAGATCCAGTGCAAGAAGGAAGAGGGTTTACTTTGGGGTTTATATATTTATAATGGATAATATTCTCTAAATATATGGCAATGGGGGATTTCGCTGGTTCTATCATTGAATTTACATATAATAAGTCACACTGCGAAATTCACTCATCTCTGTGGGTATTCCCTGCTGCCATACCAAAGGGTAACATGTCAGTGATTACTGAACACCTTTTGGCCCGCAAGTAAACTAAAGGCTGTAACGTAAAGAGAAAGTGTGTGTATGTGCACAAGCGTATACTACCATCAGCCTCCACTGATCTGTGGCATGCAGGTTATCAAGATGGCAACATGTTCATCTTCACCAGTAGCCAGTGGGGAAGCAAAAAGCCTAAATGACCACTTAAGAAAAGCTATTCAGTTTGCTTTGCCAGTTGCAGCAGGCCTCCACCCCACCCCCTCCTCTCCACACGTGTGTTTGTGAAGCAAGGCATTTCAGTGGAAAGTATGTTGAAAAGCCCAATTCTGGCCCTGGGTGCCTGGTTTTGTTTGTGATGATACATCTGTCAATTTATGACCTTTTAGAAAAGGTTTGTTAAGATCAGTTAACTCCACCTGCTATACCGCGATAACCATGATATACCGTCATTTGGCAAGAAGGTTATTGTACCGTCATAAAACGAATACCGTGACACCCCTAGCCCAAAGTAATCAATCCATTCTTGTAAGCAACACCACAAAATGTGGACAGAGCCGGGCTGAAGCTAGGTTCCATCCTTCTCCAACAGCTTGCCTTTGCAGAAACTTTAAGCTTTGTCCAAAGCAGCATATTCGACAGTCAGTCTTGACAAGTTCCAAGGTTGCAAAACGATTCTCAGTCTACATCACATTGATTAATCGTACTATACACTGGATTGACTAATTATAGGGGTCAAAGTTTCAACCCACAATCATTACTTCTGGCAAGACTTGTTCACTCGGTTGATCGAACTCTTAAAAATCAAAGACTGCACTGTTAAAACATTTAATAACCCTCCAATTGTGTCCAAGCTCCTTAATTCAAATATAGCATTACCTTGCTGAGGTCCTAAAAATTGAATGTCTCCCCAACGCCACACCCCCAACCCCCTCCTCCCCCCATGCATTTTATAGGCCTGCACTATATAGTAACTGCCAGGAACTACTCACTAGAAGAATGATTCTTCCCCCCCCCGCCCCCCATTATATTGTGTGGATTAGGTGGACTGATGTGCAGAAATCTAAGAAACAATTTTCCTACTAAGGTCTTGCGAAGTGTACATTTTGCCTCAGGACTTTCTGCCACACATTTTCCTTCTTGGACACAGCAGTGATTGGGAGCATCACTAGAGCGGTCATATGAAAGCGTTTTGTTACAGGAAACCTGGGCTACTGCCCCTCATTTTGAGGATCGTATATCTTTAAGTGCCTTTGCCTTGAAAAAAATTAGGGAGACATTTTGCCATCATTTAGAACAGTAATCTGCTCTCCCTTTAAACGCGCCAGCAATCAAGCTGCTGAATTAATGGTGTGGTCAGAAGTAAGAGTGAAATATAAACTGTTATAATTCACAAACCAAAGTAAAAATGCCTTTAAAAAACTACATAGACCATTTATATTGAATTTCATAGGGGGAGATTTTAATTCCAAACTGAAATCTCCACCAGAAGGGCTCTTTGACCGTAATTTAGTTACTTATAGCTTAAAATATCATCTTTCCAAGTTATTGATGACATAGTGGATTCAAGCGGATTATATAATATTGGAATTATCTTTAAGAACCACAAACTGGCGATTCCACAATTATATTCCAGCAAGGCCAACTTTGGTTCCAGAATTGTTTTTTCCTCTGGTTACAGCTGAAGACAGGCAATTAATAAGGGATGTGAAGTACTACTTATTGTTGGATAGTGACCACTCAGCTTTACTATTAAAAATGGATTGGTAAGTACAAACTCCCAGTAAAGGATCTGTTGGCAAAAATATACAGGGTCAATGTTTTAAAAACAAACAGCGCTTCATTAGGGAACAATATATATGTGGGCCCTGCTCCTTCAGCTGAAGCAACCTCTGAACATTTCTCCCCCCCCTCCACCCATTTGTCTATTCATGTATTGCTCTTTTGTACGTTAGTTTTTTTTAAACTTCTTTAAAATTGGTTTCCCCAATCCTATTTAGTTATTTTACTGTCAGTTTTCATCAATACCTAGCTTTTTTAATGCATTATAATTCAGCTAGTCTCTTTACTGCCACATTTGTCTTTCTGCTGCCATCTCGGATGCAAACTTGCTCACCTCTTGTTCTTTGAGGTTGCGGAAGACTGAGCCGCTAATACATAGCATGCAACAAACCTAGCCTGTGTGGGAGCGAGGGGCCAATGGGCCCCTCTACCATTACCTCTCAGTACAAATCTTGGACCAAGTGCCTCTAGTGGTGGGTATGCCACCCGCCCTTATGCAATACTAACTTTTGGTTAGATTTGCACAGATGGGACCACCGAGCAGGACACGGGGCATCCATTTTTTGTAGCCCCTTCCGACTCCATCTTGGTAACAAGGCCTCATTGCGATAGTACAAAAAGCATCTCTCCCTTTTGCCCGCCGCTGTAGCTCGGAGCACATGGCCCCCACTCCAACTGGAAAACTCTGCAGCCCCATTCTCACGCTGAGGTCGGAGCTGCTTGCAACAAATAATAAATGTAACATCCCTTTTCCTCTGAGATCACTGTCCCGCATGTGAACCAACATGAGCCAAGCACATAGCTCGTTTATCTCCACAAAAGTGTCCTTGCCCTCTTATCCTTGCCAGTTGAAACTTGCCATTCTAACTGTGCCCTTGCAAGGCATCCCTTTCATGTGCCAGACTGACAACCATGCTATGAAGCCCACCCAGCAGACCCCCAACTAACATTAGACCCCTGTTGCAGTACATCGTGCCTAACACTAACAAGTGCCACATACCTGCGATTCTTGTGAAACTAAACCTATAGTTCAATGACAGTATTATAGTGGTCAAGGCCCTTAAACCTGTGACCTGTATAACCCAAATGTGTAGATGGTATAAACCCTTGAGTGATTTGTATAACGGCAATGATACACTAGAGAGTCTTTTGAACAACTTATTTAGTGCATGCATTACTCCGAATGTATTTTCTTAGCTTAGATAGTGACCACGTGTTCACAGCGACCTGACCTTCACCCATCCGGAGCACAAATGTCTGACGTCAATCCTCCCGCCAACCAAGTAACCAACCGGGAGGAAGAGATGATGCCCGCACCCAAGACACCACCACGGCTGACCAATCCAGGTCCAACGTAGCATCATATGTTAAAGATGTAGATGTACTATATAAATGTGTTGTAACCTTGATGTGGTCAGAGCGCTCAGAGATCTAGATAAACTTTCTTTAACTCTCGCAGACTGCTCTTTTGTGCCTTATTCCCTGCCCATGGAGTGTCTGTTTTATTCATTTCACACGTGTAAGTCAGGGTGGGCACAAACACTTCCAAAACTAGATGCAGAAATAACTCTACCCAACGTGGGTCCTCTCTCTGGAACAGCCTTCCTGCCTCCCTGAAACTCGAGGAGAACCATCTCCAGTTCCGGAAGCACCTCAAAACCTTCCTTGTTGCCTCTGCTTTCTCTCCCCCTCTCCTCTGCTCATTTCCTGACTCAAACTGCTAGGGTTACCTGGCCACCCTTTCTGATCTCTGGCCCAGGCCCCGCCAATTTCCCACTTGCACTGCCTCCCTGGCAACCCCTGCACCTGGGGACTGTTCTGTATCCCTACAGTTCCCCCTACCAGCACTTTGTCTGCAATTCCTTGTACTTGCCACTAGCTGGCCATTTATTTTCTTATTTATTCCACTTTTCCCGCTCCCTTCCCCCAGGCACTTTTCCTCGCCACCCCCCCTTCCCATGCACTTGCAAACTGAATGACACTTGGCCTAGTAGGATCGTTGTCTGTCCTCCCTTTGTATCCCCCCCCCTTGCCTCGTCGCGCCTTGAAACACTTGTGTATAGGCGCGTTATAAATGCCATATCATACGTTGAACTATCAATTCTTTATTTGCCTCCTAGATGTCAAACAGAATCCCAGACATGCAGCTAATGGCAGACTAGTAGATTTGTACGATCTGACAGAAAACAAGGTCCGTCCGTCCAAAAAAAAAAACTGAAAAATGTTACCGAAAGTGCGAACCTTTGGGTGGTAGCATTGTAAAAAGTTAAAACAAAAAAAAACCCTGTGGCGCCGGTTCCGCCGGTTCCAGATCACAGAAGTGAAAGGGAACTGGCGCTGCAGGGACACAGCACGATACAATGACAGATAAGTGGGGTGTGTCGTGGTTATATGGGGTTATGAACGTGTTTTTGTATGGGAAAACGTAGAACCTTTTGTGGTTCGTACATTTCACATGCAAACATTTTCAGCCGCAGCATCACGTAGATCCATTTCTGTTGCATCAGATGCTTTGGGGAGCCAACAGGTAGCTGCTGTACAGCTAACCTGGCTCTATATAAAACAAAAACAAAAAAAAAAAAAAAAAGTGGTGATGTGTAACTGTAGAACTACACCATTATCCGCAGGTCTAGGCCTTACTGCTCTGCTACGCTACGCTACACACCTTGGTTGACTTGGCTAGATGTACCCTGTTCAACTAGGGTTGCCTCTGGTTTCGGAAAAAGCATGTATATATCATTTCATTCCAACGTGACATATCCAAAGCTTACAGGCAATGGAAAAAAGTAAAGCAACAAGCATAAAACCCAAACATGTTGACTCCCACACCCTCTCCAAGTCCCCTCCCTCATTGCCACCGACTCTTCCCACCTCCCCCTCCGAGGTTTCCATAATACTGTCACATGCTGGCCTCCCATTATTATCCATCACCCCAGCCTATAAAGGACCAACCATATCCCCGAGCATGGGAAGAGTCCTCAATATTTGATCCCAATCCAACACCACTCCTCCTTACTCTTCTGGGTACCATTCCATTTCTGCCAGTCCCCATCTGTGTATATGCGGGAGCCATTGTCTTAATCAATGGGCCCATTAGAACATATCCAAGATATTGCCACCCTTCGTTTGGCCAGAACCATCATGAATCATGCCCTTCTTGTTCTGCATCTTTTTTCCCAGAACGCAATCCCCATAACCTGACCGCTGGGTGTTCAGTGCTACCCAATAAAGCACAGAGACGCTCCACTAGCCCTTCCCAATATGCAATTAGAATTGGCATTTCCAAACCATGCCAGAAACCTGGAGCAACTCGCTCTACAACGTGGGCATTCATGTGAAAATGAAGATCATCTGCAGTTTTGCTGGCGTCCTATAAACTATGCAAATAATGTAACTGAATCAATTGAAACCTAGCATTCCGTGACACACCCCCCCCCCGCCGCCGAGACGCCCATATCCATTTCCCACTTACTCAGTCTGGTATTTTCTTACATTATACAACCTATAAATGCCCCGCCCCCCCCACTATTAAGTAACTTGTTTCTGGTTCTTCTGGTATACAATCCACAGTTCTGATAATCTCAAGACTACCTCTGCATATGTTAGAAAGGGGCCTCTCGAGAAGCCATTTGTTATCTCCATTGGTCAAATGCATTTCCCCTCGCACAGAGAAGTCACCCAACGTCTTACAATTTCTCTTCCCCAAAGCAGCCAACCCAATGCTCCGCAGAGCCTTCAGTATCTTTGTGTCTAAGCCCTTCGGTAAATCAGACCCATATAACCATTTTACTTCCCGTTTCATCAGAAACCTCAATATTTACCTGAACACATTTGTGGTGCCTTTTCCTCATATGCAGTCTCAGAATTAGATACCCTATCAATCTGAAAATCCATCTCAACAGTATGCATTAGGAGAACATGCCAGCTGGTGGGCAACATAAGGAACAAGTTACTTACCTGTAACTGTTGTTCTCCAGCATGGGTCTGGCATGGATTCACATGCTCATGAATATTCCGTCGTCAGGCTGGGAATCCTCGGTAAAGAAAAATCAGTATCAGTTTCGTTTCTGATATGTCTTTCGAAGTAGTAACCAATCACTGATCTCTGCGTCATACTGACCACAGCCAATGACTGCCCTCTACCTAAGCCCCGCCTCTGGCAGCCATCTTCAGATTTGGTAGCACGTGAAGTGGCAGTATGACCAAGTGAAGAGCCGCAGAGGGGTAGGCAGGAGGGTTCGCATGTGAATCCATGCCAGACCCATGCTGGAGAACAACAGTTACAGGTAAGTAACTTGTTCCTTCTCCAGCATGGGGTCTGGCATGGATTCACATGCTCATGAATAAAGAATACATAGCAGTACACACATGCACAACCACGGGAGGTGGCAAAGGCTCAACATTAAGCATTACATCAAACTCAACATTAAGCAATTCTTACCTCCTCACCATGCTCACCTTAGGCAAACAGATTGCGCAGCACTGCTTGGCCGACCCTGGACTCCTACCTGGAATCCCGATCGACGCAGTAGAATTTCGTGAAGGTGTGCGTCGACCTCCACGTAGCAGCCCTGCAGATGTCCAGCAAGGGCACACCAGATAGGAACGCCGTGGTAGCTGCGATCGCTCGGGTGGAATGGGCTCTCGGACGGCCAGGCAGCGGTCGGTTTGCCAACCGATGACAGTACATGATACAGCCGGAGAGCCATTTGGAAATGGAGGCCTTTGAGAGAGCCTTCCCCTGATTGACAGGTCCAAAGTTCACAAAAAGTTGTGACCGAAAACACTTCGTGCGGTCCACGTAAAACTTCAGCGCTCTAGCTACATCCAGCAAGTGCAAAGTCCTTTCGGCCGGCGACGGGAAGAAAACAGGCAACACCAAGGGTTCGTTGAGGTGGAAGTCCGACGGTACCTTGGGCATGAAGGAGGGGTGCGTCCTGAGCACTACCCTCGTGTCGTGAAAATTCAAGTACGGGGGCTTGCAGGAAAGGGCCTGGATCTCTCCCACTCTTTGTGCGGCGGTGATAGCCACAAGAAACGCTGTTCTCCACAAGAACTTCAGAGCCGAGTGCAGAGGCTCGAACGGAGGTCCCATGAGCTTGGTCAGCACCACGTTGAGCTCCCACGCCAGGGCCGGAGCCTTCACCGGCGGGAACGATCTGAACAGTCACTTCATGAATTCTTTCACCAGACGATGAGACCACAAAGACGTCCGCCCCGTGGTTCTGGTGTATCGGGAGATCGCAGCAAGATGAATCTTGATGGACGCGTGCGCCAGTCCAGCCTTGGCCAGCGTCAGAAGGTATGGCAGTACCTGGGGAGCCGTAATCCATAGAGGGTTAATCTTCTGTGCGTGGCACCAGACAGAGAACCTCTTCCATTTGTGTCCATAGCATTTAAGAGTTGAGGACGCCCTGGCCTTTGCAAGAACCTCTCTGCAGTCGGCTGGTATGTCGTATCCTCCAAACTCTAACGCTGCAGGAGCCAGGCCTGCAAGTTCAGCGACTTCGGGTCGTGATGGGAGGATGGCGCCTTTTTCCCTGGAGAGAAGACCCGCGTCCACTGGCAGCTTGATTGACGGGGACGCTGACAAGTCCAGAAGGTCCGGGAACCTTATCTGCCTCGGCCACGCAGGTGCGACGAGGATCATCCTGCACCGTGACCTCTTGAGCTGGTTGATGAGCCGGATCAGCAATGGCAATGGAGGGAACGCGTATAGAAACAGGCCCTCCCAGGGGAACGAGAAAGCATCGCTCATGCTCCTCGGCTGGGGAAACCTGCTGGCGAACTTCCGGCACTTGGAGTTCGTCGCAAACAGATCGATCTGGGGTGTGCCCCACCGTCGGAAGAGGCGGTCCACTAGATCCTGTCGTAGTTCCCACTCGTAGCACGAGCGCAGCTCTCTGCTGAGCGAGTCGGCGATGGTGTTTATCCCTGCCAGATGAAACGGCACCAGAAACATCCCTTGGGCGACGGCCCAATGCCACAGATCCTGCGCCTCCTTGGACAGGGCTGGGGACCTGGTACCGCCCTGCTTCCTGATGTAGAACATGGTGGTGTTGTCGGTGAAGATCCTCACCACCTTGCCCTTGAGGGACGGCAGAAAGGACCCGAGGGACCAAAACAATGCACGGAGCTCCAAGACGTTGATATGGAGGGACTTCTCCCTCGGAAGCCAAAGGCCTCTCGCGTGCAGACTTTCGGTGTGCGCTCCCCACCCTTCCAGGGAGGCATCCGTGGTCACTGTCTCCTGGTGGCCGGGGGTCTGGAAGTCCATGCCCGCCGTCAGATGCACGCGGGTGCCCCACCACTGGATTGATCGTCGGAAACTCTCGTCGAGTGTGATCCTCTCCTCGAAGCTGCCCGTCGTCTGGATCCAGCGCGTGTCCAGGAACTCCTGCAACGGGCGCATCTGGAGCCTGCAAAGGCGGATGAGATAAATGCAAGAAGACATCATTCCGAGGAGGAACTTGATGGACCTCACCCTGGCCGCGTCCGCAACCAGCATCCGCTGCACCTTGCCCAAGATGGCCCTCGTCCTTTCCTCCGACGGAGAGGCCAGCAGCGACACTGTCGAGCTTCGCCCCCAGAAACAGTGCGTCTTGCGCGGGCACCAGGTGGGACTTGGCGTAGTTTATGGAGAATCCCAGGTCCGTGAGTAGTTGGACGGTCCTTGCCGTGTGCTCCACGGCGAGCTCCTTCGTCTTTGCTCGGATGAGCCAGTCGTCCAGGTAGGGGTAGACGTGGATCCCCTCTCGGCGCAGCTGCGCCGCCACCGGTGCGAGGCACTTGGTAAACACCCTGGGTGCCGACCTCATTCCGAAGGGAAGGGCTCTGAACTGGTAGTGACGCCCATGGACCACGAACCTGAGAAACATTCAGTGTCCCTTTAGGATGGGAATATGGAAGTAGGCATCCTCCAAATCCGACGACGATAGGAAATCGCCCTCCTCCAGCTGACCCAGGACGTGTTGGAGGGTGACCATCCGGAACTTCTGTGCCTTGATGAATTTGTTCAGTCGTCGTAGGTCCAGGATGGGACGCCATCCTCCCGTCTTCTTCACGAGGAAGTATTGAGTAAACTCCGGAGCCCCGAAGCCTCTTTGGGACGAGCTCGATGGCGCCCTTCTTGAGCATCGCCTTTACCTCCAAGAGAAGTTGAGGGACGTGATGCCACAGGGGGGGCCGGCACCTCTTTAGAAACTCGAGCGCGTGACCCTGAGCTAGGGCGTCCAGCACCCAACGGTCGGAGATGGACTCCCACACGCTGACGAAGCTCGCCAGCCGGCCTCCCACTGCGGCCGGTTCAGTCCTGCTTCGAAGAGGCTTTGACGCCTTGTCGACGACGGCGGGGTCCGCCTGACTTGCCTCGTCCCCTGTAAGCTTCCTGTGACGACGAACGGGCCGCTTGACGGTAGGTGGAAAATCCACCGCCGGAACGTTTGGTGGCACCCTGTTTGCCTCTGCCGCTCCGAAAGGCCGGCCGCCGTTTCTGGAGAACCCCAAGAGCCCGGGCCGTCTCCGTGTCCGCCTTGATGGCTTGAAGGGAATCGTCCACTGTTTTCCCAAACAGGTTGTTTCCGTCGAATGGCATGTCCAAGACTCTGGTCTGAACGCCCTGACTGAAGTCAGTAGCCTTGAGCCATCCACGCCGCCTAAGGCACACGCCGTTGCCCAACTGGCGAAATCCAATGTCAGCGATGTCCGTCGCAATCGTAATGGCGTGGTCCGAGGCCACCTCTCCTTCCTGCAACATCTCTAGGGCTTCCGCCCTCTTGTCGTCAGGTAGGAAGTCCAGCAGGGGGGCCAGTTTGTACCACAACTCCCTGTCGTAGCGGGCTGCGATAGCCAAGGCGTTGGCCGCCTTAATCGTTGTCGCTGCCGACGAGATGACTGCGTCCCATCGTGTCTAATTTCTTTCCCTCGCCGTCCGGCGGGGATGTCGACGTAGAGGCCGCCCCCCCCCCCCCCGCTTTCTTCCTGGCCGCCACGGAGACGACCGAGTCCGGGGTCGGCTGTGCCCGAAGGCACAAGGGGGCCACGTCCGGGACCCGGTACTTCTTCTCGTACCGATCCCTTCTAGCCGGCGTCGTGGATGGGTTCTTGAGGAGGGCGAGGCCCTCATCCCAAATATCGTCCAGTAAAGGTACAGCGAGGACAGTCTTCCTCTTGGCCTCGCGCCGTTGATCAAGGAAACCTTTCTTCTTCTCTTCCAGGCAGAGCTGGAAAAGCTCGGATGCCCTGGTGATCATGGAGTGAAACGATCCAATCTCGTCGGGCGGGGAAGCCCGGGTAGGTGGTGGCGATGGGAGATCCTCGTCGTAAACCTCGTCGTCTGTACCCGTCGCGGCCGTGTCAGTCACCGTATCATCCCCACGTGTCGTGGACGGGAGGAGGGCTGAACAGGGCGCGATGGCTGAAAAGGAGGTGGAGGATGAATCCTTCTCTTAGGGGGAGGGCTCCCAGAAGGGCCTGGCTCCCCCATCGGGAGCGGTTCCTCCGTTGGTGGTAACGGCAGTCTCGTCCTTATCTCCGAGCATAAGGACTGTATAGCCAACAAAATGGCCACAGAGTTGTCTAGCGGCACTGGTTGAGGGGAGTCCGACGGGCGGTCAGGAGCCTCGTCGGCACCCTCGACGTTCTCGTCGTCTCCTACGTCGGGGTCCCTCCCGACGGGCTGGTCTTCCTCCACGCCAACGCCGTGGCTTAAAACTTCAATCAGCTCTTCCTCAGAGGTTGAAGCCGAATCCACGACGACCTCCTGTCCCCCCTTTTTCTTCTCAGTCGGAGATTTCACGGGGGTCCTGTCGATGGGCTTGAAAGGACACCCTCCGCGGTGGCAGGGAGACTGAGCCCCGAGGTCGCCACCACTGGTGTAGCCTCCACAGGCTGAGCCAGGGCCGCCGCGACTGTCTCGATAGAGGCCTTGGCCGGATGGATTAAGGCTTTCAGCACCTTAGGTGCACTCACCGCCTTCTCCTTGGGGGGAGGGTCACCGCCTCGCTCCCCCTCCGATGGGGCCTTCGAGTTCGACCGGGGTCTCTCCAGGAGCTTCGCCGGGTGCTCGGCCTTCCTCTTACCCGAGCCAGAGCGTTGGCTCGTGGTTGATGGTGCCGGGGAGGATGTGCCCTGCCTGGCACCCGTAGAGCCCGACCGTTCGGCGCTCCCGGTGCCACCGGACTCGCGGTGCTTGGCCTTCTGTTGGACCCCCGTCGCCGGGGCGCCCTCAAAGGTCTTAGAAGACCGCTCGGACTTCTTCTCGCCTGACGGGCTCTTCCCTTCAAGCCAGTTGGCGAGACGTTGATGGCGGTCCTTCATGGTCCGCTCCGACATATTGCCACAAAACGCACAGTCCTTCTCCACGTGCGTCTTGTCCTCATGTAGGCAGTAAAGACAAAGGGAGTGTTTGTCCTCCTTAAAGACATTCTGAAGCTGGCATCCAGGGCAGACCCTGAAGAGTTTTCCGGGCATCGAGCTTCCCTTCTCCTGGGCCATGTCCGAGATGGGCCTGAGAAACGTCTGGAGTCCTCCAAAAGCGTGGCTCGACGATATCTTCAATCTTGAGGGGCATAGAGGAATCCGACACGGGTCCCCGTTGATCGGATGAAGAAACGGTGGAGCTTGAGGCTCTTTTGACCGAAAAGAGAAATTATTTGAGAAAAACGTAAATAGCACTAACGCTCGAGAGCAATAGCACGAGGATCCCAACACTTGAACGTGCGGTAAAAATCTGAAGATGGCTGCCAGAGGCAGGGCTTAGGTAGAGGGCAGTCATTGGCTGTGGTCAGTATGACGCAGAGATCAGTGATTGGTTACTACTACGAAAGAGATCAGAAACGAAACTGATTTTTTCTTTACCGAGGATTCCCAGCCTGACGGGGAATATTCATGAGCATGTGAATCCATGCCAGACCCCATGCTGGAGAAGCAGCTGCCTTCGGCTTGCAAGCTGGACTGGCAGGACACTGCAACTTGGTGAGGTTGTGAAAAGTACCCGAGCCACTGTTGCCCTACATTCAACAAGGCGGTACAGACCTAACCTGCTTGGTTCCTTTGCCATAGGCAGGCCTCATGTGGGGACTGGGGGGGGGGAGGGGGGGCAGGGTGTGAGAAATACAAAGGGGTGACTTAAATGGTTACAATTTGTTTTCTACTGAGCCACATGTAACAGCAGTAAACTTTCTGCACAGAAAAAGTGCAGTGGCCCACCTGGGCAATTATTGTCCAAAACCATTCCTGCGTCTCTTCGCCCCCCCCCCCCCCCCCCATTATAAATACCCTCACTGCTTTCCTTAATATTGCTGAGCTGGCTTGCTATGGCTTAGCTGGCTCAGTTACCTGTTGCTAGCCAGAGGAAAGTGCCCGAGATGGGAATTTTTGGTGAGCGTCATGCACAAAGTCAACTTTCGTATTTGTTATCGACAGAACATTAATTCACTGATATGCTCCAATAAAAATTCCATGGATATAGTTAAAGGCTGAAAAACGAAATTCATCACATTGAATCCAGACATCACCATGTACAAGAATGCTCAAGAATTTAGCAGACACGATGTGGCTACTCTCAATACTCCAAAAGACCACTTTTCCAATCAGCAATATAGAGAATTAGCATACATTTGGGAAATTATATTTACATAATTCCCCATCAATTGCCAAGATCAAAAGGTGGTTGTCAATTGTAGGTTAGATTTCATTTTCCATTCTTTTCCGAAGCATAGGATACCAATTGAGAGGGTGGGGTTTGGGGTGACGTTTGGTGGGCCAGAAAAGGCTGCACGAACAATCAATGTCATGGATTAACCATACCAGACCGGAGGTTGAATTTTGACTCAACTTCTAGAACCACAGAGGCATAACAGTAAATGCAGCAATACCTTCACACGTGTCAATTTGAATGCATGCCTGGAATTTTAGATTGAATGTCAAATCACCAATTCAACTAATTTGACATTTTCTTCACCGTCTGGTTTGGGCTCCTTGTATTCGGTCATTCAGGAGGAAACATGTATGTTCCTCCAGTTAATTCTCCATTCACCACATGAACCTTCAGGAGGAGCATTTGTGTATTCTGCTTATTAGACGCAAAACCATTAGGAGATGTTGGCTTTGTTAAGGAGAATGCTTGACAGCAGAGAATATTGCACCCTTCCTAACAGTGCCTGCCTTGCAGGCTCCTTTCTCCAACAACCCCGAAATCCTGGCTAGTCAAACACATTGTTAGCCAGGCTGTGGGCGCCATTGCACCAGTTTCTCTTAAGGGAAAAAGTCAACATTCCAACGCATGGTCCTACGTTAAAAAAATAAAGTCTGCCACTCTCCGCCTGGAAAGCTAGCCCTTCAGAAGCCACTAGGAATGCCTTCAACGCCATCTCCAAAACGTATAAAGCTAACATAATTCAAGCCAAACCCTCATCATTCAACGCAAGGATCAATGATGCCAAATCAGGATCTAGAGCAATATTCACCATTTTCGGAGAGCTGGAAAAAAAGTCATCCGCCCCACCCCCGTTGCTACTCACGGATGAGCGCTGGTGTAATAGCATTCAGTCTGCTATGCTAGACTTGAATACCCTTCAAGCTAAAATCCGGGGACATCAAAAAGCCCTCAACCACCTCATAACCAACCTACACTGTACTGGGCCTCCCGAAACCACTTCGAACCCCGACACCTTTTCACTTTAAAGACGTGACCAAGACAGAATAGCACTGCTCAAATCCATCAAACCCTCCAACTGCAAGGCGATGCCTGCCCGTCCCAACGGATCAAAGACTCAGCCACTATCCTCGCCCCGTTCATAACTGCCTTCATTAGCTCATTCTTCCAACCTGGCCACGTCCCTGCTGGACTTAAGGAAGCCTGGGTAAGCCTGCTACTTAAAAACCATCCCTTGACCCAACAATTCCAGGCAACTACAGGCCCATCACCACCGTCCTTCCTACTAAACATTCTAGACAAAGCAGCCTACCTGCAAGTACAGATATTCCTGGAAGATAACCGTCTCCTCGGCCTGAAACTGGCCTCTTAGACCTAAAAAAATCCAAATGGACGATCTCAGAATCAGGCAAACCTGCGCTCCTCCTGCTCCATCTGCGGCCTTCGACCTGGTTGACCACGGCACTCTGCAGCGGCCAACTTCTCCCCCAAAGCATGCGCCTGGATCACTTCCTTCAAGAAAGGGCCATGAAAGTCTTTTCAGAGACAACCTGTGCCACCCTCAGCCACATTAAATGCAGAGTCCCAGAAGGCTCCTGCATTGCGCCCACTCTCTATAACCTCTTCACTAGGCCTCTGTTCAGCATCCTCGACTCCCTGGGCATCTCGTATATCAACTATGAGGATGACAGGTGCTGATCCCACTCACTGGCAACTACCAGGAAGATGACTACCCTCACCAACATATGTTCTACTATTCAGTCCTAGATGGCAGATAATTGGCTGTGCCTTAATAGTGAGAAAACTGAACTTAATCGTCTCACCCTCCACCCAAGGTAATCTTGACCAGCAGTACCTCACCATGGACAACATTCCCATCAAGGTTTCATACAATGTTAAGACACCGAGTTTACCTAGACTCTGATCTGACCATGGACAGGCAGGTCAACGCCATTGCTTCCTCATCCGCATACTACAATTTCTTAACGCTGCATGACCTTTATCGACAGAACTGCCTGACCATTGCCAGGGCAATAACTGGATCCAGGCTGGACTATTGCAATGCCCTCCTCGTGGGGACTTCGTGTAAAAACCTGGCTAAGCTCCAAAACACCCTTATGGCATCACTGGAACTTCTAGGAGAAGAAAAAAAAGCCACCACATTGGCTGCCTCTCAAAGAAAGACTGGTCTTCAAAACTCGCCCTCACGCATGAATGCCTCATGATCTTGCACCCCCCCTACCTAGCTCAAAGAATCTCCAGATATACTTCCACCCGACCTTTGAAACAAGGTTACTCGAACATGATTGGCACTCCCAAGACAAGGAAAGACCGCACCGGTGGCACTAGCTTTCCCACGATGGCCGCCTACCACTGGAATGCCCTTCCCACACACCTAAAATAGAGTCCCACCAAGTTTTCTGCAAAGGAATCAAAACCAAGCTTTGTTTAAATTGTATGAGTCCGCCATTTTGTGTAATAAGGACTGTGATGCATAATTTAAAACCAAGTATGCTATGTAAACTCTATTGATGTATGTAACCCTTGTATCAGCATATGACGTCACCCACTAACAATGTATCTGTACCCAAGAGACCACTGTGTCACAAGTCACCACTTATTCGTCTCTTCTAACAGCGCCCCGATGCCTCTGGGCTGCAAGTGCGCTATACAAATGGAAATAAATGTGCTAATTGCCTAGAGACCCCCAGCAACTGCTGGATTTAGAGGACTTTTTTTTACCTGGAAAGAGGGAGCCCTCTCCCCCCTCCCATCACTCTTTCATATATTTTGAGGTGCGTTTTACTTTTGTGTTCTTTGATTATGGAGTTTCATATAACTCCATAGGCATCTTTTCGTGTGTTACACAGCACCCTCAGTGCAGTGACAGAGGGATGTCTTTTTAGACTTCCAAAAGGTTTAATACCTTAGTTTCCCAGAGAATGTAAGGTTAAATGTCTTCAAAATTTCTAGACCCAGCACACACCATCTTCCTATAGAGTCCTGGAGGGGTTATGTATCCCCTGTGTAAAGAAACCCAATGTAGCAGTCAAGTGCTACCCTTTCTGGCTGGTGGCAGTGGTTTTACAATGCACTACCATGATTTTTCCCCCGACCACGAACACCGGAGCTAAAAAAAAAATCAAGGGAGCCATAGATGGCACCTTAAGCACCCCTTACAGATCAGCCTTCTTTTGCCGTTTTTTTTTTTTTGGAAAAGGTCCTTCTAGAGTTGTCTGCGAGCCAACCCAGGTTTGGGACCTTTGTCCTACGGCTTTTGCGGGCTTCAGGACAAGACTGCCTCTTGCGCCCGAGTGTCTGGGGTGGGCAGGAAGTGAGGGAGGTGCCCGAAACTCCCTGTGCTTAGTCTCCTACGAGACTCAAATGCAATCTGGTGCGATTGGCTGGCTGTCCGGCAAGAACAGCAACCCGGCTGGGTGAGTGACAGCTAGGCTGGAATGAAAGGGATAAAACAGTTTAAAAAGAGCATGGCTTGGAAGGCAGAGTCGATCATTGGAACGAAAGAACCGAAGACGAGGTGGAAGAGGACAGCTGCTGCAACTCCTGGACCGTTTGTTTGCCCAGTGAAGCCCTGCTGCAGGTCCGAAGAGCCCCTTCAAGGATGACTTCTCCCTTTGAGTTGGTGGGACCAATTAACTCGTAATCCACTTGGATACCATTCTCTACTGGTTAGGTTTAAACCGGGTTGGGGGATGAGGGGGGGGGGGGGGGGGGGGGGAGGACAGCAGCTTGTGTGCTTGACTACAGCTACTCGAACCGAAGACCTTCCATTTACCAGCTTGTTTCACCAGTCCCTGTGCAGTTCAGGAGTCCCCCGATGTCCTCCCTCTTGTCCCCACGACAGGCTCAGGAACAGTGAGATCTTCAGGAACCAACGTCTTCAGCTTCATATTAAAAAGGTACTGTGCCAAGCCGATGAGAACTTACCCAAGTTGCAGGCCTTATCAGCTTGTGACCCAACATATGATTCTTTTTCGTACAAACTACTGAGTACTTTGGCAAAGACTTTACCGTTTATTACAAGAACTGCTCTTTCCTATCCAAAACACTAGCCCATTGATGTCCTAGACCTATTCAACTGAATTGAGCCCTCTAGTGAACTAAAGCCATTTGCACTGCCCAAGAAATTATGTGATCTATTTTATTAACTTGTGCCTTTGTACTCCTATTAAAGTGACTGAAATGCCATTTTGCTCTTATTTCAGGGGAGCCTAATTTACTCAGAAACGTATTGGTTTGGTACTGAAGTGTGTATGTGTATGATATTACGTTGCCTCCTTCTAGTGAATGTTTTCTAAATGACTAATACATTAAAATGTGTTTACCAAGAAACCTTCAGTGGAAGTGTCTACTTGAACCACTGTGATTGTAAGACCTCTGTATAACATCTTTTACTGCTCACATTCCCTCTTGAAATAAGCCTGGCTGCTCGCTACCAAAAACTATAGTACAGACTTATACCAAAGGCTGGTTTTGCTTACACCTGTAGTCCAAAATTGCATATGGTGGTCCTACTCGCTGTATATCAACTTCACCTGAAACTATGAAGCGCATATCAGGGTGTTCTGCACAGTGCTGCAGAGTTTGAACCCTTTAATTTACCACAAGACCTGAGCAGCAAAGAGCTACTTTACGCATGCTGGTATAAATAGCTGAGTGAACGAAGAAAAAAATCAACCTGGAACAGAAAAGCCCCCACATAGCTAATGTATGGTTCCCTAGCACAGTAACAGTAGAAGGTTTAGCAACAAAGATTCACCCCTCCTCCAAGAATGAAAATGGTCTAGTAAACGCACTCCACTCCCATCTGGAGGCACGACAGCATGCTCCAATGAAGTCTGCAGTTTAAGAAAATCTCTGGTGACAAGAGTAAACAAGAAACGGGAAATGGTAACAGGCATATTACTGAGCGTCAACAAGATTATGGTTGTGGTGCAGATACAATATAAAAAGGAGTTGGCTATTAAGTTAAATATTCCATGCCAACTAGAGTAAGCTACATTTTTCCTTGTGCGTTACTTACCCACGAGACTGGACACAAACATTTGTACACCTTGTGGTACCATTCGCAAGGGTAGGGGTCTGCTCCTTTACCATTCATAGCAGTAAGGCATCGGTGATAATCTGAAAGCAATGAAATTCATGGTGAAAGAGGGGAATCAAATTGGACAGTAATAGGTCAACCTAAGCAAGCATAAATCCAATGTGTTAAACTAGAGCCCAAGTACAGTGAAGAATGTTAAGATCTTGGATTCAAGGATTTAGATAGTCTGTTAAGGATATATTAGAAATATCTTATGCTTTTTTGGTAGGGCATCATCCACCACTGTAGGTTTACTATGCTGCAAAGCCTTGTTGAAATAGCAGCCAAGCAAGTCCCTGCCAAGGGTAACAAGGCCATGAGACCCGGGTGGTACTGCAGTTACTACGCAGAGTTATGTAATCCTAGAGGTGCGCTTGTGCGGAGGCCTTTCCACTCGTGAATGCGCAGGTGAGTGCCTCTGAGCTGCTCCATAGTTTATCATTTGGCCCAGAATTGTGTAGAATCTGCCCTGTGCCCACTTAGCCCGCATCCCTTCGCCAGTTTCCTTACTTCCCGATTCCCCTTCAGCCCTCCCCTCTGCCCGCCCATGATTGATCCCGACAGGAGGGTCCACCTTTCATTGCTAGTCCTCCCAGGGCAGCCCTCTGTATGTGCAGCCCCTGTGGCTAAGGATGGCTCCAGGTTGTATCTGCAGGTATCCGCAGGAGAAGCAAGAAGCCAACAATAAGTGTAGAAAGGGCAGGGCCAGAAGCAATTACTTATACTACTCTACCATGGAAACTTGACTATTGTAAACTCGTTATATCTGTGGCGCACTTGCATTTAGAAAGTGTTCCCGGTAGCAGATCAGTGGTATCATTACATTTAGAAACTCTGTCCTATAGCATATCTGCGGCATAATTGCATTTAGAAAGTGTTCCCGGTGGCATATTGGTGGTATAAGTGCATTTAGAGATTGATTCCATCCTATAGCATATCTGTGGCATGTACTTAGAAAGCGTTCCCTGTAGCATATCTGTGGTAGAATTGCATTTAGAGATTCTATCCTATCCTATAGCATAACCATGTCAAAATTGCATTTAGAAATGTTGAAGTGTCTAACAGCATGCCCGGGTTGAACTCAGAAGTGTGCCTAATATCGTGTCTGTGCAAACTTGACCTTAGAAATGTGCCTTCCTCGAATTTAGAAGCCCAATAACATGCCCTGGTTGAATTCAGAAGTGCGCTGAATATCCCCTCTGTGCAAAGATTTTTTTTTTTAACTTTTGTTGACAGAGGCAACTGGCATACACACATCCGAGCAATAACCACAAATTCGTTGCATATACAGGTGAATACGGAGCATATAGGCAAAATTATGGTAACAGTGGTAGAATACTGACATATCACAGGGCCCCAAGAAGCCGAACAGCAATAGGGACGTCAGGGGGATTCATCCACAGAGGAAGTGTCATTTAAGCTAATGAAGTAGCTGTTGAATGCAGTCCATATGTTTTGCGAGGACGAGAGCGTACTGGGAGCATACCCAGAAACTCCTCGCAGTTTCGGGACCAGGTGAGTAAATTTAACCATTTCTGGAATACAGGGGGGCTGGGGCTCTTCCAGCTTAGTAGGACACACGTTCAGCTCACATTTAAGAATTTAATAATGTCTCCCGCTCCCCCAGCCTGCCACACTCCAAACAAAACCCCCAATGGGTCAGGGTCTACCTCAGTGATCTCAGACAGTGTCTCCATGACTTTACTCCAGAATGTGGCCAGCTCCGGGCAGCTCCAAAACATATGCAAGTGGTCAGCGCCCTCCGCGCCGCAGCGAGGGCACAGCCGAGGATCGGAGCCAGCAAACCTAGACACTCTACCTGGAGTGTAATACAGCCTATTAAGCAGTTTATATTGTATGGTGCGGTAGCGGAAGTTTAGTGACACTTTGCTAGTATGGGAACACATCTTCTCCTACTGTTGGTCAGTAAGTGCCAGTTCCAACTCGGAGGCCCAGTCATCACGGGCCCTGGAAGGGAATGGAGAGGGCGAGGACAAGAGGAGCTTATATAATGAGGAGACCACCCCGCGGGCGCCAGCCGAGTTGGCGATGTTAGCAATCGCAGGAGAGTCCAGAGGTTCGATGGGGAAGATAGGCCATAGATTTCGGAAGGCAGCGCGGAGTCTGTAGAACTGCAGGAGCTCCAGAACAGAACCCGAGTTCCCCAGCCTCCACGCCTGCGTTGTTATAAACTGTCCCTCTGGATAAAAATCGGTGAGGGCGCGGTATCCCAGGGCCTCCCAATGGCGCGCCAGGGCGGTGTCATGCGTGGGTTCCAGCCCGGGAAACCTCCAGGCGGGGAGCCATTTGTAGTACGGACATTCCTCATCGCAGGTTTTGAATATCTGGCCCCAAGCCTGAACCGTGGTCCGGACCAATGGGAGAGTCCGGCACATACTGCCGGTTGAGAATCAAGGACATGACATCAGTGCCTGCCGCTGCCAGAACCTCAAGTTTGACGTGGGGACGAGGTGGGGGCCCAGGGTACCAGTAAGATGCGAACTGCGCCTGTGAAGCAGTCCAATATCGCAGCAAGTCTGGGGCTGTGAAACCCCCCCCCCGTCGTAGGGTAGTGACATATCCGACCACTTTTTACGCACCGCGCCAGAGTGCCATAGGAATTGGGCAAACAATTTATGCAGATTCGTAAAATATTTCCTACCCGGCCAGACAGGAACATTACCAAATATGTACAACAACTTGGGTAGGAGGATCATTTTTACCAGCGAGAGTCTGCCGGCTAGTGATAGTGGAAGGGTACGCCAGCGTATGACTTTGGCCCCGGCTTGCTCGGCTACTGCCTGGTAGTTGTCTGCTAGCAGCGATTCTCTGGTGAGGGACACCTGAACTCCCAAGTACTTAATCGCATTTGGGCACAAACGGAGCGGGTACTCGGTGGTGGGCTGCATCGTGGAGCTAGTGAGGGGGAGGATCTCAGATTTCGTATGATTTGTGAACCCCGAGTATGTGCCTATGCGGGTGACGTCACGTAGGATCGGGTCCAGATGAACAGCTGGGTCTCTTTAGCACATCGTCCACATACAGCAAGATGATCTCAGGGGAGTCCTTCAACCGCACCCCCCTCCGCATATGCCGCTCCCTGACGTAGTCGGCTATCGGCTCGATTGCCAAGGCGAAGAGGATCGGGGAAAACGGGCAGCCTTGTCGGGTACCTCTGAAGAGAGGTAACAGACCGGACGTCTGAGAGTTAACTCGCACCCTGGCCACCGGGGAAGTGTACAGTAACCTAATGTATGCTATCATATTGTGCCCTACCCCCATATTTTCCAAGACCAACCAGATGTATTTCCAAGACACCATGTCAAATGCCTTCTGGGCATCCAGTGTGACCGCACTCGCCCCTTGGTCAATACGTGCCATGTTGTTAAGCAGCCTCCTAATGTTGTGGGATGTTGATCTTTCGGGTACAAAGCCCGATTGATCCTCGTGGACCATGTACGAGATGACCGGGAGGAAGCGGTTGGCAATCACTTTGGCGAAGATTTTGGTGTCCAAATTCATCAATGTGGGGGGCCTATATGATCCACATTCGTTAGTGGGTTTCTCGGGTTTGAGCAGGACCGTGATGGTGGCCTCGCACAGCAACGGGGGGGGGGGGGGGGGGGGAGTGCCCGCCCGAAGTGACTCGTTCCAAACCTCAAGCAGCCTGGGAGCCAAGATGGCCACATGCTCCTGGTAAAACTCAGCTGTCAGCCCGTCAGGACCAGGTGCTTTTCCTTTAGGGAATTTAGATATAGCCTCAACTATTTCATCCAGCAGGATGGGGGGAATCCAATCGGTCCCTGGTAGCGGGGGAGACGAGAGTCATGGGGATCTGCTCAAGGCGGTCGCGCATTTGGGACCCACTGTGCTCGGGAGGGTGTGTGTACAGCTCTGAGTAGAAGTCCGTGAAGGCCTCCAGACTATGTTGGTCAGACCACCGTTTCGACCCCAGGAGTTATCTGGGTCTGGCCCCACTCACCCCTGGCCAACGTAGCCAGTGTCCTGCCAGGTCTGTCCCCCTCTCCATATCTACGAGCCGCCCGTGGGCGACTGAAATATTGGACTTCCCTGGTGGCTTGTTCATTGAAAAATTGGAGTTCCTTGCTGATCTGGGATAGAGTCGAGGGGGTCGATTGGGGGGTGGGGGGCGATGAGACGTAGGATGAGCGCTCAAGTTCGCGTCATTTGGCTTCAGAGCGGGCGAGGGCGGCCCTAATGGCCTTGAAGGTTCCCGCCTCCCTAGATATGGACATTCCCCTGATGAAGACTTTGAAAGCTTCCCACCGGACCCCTGTAGAGGTAGATTGAGGTGTATTAAGTTCGAAGTAGGACTGGATGTCGGACAATATATCAGCCTTAAATACTATGTCCTGTAAGGCCAAAGACTTGAAAATGCCAAGAGTTGTAGGGGCGGGCACGCCCAAATCCATAGAGAGCCGGATCAGTGAGTGGTCCGACAGGGTGCGCGCCAATATTTGAGTTTCCAACACCGTCCCTAGCAAGGAACTGGACAGGAAGAACATAAATTCTGGAGGAGCTGTCATGCACCGAGGCATAATGAGTATATTCCCGCGACTGCGGGTGCATTACCCGCCAGGGGTCACGAATGTCAAGAGCAAAGGTGTTTGCAAGGAGCTTACGCGCCGCATTGGAAAGGAGTCTGGGGGCCGAGCCAGTTCTGTTAAGTGTGGTATCTAAGATAAAGTTCATGCCTCCCTTCCCCCCCAAATGATCTGCACCCCTACATATCCCAACAATATGGAAGCAATCCGGTCAATAAGATCAGGAGAGTCCACGTTGGGGCCATACGTATTAACCAGTAAATAGTCCCTGTTCGCTATTGCGTAGTGTAGAATAATGTACCTTCCCTCTGGAAGGATGTAGCTCTTGTGGAGTACAAATTTAAGTGACCTGTGGATCATTGTCAATACCCCTCTGGCGCGGGTTGAATAAGCCGTGAAGTACCTGTGTGGACCCCATGCAGGCGCGATGCACCTATCTAGCGAGCCCCCACAGTGTGTTTCTTGCAATAATGATAATCTTGCAACCATGTCTGTTGACATGGGCTATAATTTTGCGCGCCTTGGTGAAGTTACTTAAGCCCCGGACATTCCAGGACATCACTGTTGTGGACATTACGGGAGACTAAGGTACATCCCACAACTGCCGGAGAAACTTACACAGTGAATGAGGAGAGCTCCCACGAGGGCGCCCTGATGTGCACTTTGCCAACCCGCCCCTGTCATTTACCATATTGTTACCCCAAACCCCAACCATACCACCCCCCTCCCTCACTGCCCACCCACAACTTGCAGTGGAAATCACCCCCCCCCCCCGCCCCGGATGCACGCGCCAACAACTAACCCGACCATCACCAGGAAGTAAGGGTCGGTGGGCGAAATCCAACAGGGATATGCCCTTTCCAGGGCCCAACTAGCAGTAGCATCCAATAAAACATAAACATTACAATTGCAGTGAGGTGCGCTGTTGCCGTGTGGACGGCCATTTAGACATTGCGTAAGACAGCATAAGCTGTCAAATACCAGGTTCCTGCGGAATACAGCGTTTTTGTAGGGTCCCAACGCTAGTCTCCAACACCCAAGCCGGGCCACGGCCCGTAAGTATATTGAGGGTACCCAGACCGCATGGTTGATGATAGAAAATTGCCATTGACCCATGCACATTGACGGATTACCAGTCAGGTGAAGCAGTGACAGACTAAGCTACATCTGGTCAGTCAGCGCCGGCATGATCAGGCGCCGGACTGTGGAGTGGTATGTGAGCCTCGATGAATTTTGTTGCTTCATCCGGGACAGTGAAAAAGTATAGTTTATTATTGTGAGTAATTTTGAGGCGTGCCGGGAACAAAATGGCATACGGGACATTGCGTCCTAAGCAGTTTAACCCCAAGGAATTGGCGCCGCTCCTGCTGCACCGCAACTGAAAAGTCCGGGAAGATCCTGATGGTGTGGGACTCATGGCACAAGTCTCCCCTCTCACGGGCCAGCCGGAGGATAAGATCTCTATCCCGATAGTTGAGAATCCTGGCAATGATGGGCCTCGGGATATCCCCCGGCTTGGGCCGCGGAGACAGGGCCCTGTGCGCACGCTCGACAGTAAAGTACGGTGAGAGACTCGGGTTGCCCAGCAGATCCTTGAGTAGAGCTTCGACGGCGTCCTCCATGCGGCCCTTAAGTGCGTTCTCAGGGACCCCGATTATACGCAGGTTGTTCCTAGGGGAGCGCGATTCTAGGTCGTCACATTTGGCTCTCACGCTCTTCATATCGCGCGACAGGGAGGCGACGGTGTTCTGCAGCACATGAATCTCGTCCTCGTTCGTGGATATCCTACTTTCGGCCTCTGTGATTCTGGTGCCCGCCTGGTCCACTCGGGTTTTAAGAGAGGCAACATTGGCATGAATGTCGTCCAATTTTTCATGGAACGAGGCGAAGTTCTTGGCCATGGATTCCATACGTGTGGTCAGATCGGGGGTTCTCGCCCCAGAGGGGGGTGTCACTTTCCGGGTCCTCCTGCAAGGACGATGCGTGTCCCATCTCCTCCCTCGGGACGGATTTGGCAAATTTGTCCATGGTTCCTCTCCTAGAGACCCCCTTGGTTTTATTAGGCATTGTAGATAGAGACACAGATGGCCGCTGGGGCAGACGACAGAGTGGTGGAACCAGTCGTGGGATCCAAACAGCGGAAAGCTGCAGGAGTGTAGGAAGCCAAGGCCGTGTAGGAGTCGACAGCGAGCGGCTCCCTGATAATGAAGCCGGGCAGTTGTTTCATAGCGGTCCCCCTCCAATCGTGTCAGAGAATACTGAGTAGATGCCGATGGCCAGGTGGCCCCTGTGGAGTGGGAATGTGTAGGCTCGGGCCCGAGACACAGCGGCCACCAGTAGCTTGCGTAAGGCGCAGTCCGGGCCCCTCCGAGAATGCAGGCCGCACAGACGACACGCAGGGCAGAGTGAGAGGGCCAGGATTCACAGGAGCAGGCAAGTAGATGGGGTCCGCCCGGTGCACCCCCCCCCGCTCCTCACCTCCTTAGTCCAGTAACGTGAGCCTCACAAGCTCAGGGTAACTAGGCGGCTGGCGGATGAGCGCTCCGGCGCTGTATGCAAGGGGAGAAGAGGCAGGCGGGGTCCCAGTCCGATCGCCACGCTGGCGCCGACTGTGGAGGAGGCGAGTGCAAGCGGGTCCCGGCAGCAGACCTCCGCTCGATGGTGTCCTTAGGGGGGCCGCCGCGCCCGCGGCTGATGGAGGGCAGGGAGCGGGAGCCAGGCGCCCGCCAAGGCCCGGCGCGCCAACCGCCAGCAGGCCCAGAAGTCCCGTTCGCAGGCTTCCCAGGGCCGATTCGGGTCAGGATTGCAGCAAGATTGCCAGAAGAGAAGGGGCAGCAGCTCCACCAAAGATAAGGCTGTGCAGGCAAAAGGAACCGCAGTTGATGACGGATTTCAGCCGGAGTGCGCAGGGTTTTGACCCATGCTGAATCAATAGACTGGATAGACATTGGGATTAAGCCGTTGCTGCCCATTATCCTATCCCGGAATAAAAATAAATCAATAGACAGGGTAGATGTGGGGTTGAGCTGTCGCTGCCCACATCCATGCCAGGATCTAGGAGAACCGCACAGTTGCGCACACCAAGATGGTCACCCAAGGTGCCACCCATTTTTGCCTATGTTGTGAGCACAGAAGGGCACAGAGCCTAAAACCATTGTAAAAGGGGCAATGCTGATTGCCAAAAGCAACCCATAACTGTTGGGAATTCGTTTTCTTCAGGTCAAACATAGCTAATTTATAGGCACAAAATTATTTTACTGCAGAACTACACCAATGCCATTTGTTGAACCTGGACAATATACTTCCATGTAATATCTCTTGTTTGAAATGCTTGAATTCAAGACTGATCCAAAAAAAAAATGCATGCAGTACCCGCTTTTGACTGAGGGCGGCGCTAGCGGTCTAAACTCTGACAGGGAAACTGCATGTCAGGAGTTGCAGGAGAGGCCTTTACATCAAAGGCTGGGTGTTAATTAAAATCTTAACCACATGCTGTTCCCAGAAGACAATCTAACCACATGCTGTTCCCAGAAGACAATCTGATTTAATTAACAGGCCAAAGGCTGGGAAACCTCTCACCTCCAGAGATTCACACCAGGAGTCAGAATCTCACATGACCTCTTGATTGATAGAAGGCAGACTGGCTGGCAGCCTCCTGGTGACCACACAATAGGCTCTTGCACTTGAATAGAATATGCTGATGTTGACTGTACACAAAGAGCTCCCAGCAGAAGACACATGTGATCAATGACCCACCCAAGTCTTGGAGGCGGACTCCACACTGAGAACTGAAAGCAAAATATATATTTTACAGAAACGCTGATAACTTATTGGGACTAAATGACAGGAATGCACAACTTCGAGTTCCTTAAAATGGAAACTTTGCCTACAATTCAAGCCCAAACTCCAATTTGTGTGATGCTCTGGGGCAAAACCCCGCCATTTATTGATACTACAGACTCTGTTTAAGCTAGAGACATGGGAATTTACTGGAGTATGTATGGACAGGCCGTGTATATGTGTATGATTCCTGTATATGTGTATGATTTTTAATGAAAAAACAATATTGCAAAACCAGTTAAAAAACGCAAAATGTTGCCATTTCTGAATGCGAGCTCTTAGAAACAGAGTTTGAACAGAGTATACCTCATGTGATGGGTGCATGTAATTTCAAACCACTGTATCTATGAAATATTTCTTTAGGTCAAATATAGATGTGTGTAATTTGACAGGGGAGTGTCCTTTCTGCAAGCCATTAAATGACATCATTCTGACAGACAATCCTGCTCTCCAGTGAGAACACAAAGAATTCTCCAACCTATCAGAACTCTGAAGGGGTTGGGCCTAGAAAGCTAGCCTCTCCACCCACTTTCAAAACACATAAAAAGAGACTGCTGGGACAGGTAGAGACATTCAATTCCATTTGCTGCGGAGCATGCTGACCGACGACTTCACATCCAGAGATCCTACACTTAGACTTCCAAGCTAAACAGAGACTACAGAACTTTGAACCAAGGCGGCCCACTGCAAGCAAAAGTATTTGTAAGCAGGCCCAATCATTTGCAGACTATTCACAGCCGGACCCAGCTGTTGATTCTGGCCTGAAACCCTGTGCCAGAAAGATCCAGAAGCAGTGCTGTACCCAGAGAAAGCAGAGCAGTATCCAGAACCAGAGGCCAGAGATCCAGAGTGACCCAGACCGCTGTTAGCAGAACCAGAGAGCTGACCCAGACCACTGAAGTGCCGAGACCAGAACCGGAGTCCAGTCCAAAACCTGACCAGATCCGTGGCGAGGCCTATTTCAAAAATATATTGTGAGTACCTAGCAGAACCAATCTTAGTTAAAATAATGTAATCCAAACTATTTTAATCTAACCAGAACTGCCTCCTAACTGTCACCTGTCATTTATAAAGCTGCACCACTCAATTCTGCAACTGCAAAGCTGTAACCTGTCGCTTTGAACTTTTAAAATTTCATATCCGAAAAACAACCTTCACAAAATCGTTCATAACTCCGTAACCGATTGTGCTAGGCACTTGATTTAACTTTCCTCTGAAAGCTTAGAATCTCAGCTTTTCAAAAAGCTTAGAAACGATTTGCTCCTCATACTTTTGCCGTAATCGTGATTCACGCATTCGCGAATTTTGCCGCGATTTGGTTAAAAATCCAGCCACGTGTAACCATCAGCAGTCATTTCTTTCCTTGCTATAAATTCGTTTGCCTCTTAATCACCATCTCTGAATCATTGCTAAAGTGAGCCTGAACTCATCCCTAGTATCTCTCACTCACCCTGAACCTCCTAAAGGGAATTAAAAGCATTTTCAGCATATGTCTCACTGCATTGTCACCATATTCAAAGCATTTTGCCTGTGTTTCAAAACTCCCATCTGTTGTATAAGCTGCTGGGGGGGGGGAAGAATTGAACTGAATTCTATTTGATTGCATTCCTAAGAAGTGTGCTCTCAGCTTCATCTCCTTACATTGCATAAGGGGGGGGGGTGAATTGTCCAAGGAATTGATTACATTGTCTTTTGCTGAAATCCTATCAAGTTATTTTCTGTACTGCATTTTCATTCCACATTGCATCTATTTGAAACCATAAAAGTATTGTTGCTATCTTATCCACCCTATACCCACTCATCATTGATTATAAAGAAGTGTGCTAGTGCCAGACTATCCATTATTGATTACTGCTCAGATTAAGTGTGATATTCAATTATTAATTCATTATAAAGTGTGATATATATTGTTTACATTCTCAAATAAACCTTTTAAACTTGCAAAACAGAACTACTTCTTGGCTCAGTGGGGTCAGGGGGAATTCTAAGAGAGGGGTGTTATATAGGGGTAGTCATCCAGAACTCATGAACTGGACAAAGATATATCAATAAGGGTTTCCATTCAGTATCCCAGACTAGGCATTGACTTAGCTGTAGTGTTGAATTGAATCCTCTTACAGGAGCCACACAGAGCTCAAGAGCTAGGCAGCCATCTTGGGCTGCTCCACAGCGCCACCTCTCCCTCTGTGCAAAGTTGAACTAGAAGTGTGCTTAATATCATTTGTGTGCCTATTATCCCTCCCTGTGCAAAAAGTGTGCCCATTAGCGTTGAGTTATTAGTTGACTTTAGAAGCGTCCCAAATAACCTCTGTACAAAACTTGCCAAATCGTGCACCTTGCCTGCATTTTTTTTTTTAATTGTAAAACTTCAGTTTAATACAAGATCAAACTTGCCTGCATTTAGAAGTGTGCCTATCCATATCCAAACCATCTGTGCCACAGAATGTAACCAGTTACTAACCATGAGTGCACCCAATCCACCAAGGGCTGCCAGAAACGCCACCCGTGCACCGCCTCTGCCCTCTGGCCACCTGTCCCCTCCTCTCCAATCACCTCACCCTCCACCACATTCCCTTTCCAAACACCAAGCCAGAGGGGCACGATGGCGAGCCATCCACCCCAAGTCCCTTGCTCCTCCGAACCCCCCCCCCCACAGATCAGCCCAATCATACTTGCTCCCCTCACTAGCATACCGGGCACACCCTGCCCAGATGCACCCCCGCCTTTCCCATGAACCCCCACCATCATCCCCCACCGTCCACACCCCTTCCCCTCCCTAAAAACTGCACACCTACCAAGAACAGAAGCCTCATCTCTCCCCCCGACTACCCCCCCCCAACCCTCTCACACACACCAATTGCAACAAAGACACTAAAGAGGAAACGTTCCTGGTCCCAATCTGTCAGCACTCATCGCCTCCCCTGTCTCTTAGCATCACCTCACCTCCCTACCCCCACGCCTCACCCTGCCTGAAACCCCGCTCTTTCTCACCAACCGCACCTGAAACCCCTAACCTGCCAAACCCAATCACCTAACACACGTGTCCATCCCACCCAAAACCACCAACTTTTCTGCTCGCCCACTATTTCCATCGATTGGCAACCAACCCTCCCCTCTTGCTCTCCAGTTGACACCCTCTCCCCTTCCACCCCCATCGCTAACCTCACCCACCGAAGTAAATTGCATGCATCCTATTTCATGTCCGTTCCTTAGCAAAAAAAGACAGCATCTTTGACCTCCTCACCTCTGACAAACCTGACCTGGTCTTTTCACTGAAACCTGGTTCTCTGACGACTTTGCCGCCATCGCCAATGAAGCCTCCCCCCCCCCCCCCCCCGACTACTCCCTCTTCCCACTGAACCGTCCCTCTAGAGGAGGAATAGCATTAGTCTTCAAATCCCACTTCCACGCCTTAATCATCGACAACCAACCTTCCATTGCTTCCTGCGAATCACTCCTCGTTAAACTATCCCTTTCGCCTTCATTCTCACATACCTTCCTAAACTACTACGTGGACCCCCTGGCTACGATATACAATTCTCAAACAACCTCTGCGACTATTGCCACCCTTCAACTAAACCATCCTAACCTCACCCTTCTAGGAGATCAACATATGGCTCGACATCCCCACCAACCCTATGACACTCTGGTTGATGGCCTAGATTAACATCCAACCACCACATAAACGGCCCGACTCACCATTAAGGACACTTTTGATGCCATCTTCAGCTCCCACAACCTGATACATCTAACCCCCCCCCCCCCCCAAATATCGTCCGATCACTTCATTGTTTTGTTCGCCATTCACTCACCCGACCCAATTCCTGTACCCGAACCTCTGAATCTACGCAAATGCTGGAAAAAACTAATAATCCTTCCTGACCTAGCAGACGCGCTCCACCAGTCCCCGCCGCCTGCCTGCCAACCCAATAATCAACTAACCCTGATGCCTTTGACTCATGCCTCAACACCCCACTTATGCGTCCCACACCCTTGTGCAAACCATCCACCCGCCGTGGCCTATTGCCTAGATGGTTCACACCTAAACTGAAGGCCACTAAACAACTGTATAAATACCTAGAACGCAAAGGGCAGAAAGAAAACCCCTCTGAGCAGATCCACCTTGGCCCCGGCACCTTCATCAGTACAAGGCCGAAATCCAGAAAGCAAAAAAAGCCCATTTACAACTCCCAAATCCTAAACTGTAAAAACCCCAGCAAAGAACTCCACAAAATAATCACCGAATTCACCAAACCATCATGCACTACCACCATCTCGATCCCCTCAATCACTGTGCAACTCACTCTCTCCACTTTTAAATCGCACCTCTCGAAAGAACAAACACTATACAAACTAGCTCTCCTACACCCACCAAGCAATCCACCCACCATACCAGCAAACAGTGCCCCTGACCACTATCCAACCAACATTCGACTCCTTTAGCCCAATATCACCCACCCAATTTCTCAAACTTCTCTGCCCACAAACCATCCGGCTCTCCACGAGACCACTGCCCGGCTACAACCCTCAAAGAAATTCTCTACCTGTGCAGGCGAACACGCAAGATCATATATGACTCCCTTTCCTCAGGAATTTTTACCCCGATGCATTCAAAACGGTTCACGTCAAACCTCTAATAAAAACCTCTCGACCCTCAAGCGCAAAAACTACCGCCCCATCTCAAACACAAGGTTCCTTGCCAAACTCAACCGAACTGCCTACTCCTGACTAAATGCTTTTGTTGAAGCCAACAATCTAGACCCCGCTCAATCAGGTTTCAGAGCCCGACACGGAACTGAAACCACCCTAAGCTCAATCTGGGATGACCTTAAAAACACAGCAGACTCCGCGGGATGCGCCACGTTAATCCTCCTTGACCTATCCACCCCCTTCGACACAATCACTCAATCCTCCTTGACCGCCTCCACTCCCAAGGAATTTGTGGAACCGCTCTCAAATGGATAGCTTCATTCCTCAAAAATAGGTACCAAATAACGATACTCTCCACCTATTCCTCCCAAGCCCAACCAGTTGACACGGGAGTCCCACGGAGCATGCCTATCAGCCCTCCCGTTCAATCTCTACATGGCCACCCTTCCACAAATTTGTTCACACAACATCCTGTGTTACAACTACGCTGATGACAACTAATTCTAAAACTCCTGAACTCAAAACCCAACTGCCGACCTGACCTCGCTGCCTGCCTCGATATAGAGCTCTGGATGACAAACCACCTCTTGCTAAACCCCTCCAAAACCGAAACATGGTATGTGCCAACTCCGAACTTCTTCCACACCCACTACACTGGCCATCTGCCATGGGCAACTCACGGACTCCCTCCAAGTATAAACCTTGGATGCACCCTAGACTCTGACCCAACACTCTCGCGCCAAGTCAACAACGTCACAAAGTCCTGCCACTACCACCTTAAAACTTAGGCGCATCTTTCCATACCTCTCATTTCCCCAACAGACTCTGCGGTCCAATCATTTGTTATATCAAGACTGGACTGCGCCAACCCCCTCTACCTCAGAGTCCACGCATACCAACTGAACAAACTACAAAGCACAAAACGCTGCAGCCAATTGCTACTAGCGCTCGGCCCGAGAGACCACATCTCCCCAGCCCTCAAAACCCTGCACTGGCTTCCAGTTGCCCGAAGGGTGACTTTCAAAACCTTCTGCATTTCCTCACCGAGCACTGGATAAAACTGGACCTCAATATATTCAAGACAAACTAAAACCCTATCACCCTCCATGTACAAGATCAAGCTCAGCCAGCCTCCAAAATCATACCTAAAACAAACTCAGTCAGATTAGTTGGATCATTCTCAGCCTTGTGCCCCCACTAAACGCACTTAAACGCACTACCACCCCACATCCGCCTCACCGAAGACCTATGTCTTTCCACAAATCACTGAAAACTTGGCTCTTCCCCTAAAACCAACCCCTTGCTCAAACCAACGCAATCTGAATAACAGCATCTCAATGAAAGCATCTCAAACTGCTAGATCTTAACAATAAGACAAATACAACATCAAGACCCAACAAGAAATTGACATAATAACGCTAAGGTAAACTAAAAGGACAAACAGAATGAACAAGTAGGGAAGTCGATAAAAAGAATAAATCGTACTAAAACAGTAATGCGGTTGGAACTAATGAAATAGATGTAATGATTGCAATGGACAAAAGGGTCTCAATGAATAAAGAGAAGAGAAAGATGAATACAGGAGACCGATTAGTACACAGACAGATGGCATGAATGAGTACATGGCTTAAATAGAAAGTACAAAATAGACAATTTGAGTACATGCAACGGGTGTAGAGCGAGAGACAGATGGAGCACGGAACGGATGGAGTGCGCAAGACAAATGACGCAGGCTGAATCGATAAAACATGATAAATTAACGAAGCGAGTGCAGAGAATAAACTCTGTAGACTCGAAGCGCGTAGAGTGGGTGAGTGCGTGGAATTGACGAGCACAGAGCAAGGAGTGGATGCTGATTGCGGTGCACGTGCGGAGCGCGTGTAGAATGCAGATCAAAAATTGGATGCGGAGTGCGGATCAGGTGTAGAGCGCGGAATGAGTATCGAACTATTGGAGTGGGCCCGTTCTCAAACACCCAATGTAAACCACTATTCACAACTCCACGCTTACTCTTCCCTACACCACCACTCAACTAGAAAACAGCGATAATATGACACCATTCAGTATAGCTGTTCTCATACCATCATCTACCGCATACTTCCCATCACTCTAACTAAACAACACTGGCTACATACCCTCCAGCCTAGGCGTTCTCAGGCCTAACCAGCCATAATCAGTCTGGATAAAACCTGCCAGAACGAACACATACTCCTGATCTCTCAACCACCACACCTACCGCTAAGCAGCTATCACTCAAATGCCAGACCAGATGCACACATATCCGGTGCTCACACGCATCTTTGACTATTCTCTCTACCGACTGGAGGTCATTCAACCTACCAGCGCCTTCCGACTATAACAATGGTACATAAGGCGCTATATAAATGCAAAGTAACATAACATCTGTAATGGAAGAGGCAAAAAAATCCATCCACAAAATGTTCATTCGCCACCAGCAAGAGGGAGAATGGACTCTTGGCAAATAAGAAATTGCGTGCATGTGGAGAACTGATTTGACGAGTGGCTATACCTGGTTAGTAGCTTGTAACTTGAAATGTTTACCCCACCAAGTGGCTCATCTCAGAAAGGAACGTAATTTGATGCAGGGTAAGAGTTGCAAGCTACTAAGCTTCCCTATAGTCAGTTTCCAATTCCATTATTCATGCATGACAACTTAAGCTTTCTTCAAATCGGGTTTTATTAGACCTTAGTGCCGCATTTGATACCGCAGACCATTGCACTCTACTTTGTCTTCTCTGGGGTATTTGTGGCCATATCCTCTCCTCCTCTTTCCAGTCACTCTTTCAGTGTGTCCTGGAAAGATTCTTCTCAATATTACCTTTTCTTTTGGTGTTCCACAAGGGTCTGTTCTTGGGTCCCCTTTGGCTGAAGGGATTTCTTTCCATGGGTTTCAAGTTTGCAGACAAAACCCAAATCTTTCTTTGGAGGAACAATCCACAAAAACTGGATGGCCTCTTTAAGTCTTGATCTGTGCCAAAAATAAAAAGCCAGACATTTTCTTTTCCACTTCTGTTATTTCACCCATTTATTTTCCGCTTTTCATGCCCATAATTTTGATTCTAGTTCTCCCTTCGGAACCAAATGTCTACTATTTATGAAACTCTTCATATTAGGAAAATGTAATCTTTAACATTTTTACTAGACTAACGTGTTCCTTCTCGTCTTAATTACTGCGGTTCCTTATGTCGGTTTACCAGCATATGCTCCTTACCCACTTCCGTTCTATTCCTTATTCAGCTGTTACTCTTGAACTGCATTATTCTTCTAGATCCTTTCAAATATAGCTTGGATGGCTCATATTAGATCTGAAATTTAATTTTCTCTGGTCTTGAATGTGTTCATGCCCCGGCCCCTGATATTTCCCTCCACCCCTTCCCCCAGCGTTCTTCCCTCTCAATTGCTCTTGGTTCCTCGCTCTCCTGGGACCTCTTCCTGCTTCTGTGAGGACCTGCCCCCAACATTTGATAGGGTTATAATCTTGATCTTTTCAAAGAAGCCTTAAACTAGATCTTGTGCATTCTGCCTTTCCTGGCAGTCAGTTTTCTCCCCTATAAGCATTTTCATATATTGCACTCTTTTTATATTAATATTGTGTCTTGATTTGTTAGGATATAGTTCTTAATTTTGTATCTAAAAATGTTTTTATTCACAAAAACACATATTGCTGTACTATTTTGTGCAGTGCGTTGGACTAAGGCTCTATACAAATACCATAAAAACTAACCAGTCAGAAAAGTCACTCACCCTCTCAAACTCCACATGCACACTTTACTAATCAAATCACTAGCCAATGGTTAGTCGAGCGTGCACATTTTGAGGCCTTCTTTACAAGTTCCCAGCAACACAAATTCACATGCTAGCCCAGACATTCCTGGATTGTAATGCATCGCACATTTGATAATACATGTTATGTGCTTGCTAATGTTAGGATGCAAGTTGAAGTACTATGTTTGCATTTTGCAATTTAAGTGCATTTTTATATCTTAGCTTTTAAAATATTCAGGGATTTGAAATCAATTTTTTCCTAAGGCAAAATTCTGATGAAAACCATCATAATTGCTGTAAAATGCAAGTTAAGTTAGATTTGCATTGAAGCAAATGGATGTTAATTTCGATCAGAAATTAGCACACTCCCAGAAGGGTGCCTGCCCAATAATGGATGAGAATAAGTGGTGAGCAAATTTGAGGGCGCGACTGAAGTGAGCCATAGACCCAGGACAAAAATATACACAAGTTGACTTACAAAGTTAACATTTACAAGGGCAGGTGTGGCAGTGGCTTCAAACTAAACAGTACTGTACAAATATACAAAAATCACATTCTGTGGATGGAGTGGTGATAGGATTGGGTATGGGGAAAAGAGATTTACAGTCTGGCTGCCTTTGATTGTGATGGGCAGCTAATACAAATGAAGATGTGTGATTAAGGAGAATGTTGAGGCAAGAGGTGGCACAGGAGGTGCATGGGAGAGGGAGGGTAAGCAGAGGAAAGGAGGTAACAAGGTGAGAAGGCTGATAGTTCCTAATCCAGTGTGGGGGTGTCAGGATTGTGAGTTACAGGGGATGTTAAGGAGCAACAACCAGGTAGGAGGGGGAAGAAGGGGGGGGGGGCAAGCTACAGCTAATCATTTGAAAAACCTGATGTCCTGGTTGGTGAGAAGGAGAGAGCACACCAGTAGAAAAGGGCAGAGGTCAAAAGGAGGCGTATAGAACTGTCCATGGCACATAATATTTCATTATATTATCACATAGTATGCTGCTTTAGAAACGACTTGAAACCTTTCTTCCAAACCAATAAATAAAAGAAGGTTGCTCCTTAGCTCCCTAGGTCAGCTCTTTGAAGGGAATCGACCCCCTCATTTCGAACAATGCAAAAGCGCTTTCAGTTTACAGGAAATACAGATTCTCATACGTTCAGCTGCGACACTGGTGTTCCCATCCACAAATCCGCCTGTCAGCTGCCCGAGAGTTGGACCCCATGGAGCCGACACTCGCAGACCCCCCCCCCCCCAGATCGAGGACAAATCGACGATTTACAAATTGTTGCAGCCTAACTCGCTCATCACCAGACCGACCTACATGACACAATGGGAAGCGGACCTAAACCACCCGATCGAGGATCACACATGCAGTGACATTTGGTCTCGCACCCGATCTACCTCGCTCTGCATCACCAATCGAGAGTGCGCCCACAAACTGCTACTGAGATGGTACTATCCACCACTCCAATTGCATCGCATCAATCAATCCTTAGACCCCCCCATTGCTGGCGTCAATGTGGCTCCCTGGGTTCGTTTATGCATATGTGGTGGTCGTGCCCAGTGGTGATGGAATTCTGGTCCCAATGCATCCTGGAAATCTCAAATATAACAGGGATCACACTGCCCCAGGAACCGGAATCAATCTTACTGGAAGCCCCGATCCCAGGCTTATACCCAAGATCGGGCAGGACGGCAACCCTATTGACTCAGCTGCTGTTGGCTGCCAAGATAACGGTGGCTCGAACATGGAAATCTCCGGGGGGTCCATTGATGATCCTGTGGTGGCTAAAACTCTGGAACATTTTTATTGCAGAGAAAATCACAGCAGCGAGTAGGGGCTTGCTTCACCGCTTCATGAACATTTGGTCACCACTGGTGGACTACGACGAGAGGTACCCAGCTCTAACATACAAGCCGCGGGCGATAGAAAACTCCCTAGCGGCCGAGCACCTAGCCCTGGCGCAAAGAGACGAGGAGCGGGAGATGGGTCGAGACCGAGGGAATAGTGACCCAAGTGCTTGATAAACAGCTATGTATTGTTTGTTATAATGTACGTTCTCCAGTGTATCACCAAAATAAACACATTTAAAAAAATAAATAAAAGGGTTGCTAAAAAACGTTGGATTGTTAAAAATCAAAATATAGTTAAGGCTGTGGCACCCATTTTTCGGAAACCCTGCATAATCTTCTGGATGAAAGAAGCGAATTCTCTCTAAGTCTTACACGTTTTGCAGAACACATGCGAACAGTCAAGTTTGGAGAAAGAGGAAGCACCAGATTCTGGGATTGCTCGGCTTTTTTTCTTTACAGTTTTATTTTTCCAAGCTATCAATTTCAAAGGGTGTAAATCACAATATACTAGACTCTTAAATGGATCCCCAATATCTTTGCCTTTTTTTGGGGCAACTTGGAACAAACCTGAAAAGACACTAAGGTTCACACTGAAATACCCAATTTCATTTGGGCATAGGGTGCACCCATGAGCTTTGCAAATACAACATTAAGATACCAACCTGGAGGAGGTTTGGCAATGGGGGGCTGAGGGGAGGGGGTAAAGTCTCTACTCATTTCATGAAAGCCTTACTTTCCACCAGGACATCTGGTTTTGTGAAGTGGTGTACGCGGACACAGCCTGAACCTTAGAGTTAAATAATAGGCCAGAGTCTAGTAAGTAGAGCATGACTATCTGGCGACAACAGGTGAGTGGCAGCAGGCCGCGGACCCCTCCAGAACATTGTTGGTGACCATTTTTGGGCCAAAGTAGTAATTTGGTTCCCCCCACCCTCCCAAGCACCATCCACGCTCTGTGCGTCCCTGTCCCCATTCCCTACCTCACAGCCTTCCATTCCTCCCACCTCCCCTGATTGACTGTGCAAACATCCACAGCAGAGACCTTGCCTCGCCGCCACTTTATCTGGCGACTGCAGGAGTGTGGCAGCAGGCCCCCGACCCCTCCAGAACATTGTTGGTGACCAAGTAACTTGGTGCCCCCAAGCGCCATCCACGGCCCTGGTCCCTCTTCCCTACCTCACATAGCTCATCATGCCTCCCACCTCTCCTGATGGCTGACACTGCAGCCTCTCCTAGTCTTCTGATTGGTGGAAGGAAACCAAGACATTCACCGAGGGCAGCCCCCTGCAGTGAAGCACCCATGAGAAAGGACAGCCCAAAGATGTGTCTGCAGTAGTCAGCGGTGGAAGCAATGGTTCGCGTTTAAAAGTAGCAGAAATCTAAAGACCATTTGGCACATACATACCCAACAGAGAAACCCAACACATTCCAATCCACACTCTGGCTTCTCCCACCCTTAGTCTGAAACTACTGCTGTGTGAAAGTGTTCAGTATGCCACCTTACACAAAATCAGAAAGAAGTATCCCTCAACAGCACCATTTGAAAATACAGAACTTTCTCAAATTGTTTGACCAAATGCTTGTATCTGCTTAGATTCACATGCTGTGCATAGGCCGACATCTAGTGGAAGCTGCGGAGTATTACAGTTTGTTTTTCGAAACTCGAAAATGGGCGTCGACACAGGCGTGCCAGTAATACTATCCCTAGTGTGACGTCCACTGTACCCAAGATCCCTCACGCGTCTGGGATCTTCAGATTGTATTTTTTCTGACATGAGGAAGCATGAGGAGTAGCGTGAGTACAGATAATCCAAGCAGATAGACAGAAAGGTAAGACTACAAGCAATCATGCGCCTTCTCTCGGAGGGGAGGAAGGGTGGGTCGCATGTGAATCTAAGCAGATACAAGCATCAGAAATACGATTACGGTGAGTAATGTATCCCTTCTGAGGCTTGTGGAATCTGCTTAGATCACATGCTGTGCATAGATTAGCGAGCAGTACCCGAAGAAGGAGGTGGGATGTGAGAAGGGTCATGAGCAAACAGGTGTCTTAGAACCGCTTGTCCCACTTGTGTATCTGTCTTGGAATGAGTGTCAATGCAGTAATGCTGAGTAAAAGTGTGAATGGAGCTCCAAGTAGCTGCTTTGCAAATGGTGTCGAGGGGAACATTTGCAATGAAAGCCAGAGTGGCACCAATGCCTCTAGTAGAATGGGCCCCTGGCGTAAAAGGCAGAGTTATTTCAGAAAGGAAAGAGTAACAGCTGTATACAGTTGATAATCCACTTCGAGATCGCGCCTTTAGAGACGCGATCCCCCTCTCTGCCTGTAGCTACGGAGACAAACAGTTGATCTGTTTTTCTTAGCGGTCTGGTCTTATTTACATAGTAGAGGACCGCCCTACGCACATCAAGGGTGTGTAGTTTCACCTCAGCCGAACTTTGCGGGTTCTGGAAGAAAGCCGGAAGCTCGATGGACTGGTTTACATGGAATTTAGATATAACTTTAGGTGAGAACCTAGGGTGTGCGCGTAAAACCAGTTTGTCTTTGTGGATAATAAAGAAAGGATCTTGCACTGACAGAGCCTGAATTTCACTGACCCTTCTTATGGAGGTAATGGCTACTAAGAAGGCCGTTTTATAAGTCAGGTGTTTGAGACTACTTTTATGCATGGGTTCGAAAGGGGGCCCCCATGAGCTTAGCTAGCACCACATTGAGGTCCCATCCTGGCGGTGGGTTCGAAATAGGAGGGTGAAGTCTCTTTACTCCTTCCATAAAGGCTTTAACTACTGGTACTCTCCACCACGATACCTTGTTATGGGATGTGGTGTAAGCCGAGAGGGCTGCCAGGTGTACTTTCAGAGAGTTAAAAACCAACCCTGCATCCAGCAGGTGGAGCATGTATGTTACCACGTTGGAAGGAGTGCCAACAGGGTTGATTTGTTTATTCTGGCACCAAATAACGAATCTTTTCCACTTGTCAAAGTAACAGTGCCTTGTGTTTGGTTTCCTGGATTCTTTTAGGATGTCCATACACCTTTGTGGTAAATTGAGATGGCCAAACTCTATGACCTCAGGAACCATGCTGCTAGGTTCATTGAGTTGGGTTCCTGGTGCACTGTTAGACCTTGTTGCTGGGACAGTAGGTTGTACCAGGCTGGGAGTTTGATGGGCTCGCACAGCGCCATCCTGCGTAGGTGTGGAAACCATGGTTGTCTCGCCCACATGGGAGCAACTAGGATGAGCGTTATCGATTCCTTGTTCATCTTGTACACCACCTTTCTGGGGAGGGGTTGGTGGAAAAGCGTATGCAAACATCCCTGACCAGTTCATCCACAGGGCGTTCCCCTGGGAGTCTGGCTGGGGGAACCTGGATGCAAATCCTGGGCATTGTTTGTTTTCGCTTGTGGCGAATAGGTCTATAGTGGGGAAACCCCACAGAGAAGAGATCTTCTACGATATCTCTGTGAAGGACCCATTCGTGTTCTTTTGGGAGGGAGTCTCTGCTTAGGGCATCTGCTAGGGAATTGAGCTCCCCTGGAACATGTTGTGATGACAGGAAGATGTTCCGTCTGAGTGCCCATATCCAGATTTTCTGGGCAAGCTTGGACAGATTTGGCGAACGAGTCCCTCCTTGTTTGTTCAGATAGAACATGGCTATCGTGCTGTCCGTCTGGATCTGCACCGACAAGTTTAGCAGATGGGGCTCGAACGCCCGAAGCGCTCGGAATACTGCCAGAAGCTCTAGCAGGTTGATGTGGTTCTTGGCTACTGAGTGAGACCAGAGACCCTGAGCTGTGTGGTGGAGATGGTGAGCTCCCCACCCTGTCAGGCATGCATCTGTAGTCACCACTGCTTGTACTTCGGGATCGTAAAAGGGTTTTCCCCGTGCGAGATTCTCTCTTGTCCACCAGTGTAAGCTCTGTACGAGTGTTGGCGAAACGACCACTAGATCGTCCCACTGACCACTTGCCTGAGACCACTGTTTCGCCAACCATTCCTGCATGGGACGCATGCGCAGACGCGCGTGGGGGACCAGGTAAATGCATGACGCCATCATGCCCAGTAACCGCATTGCTTTGCGTACCGTTATTTGTTGACCTGACTGATAATGTGGAATTTGCAGTAGTATATTCCGAATTCTCTCTTCCGAAGGGAAGGTCAACCCTTTCTGAGTATCTAGGATTGCTCCTAGGAACTGTTTTGAGGTGCTTGGCACCAGACTTGACTTCTTCTCGTTGATAGAGAAGCCTAATTCGTGGAGGAGGTCGATAGTCCTCTGAATGTTTGACCTGCAAATTCCTGGGGTCTCCCCCGTTATGAGCCAGTCGTCCAGATAAGGGTACACTGGGATTGCCTCCCTGCGTAGGTGTGCAGCTGCCACCGCCAGTACCTTGGTGAATACCCTTGGTGCTGAAGCTATCCCGAAGGGCAGTACCTTGAATTGGTAGTGGCGACTGTCCACCTTGAAGCGCAAGTACTTTCTGTGCGCTGGGAGCATGGAAATATGAAAATAAGCATCTTTCATATCCAAGGTTGCCATGTAATCCCCCTTTTTTAGGAGGGGGATTACCTCTTGTAGCGTGGTCATACGGAATTTTTGGGGCTTGACATACTTGTTGGCAGGCCTTAAGTCCAATACTGGGCGCATTGTCAAATCTTTCTTTGGCACAAGGAAGTAAGTTGAATAGATACCCTTGTTTACCTGGTGTCCCGAGACGAGTTCTATCGCGTCCTTTTCTAGCAGAATGGCGATCTCCTCGAGAAGGATCTTCTGATGTTCTAAGGAGTGTATTCTTTGTCGTGGAGGGTGGTTCCGGGGACGCTGCAGTAATTCTATACAATATCCTGCGGACACTGTTGACAGCACCCATCTGTCTGAGGTGATCCCTTCCCAAGCCTGGGTGAAGTTGGAAATGCGTCCCCCTACTGGGGTTGCGTGAGAAGGGACCCTGAACTGAGCGTCACTGCTTTGGCGGAGGCGTGCCACCTCCCTTGTTGGGGCTGCCTCTGCCTCTTCCACGACCTCTCTTGTTACCTTTACTGTAACTTTGGGTAGACTGCTGGTTATTATTCCATTGTGTACCCTGTCCTTGGGCATAGTTGCCTCTTTGTGAATTTTGGCCGCGTGGGCGACGAAAATTACTGTTCCCCCTCTGGTTCGGGGGTTTGTTGGTAAGCTGGCCAAGGGATTTGAGAGTCTCGTACTCGTCCTTGGCATTTTTAAGTGCGTCTTCGACCGCTTTCCCAAACAATAGATCGGGTTCCACCGGCTTGTCTATTAATGACGCCTGTGTTTCTGTCTTGAACCCCGACTGCCGCAACCACGCATGTCTCTTGATAACAGTACCTTCTGCTATCAATCTTCCTGCGTTGTCTGCAGCGTCGAAAGTTGCTTTTAAAATGCAACCAGACACGGCTCTCCCTTCTGCCGAGATCCGAGCCAACTGGCCCTTTAATGGTTCAGGAGGAGAGGCTATGAGCGCCGCGACCTCTTCCCATTGATGGCAGTTGTAACTTGCCAACAGGGTGGTGGAGTTAGCAATCCTTGCTTGGTAGGCGGACGTTGAGGCTACCTTCCTGCCAAACCCGTATAGTCTTTTGCTCTCCTTGTCGGGAGGAGCTTCTGACGACGATAAGGGTGTCCCAGCCCTCTTCCGAGTGTTGGTGACCACTAGGGAGTCTGGTTTAAGATGACCGCTTATATAAAGAGGGTCAGACTGGGCTGCCCGAAAAAGTTTTTCGACTCTGGGGTTGACGGCTCTGGTGAGGTTAGGATTCACCAGGGATGGATCTATTCTACGTTGGATGGATTTAAGGATAGGGATGGTCTGAGCGACCGGCCTCCTCTCTCCCACCAACTCTTCTGCGAAGTCCCTTTCCTCCTGTACACCGTGGGTGTCGATGTGAAAATGTTCTGCTGCGCGAGCGAGAACTTCATTAAGGAGGGGTTGGTTATCAACTGGCGAGTCGGTAACTGGGGCTTCGCTCTCTACCGGGGAATCTACTCTGTAAATTTCCTCATCTTCTACCTCCTCCAGGTCCTCATCCTCCGCATAGTATTCAGACCCGGTTCGTTCCTCCATAATTGAAAACTCCTGGTCCCCTTCAGGGAAAGGTTGTCCTTGGTATCTGGGGTGAGAAGTAGAGTATGGAGTAGAGTAAGGCTGCACCTCGAAGGGGTCAGGTCTTTCGACCCGGGCCTTTTTACTTAGGGGGATAGGATCAGAGGAGCCTGAGGGTGTGGCCCCTTGAGGGTCATACGAAAGGAAATGCTCTGGGTTTTTGTCATAAAAATCCGCTAAGGAAGACATTCTTGACATGACCCTGTCTATGTCCTCACTGGACCATTCTTTGGAACAGGGTATGAGTTTAGTAGGCAACTTAGAGGATTTATCAAGGGTACCCTTGCTGGATGTTGCTGTCCCAGTAGATTTATGTTTATCTGTCTGCTTGGGGTGGAAGGATGGTCTTACAGGAGTGGAAGGCTGAGCTTTCCGCTGTTTCCCTCCCTCCCCGTGCGTGGAAAAATGTTTTCCCTGCCCCTTAGAGGCCCCAGAGACCTTCGACGCCTGGCGCCGAGGGTCTGGAGAGGTATTTTGTTTCGAGCGTGGGGCCTCGCTGGTGTTAACTGCGCTCTCGGTCTCTTGGAGCGCGGCCTGGGGGTGGAAGTCGTCTTCGTCTTCTGACGATGGAACTTCCGTTAATCTAGGGAGCGAGGCACTCTTGGCAAGAGTGGATGATTGCCTTGCGTCATGAGGCGATCTCGATCGAGAGCGCCCAGAGGACACCGAGTCGGACCGTTCTATCCGTGCCTCTTTCCGAGAAGTCGACGTCGTCGAGGTTCGGTTGGACTTAGTGTGCTTAGTGTGTGTAGGTGTAGCGCTTGCGTCGCCGGGGGTCTTCCCCATAGCCACCCTGCCGGGCAACCTTCCGAGGTCGGGGACCTGCGCTCGGCAGTCTTTCGACGACGTAATGCCCTCGCCGTCCGAAAGTACTGCGTCGCTGAAGGCGCCCTCCGCTGCCATGGCTGCCTGCCTGGCGTGGTGGGCCCAACGCTTTGTCGAACGGTCCTTAAGTGTCTTAGGTTTAAACCTACTACACGCTCTGCAGTTCGCTTCGGGGTGGTCCCTCGGCAAGCAGAGATTGCACGTGGCGTGCCCGTCGACCCAAGGGTATTTGCGATTGCACTTGGGGCAGAATTGGAAAGGGGTACCCTCCATACGCACCTTGAGGCAGCGGGCTGATAAGTGTAGGAAATATATAAGGTGTACCTATATACCAAGAGTGAAGAGTATGTACCACCCCCCACTCTCCCTACTTGCAGGGCCGAGGCCAGCGGCCTACTAGGCCCAGATCCGTCGTGCAGCAGCCGACGGTCGATGTCTTCTCCAGCCGTCGTCGAGATCGATGGTCGACGTTGGGGTGGGGAAGGATGTCAATAAATAATTTTAAATTGCAATATAATAGCAAAAGTATGGCTAAGGCCAGGGGACTCCGCAAGATGCTTCCGACCAGTATGGCGGAAAAAAACAATCTGAGGATCCCAGACGCGTGAGGGATCTTGGGTACAGTGGACGTCACACTAGGGATAGTATTACTGGCACGCCTGTGTCGACGCCCATTTTCGAGTTTCGAAAAACAAACTGTAATACTCTGCAGCTTCCACTAGATGTCGGCCTATGCACAGCATGTGATCTAAGCAGATTCCACAAGCCTCAGAAATATATATATATATATATATATATATATATATATATATATATATATATATATATATATATATATATATATATATATATATATATGTGTGTGTGTGTAAAAGCAAACGCGAGGTCAGGTAAAGGATTTGCGAGCACAGGTCCTGCCTCAAAAACACAATGGAGGACAAACCAATAGTGGCCCACTTCGTTCAAAAGCAACACAAACACACAGAACTGAGATGGTGCGTTATCCAAACCAGTGATGCCAAAGCCAGAGGGGAGGAGGGGGGGGAGATTTAGAACTGAGAAAAGTAAAGCAAAAATTGATACACCTCGGTTTGAATGTGTCCATAGAGTGGAATTTGTTTTTCTGAAAGTAGACCCTAATGCGAAACTAACCTCCAAAGGAGAGTGACCTGTGTTTTGTTTTGCAATTTTGTTGTTCAACTTGGTTATGCTAGAAGCACTGCTAGAAGCACTTTAAGTGGTAAATGTGAAAGATCAAACTAAGATGTGTCCTTTGACCTACTACGTAACAAAGCACACAATGGTTCATGGAATGTTAACTGCCAGTTATGCTTTAATCAGTGGCAGCGTTTGCAAAAAACTGAATTTAATGACCAACTGTCGCACCTTACAAAACACAGGCTGGGGCCCAACACAATTGTAGTACTGCATTCAGTAACGAATCCCCACACTATGAGAAGAGGAGAGACATGTCACGCACCCTCAATACATTGGGCGGGTGCAGCAGTAGACACTACTCCCTTTAATCCCATGAGACGGCACTAATCGCGCGCATGATTCACGGTTGCGTAGATACGACCGAAGTGCATACAAGAACACGCATGAGCACAGTCATTGACACAGCGAGCTGCAGCCCAAAGCGCCGCATCAGAGCAGTCTCCAGTCTACACGGTAGAGACGCTAAGCAGGCACAAGAGGGAGCACTCTATATACCAGGTTTAGCAACTCATGGTGTTGAGCCTCACACACCATTTTTGTCACGTAGCTACCAAGCACGTACACAGCTCTGGGCAGATCAGAGTAACGGATCTAATGTAAATGTAACTACCACTGCCAATATGGTTTTTCTCACGAAATGGACTGCCTATAGCTCATTCGAGAGACTCACGTTACGGGCACAAGTAGTTTTCCACCACCGCCATAAATGGCTTTCTATGCACATAAAATAGAGGTTTTTGACAATACAGCCAGATAATTATCTTCTACTGCTACCTAGAAGAAGACCAGACACTAGTCATACAGGATCCAGTAATAGAAAGCGCACAGAAGGCGCCTTAAGTGAAGAACTCGATAATTCTTCTCCACACCTGTGACACTGGAAAGCAATGGCTCAGGTAGGATCATGTACAGCAAACTGCTCAGGCACCACTGTCCCTGTAGAGATACACCCACGTTCTAATTTTAACCTTCTTACCTTTAGATGTTCCAACTTTGGGATACATCAGTGACACTACTCAGTCCACTTCAACAGTCCTGAAGAGGGCACTAGGATACCAGCCACCCACTATGTGCCAGAAACACATTTAGTGTCCAGTAGACGGATGTTAGGTCATGACGACCACATTTTAAGTCACTTTTCGTACTAACCCACACTGTGCAAAAAACTGAAAGCAAAGAGTCAATGTATGAGGTTTTTTAGATGCCTTACAGTGTATATCCCCGGCAACTACGGGCGGGAAAAAGGTTTTGATAATAGCCCTGTTATGCTATTTTTAAATCACAGGAAAAATTTAAATTGTCAATGTGTTACATGCATATTGGGTGCTCTCGTACAGACCACATGCGATTTGTTAAACGTGTGCTGGTCCATTCCCGGCAAGTGTCAAATAGGTATGTCCCCGTTTTCCTAAAATTGTTATATTCCCTCAGGACATAGGCCCCCCCTTCATCAAAAAAAGAAAACCCCTATATATTGCAAACGTACAGTACAGCCAATCACACACCCACCACAACCTACTGACATCACAAGTACTGCTTACAGACAAACTAGACCCACAAGTGCAGACATTTTGTAAAAACAAATCTAAATGAAATGCACATCTAGTATATAACTTCAAAGCACTAGAACATACTTCTCATTCTAAAACACAATTTACTATGTTTTTATTTTTTAGTTTCGTAAGAAACTAAAAAAATATTCATAAAATCACATTACATTTTAAACACCAAATCTAAAACATCTACTATCATGATACATAACGCAATATATAAAACATTCTTTTACTACTATTTTACTAAGTGTACAATTTCCACAGAATGATTTCCATCTTGAATGGTAACTGTACCATATACCAGTACATCTGATCTAACATTCTTAAAAACACTGCAAAACTCATAATATAGAATATAATCTATACTATTAAAATCTGAGACACAACTAAAAACAATAAACTAGTGTAGTTCCAACTTCAGTTTAATTCTACTGGGTTGAGATGCATGCAACGTTGCATCTGGTAACAGTCTCTTTTTGGCAATTTCCCACAACTGGTAACCTTTTGGTTGTCTGTATTCAGACAATATACCCAAAAATAGAATTACTCTTGAGTAGTCGTAGACACAAAGGATCATAATTGAGTCAGACAAGTATTGCCCGTGGTCACACATTCAGTCAAGATATGCCTTGGTGTCTCAATATATTCAGGTATTTTACAGAGACAGCAATATATTTCACTTAGGTGAATGCCCAATTCTAGACCCACTAAAGCCAGTACTTGGAGCTGATTTGTCCGCAGCCTCAACCTAAAGGCACAGACCTTCAAACATGGGCATGGTCTGATATACAATTGCAGTTTAAGATAACTATGAGATACCCCCTCCATAGAGATATGGCTACTCGGGTTCTCCACATGTAATTGTCCACCTAGTCCCATTGCTTTATTTTTAAAATGTTTGCAATTACAAGTTGCAGTGTCATAGGAAGAGCCCCTGGAAAACTGGCTGCCAACCTATGATCAAAAAGGGCGTTAACCAAACATTCAAAACTGTCTTTTGAAGATATGGCAGCTGCCATTTTGGAAGTAAAAAGGTTTGACACATTCACTACATAGTAGAAATTCAGCCCAAGAGTCCAAAAAGATGTGTTTTGGGTGGGAATTCACTTAGCGATGGGTGAGAGATCCATAAGCCACACTCCATAAATCCGCCCTCATGTCAACCTGCAATGAAAAGCATTACAAACCTACATTAAAAGCCTCCATTTCAAACTCTCAAAGTCTTATTTTAATGACAATAGTCAGCTTTATAGGTAGCGTTTTCAGCACCACCTACTTATCTGGGGCGTGTGGTCTCCAGGGTTGGTTAGTTTTCTGGTATTGGGTTAAAACCAATGTCCTCCGACACTCCGTGGCTTGTGCTTCAATGCAGTTAGAATTTTGGTAAAGCATGCTATAGCCCGAGGGCATTGAGGCGCAATTATATTCCAAGGGCAGGTTCCCTCCTTGGTTGTTTACGTCCCTGGTCAAATCTTCCAACAGTGGCATCTGCCTTGCTATGGTTGTGCTATGCCTCCATTTTGGATTTTTGATAAGTTCCAGGGGCGGTTGACCTCCGGGGTGGCTTTATTTCCTTTGATCAGTGGTAGGGCAGTGTGCTGCAAAGTGGGGTCTGCCTTGCTGTGGTTGAAGCCTTGGATTGCAGTATATGCCAGGGGCGGGGCCCTCCAAGGTTGGTTTCTTTCCTTGTCTCGGCTTAAGTCGTTATGCTCAGACCCACAGAAGTGTCTGTTGTTGTGCCTCTCAGTTTTGGGTTTAGGATATGTTCCAAAGGCAGATTTTGTGTTGGTTACTTTCTCAGGTTAGGCGCTCCGATCCACATGGCATCTGCTGTGGTGTGGTGCCATTTGGTGTTGTAGAGACTGGTGCCCTCCTGGTGTTGGTAGAGACTGGTGCCCTCCTGGTGTTGGGTTAAGTTGTTGTATTGCAAAACAGTGACATCAACCACGTTGGTAGAGAGTCAAATTCAAGTTTGTCTACGCTCAAGGCTAAATACAAAGCAAAGTTATCTTGATTATTACAGTTAGAGTCTGGCTGAATGCAGTACAAATTCAAGTGTGGCTAAACTAAGCAGCAATGTTACCTCGTCGGTATTAGTGTGGCCAACTTCATTATCTAGCCCAGTTGTAGAGTGGCAAAGTTCAAAAGCATTGTTGCCTAATTTGGTACGTTTGTGGTGTAGTTGTTCAAAGGTCGGCAGGACTCTGCATAGGGGCAAGATTCAAAGGGCAGCAGGCCTCAGCACAATTTCAGAGCGCAACAAGACTCAATACATTGGCAAAAACGTTAAAGGGCAGCAACAGGCATACTTCAGAGCACAGAAGGAATATAAACAGTGGCAAGCTTCAGAGCACAATACTCAGTGGCAGAATGCAAAGGGCAAGTAGTGGTAGGATCTGGTGAGCACAACACTGGCTGTGCACTAACGTTCTTACCACCTTACCTGAAGGTTGCTGTAGGCTGCTTTTCAAGGCATCCAGGCAAACAGATGTAGGTGCAGGTGCCCTTTGTCTCGGCCCTTACCCAGCTGCTTGGGCAAGGCTGCCATGGGGCTCTCGCTAAAAGCAGAGTGTCCTGGAAGCTACAGCGCCTTGGTGCCATCAGGTCTTTGTTGCACTTTATAAATCCCCATACAATACATCCAATTCGGGAGGGGGGAGGGGGGGCTTGGGGGCACGGATGCCCAACAATGAGCACAGGCAGCGTGCTGAAAAGTTAGCAAGGTACTGTGAGCCACAGCAGTCACAGGCCTTACCAGCTGCCTGGAAGGAGGGTCTTTTCGTTCACTCGAGTAACGCTGCAAAAGCAAGTATGAACCATTCTAGAAACTGGAGGGGTTGTGGGTGAAAGTGGGAGAAAATACAATCCAGTTGGAGCAAGCACATTTGGCAACAAAGATGGGATTTTTTTTTTTAAGCGTGAAACAACCAGCATAAACATTAAGAGACGAGCTCAATATTGAGGTCAACTGGCAATCCTATCACCAGTTCACACAAAAAGGTTCTTATGCAAGACCGTATTCTTAACAGAACCTTTTAAAATATTTAAATAGCAAACGGTTGAGTTTCCTAGAACAGCCCTGTAACCTCCCGCAATGGCGTACACAGTTTTAAACCTGCAAGTTGACATGTAGGGGTCCAGCGCACAATATTGTGCAAATCCAAGGGCGACTAAAATCTGTCACTCCATGCTGCCTTACCACGGTAATTCTGGTAGCAGTTCCTGGACTGGTTAATGTTTGGGAAGCGGGCATCGAAGGGTGCAGTTCTGAAGTTGTCAATCTTGTTGCGCATTTCGTCTGCCATTTTTTAACCTAAAACGACAATTGCAGAATATTACTTTAGAATTAGAACAGCTGCATGATAGAAATCAATTGGAAACAGGGTAGTGTTGTGCATTTACAGTCACATTATTGCACATCAAAATAATTAGAGCCATGGCAAGAAGGCATTACTCTTTTTTTTTTTTAAGTCTTTTGTACCGAGACGCAATGCCATTTTTATTTTATGTGGACAGACCCTTGAAAACGGATCATTGTAGACTTGCACGGCAACCAATAGCCTTGCCTGGTGTGAATTTGCACACAATTGAGTATAAGAGTTGAAAGCAGTGACACTGCTGCATTTGTTATGCGGATCAAATCTATTGCAATGGGTTGCTTGTAAATGTGTGCGTCACTTGTCAAGAGACCATGCGTGGCAGCACAATATACTGTGCGTTCGTAAATTAAGATCAGTGCTGTGGCAACTTCTTGATGTAGCGGAGAAATATATGCTTCTCTTGCTCTGCACCCCTACACAGGAATGAAAGGCTGATACTATCGAGGTGATCCGTGCTATTAATTGTTTGTGAAGTGCTAGCAGCAGTTACCGTCTGCTCTACACATTGCAAATCGATCTATTCGAATAAATAAAATAAAGAAATACAATCGGCTAAGGATTGTGCAAAACAGTCTGAAAGCTCTGTAATAACATTATTGCTCAGGAAATTGGTACTGTATTTCACTTGGGAAGGACAAGAGACTGAAAAAAAGCCCCTCAGGATTCAAAGCAGCAGGCCAAGGGTTACCAGGATGAAGGTCTGCGGTGGCTCCCTTAGTCCATTTTGCTTCAATGCCCATTTTAACATGTAGTGTTCTTGCATGGTAAGCTTCTCTAAATGCAGGTTGTAATTAGTAGTCTTAATCATTCCAGGCGGCAAAGACCATATGGCATTTCGATACCACATATAGGCTTCCAAGAAAAACAATCATACAACCCCCCCACCCCCGCCCCTCCAAAGCATCATGTAGCATTCAAAGCCCTTCCTTCCACTCACTGCCTCCATACAGCATGGTACTCAAATGGGTTTGATATATACATATATACACACACAGCTTTTCTAGATGGCCTCGGCATAATTCAAACGTTAAACATGTCAGTCAACAACCGGTTTCAGAATTTTGGGCCCACAGAACAGTTTGGTGTCCTTAAACAAAAAAGCAGTTAACCCAAACAGCACAAAAGTAGTCAGCAGGCCCATCTTTCTTAAAGACTCCTCGGGAGCGGTAATCCTCACCCCAGGGCAATGGTCTTTAACCCTAGTTGAAGCTGGTATTCTCCAAGTCCCCCTCAGGGTAAAGTCATGTAGCTCCACCTACAGAGTTCCAAAACCCAAACGTCCCCCAAATATGCGATTAGAAGAATAGCTTCCTGGAATATATTAGGGAAAAGAGGTGAAATCTCAAGCATTTGGGGGTTAATCTTCTTACTTATGCAAGAAAAAACATTGTACAAGTTTGCCCGTAATATGCCTCTGGGGTACAAAGTCTCCCTGGGGCACTAGCAAGAATAGAGTAATCACTGTGTGTCCGAACTTTAGAGGGCTTTTCCACAGTTGAACAGCCAGGAGAAAAGCCTTCCATGACTAGCACACCACAGCCAGTTTCCCCACCAATAGAAGTGGCATGGCCGTTTTTATTGTTCCAATTTTGAACTGTAATAATGGCTGTTAGAAAAAGTATAATTACTTCTGCCTTGCCTGGGTGAGAGAAAAAGTATAATTACTTCTGCCTTGCCTGGGTGAGAGGGGTTGAGGCAATTCCCAATACAGCCCCTCTCTCACACACGCAAGGCCATAAATTAGTCATTTTTCTGATTTGTGAAGGGTGTTCAGTGGGTATATCGAAGGGGGGGCAGAAATACTGGTAAACTTTGCTCAGCGCCCCCCCCCCAAAATTCAAGGTCCCAGCTCAATGAGAGGTCAGCTTACATTTAACCTCTCCACCCAACTCTTCATCGTGATGCTCTACACCCAAGAGATTAGCATCCAACACGGTCACAGGCCAGGTATACCCTCTAGCTCCAAAATACCCTTTGAAATAAATCAGTTGCCCCCCAAATTGAGGTTCACTGGTGTGCTCCCAGAAGACCATTTAACACAAGCCTCAAATGTGGCACTGGTGACAAGCCATTGAGTAGTGATCTTTGACCCTGGGCAAATTGATAACTGATGGGGTGATAACTGAAATCAGGGGCTGGAGCAACCCACTAGGTCCCAAAAAGGTGGGTCCCTTGAGTTTTGCCTTTGGCAGAATCCCTTTGTGAAGCCTACCAAAACTCCAGTGTGTCTGCTGAGTCAGGAATTGAGGGAGGAGCCTGAAACTTCAGGCCTTCGAGGGTATGCCTGGCTGGAACCAATTTGAACTGGGCAGCTGGCTGTCCTGCAAGTAACAGCAAGTAGCACCCCTACATTAAATCTTCCAATCCTTTTGGCTTTGTTTCCCTCCAAAACCCAACTGAAGAACTCTCTTCTAGTAAGGAAAAGGCTACCTGAAATTATAATAGCTACTGTTGCTTTCTTGTTTAATAATGCCCTTTACATTCTTGAATGTACTTAACAGGGTTAATTAAGTGCTTTTACTTACCTGACAGATGTCACTTCGTGTGTGGAAAGGAAAAGTGCATTTACTCACCAGCTTCATTTCTCCTTATTATCCCGGTGACCGTTTGATGTTAGTGTATTCCTTTAGTTTCCAATTACCTTATATGTGTAAATATATAGAATAAAATAGAACTAAGCGTGTGCATGTTTCTTTGGATCCGTTATGTTTCTGTGTATTGATTTACAGCTCATTACTGCCTCCTCCTAAAATGAGCCTGGCTGCTCTGGCACTCTACCAACCCTGGGTAGTACAGGCCTATATTAGAAGTTTGGACCCCGATACGAACGAAGAGTTGAATCCCAATTGGACTACAAGAAGGTACATGCATTTAAAATGAAAAACAGATAAGTACAGTAAAGTCATGATTCAAATGAAGACGCAGAAGTATTCTGCTCATCGCTTTATATCTCCGAGTAGCAAACAAAAATGCTTTCAAACAAAAAATTAAAAACTCTATATAGTTTAAATTTAAATGCATGATGGACTGCTAACCCAATAATCCACCTTGTACTTATGCTGAGCATTGCTTCAATGCTCAGCATAACATCGTAAAGCTAGTCTAAACTGCCAACTGAACCACGATTGTTCAACTCTGTAGTGGTAGATTTCTTCCCCAACCTCTTTCGATGCTGCTGGCTTTGCTCCGAACCTGCAAGGGCAGACAGACCGTATTCTCAGTAATACTGGGCAGGCAATTGCAAGTTAGCTGCACCCTACCCTATTGCTAACCTAGCAATGCAGCTTATGGTTTCGCCGGTATACCTCACCTATTGCGCCTGCTTTCACACTGAGCGATGTGCAGGTGGGATAATACTGCCTTTGTGTCTTTAATAGATTCATGGCTTTCCTGTACATTAGTATGGAAAATTGGTATTCTATGTCAAGACGGAGGAATGCATTATGCTTGTTTAAAGCTTACTGCGAAATGAGGCTGCCAGGTCGATCAGTTTAAAATACTGAATCATTCGACCAGCCAGCAGGTTTAACAATTTATTTATATTTGTAAAGCGCACAAGCAGCCCGCAGGCATCAAGGCACAGTTGCAAAGATTGTCTTATATGCACATATTTATCTTAGTTACGCAGAAATAATTAGCTCTTGGTTACATTGAGCTTACAAAACGGTGTTGCATTAGTTACAAGTGGAGAAATTGGTACAGGAGAACGCACTAGCTTGTGGTTATAGAGTGCATCAGTCAGGCGAGCTGAAGGAGGGCTCAGGTGAACCGCAGGGTTTTGATTAGTTTCCTGAATGCCAGGTGAGATAGTGTTCCTAGCATGTGGAGGGAGGGCATTCCAGTGTGCTGCTGCCAGAACTGGAAAGCTAGATCCTCATGCTCACGCTCTTGTTTTAGGAACGTATATCCTGTTAGAATAGGCTGTTCAAATGGGTCTCTTAGGTTCTTGCTTAACAACCCTTTCCACCAGGTATTGGGGTGTCTGTTTGTGGAAGCATTTGAGAGTTATGGCCAGGGCTTTAAAAGCTATCCTCTCCATGAAGGAGAGCCAATGGACTTTGTGTCAGAGATGTGTTCCCTTTTGGAGATGCCAGTGGCTGCCCAAAGGGCGTTATTCTCGATGTAGTTGAGGTTTTTATTGGAAGTCCCTAGGAAAAGGGCATTACAATAGTCTAATCTTGATCCAGTTATTGCTCTTGCAATGCTAAGACAGTTAGGCTTCGATATGCTCTTACAGCATTAATGAGTTTGGAATGATATGCAGAGGTCGAGGCAATGGCATTGACCTGCCTGTTCATTGAGAGGTCCGAGTCTAGGTAGACTCCCAGGGTTTTTACAGTCTGCAGTACTGGGATTGACGAGTGGTCAATAGTAAAGGAGCTGTATTGTTTATCCAGCTTCTTAAGTGTGGCTGGTGAACCAATTATCAGACGCTCGGTTTTATCCTCATTGAGGCATAACCTGTTTTCTGCCATCCACGTTTGAATTGTGGAGTAGATTGACTCAAGGGTAGCCTTATCAGCTTCGTAGTCACCTGTAAGGGGAAATGAGGACCCGTGTGTCATCAGCATAGTTGGTATATATGATGTCCAGGATCTGAACAGTGTCCTGGTGAACAGTTTATAGAGAGTGGGGGAAATGCAGGAACCCTGAGGGACTCCACATTTGATGAGGTTTGGGTGTGCACAGGCTGAGTCGGAAAAGACTTTCATGACCCTTTCCTGAGGAAACTAGGTGATCCAAGCTATGGCTGTAGGGGAGAAGTTAGCGGCAGTGGAGAGGTGGTGACAAGAGTATTGTGATCCACCAGGTCGAAAGCTGCGGATAAATCCGGGAGCAGAAGGAGCGCGGGTTTGCCCGCATCTCTCAAGTCGTCCATTCGAGAGTCTACGAGAGCAGTTTGTGCTCTGCCCCGGGCGGAATCCTGACTGCCTGAGACCAAGCACCTTGTTGGTTTCCAAAAACTTCTGGATTTGCAAGTATGCTGTTTTGTCCAGAATTTTTAGGAGAAAAGGGACTGTCGTGATAGGTCTATAATTCCCTGGGGCAGTTGGGTCCAAGGTAGTTTTTTTTATGAGGGCGTACCCATGCTTCCTTGAGACTGGTGGGGACGCAGCCTGTTTGGAAGGATGCATTGATGAATGTAGTGAGAAAGGGGGCAAGCACAAGATTTAATAAGTTGAGCTGGTCGGGCATCCCCCTTGCAGGCGGATGGTTTGGTTGAATTCAGGAGAGCAATAACCTCTTGTTCGCTCATAGCATTAAACTCAAAGGATGGGGCGTTATTGCTGGTCATAGTCTGTGCCAAGGTTATCTGGTTACTAAGGGCTTGTTGATGGGCTAGAATTTTGTTCTGGAGCAAGGTAAATTAGTCCAGCATGGCTGTTTGGATTTGGTTGCACCACTTTTCATCCTTGTGGAGCGTTAGTGGGCGTTTCCAATTCCCTAAGATGGCAAAAATTTTCTTCGTATCATTTAGCATTTGCAATTCTTGAATTGAAGGAAGAGGCTTTTGCTGTAATGGTTGCCGTTTTGTATTCTTTAGATATGGTTTTGAGGGTAGACTTTGTGACATTGGGGGCTGCTTTCCAGTGGGAAAGTGCTGCCCTTTTCTTTGCTCTAAGGTTGGAAAACCAGGCAGTAGAGTACTTAGCTCGTTTGGCCTTTTTCAGGGCGAGAGGTGCAATAGCTTCCACTGCCTGAGAGATTGTGGTAAATGCTACAGCAAGAATTTCTGGGTCATTAGTGCTGGGGGCCTGGAGGCGCTACCAATAGGTAAGGCGTGAGCCTGTTGCCGGTTACTTCTGGCCCCAGCGGCAGGCAGTGGGGGGGGGGGAGGGGGCTTGTTTCAGTTGGTCCCTAGAGACCTTGATTTCAAACAAAACGGAGTGGTCGGACCAGGGGATGGGAGAGACATCAGCGATACTGATTGAGCAGCCATGGTGGGCAACCCAGTCTAGGGTGGAACCTTTGCTCTGGGTGGTTACTTCGATGGCCTGAGGGAAGCCTAGTGTGGATAGTGCTTTGCTGAGGGAGGCTGCCTGGGTATATGGGTTGTTGAAGCCCAGATTCAGGTCTCCTAGGAGAATGGATTGGGAGGTTTTCTTCAGATTGTCTGAGAGGGCATTTATTAATGTCCCTTTAAAGTCTAATACTAGGCCTAGCGGTCTGTAGATGATATGGCGCTCAAGGGTACAGTTGGCGAGACCCCAACTTTGAGGGGGAGGTAGTCACAGGTGGGGCCAAGAACCCCTTCCATCTGTAATGGCAATATGATTTTTAGCAATCAAAGCTACGCCTCCCCTTTATGGAGTAGGCGGTCCTGTATAAAGATATTGTAGCCTGCTGGGAAGGCCAGGCTGAGGGCTGGACCAGATGAGTCAGAGCCACGTTTCAGTAATTAAAAAGGTCAATGTCATCACTGAGGTGAAGATCATGATCAAGTGCATGTGCCGGGAGGGAACGTGCATTGATTAGTGCACATCTGAGGGGAGTAGATGGTGTGGCTTTTAGAGAGGGGCTAGGCCTAGGGCTACTCCTTTTGGGTGCTGTGGGCACTACAGGCTGTGCAGGAGTACATTTGGGCATATCAGGAGTACATTTGGGCTGATCATGTACAATAGGCAGAGCAGGCTGTGCAGGAATACATTTGGGCATGTCAGGTACAATAGGCAGAACAGGCTGAGCAGGAGTAAATTTGGATATATATTGCTGTGAGTGGTAAAGACTCGGGCAGCAGTGTTCTCTGTGTTACTAGAATTTGTCAGGGGTCAATGGCACCTGGTAGAGGGACTCTTGTGCGGTGACGTTACAGGCCATCACACGCTGCAGGGAGTGTTCATGGTGCTTAGTTTCTAAAAGGGAATTGTGGGGGTTTCAGAGTTTCTCTGGCTGGAAGTTTGGGATGCCGTGTGGGCTCCTGGGGTGTGGTACAAGGCATAGAAGGCCGTTGGGCAGTGGGGCTTCTTACCTCTGAACACCTCAGAGTGATCCAACAGGGTGACGGCATCCGGCAGCATCTGCAAGCAGCTGAGAGCTGCAGAGAGGGTGAATGTCCTACAAAGAAGCTCCTAGCGGAAGGCCTACGAGCTATTACCCCTTGAGCCAAGTGTGCACAACATTACCACTTGTTGCATGAATCATCTTACCCATCCGGCTAGGGTCTCGCTGCCTAGAAAGGCTCATTTAGTGCAATGAAAAACCAACTCTCTCCAGGTTGTCCGAGATTGTCAGTCTTTGCAGCTCCTGACCGGACAAAGTGTAGGCTGCGCTGGATAGGTCACCGTCTTTACTGCAGTCTTGGCCCTCCTTAGGATGGCACACACCTTCAGGGCAGCAACTCCTGCCATCATCTCTAGTGCACCGATATAAGACACATGCTTGTAAGACAACATAAGAGGATCACCACTTTAGCTGCCAGAGCCTTCCTGGACAGTTCGGCTTTATCTGGCAAGCATGAAGGATGACATTTATGTACCACAATAGTGTACACTTTGGAGTCAAGGTATTTCACCTCTTTGAGAAGGCTGAATACAAAGTGCTCCACTACAGGATTCATGGCTAGCTACAATTGCTAACCTGAATATGCCTTGCACTGCCAAGGAAGCCAGACAATTGACTACGTGAATTACAGAGTCACTAGAGGGACGCACATACCATGCCAAACACAAGCTACCCCATTTGGCCTAAGCGGCTCTGTATGACTGCCATTTTGGGGGCCCAGGACTAATCAACAGAGTCCCCTGATAAACCTGGCTTTTGTCAGGTAGCCCTGAAAACAACCCAAGCTCAGCGCTCCATGAAGGACAAGCGGATGTGGGAAACCAACCGATCCGTTAAGATGTCCTGTCAGTGCAGAAGGACTAGCAGGGCATTGGCCGATCTTTCGGGAAGACCAGGAACCACGCCTGCCCTTCTCCAGGCTGTTGTAACCATCACAAGCACGTTTCTATGGCTCTTGTGTCAGTGCCCTTGCAATCTTAGAGAGGGGGTTGAAGGTGTAGGATGTCCGTAAAACACAGGCTTCCAGGAACGAGCTCCGACCAGTACACAAATTGTGGAAATATGGTAGATCAATCTGGATGCAAAGAGATCCGTCCTGCATGGTCACATTAATTGATTCAATCTGGAAAACTGCCCTGTGTAACTACCAGTCGCTGAGGTACCTGGCGTCCGATCCGCCACTGTAGCCGGGCCTGAAGATGCTGTGGTCAGACCCAGATCCCCCTCCAGTCACAGGTAACAGGAATGTTTGGCTAGTCTAGCTAGCATCCTCGAATATGTGCCCCAGAGCAAACACTGAACTATCAGCTCCAAGCAATTGATGGAGCCTTTTTTGTGCAGCAACCATCTTCCCATGGTCGAGCGGTCTGCAGCAGGCAGAGACCTGAAAGATTGCTTTCCTGTTCCAGGGCTTCCAAATGTGTTCCTGAATGGGCCCTTCTAGGTGAAAACCCTCGTCTTTTGCTTGATCAGAAAAGAGGAAGTGTAGGAGCGTACAAGGCAGATTATGGGGCTCCAGTCCGTAGGATTGATAAGGAGAGTCACGCGAGGCTTCAGAGATGGGACAAGTTTAAACTTCAAAAGAGACAGGGAATTGTAGTTCTATGTTTTTATCGTTAGTAAGCATTTGTTATTGGCTGCTCCAGAAAATAAAGAAAAGAAGGCATAATACAAACCTCCAGCAATCTTGAGCTAAAAAATAAGGATAGGTCTCAATGTGTACTCACCACTAGCCATTGGCTAAATCATATTCTTGGCAAGTAAGACATTTTGTACTGCATGCATATGTAGAATTCCCTACCTAGTTTGCCAGACCAAATAGTTCCTGGATATCAACTCAAGCTTTTCAGTTGAAGAATAAGGGGCACATATGTAGCTTAGCATTGTGACGAAGAGCATGGGTCTAATAACTGCTGATGGCACCTGACCAGGAATAGAAGAGGCAAGCAGCCCAAAATGTGTGTGAGGAGGGCGGGGGGTGAAGGAGGAAAACTGAGAACCAGGGGGTCTTCAGGCACTATTCCCATAGTCGATTATCAGGGTAAGGGAGGTCACAGTGCTGCAAGTGGGGAAGTAATGTGGCAAGTCGCTCTGGGGCAGTAAGAGCAGGTGCGTCTCCCTGGCACACCTGTGAGTAGAATGTTTGTGCGAACACTCAAATGACCAATTAAGCCAATGGAATGCAAAGAATTGATGTTTGTATGTGCATTGAAAAACAAATAAACATCGGATGCATCCAAAGCATAGTAACATGAAAAAGGCATGTATTTAGCCTGATTAGATACTTTCTTTGCCCAGCCAACACGTCGAGCAAACTATCTTCTTTGGGCTGTGCTCAACATGTGTAATCAAAGCAATATATCAAAGCAAAAAGCACGAGGAAACACATTCTGCAATTAGTGCAAGGTTAATAATGCAGGTTAAAACATTGCTACATGAAAACAGGGGATCGAATGATCTAATGATATCCTAGTATCTTATGTTGTACACTCGACTAGTCCATGCTACATGGCAACTGTTGAAAGTCTCCAATTATAAGAATCTGAGGCGGGGTGCTTCCCATGCAATTAGGTGGGTGCGACCATAGGTTACATGATGCATTGCCATGTTGGGGCACGCTGGGTGGCAATTGTCCATTGTGTAGTAGTCGGAAACTGGTGGTTAAGTGTGCATGGCATGCAAGAGCATTAGGGAAATGGGAGAGGAATGTCCATACCTGATTTAGTGTAGTATTTGAAGCCTGTATATGTAGTAAAATATGCAACTTAAGTGTTTCCCCAAAGAGAACTCCCAATCGTGAGAGTGCTCTGCCTTCTCAGAGCATCCGCTGCTGTGTTCTCTTCGGCTATGTGAGCTGCAGGGAGACTTGTGCCCAAAACCAAAACTGCACTGCCTCTCTGCACAGTGATAGTGACCCTACACCACCTCTCTTGTAGAGGTAATGTATGGTCACCGTGTGTCACTATCAGGACATTCTTCACCCATATAGAAGGCAGAAAGGACATCAGCGCTTGTCCGATTGCCTTAAAAGGTTGATGTATAGGTTGCACCCCGATAGTTACAAATACCCGATAGTCAAATTGTTGGTGTGGGCTCCCCAACCTGTGAGGGGAGCATCTCCCCCCCCCCCACTATTGTAAATCTCTGGTCACAGCTGCCAAACGTCACCTCCCTCCCCCAACACATTCTCCTCACAGGCCCACCACAGGAGATCCTGCGAGACCTTTATCAGGACATGCAGTAGATGCATCATTTTGCCAGAGAATTGCAACCATCGAGATCTGAGGGCCCACTGAGGAGACCCCATTTTCATTCGGATCTTCGCACCAGAAAAATGCCAGGAGGCCGAAATGCAAGACCAGTAGATGTTGGACACTTTGAAACGTTACAACCATCTGCTGAATATGTGCAACTCAGGTGATAAGATCACCTCCAGCCCCGCCCAAGGAGGCATTCAGGACTGCTCCAATGAATTGAAGCTTCCAAGAAGGTCTCATGTGGTGGTACTTAAAACAGGCAGAAGCAAAGTCTGTGGAGAGAGTGGCAAGTGATGATGATATGATAAAAGCGCTTCAAGGCAAGGGAGGGAACAAGGGAGAATACAATAACATTCTTACAGGCCATGAACAGCAAGGATGTGAAATTAACCATTTTGCTCGCCCTGACGACATTTCAGATAGGTAAGGAAGGGAGGGAGGTGGGGGGGAAAGTGGGAAGGAAATGGAAACTAGGCCTGACAACATTTCTGGTAGATCCGGAGAAAAACAAAAAGGTGAGGGAAGAGGTGTGCAGAAAGGGAGGGGAGGAACAAAACAAGCGACTATCATACTAGGCCTGATGACATTTCAAATAGTGCTGGTAGGGAGGAAAAAACAGTAATGGGAGGGTGGACGAAACAAACAAAGTTGCTATCATATTAGGTCCAGGGACAATTCTGATAGAGTAAGTGCATAGAAGGAAGTAAGGGGAGGAGATAGAAAAAGGGACAAGGGAAAGGAGGAGAGAACAGAGTAAGCAGTCAAAGAGTGGAGAAGCAAGAGTGGAGAGCGAATACAAATGCAGAAGTCAGTAGTAACACATAATGTTGCAAGCCAGGATACAAGATGAAGATGGGAACAGCATGATTCAGGGCCACCACGAGTACAAGATGCAAAGGAAGTCCAGCATGAGAGTTGAGAAAGTGATGCACTGTGAATGAATTAAGTCCATAAGAGTCAAATCCAGCATTGGCCACAAGACGGTGATGATGAAACCAAAATGCATCAGGACAGACTCCTGCAGAAGTAGGCTGGAGGAGGTTGAGGGGAGCAGGGAAGAAGAATCAAGCATAACAGGCAACACCCGTGTGTTAGAAGGGGGGGCCACATCACAGGGGGACTAGAGGGGGTAGGGATGGCCTGTGGGGACGGGGCTAACATGTTGGTGCATGCTTACCTGCTGTCTGGGCAGGGGTTCGGGCCCTGGGTCCTCCTGGTCCAAACAGGAATTGCCCTTTTCTTCATCTGCCCTTCACTTTATATGCCCGGGCGAGAGATGCCCTTGATCTAATAGTTGGAGCAGGAAGGAAGAGGCAGGGCTAAGAAAGTGGGTGGGGATTAGACCAGGTGATCTAGATCCACTTGCACCTGCTCCCCATCTGCAGAGGAAAAGAGGCTGGAGGGCTTCTTAAATAGGGAAAGAGCGGCAAGCAGGAAGGGACCAGGTGGGCGGGGCTTGCCAAGTGGTGAAAAAGAGCAGCAAGCAGGAAGGCACCATGATGCTGAGATGTTCCAGGACCTGCTCAGGAAAACAGTCCCGGATCAGCCAATTATTCAGGTAGGGGTAGATGCAAATCCCCCCCTAGACTTGATGCCACTACCGCCATGAACTTGGTGAAATCCCTTGGGGTAGAGCTGAGCCCGAAAGTCAGAACTCTAAACTGAAAACGAGAACTGTACTTCCTGGGCTTGTGATGGATAAGCACATGAAAGTAAGCATTGTGAAGGTCCAAGGATACCAGCCAATCCTGGAGCTAGAGTGCCTGGAGGATTTGAGAGAGTGACCATCTTGAACTTGTCCTTCCTGAGGAACTCATTCAATCATCTTAAGTCGAACATGGGTCTCAATCCTCCATCCTTCGAGGATCAAAAATAAGGGGAGTACCACCCCTGGTTCTTCTCTGCCACAGGCATCAGCTGTATGGCCCCTTTCTCCAGCAGGATGGCAATCTCCTGCTTGAGGGAGTGGCTCCCTGGTGGGCAATCAGTAGGCCTTCTCAAGAAAGGGAGGCAGTAAACCTGGGCTACAGTTCCCAAAGCCAACACATCGGAAGTAATGCCCCGCCATTCTTCACAATGCCGACTCGCCTGCCTCCCACTACAGTCCTGTGGACCAAGGCCTGAGGTTTTGGAGTTGTTGTGGCGACAGCTGATGGTAAGGAGGCTGTAGTCGTTTTGAGTGGTTGTTCCCCTTGAGGAAATAGTCGCTGGCCTCAGAGTGGCCTGGTCCCCCGTCCTTCCAAATGATGAGTAATGGTGGGCAGTCATAATTTCGAAAAAAAAAAAGTTGACTTTCGTTTTTCTTAATTATATATTTATTTTAGGGGTTCGGGAGTTAAAAAAAAGGGAAAAATTTTAAAAAAAATTAAAAAAAGGGGGGTTGGGGGGAACCCCCCCATTTAAAAAAAAAAAATGCATTGAAAAAAAGTCATTTTTTTCCCGACATTTTTTTTCCCGAAATTTTGACTGTCGACATTTTTGTTGTCGACATTATGACTATAAACCATGAGTAATATCAAAAGGACCGACCTCTCCAGGATTGAGGGGCCGAGTGGGACTACTGCGGCTGGTGAATTGCCACACAAGCCACCTTTCATTGGAGTTTTTCTAATCACTCCTCAGCTTTGCTACCAGAAGGACATGTTTAAAATCTCACCTGAACATCAGGCGTAAATCCAGACTTATGCAGCCAAGCGAACCTGCGTGAAACAATGCTGGCTGCCATCGCTCTGCTAACACCATCAGCAGAATCGCGCCCATTTTGAAGCGACTCACAAATGCCAGCCTTCCCATCTTTAATGATGTTCATAAAACACCTCTTTCTTCACCCTTCTGGGATGGGCTGTGCAGCCACAGCTGAAGGAAAACGTGGCCAGATCACAAGTTGCATTTTTAAAGCCATACTACTGGAGGGAAAAACCCTTGGCCAAGGGGTGAAATCATTTGTCATCGGTTGAATGGTATAGTTGGATACGCAGCAGTCTGGACTACCAATGTTTAAGTCCGGATCCACACAAGGCGGCTTATACTTCCCCCGTAAGATCGTTACTAACCGCAGGGTTAGTCTTTGGGGCTTGGCCAAAAAAAAAAAAAAAAAAAATACAAAAAAATAAAGGGATCTTTCGGAGGACCCTTATCCAAAATATCAGTTAGGTAATCCGGCTCAAAATAAAATGGAGCAGGCCTTCCCCAACCAAGATATTTTGTTACCCTGCCCATAAGCGCCCTGTAAGAGGCATCTGCATGAGCAGAGTGCTCTGGACTAGCAAACTAGGAGAGGTGTCAATGCCACTTCATCCTTCAATGAGTCTACCAGATGTTGCATCTTTGACCATTCTGAAATAAAGAACATTAGGTGTCCCAAATCCCGAGCCAAACGGAGGCTTGTCCCGGACACCCAGTCTTCCGAAGTATTGAGGACATTGAAGAGAGTCAGGTTTGTAAACCGTTGAGCAATACATTGATGTCTTAAATGCCGAAGTACCCGAGACTTGTCGAAGTGATCCCAGGATGAAGGCTAGGCCTCTCGAGGTTTTGCGTCTTTGAAGGGTCTACGGTTGTAGCCTACAATTGCTGTTGAAGCCAACACTTAAGCTCTCAGTGCTTACATTTTATTGCACCAGGGGTGCAGGCTGGGAAAGACCGGTTTATTGTGTTGGTCTTCTGGTATCCAATAATAACGAACATATGTTAACGAATAACGTTTTTAACAAATTATATATATATCCTCCAAAAATATTTTTCATTAATGACACATAGATCCAGTCTTTAACCATTTGATTTTCGTACTTGCATAATCAAATTAAGCTTCTTAGGTTCAGCAGCATTTGCAAAAGATTTTCGAGAGATCTTTACAAAGCGCTTGGGGTGGACTCAAACAGGGAGCCGGTCAGCTGCTAGTAAAAATAATGGCTCTCAAAAACATTTAAAGAAAAAGGAGGCGTTGCTGTCATCTCCTTAGAAATGACTGGACAAGACAGGTTTTGACAAACCCATTGAGGGCAATGAACACAACAGTGCTGAAAGTATTTTGAGAAAAGATTAATTTCACAAACCTTTGTTGGACGCACACCACAGCAAAAGAAGTGATGAAACAAATTATTGAATAGGGGAGTGGCAAATCACAGCGCGTGTAGTGTTAACAGTGATGGATAGGGTACCATCAGTGGGTTTGTGTGCTATAACCTCGGTATAGCCCCTTTTTTCATACAGTCAAAAAAAAAAAGTGACACCACTACTTGCAACATGACAGGGAGAGAGTGGGGTCACTGAGGCACACCATAGAGCTAATTGAATGGGGGTGTGGAGAAGGAAGTGGACAGAAGGTTCTTAGCTTCAAGCAACAGTTGGGTCTGGCACAGGACATGGTTAGACTGCTTCAGTTTGGTCCCAGTTTATGGGTGGGCACCTCAACAGCAGAGTGCATGGATGGGAGCAGCACACCCAGACTGCAGGTTCCAGTAGGAACTTCCTTGTGGAAAGATTGCAGCAGGTTGGGTCCTCATGGCGATACTACAGCAGCAAATTGGCGAGGTCCCAGCCCAGCTCTGAGAATGGCAGAAATGTTTCCATCGACCAAGCAGGAAATGTTGCAGGCCATTGCAGGAAGGGGCACGTTCCAGAAGATGAGACACCTCAGTCATTGGAAAAGTGATGGATGCAAAGCAGGGCTTCAGACTGGTTGGTTCCACCAATCAAGTAAGGGGAAGGCACCCGTTTAGGGTGCCCCAGTCAATTTGGACGCAGAGGTTTGAAACCCAGTGGCTGGCTTGGCCAATGTTGGTAGCAGCAGTAGTCCTCTGGCTCCAGACGCTTGGATAGTGTGCGCCATGATCTTGAATACCAGGTCTTCTGATACAAGCTACCGCTCCCACTAGACCATTGGCCCCCTCTCTCCTCCAATCATACTTCACATTCACTCAGCCACCAATAATCTCACTCCTACCTAGACAGAATCCATTAAAATGTCCTTGAACTCGCAAACAGCCCCTTTTGTTCCAAATCTCCACTGCCCCGCAAATGATCAGCCCATAGACCATTGCTCTTGCCCTTCTGTACCTCTGCCCCAGGAAGAAGTTCTTCCTTTGGTCACCTCTTTGCGTACAACAATCTTTCTCCTTTACACCCTTCAGCCCAACCATCTCCAAACAGACCAACTGCAAGGTTCTCCACTGCCTCATGCAGAACTCTTCAAAAACATGAGCCCTCTTTCTCCTGCCCTCCATGGCATCCCTACTCTCCCATCTCCTCCCTGCCCAAGACGCGCAACCTTTGAGGCCCCCCAATAAAAAATCTCAATCTGCGTTCTGCAACAAGTCATTACTACCACTGCGTCTGCTGCTCGTATTAACCTCACCAAGCTTCAAAAAGCCACTACAAAAACTAAATGTGCTCATGCTGAGCAAATTTGACACTGCTTCAGTCTTCTTAGCCTCTTTCCTCTAGCTAAAATCATTAACTTTGCTGTCCCCACTCCACAAACTACCCAAACACCCCCAAATCTACTGTCCCTGCAAACTGCTCCGTTTTCACATTGTTTCTCCTATCAATGCTCTTGCTCCTCAGTACCCGTCTTATTGTATCCCCCCCGCGTCTACTCCCCATCTCGCTCCCTCAAACACAGTTATGTTATACCACATGGGTATGCCATTTTTACTGTTTCCAGATGCTCTCATGGTTCTCAAAGGGAAAGTGGGCTGGGTAGGGTAAACTGTCCCCTGCCTCCTCTCACTTCTGCTCTTTCTCCATACTCCACCCGCTTCCCATCACAAAGCCAGCCCTATCTGTGGGTCTCTTCAAAGCTCAATTTAAACTTCACTTGTTAAGCAGGGAGCTCCCCCCACACCCCGCCCCATCCTCTGCTCTCCAGTAATGCTTAATGTAATTTTGTAGATTTATACAGTCTTCAGTTTGACGCATTTCCCCTCTGGTTAATGTTACTGTAAGTCACCTGATTCTTATGCAGGTATTTTTTCTGATAGTATAGTAGGTCTAATGCTGCCACCCACCTTACGATTCTTCCAGACACTGTCAGACCTTTTAACATGATCTCTTTAGAGGTTTGTGATACCTCTAGACTTCAGACTTTGTGCCCCCATTCAAAAATGTAAATGTTCCTATTGCCCACTTAATGCCAGCATCTACAGTTTAAAGAAATAAAAAAAGGGAAAATAAATGTGTCAAAATGGGAGGAGCAACTCCACTTTTAAGCTGGTCACATCAAAAGAAACTTGAAGTAAAGTTGGATTCCAATGCATATGAAGCTGCATTTGCTTGTGGAGAAGAAAATCAGGTTGGTTAAAGCATTACATGAACGTCTTTGAAACAATACATTCCCAGTTTATGAAACTATAACGTAGACTGCTTATCAAGGTTGACAAACAAGGAGGAACAAGTCAGGCATTAAGAGCAATACTCCACAAGACGAATGGGTTGAAGCAATGGAAGACGCTGCGTTAAAGAAAGTGTTTCCATTCAAGTAAAACAAAAAAATATATAGGGATGGGGGAGAACTACGGCAGATAAAAGATGAACTTTGTGTAAAAGACATATGCAAAGAGGAAACAGGCTAATTTCACCGCGATATCAGTGAACACATCATAGATCCATAACCTAATAGCAATCTTGGCAGAATTAACTAAACGAGATCAAAACCATTACTGGCGAACCGGTTGTGATGTCAAGTAGAAAGGGTGGTGCGCGACTGTTGTGTGAAAGAAGCGATTAAGAGTGTTCAATCAATCTCAACAACAAGTACAACGTAATGTAAAGTTGTCTTATATAGCGCCCTTCAACCAAAAATGTTGGCCTTGCTGCGCTTGGTCTGTAAGAAAGCATGGCGGGGTATTTTACTCCAATAGCAGAAACCTTTGGTGTTGATGGATGCAGGTCAGAAGCGTGCCGATATGAAAATCTATACATTGTTTGTACCGACTGTGCAGGTTAGCCATAGGGCAGCACCCGGACTGTGGAGTGCGACATGGTTTTTGATGGAGGAAGCATAGGGTCTGAAGAATCTGTTAAGTACACTAGAGCAGGTGGTCTGAATCAGTGTGGGGGGGAATAGGATGTAAGATTTTAGTTGTGAGTTGTTAATTGAGGGGGAAGAAGAGGGGTGGGGGTTGAGGGTGCTGTTGGTTCCTCGCTCTTGGTTGTAGATTTCACCGAGATTAAGGCACAAACAGTGCCCTGCAACAAAGGTTACATGAATGAAATCAGTTTCCCCACACACAGTAAAGAGTTTTGAAAGTTGCTCTTTGCAAATTAGCCAAAGTTTAGCTGTCTGCAAATTTTTATTACTTTCAAAGTGGTTGGTTGAAAAGCCAATTCTTCAGTTTCCAGAAAGTCAGGTGGTTTACTTCTAGGTGGTGAGGTTTAGGTAGAGTGCCATAGAACTGAACAAGGAGTATCCACCTTGCCATTTCTTGTTGAAGTTAAGGACTAACAGCATTGCTAGACCCAAGTCCACTTCAAAGAGTGTAGTGTTGAAATTTCGGAAGGAAGGGCACCTTCCCCCACCTATTATCACTAAAAGGGTAATTGTTTTTCTGGTCATGGTATTTCAGAGGAAAGGCTACCCTAGGGTGCCATTAACAGATAAAGAACAAGAGATGGAACTGTATTTAGAGGGTAGGCCAGTACAACATTGGACCAGTGCACTATATCAAATTCAAACAAATGCAGTAGTAGAAATATTTAATCGTGTTGTGAAGGATGCACAGGTGACCAATAGAGAACAAGGATTGGAGAAGTGAAGTAATGCAAATGGTGGCATACAGAGTTACACCTCTAACCACAACCCTCATCAGTTTGGAGTTGTGGTTGTGTCCCCCTGCTAAATTCAAGTGAATGGCAGCATGGTTAAAAAAAGTGCTATTCTCATCAAAAGATGATCACTCACAAGGGATAACAATAGGAGTTTGTAGTTACAATGGTGTCAGTTGGTTCATGGGGGGGGGAATAAAATTACTGAATCACGCGATACATGCCGGTGGTAGAACCCCCACAAGTGATGGAAAAATACCATAATGCAGTATGAACAGAAGATGGTTGTGTGGAATCCAGAGTGATAGTGTGCAAGAAGAATGGTGGTGAAAGAAGAGATGGAAAAAACTGAACCATAGAGGATACCACGAAAGAACAAAGTTGGCAAGAGAGGGGGGTGGAAGAGACATAGGGCATGTGCAGAACAGGGCAGAAGAATATACCACCAAGGCATCTGAAAGATTAAAGTAGGTAGGCAGAAGAGGAGCAAACAAACAAGGAGGAGCAAACGTCTTTTATGCAATTGCACAGGCACTCTGGGGGGAATGCGTTCCTCCATCTGGTAAGTGCGTTATTGCATGTCATTTCTGATCGAAATCCCTATATTTCAAAATAAGTACAAAAAGGTTATGTTAAGAATATTCTTCAGCTATTGCCAGGAACGTGCCGAGCAACATGAGGCCTGGGTGGTCGGCACCTTAGCCGTGGTGCACAACAGTTCACGGGAGGACACTGACCCCAAACAGTTAGGGACATCCGAAGGCAGACAGGGGGGTGCCAGGTAACAGGAAAGGTGAGGAGAGAGGGGACACAAGGTGAGAAAAGGACAGGAAACGGGTAGCCAGGGAAGGCTTGCAAAACCCACAAAAGGGGTTTACAAACGCAGCACACCCAGGCAGACACTTTGAGGACATTCAGTGGAGGATGCCCGCCCACGCTGTGGAGAATGTTATGCATGATCATTGTTTCAACGATCTGTTTCATTTTACAGCAGAACTGTCGCAGTTGAGGTACATGGTGCATCCAGGCTCGAAGGGCTGTCAGAAACCACAAGGGACTGTGCAGTCACTGAAGTAATAGCGGCGGGGGCATAACCTCCGAAAAGCCACAGGACAAGTGGTGGAGGTTTGAAAGGGTTAAAAAAAGTCAAGTGAAATGTAAAGTAAAGGGGCAGGAGGGGGTAGCAGGTACAAGTGTGCAAGGAAATAGGTTAGTTGGGGAAAGGTGTCCGAAGGCACTGCAAAAGGGCACCTCAGTTGGGGAGGGGGGAGTAGTAGAGGACATTGATATCTGAAACAAAGGAAAAAAGGTAAAAGAGGAAGAGTAGGGGAAACCAAGAGAGGCAGAAAGGAAAAAAGGTAAAAGAGGAAGAGTAGGGGAAACCAAGAGAGGCAGGAAAAAAGGCAACAAACAAAGTAACCCAAGGATCAGGGGGAGGTGAGGTGCAGAGACGCAAGCAGGGTATAGAAGAGGACAATGGCCCCACAAACAATGGGAGGAAGGAACCACCACAGGGGGGGCAAGGAAGAGGACAAGTCACCAGGGGAAACGGGAAGTGAGCAAGTGCTGGACAAATGGGGAACCCAAGGGAAGGAGCAACTGGGTAAGGGACCAGGAAACCTGAGAAATTGGACACTGTAAAAGGTCAAGACACCTAGGTAACGGAGAATGGGGGGGGGTCAAGAGATCACGGTCATGGCAACGGGGGTGGGGTAGGAGGTGGCAGAGTTCAAGACTCCTGGGCAACACGGAATCAAGGAGGAGGTCAGGAGACCTGGGAGATGCAGAAGAGGGCAAGGCAACAGGGGATAGATGTAAGGCACCAGGGATAGGAGTTAAATGGATAAGAGTGCAGGGCACCTGGGCAATAGGGAATTGCCGAAGGTCGAGAGAAAGGTTGAAATGTGTAAGGGTGCCAGCTCAGAGCAGAAACCTGATTCTGTTCTGCCAAAAGCAGATCAAGCAGCTACGGCCTTTCCCACCCACAATGAGTCTGGGTGACATGTGGGGCTAAAGCGATGAAGAGACCAGCCAGGGTGAATGAACTGGTACTCAAGACAGGACCGAGGCCTAGTTTGAGCTGGTTCGGCTGGGTGCAGGTAGACAAGAAATTCGACATGGGGCAGCTTGGAAAGAGGTATAGGTTGAAAATCCCATTCAGTTGCCCCCTCGGTTCTCTTTGAGCTTGGGAAATAGCGGTTGCGAGCACATTATAGCGGAATGGCAATTCTCTTCCCCAACTGGGGAAACGGTTGGCATGGACGTTTGCCTTTCCAGCCCTGAATTCTACATTGGCGTAGAGTTTTGCCTTTCCTGCCATGGTGCAGCATCCAATCACAGTCACATTTGGCTTGGGTGCGCGCGTTTAAAAACGCAGCATGCAAACGAACACTCCCCATTTAGGAGCGAACACCATCTGTTTGCAAGGGGTTACTGCTTTCTATTTGTATCCATCCCCACACAACGAACGACAAATACAATTCCTTCTGCTTCAAACATGAGTTACACTACTTTAGGAGGACGCTCTCCTAAAAGCTTGATCAGGGCTGAAGGTCAGACGTACTTTCAATTCCCGTCCGGGAAAACACCATATGCACATTTACGGGCATTCTTTCGAGGGGGAAGTGGTATAAAACATTACGACGCCTACTCCTGTCACGCGCACCGCACCCTGGCCTCTCCCTCGAGCCATGCGTACGTGCAGCCAGACACGGCGCGAGGTGCTCGCAGGCAGCACTTACCGCAGTTATCGTCTTCCTGCTACGCCCAGGTCACAGTCCGATCCTTTCTCCCTCAAAGTCACTTTAAGGAAACGGAAGCGCATCAGCGGATACCGCAAACTGGGCGTGTAAAAGGATGAGGACACCGCCTCCCTCAGAGGTGAGGTAGCATAGTGCGCGTTGTCAATAGCAGTGTGAAAAGAAAGTCGGCCATGTCGGAGTGAAAGGCATCTGGCGGCCACGACTGGGTACGGCCCTTGAAAGCCGTTATCACCGGATTCCATCAATACATTTGACAAAAATAACAATACATTCCTTAAAGACTCCTAAAATAAACAGCTCAAAAGATGCGTAAGCATATTGTTTGAAAAATACAGTCTTTTTTTTTTTACCGCGACGGTTACTGGTGTCAGAGTAACGGACGATTTGTGCTTAGAGCAGCAATCGAGAGTAGTTGCCATTCTAACCCTTCATGAGATTTTTCAACTAGCATTCGTAGATAAATATGCTATTACGGTCTGTCTTTTTTAAGTTCATCTCTTGAAACTTGAGAGACCGGTGTAAAGCTCGTCACCAGAATAACTGGAGCAGGCTAGTTGAAACAAAGAAGGGACATTTGTCATTGAGATTAACCGTTATTTCACAGAATGTCGTTGGGCGTTGAAAACATCAAAATATGTACGATATTCAATGGAAATGCCGCCTGAAGTGCAAGAAATATCTTTCGTCCACACAATAAATAATTAGGTAGATGATGACGTATGCATTATTAAACAAATATTTACATTATATGTGCCACACTATCTGTTTTTTATTAACAGGTGTGTATTACAGTGAATATATGTACTGTGTTGCGCAGTTTTTGAAAACTTGACAATATTTTTGGGTTTTGGGTAAGTACATAAGAAACAGCCCTGCCAATTTCCCAGCCGATGCCGCACGTGCTGCACAAGACGCCTTGAAAAGGCATAGTCCGATATGTCCTATTTTTCCCAGAACACGCAGACAAGCGGTCACTTGGGTTGCGTTGTTCAGACGCCGGACTGTGTATTCTCAGCGTGTGTGTATTTATTAAAGTGTTCTGGATGTGAACATGCCTGCATCGTAGTCTCCTTGCACATAAGGCATCAAACTGGTGTCACATGAGAATTGATGGAAATACCCCTCTTCCACCAATAAATAAAAGAGGGTTAAGACACCAGTCATACTCTCAGTCTCCGATAGATATCGTGCCACTGCCAGAGGATAGATACCGTGTTACAATCACATAATTTTTCGCACGTGTGTGACACCTGTGTGCAAGTAGCAGCATCTATCATTGTGAACGTGTACCTGCATTTGGGGTTAATAGTTGGCGGACTGTTCCCCGATGTTTATGTCTTAACGTTTTGTGTAGTTACATTGTTTTGTCACTTTTCTCCTCCCGACATACTTTCATTTATACTTTTTAAATTGCACCTATGTTTTTAATATCAGCGCCTCGATGTCGTTGGGCTGTTCGTGCGCGTTACACATCTAAATAAATAAACAAATTGTTTGCAATGTAATCTAACGGTGTTGATTAGCGAGGATTCTGTCCTTTCCCTCACCTCAGAATGTACACAAAACTGCTGTCTTGTAGATAGTTTCTATGTAAAGTTTTTTTTAAAAAAAATGTAATGTAAGGGTGATTGCTAGAAAGAATGAACCATCCCTTGAACCTGAGAGACCTGTGCGCGGTTGGGTAACACGTATGCTTTACATATACTATGTGCATCGGTGAATGCCCCTCCCGGGGACTGCAATGGGAGTGGTTATAGACGCACCAAACAATGAGCCAGCTTCTGACGCCGACCCGGGCTGTGTATTCTGGTGACAGACCTGTCAGAGGCAGACTTCTGTCGGAGCCGCACCTGAGCACTTATCCCATTGACCAGAAACGGACAGAGTTTGAGGCAGAAATTTGGTGAGTACAAGAACACATGGGTATAGTCAGATCTCTAGGTACAAAATATCTCTGGAACTAGATGTGAACGTTTTTTGTTACCAATATTTAACATTTTTACAGACACACGACAAATCTGTGTTGTGAGGCTCATTTGAACTGGTGACCAAGAATGAGCCTGCTTCCTATGATACTCATATTGAAACAATGAGTGAGATTCGAGGTGGCTTGAAAGAGGTCGTGCTTTCATGTGTGAACATCCTCATCAGTGAGAGTCTGAGAGTGAGACTTTGTTCCATGGTGTGAGACTCGCGCACATTAAGTGAGACTTCAGGAATCCGAGTGCCATGGTATGAGGTGTGAAACGTGAGCTGTCCAAGAGTGAATCTATGCCCCAATACATGAGACGCCAGGAAGCCTTGTCTGGGGGAGATCCGCGCCCATTCAGCTAGGCTTGAAAATCTGCCCCCTAGGTGTTACACATGATGTGTAAAATTGAGGCTTCTCCCAGGTGTGTGAGACGAGATGTCTGCTAGGGAGATTTTGCCCTAACGTCTTTTCAAATGGGTTTAGTAAGAAAAAAAAGTCCCTTGTATATATTGTACTTTATTGATGGATTCCACCGGCTCAATCTCACTGTAAAACTACGTTTTATTTAAATGGTACTCGTTTTGTCGAACCAGATTCAAACCTGCGGCTGGAAGTTGACCACGGGGGCGAGCGCTTAACTCGCTGTGCCGTCTTAGTTGATGCTTTGCCGTAATGTGAGCAGTTGGGCACCATTTTACAAAAATACAAAACCCAACGTAAGTAAATTAAATCGAAGTAGACGTTTCACTGCCCATTTGAATGTGGAGGACATACATTTTAAGAATAAAAACTCTTGACATTTTTTTTAATTGAGGGGCTGTGGAGAACATGCACATCGAATTTTAGAAGAACGAATTAGACATCGGTGGTGTTTTTAGATTGTCCACTTCCTTATAAACTGTATGCTACTAGTCCTCAGGAGATTGCACTATCATTTTGACACGTTTTGTCATGCATTATGCATGTTTGTTAAAATTAGACACTACAGCATTTCATATGGAGATTAAGTCGGTAACTTTGTTTTTATTGTCTTTAAAAAAAAAAAACATTCCAAACGCCAATACCTCTGCCTTTGTGTATAAAGGGGAAACGAATTTGAAGTAGCATGAACATGCTCTTCAGTAGCGGTTGGCAGGGGACATACACATATTAAGCACCTACTTGTCTAGCAGAGGTATTATAATCAGCGCAACACAGGTACAACTCCTTTCAGTGGACGAGGTTTCAGAAGTAGCCTCACTCAGTTAAAGACATCTCAGAAATTTAGAACGAAATGGGCTCTGAAACAGCCAGGTGCAAAGTCAGTCCTCTAAAATGCTTTCCAAAAAATTGGACTAATTTCCTTTTCTGTAGCTTCCTGAAAGACTGGTAGACCATGAATCCAACAGTGCCTGCTGTATCTAATTGCCTCTTCTCTATTGACTAGATGTTATGTTACGTTATTATGATTTATACTGCACACCGCTGCCATAAGCATGGTCTTCAGTCGCTTTGGTGGATCATAAAGAGGGGTGTGAGTTAGATTAGAGGGGAGGTAGGGATGAGGCAAGTGAGCTTTGCTGCTGTATTGGCGCATGTATTTTGGAAGTAACCTGTGGCTGTGCTTATAATCATTTCCACTTGTTTAATTATTTATTTGCGGTGCTTAAATAGCGCTTTTACCCAAAGCACTTTAACAAAAAGAATACAGTAGAATAAGATGAACACTTTGTGAGGTTTGATTTTCAACCAGTTACAAAGGATTTGATACAATCACTCATTTTGAATCTCAAGCCCACAAATGACTCTTTGTTTACACTACCGCTTAGTCCAGAACATCACTCCTTTTATGACCACCTTTGTCAACAAATCCTTGGCCCAGGGCACGGTTCCTAGTGAGCTAAAAAATGCCATCATCACACCATTATTAAAGAAATCGAACTTGGATCCGGCCTGTCTGAAGAACTATCGGCCGGTCGCAGGCCTATCGTGGCCTGGAAAAATATTGGAGAAAGTCGTTACCTCTCAACTTCAAATATTTGTTGAGAATGAGACGTTGCTGTATAGGTTCCACTCAGGAGTTTGGCCTAAGCATGGAACGGAGACGGCTTTGCTATCGGGGTACGAGTTGTTGAAGGTCGCAGACAAACGGGGGCTTGCACTTTTTGTGATGCTGGACCTGTCTGCGGCCTTCGATACAGTCAATCACAATATCATACTTGAATGCCTGGGACCGTTTCTGAACAGGCCATGAAATGGTTTGGATCATTTCTGGTAAACAGATGTCAGCGGGTGAAATTTGTGGGAAATACCTGTTAAGACGGATTTCTGAACTCTGTCCTGGCGGCGCAGAAGTTCAGAAGGCCAACCTAATTACTTGGAACAGGGTAACCTCTGGACAAGCCAGACCAATCAAGGTAGCGATCGCGGCGGTCAAGACTAGGTCTCAAGAGGGGTGAGGGTGACTGAAAGCCCGCAATGAGCACACAAAGCAAGAGCGCCTACAAACTACTCCAAACAGTTGTTATATCAAAAATAGATACACATTTATTTTAAGGCCTTTAAAATTAATGACCGTAGCGAGAAAATCACAATATCACAATATTAAACCAACACATACCATATCAACACATTATATATACAAATACACAGTCGCAAGCGTTTAAAGCACGAAATATGTAGTCCACCTGAAAGGAAAGGAAAACAGGCAGTGCGATAACGCTTTAGACTCAGTTCGCCTTCAGAGGCACCTAACTAGATGGAAGTCCGAGCCCTGTGAAGAGTGGAGCCTTGTGCTCAAAGTACCTGCCACGCCGGTGCCAACGGGCAAAAGGGGAAGCTCTTCGGAGGAAGTCAGGCAGTTCGGGTTAGTGCACAGCAGAAGGCGAACAGGTTCCGCAACTCAAGCGCAGCCTCCACAGCGGGCCGAAGCAGAGCGCGAGTACGGCCAAAAGGGTGCTGTTTTTACACAGCAGGGAAAAGCAATGGGATACTGCAGGAGGGCGACCAGATCCTAGCTAAACTACTCACCGGTCCCCGAAGCAAGCAGACCCAGGCTTCTCCACGTTAGTTTCAGCAGCTGGCAGGTTCAGAAGAGCAGGGAACGCCTCGTAGTCGTGTAGAGCAAAAAGACGTCCCAATCGACGAAACCAGCACAGTTTTGTTGCCGCAGCAGGACAACGGAGCGGCCGTGCGTATTCAAGCCAAATGTACACTCCTCCCTTCAGACTTGGGAACGCCAAGTGTACGAAGCGTGGGAGAGTGACAAGGACTCGAAATACAACACAACCTGGCGGCAGTTACAGAGCAGGACTCCCTTGTAAGCTAGTCAGTCAACTGGATGGCCCAGAGACACTTCCGAAGGCTTACTTGGCAGGAGATGATGAAGTCGCCGGGAATAGCTGTTCCTGCTATTCCAAAGGTCGAAGCACCAGTACAGGCCTTCTGGTTCGATCCAAGGAGGAAAGGGTTTCACAGGACGACAGCAGTGCAAAGGAGGATTCCTTCAGCGGGTCACCAGCGATTCCTCGGTCCAGCCTCTTGGTTGCAGGATACTTGGCTCCTGTATTCCTTCGTTCGTGAGAACTCAGGAGATCGACATGGTAGTGGTGTTTCCAGCTCCCTCTTATCCACGGTTCCCTTCGCGCCAAAACGGAGGGGAGCCAATGGGAGATCCGCTCATCAACACACATACCATACGTGGACCAATCACGGACCACGGTGGTCCCAGGCATTCACACCACCCCAGACTCTCTGGCACCCAGGATGTGTATTGGGACCAGACATCCCAGCCCACACCCTGGAGGCACACAAACGACATGTAGAAGCCCGCGAAAGCAACCACGTTTCGCGGGAAAGTACATGCCCAAATAAGGAAGGCCCCGGGTCGCCCGACCTGGGGAAGGTGAAGGGAGCAAGACGGTCAGTGGACAAGACAAAGGAGCCTCGTGGTCTGGCCATTTTGGGAGCCAGGCCACCATTTTGGGTTCAGTGCGAAAAACGTGCTCAGAACGCCAAAAGGAGCTCAAAATAAACAAAACGATCGCTGCCACCATTCGAGTCCCTGAATGACTTGCACCGATCAAATACCATCCTAAAAGAGTATCTAGGGTCTGTAGAAGGCTAGAGACCCAAGAGAGCTGTAACTTAGCTTACAGTGCCCTCTTGTGTCATGTTGCACTAAAGCCGCAACACGATAGAAGAAACTACGGGAAACAGCGTTCCCCGGTACTGACTGTCTTAAGGGCATGTCAGTTTCCCCGTAAGAAAGGAGCGAAAGCCCAGAGGAGTGCGGCAGAAGGCTGCACTTCTCTGGCAAAGTCAAGAACAAGGTGTAAAACAACAGAAAAAAGTTTAGGGGTTGCCACATGGAAGGAAAATTCCCTACAATTATGAAATCTTTCCTAACACTCGCCCCTCCCAGACTATGGACAGGGGGAACTAATCCACCCCTGGATGAGTCTCTTGTTCAGGTCGGTTAAACATTTTGGACAACCCATCAGCATTGCTATGTTGGACACCTGGCCTATGCTCAATAGTGAAGTCGAAGCCTTGTAGACTTATGGACCACCTAAGCAACTTTGGATTCTCCCCCTTCATGTTCATTAGCCACTTTAACGGCTTATGGTCAGTCTGCACAGTGAAGTGGGTCCCATAGAGGTAGGGCCTCAGCTTCCTTAGGGCCCACACAACAGAGAAACATTCTTTCTCTACCGTGGACCATCTGAGCTCTCTGTCCTTAAGCTGGCGACTAATAAAACCGATGTGTTCCTTACCCTTCTCATCTACTTGTGATAGTACAGCTCCTATCCCAGTGTCAGAGGCATCCGTCTGCACGATAAAAGGTCTTTGATAATCAGGGGCCCTGAGCACAGGGGCCTGGCACAAGGAGTCTTTTAAGCCATTGAAGGCCTTCTCACACTCGTCGGTCCAAGTTACCTTCTTGGGTTTCTTCGGAGTTGTGAGGGCAGTCAGAGGAGCAGCTATGGTGCCATAGTCTGCCACAAAATTGCGGTAATACCCTGTGAGTCCTAAGAAGGCTCTCACTTGGGTTTGCGTAGTGGGGGTAGGCCAGTCTTGTACTGCTTGTACCTTACTGGGTAGAGGCTGTCTCCTCCCTCCACCTACTTCATGTCCAAGGTAAACCACTGAGCCTTGTCCATATTGGTGAGGGGCCACTCGGACACCCTCAAAAGAGCTAACTGAAGGACTGCTTGGGAACAGGTCGGGGAGAGGTTCAGACTCCTCTTCCTCAACATCTGAAGCCAGTAGCAGTGCTGCGATTTCGACGCTTGGGCCGAAAGCCTTCAGCCTATTCACGGGAAGCACTTTTGGAGCCTGTCCAGGCCTTCCAAGGTCCACTGAATAGTTAACCTCACCCAGGGGCTCCACCACTGGGTAAGGGCCTGACCATTTGTCCTGTAAAGCTCGAGGCCTTATGGGATTCATGATCAGGACTTGCTGACCAAGTGTAAAGTTGATGAGGGAAGCTTTCTGGTCGTACCAATGTTTCACCAGCGCTTGTCCTGCCTTCAATTTATCACTAGCCAAGCCCATCAGAAGTACCATCCATTTTCTGAGCCCTAGCACATAATCAACTACATTGGTAGTAACAGGGGGAGTGGGCATCTCCCATCCCTCTTTGACGATGGCTAAGGGTCCCCGTACGGGATGACCGAACAGAAGTTCAAAGGGGCTGAAGCCAACACCCTCCTGTGGTACCTCTCGGTAGGCAAACAGTAAGCATGAAACAAGAAGATCCCATTTTCTTCTCTGGGGCTCCTCCAGAGCCCCAATCATGCTCGTTAACGTCCTGTTGAAACGCCCCCCCAGACCATCGGTCTGGGGGTGGTATGCAGAAGAGAACCTGTAGGTGACCCCACATTCTTTCCACATAGCCTGCCTATACTTCGACATAACGTTGCTGCCATGAGCCGACACAACTTCTTTAGGGGAGCCAACCCTAGTAAACCTGCCGAGTAAAGCTTCTGCAACTGGCTTGGCAGTTACAGTTGTAAATGGGACGGCCTCAGGATACCTGGTTGCATGGTCGACCAGCACCAGGATAAACCTATTGCCTGAGGATGTTTGCGGGTCAAGGGGACCAACCATGTCAATCCCTACCCTTTCAAATGGTACCCCCACAACTGGGAGCGGTACCAACGGAGCTTGGATTGTCGCGCCAACCTTACCAGACAACTGGCAGGCGGCACAACCCCTGCAGTGACTTTCTACTTGCTCCCCCATCTTGGGCCAGTAGAAGTGCATGGATAACCTTTGCTTGGTCTTCCTCATACCGAGGTGACCAGCAAGGGGAACTTCATGCGCCAACTGCAGGAGGAAGGGCCTAACAGCAAGGGGAACCACCAACCTCCTATTGTCTCCTTCTGTAGACTCTGTGGGCTCACTATACAGGAGTCCACCTTCCTGGTAAATCCTATGCATCCCAGGAGGTTCACCCTCAAGCTGGGAGCAGGCCTGTCTCCTTAGGCCTTCCAGAGATGGGCACTCACGTTGGCCTTTACTGAATTCGTCCCTATCAGGACCTCCTTCAACTAACAAGTCTTTTAGTTCAGGATGATCGTTGGGGTCGAATACTTCAGGCATCGCCACCTCCTCGTCAGGGTCGGGGCGATTGACCAACTTCCTCCACCGCAGTGGTAGGCGAGCTCGGGGGAATATTCTCTTTCCCTCGTTTTGACTTGTAGACTCCTTTCGCCTTGGGTTTCCCCTTCGGCTGGGGCGGCGTATTGGACTTGGCCAAGGCTGCCCGTGCTTGAGACCGTGTGTAGGGTCTTTCGGCAGTGTCTCCTACGAGCCCTAAAGCTCTGAGATCATTGCCCAACAAGACCTTTCCCGGGACGTTTCTCTGAATGCTCACTGGAATCCTGACTGCTGTACCATTTAAAGTAAGATCTACAGGTATTACTGGAAACATACGGAGGGGGCCGTCAGCCAATTTAGTGGGCATCAGAGTAGCTCTGGCAACTTCCTCTGAGTCTACCAAGGTAGAATCCACTACAGTTCGACTGCACCCACTATCCCTAAGAGCTGGAGTATCCACTCCATTGATCAGCACACTGGGCCTCATTACGACCCTGGCGGTAAGGGGTTAACGCCAGCGTTAGCTGCGCCGACCCCTTACCGCCAACTACGAGGTCCCTTAGCGCCATGGCGCTTTTAACACCTGCTTTTAGCAGGTGTTAAAATCCATGGCGCTAAGGTACCATGGAGTTAATTACGCCACCGTAATTTACGGTGGCGTAATTAACGCCTTCCCCACTCCCATTATGCCCTATGGGGCAAAAATGGGAATGGGGAAGGGTAAATGGGGATTGGGGACTTACCGCCCCGCCGACCTCGGAATGGGGCGGTAAGTCCGCCAACCACCATGGCGTAAACATAGTTTACGCCATGGTGGTAAAGTCACGGCCCAGGCGGTAACTTACCGCCTGGGTCGTAATGAGGCCCACTGTCTTTAAAGTAGTGCTTGGTATTATCCGGAATCCTAGCATAAGCCTCTGCGACTTTAGGCTCCCAGGAACCCAGGAACACTAAAACTACCTCAGCCTCTATTCCGCTGGGAAATGAGTCTGAGGAGAAGGATGCTCCTGTAATCTCTTCTTCCTCGTAGGAGGAGAAGGCCAGATTAGCGGAGTGGACCCCCAAAGGTCTAACCTTACAACGGGGATCCCCCTTCACATGGTCAGTTGCTCCACAAGAAAAACAAGCCCCAGTGGGTCTGTTTACGTCGGGAGGCTTATTGTAACCAGAGTTCTGTTTCGGAGGCGAACCTCCACTACCCTGTGAGTTCTCTTGTGTCTTACCCTTGTTTTTCTTTTTGTGGCCCTTATGGGAAGAAGATTTAGCAGATTCCCCACCCTCCATATCTTTGGACTTTTTCCCTTCCTCCTGCTTACCAGGATGAGTTTTGTCCTTATGGGACACTCGATGTGACACCCATAAGTCTGCTGCAATGGCCAGCTTCTTAGGATCTATCTCCTTCGAATCGGCCAAATGCTGCTTAAGCTCCGGGGAAGAAGAAGCAAAAATATGTTCCAGCATGACAAGATTTATCATGCCTTCGAAGGTAGAAACCTTATAACCTTCGACCCAGCCAGTTAAGTTTTTCAAAGATTCAGCGACATAAGATACCCAAGTACCACCTTCCTTTTTCTTATACTCTCGAAAACGCTTTAAATATTGGGCCGGAGTCTTCCCAAACTTTAAAATGAGAGTTTGCTTTAACATTGCAAAATCAGCCCGCTCAGCCTTCGACATTTCCATAATGGCACTGCAGCCAGAATGGGGCAGTCTACTGAGCAACCACGCAATCTTATCAGCATTGTCAACTTCTTGAACCTCGCATGCATACTCAAACGCATTCAGCCAGTCCATAATGTCATTCCTTTCTTCATACACACTGAGCAGATCTTTCGGAAACCGTGGATGAGAGGAAGCCCCAGACCCATGTCTAGGACCCTTGGATCCATTTGCAACCTGAAGCTTGGCCAGTTCCAACTGGTGATCCCTGTCTTTCTGTTTTTCTGCCTGTTCGATTTTTAGTTTGGCGATGCTGAATTGAAGCTCCTGCTGCCTAAACCGCAGCTCTTGCTTCTTGAATTCAAGCATAGCCTCCCCATCAACACTGGCAGAGGAAACATTAGACATCACATCCTCCCTGTCCTTGTGGTCGCGATGGATCAGTGCAGCGGCAGAACCGTCGGTTCTACCAGTAAGAGCAGCCCCACCACCTTCTGCACTGTCCTCAGAAGTTATAGCGTCAAGCTGCGCTTCTTGCCACGCCACGATTCTCTGGATCATTTCCAATTTTGTGCCTTGAGAGGAAACACCTCTCTCCGCACACATCTTTTTCAGCGTTTCTGATTTGGAAGCATTTAAAGTTAACAAGGTATTTGCTTCCATACTGTTTGATAGGACTATGGCCTTTTTAAAGTTATATTACAACAATTCACTACGTGTACTGTTTGGAATAACCTGAAATGCCTTAGTTCGAGCGCAACACTGGATACCTTCAGTCGTATCCCACCGCTGTACACCAATTTGTTAAGACGGATTTCTGAACTCTGTCCTGGCGGCGCAGAAGTTCAGAAGGCCAACCTAATTACTTGGAACAGGGTAACCTCTGGACAAGCCAGACCAATCAAGGTAGCGATCGCGGCGGTCAAGACTAGGTCTCAAGAGGGGTGAGGGTGACTGAAAGCCCGCAATGAGCACACAAAGCAAGAGCGCTTACAAACTACTCCAAACAGTTGTTATATCAAAAATAGATACACATTTATTTTAAGGCCTTTAAAATTAATGACCGTAGCGAGAAAATCACAATATCACAATATTAAACCAACACATACCATAGCAACACAATATATATACAAATACACAGTCGCAAGCGTTTAAAGCACGAAATATGTAGTCCACCTGAAAGGAAAGGAAAACAGGCAGTGCGATAACGCTTTAGACTCAGTTCGCCTTCAGAGGCACCTAACTAGATGGAAGTCCGAGCCCTGCGAAGAGTGGAGCCTTGTGCTCAAAGTACCTGCCACGCCGGTGCCAACGGGCAAAAGGGGAAGCTCTTCGGAGGAAGTCAGGCAGTTCGGGTTAGTGCACAGCAGAAGGAGAACAGGTTCCGCAACTCAAGCGCAGCCTCCACAGCGGGCCGAAGCAGAGCGCGAGTACGGCCAAAAGGGTGCTGTTTTTACACAGCAGGGAAAAGCAATGGGATACTGCAGGAAGGCGACCAGATCCTAGCTAAACTACTCACCGGTCCCCGAAGCAAGCAGACCCAGGCTTCTCCACGTTAGTTTCAGCAGCTGGCAGGTTCAGAAGAGCAGGGAACGCCTCGTAGTCGTGTAGAGCAAAAAGACGTCCCAATCGACGAAACCAGCACAGTTTTGTTGCCGCAGCAGGACAACGGAGCGGCCGTGTGTATTCAAGCCAAATGTACACTCCTCCCTTCAGACTTGGGAACGCCAAGTGTACGAAGCGTGGGAGAGTGACAAGGACTCGAAATACAACACAACCTGGCGGCAGTTACAGAGCAGGACTCCCTTGTAAGCTGGTCAGTCAACTGGATGGCCCAGAGACACTTCCGAAGGCTTACTTGGCAGGAGATGATGAAGTCGCCGGGAATAGCTGTTCCTGCTATTCCAAAGGTCGAAGCACCAGTACAGGCCTTCTGGTTCGATCCAAGGAGGAAAGGGTTTCACAGGACGACAGCAGTGCAAAGGAGGATTCCTTCAGCGGGTCACCAGCGATTCCTCGGTCCAGCCTCTTGGTTGCAGGATACTTGGCTCCTGTATTCCTTCGTTCGTGAGAACTCAGGAGATCGACATGGTAGTGGTGTTTCCAGCTCCCTCTTATCCACGGTTCCCTTCGCGCCAAAACGGAGGGGAGCCAATGGGAGATCCGCTCATCAACACACATACCATACGTGGACCAATCACGGACCACGGTGGTCCCAGGCATTCACACCACCCCAGACTCTCTGGCACCCAGGATGTGTATTGGGACCAGACATCCCAGCCCACACCCTGGAGGCACACAAACGACATGTAGAAGCCCGCGAAAGCAACCACGTTTCGCGGGAAAGTACATGCCCAAATAAGGAAGGCCCCGGGTCGCCCGACCTGGGGAAGGTGAAGGGAGCAAGACGGTCAGTGGACAAGACAAAGGAGCCTCGTGGTCTGGCCATTTTGGGAGCCAGGCCACCATTTTGGGTTCAGTGCGAAAAACGTGCTCAGAACGCCAAAAGGAGCTCAAAATAAACAAAACGATCGCTGCCACCATTCGAGTCCCTGAATGACTTGCACCGATCAAATACCATCCTAAAAGAGTATCTAGGGTCTGTAGAAGGCTAGAGACCCAAGAGAGCTGTAACTTAGCTTACAGTGCCCTCTTGTGTCATGTTGCACTAAAGCCGCAACACGATAGAAGAAACTACGGGAAACAGCGTTCCCCGGTACTGACTGTCTCAAGGGCATGTCAGTTTCCCCGTAAGAAAGGAGCGAAAGCCCAGAGGAGTGCGGCAGAAGGCTGCACTTCTCTGGCAAAGTCAAGAACAAGGTGTAAAACAACAGCAAAAAGTTTAGGGGTTGCCACATGGAAGGAAAATTCCCTACAATTATGAAATCTTTCCTAACAATACCTTAGACCCTATTGTAATTAGTTGTGGAGTTCTGCAAGGATCTTCGTTATCTCCCCTGCTGTTTAATTTGTTTATGCGACCCATGCTGAATATTGTGAAAAGTCATGGTCTGAGTTACCACTCGTATACCGACAACACACAAATGTACATTAAAATTAATAACATCGAGGAAGCCTTCATTAAGGTTAATCAATGTCTGGAATATTATCCAAAATCAGAATGAGGATGTCATTTGAATACAAAGAAATTATTTATTCAAAAATTATTTTGCTTTTTAAGGAGCCGCAATAGCTGGCTTGTATTTGTATTGACAACACGTTATTCACTTTCTAAAAACATTTTTAGAAAACATCACAGTATACATACATACAAAAAACCTCTTAAAGTGCAAAGTGCAATTGATTGCTGGTATCCACCACAATCTCCTTAGGGGGAGAATATGTGGAGAGAAAAGGGAAATGGGGGAAAGAACGCCTCCACCACCCGAGGCGTGGATCAACAATACAGTGTCACCTACAATCAAAATATCTATATATAAGTGTTACACATAAAACAACCTAAAAGTCTACTAAGTGAGACAGCTGGGGTACCCCACTGTCTTCCAGATTCTAATGGGAGCTATCTGAAGGGTGTAACTAAATTCCCCTTCCTCCTAGTTTCAACACCTCTCCTGTTTAGGAAATGTTTTCTTCAGGACTGGTTGTCCTTATTGGTACTTATGGCCCATCATGCATGGGAGTGATTAAATCCAGGGAAGTCACTCAACTGCTCCGGTATCTCCAAAACATTGTGGATGCGTACTCATTGTTACAAACTCCCCACAGCATTGGTGATTTTTAGGCATTTTGTGGTACAAAACAGATTTCCATTCCGACGCGTCTTAAATGACTGGAAGTGTATTCTCCTTCACAAATGGCATTAGGAATCCATTCACCCTTAAGAGACGGCACATTTTCGGATGGCTTGCATGCTGCATTAAAGAGCCAGTTGCCACTGCATGCATTTGGAATACGTTTGAAACAATGAGCACGCATCAACAATGTTTTGGAGATACCGGAGCAGTTGAGTGACTTTCCTGGATTTAACCACTCCCATGCTCGATGAGCCATGACCAATAAGAACAACTAGCCCTAAAGAAAACATTTCCTAAACAGGAGAGGTGTTGAAACTAGGAGGACGGGGAATTTAGTTACAACGTTTGGATAGCTCCATCAGAATCTGGAAGACAGTGGGGTCCCCCAGCTGTCTCACCTAGTAGACCTTTATGTTGTTTTCTGTGTAACACTTATGTATAGGTATTTTGATTGTAGGTGACACTGTATTGTTGATCCACGCCTCGTGTGGTGGAGGCGTGCTTTCCCCCATTTCCCCTTTCTCTCCAAATATTCTCCCACTGAGGAGATTGTGGTGGATATTAGCAATCAATTGCACTTTGTACTTTGGGACGTTTTTTGTATGTATGTATACTGTGATGTTTTCCAAAAATGTTTTTAGTAAGTGAATAATGTGTTGTCAATACAAATACAAATCAGCTATTGCAGCTCCTTAAAAAGCAAAATAATGTTTGAATAAATAATTTCTTTGTATTTACATGACATCCTCATTCTGATTTTGTATAATATTGAGTTCTACCAGTCCTTTTGAATGAGGTATTAGGGGCTTCCCTACCCTTTGGTTTTTGTAATCATTGTCTGGAAGACATAAACAAGTGGATGGCAAAAAATCAGCTTTAGCTGAATGCAGCCAAAACTGAGCTTATCCTGTTCAGGCCTAGGCCGCTGGTTCTAGATGCAAGGGAATCTTTTGCCCCATGTATCCTCGATGAGGAGCTTCAATTTGCCACTAAAATTAAGAATTAAGGCTGCCTGTGGCCGGAGAACCTGGGCAACGAACCACAGGTTGGGGCGAAGGTTGAAGCAGTCTATTATACTTTGTGGATGCTCCGTCATGTTGTACCATTCATTCCAGAGGAGGATCATGCAGCAGTGGCGGGGGCCATGACAAATACCCACTTGGACTACTGTAATAGTTTTCTGATGGGAATCCCAGCTAAACAACTGTATAGGCTCCAGAAGGCCCAAAATGCAGCAGTCAGACTGGTTGGCAGGCTTGGTAGATCGGCTCATGCTTCCCCTCTTCGTATAACACTGCACTGGCTGGCAGTGGAGGACCGCATTAAATTCAAGGTGGCATGCTTGATTTTTAAGTGTGTAACTGGATTAGCTCCAGAGTACCTAAGCACTCAAATCTGCCGTCACAATCCCATTAGGATGCTCCGGTCAAGGTGTCAGCTGCTCCTAAGTATTCCCCGCTCGGTATGTGTTTCCAGAGATGACAGAAAATGTGCTGTCTTCGGTCCCAGATTCTCGAATAGCATACCTCTGGAGATTGGGGTTGTCAGACACTCCCTCATTTTCAGAAGGCCCTTAAAACCTTCCTGCTTAACTTAAATAGTAACAGGGCAACTTACGTGGTGGCTTATTCATCCCCCTCTACTTCGGTGCTATAAGTGTTTTGGTCCAACTGTGCCTTTAAACAGTTAAGTCAGTTCTGAGCGTGTTATAAATAATCAAAATCATTCTCGATAGGGGGTGAGGATCAAAGACCAAGAATAATAAACAGAATTTAGAGCAGCCAGAAGCACAGAAACTGCTCCCCTGAACACCCGTGAAGACCTGCTCTCAAATCTTGACTCTAGCCTTCCTTCAGTCCTAATCCTCCTCGATCTTTCCTCTGCTTTCGACACGGTCAACCATGCCACCCTGATTAACCATATCCATGACAACCTGGGCATCGCAGGCCAGACCCCCTAGCCTGGTTGACCTCCTTACTCTCTGATCGACCCTCCCAGGTCCAACTGGCGTCCTTTCTCTCCACCACTTCTCTCCACATGTGGTGTTCCCCAAGGCGCCAACCTCTCACCTTGGCTCTTCAACCATTACTTGGCACCTCTGGCCCATCGCATCTCTACCTTCCCTCTTAACCTTTAGTGTTATGCGGATGACACTCAGCTCTCCTTCAGGCTTCCCTCAGCCTCCTCTCCTCTCTCGCTCATTCCTGATTGTCTATCTGTGATTCAGGAATGGTGTGCCTCTAATGATCTCTGCCTGAATGCCAGTAAGACTGAGATCCTTCTCATTGGGACCCCTGCTCTCGCTTTCCCTCTTTCACTGTGGCCACCCTTCTTGGGCCCTCTACCTGCGCCTTCCTGCGAGGCAAAAAACCAAGGTGGCATCTCCGACTCCACCCTCTCCTTCTCTGCTCACATCACGGACATTTCTAAGAAGTCCCACTACCAGCTGCACCTCCTCAGAGGTATTCTTCCTTTTCTCACTTTCAGTCAGAAGCTCACTGTCTCCAGTACCCTGGTTCTCTCTAAGGTGGACTACTGCAACAGCCACTTTCCAAATGTTCCTGCCTCTACTCTTCACCCTCTGCAACTAATCCAGAACAGGACTGCAAGACTTGTCCTTGGCCTCAAGCCCAGGGATCGTATCTCTCCAGCCCTGAAATCTCTCCATTAGCTCCCGGCGACTGCAAGTATCAAGTTCAAGACCTTCTGTATTGTCCACAAGGCTTTCTGAGGCCAGGGACCACACTACATCCAACTATCTCTTCCTAAGCATTTTCCTTCTCAAGCCCTCCGCTCATCCACCTCCAACTCTGAGGGTCAGGCGCTTCTCTAGCCAGAGAGTGGTGGTAAATCTCTCTCCTTGGCTGGTGCCTCCCTCTGGAACAGCCTCCATGCCTCTCACAAACTTGAGCAGGACCCCCTCAGGTTCTGGAAGCAACTGAAGACCTTTCTTTTTGCTTCTGCTTACTCTCCCTCTCCCCTGCTGATGTTCCTCTCGCTCCCCTGCTGATGTTCCTGTCTGCTACACTGGTTCCCTGCCTCCCTCTGAACCTTATGGGGACCAGGCTCCTTTATGACCAGGAGCCCCATGCACTGACTCCGGCTTACTGCGCACTAGGGACTGTATCTGCAACCCTACAGTCCCATGCCTCCTTGCACTTACTTAGAACCAGCCACGGCAGCAGCACTTAGTTGAGCTTTGCTTATTGCACTCTCTCTTTCCCTCCCCCTGGCACATCTCCTCTCCTTTGCACTTACACGATCTGAATGACACAAGGCCTAGTAAGATTGTTTATTTTGCTCCCCTTTGTCTTCCTCTTCCTTGTCTTGTCGCAGCAAGAAACACTTCTGTTCAGGCGCGTTATAAACGACATATATCAATTCAAGAGAAGGAAAGATGGAGTAGATGAGACTTGAGCTGTTTTTTAAAGAGGGAGTGAGAGGAGCAAGAGCGAATTTCAAAGGGGCAAGAAGCTGCAATGAGCGAAAGCGAGAGGCGGCTCAAGGCGGGCGGGGAACAGAAAGAAGAAATTGAGAAGACCAGAGATTCCGAGTGGGTTGATAAAGGGAAATTAAGGAACAAGGCAAGATGGGGCAGTAGCATGGATAGATTTGAAGACAATACAAAGACAATTACATTTGCAAAGACAGTGGACCTGAAGCCATTTAAGGCGGGCAAGTTAAGATGAAATCTGAACAGAGGTATGAAGACCAAACAGTCCTAACCGCAGAGTGAAGGATAGAGCGGAGGGGAAAAAGACATAATAGGCTAACAGGACGAGAGAGAACCAGAGACTGCAGCAAAATTTTGGTTGAAGGTGTGCAGATGGTGAATTTTTCTGATGTTGGCAGGAGCGAGATACAGACGAGATGTGTGAAAGGAAAAAGAGGGGTCAAAGATGACTCACCGGTTCTGTGCTTCAGAGGACAAAGAGAGTTGCAGTGGAGGAAAGTAGATGGAAGGAGCATGGAGAATATTGGAGGAAGAGGGGGAAAAGCAAGATTTCAGATTTCTTCGAGTGGAGGCCCAGAAAACAGGAAGACATCCAGGCAGAAATTGCAGAAAGACAAGAGGATAGACAACGATGAATAGAGTCGGACAGGGATGGGAAATCAAAGACAAATCTGGGTATCGCCATTATGAAGGTGTGCCTGTAACGCAAAGCTCCTAATCAAAGCTGTAGACACGAAGCGTAAAGGAAGAATAGAACAGGACTGAGGAGAGACCCTTGTGGGACACCATGAGAGAGAGGGAAGGAACAAGAAGAACCTTTCCAAGAGACAGAAAAGGAGTGGCTAGAGAGGTAAGAAGTGAGCCAGTTGAACACCGTGCCAGAGAGACCAAGAGTGGGGAGAGTAGAAAGCAGAGTTGGGTGAATAAACAATGTCAAATGCTGCACTGAGATCAAGAAGAATCAGCAGAGAGGAAAGTTTGAGATGACGCGCGTGACAAATAGAATTAGATCATTTCCATAGAAAAGCCAGATATAAAGCCAGATTTTTGAGAGGGAAGTAAGTGTCAAGAAATCAGCGTCTGCTCCCCGCTCCATCCAGCGTTCTCTCAAAACTACACGTTCCACAATTCCAAAACACACAGAGCCGAAGCGTTTCCAGAGTATCAGACAACGCTGGGGGTTGCCGTGGAAACGTTGGTTGCCTGAGCACGTTCGTGCACGAGTACGCCATGGCAACGTTCCCCGCAGGGTCACGTGATTAGTTTAAATCTCCGCCCGGCATTCGGAACGCTGCTTCTGAATTTTCGATTTTTGGAGCTCCCTATTGTGTTCTTGTCTGACCTGTTATTCTTGGACCCTGTTTTTTGTCTCACGGATTGATCTTGAACTACCCTTAAACCTTGTATTGGATTCTACCTGTTTACTCGACCTCGGAACGAACGACCATTCTTTTGCCTGGCATTTTCTGTATTTGGCGTCTCGGACCTTTTCTTGCACTTATCACGGAACACTCTTACTTAGGAAATACTGTCACTTGGAACATTGTTCTTTGGACCTTCCACATTTCTTTTGGAACTTATCACAAGAAACTCGGATATTTCACTGACATTTTTTCATTAGGCGTCCGCGTGCCGGCGGGTGTAGGTATAGGTTGGATTGTCCCTGTTTCCGGAGCTGGTATCATCGGATGAACTTCCTTTCCACGACAAAGAATATTACACTGTCAAGCACCAAATCTGATATCCTGGTTATCCTGGCCCTCTGTCCTGCCTGAGTTACTATCCTTGCCCAGAGGTGTTCCCTACATGAGTACGTTGTTTGATCTGCACTCATTTGCCTTGTTTATGTCTTATTTCATGAACCCCACTCCTGACATTGTGTTCTTTGTCTAGGTAGCTGTGTTCCGAATCATATAATCTTCTGGGCAATTCCCCTTCCAATATAGTCCCTTTGTACTATTGGGAGTTGCATTGTCTGGAACGTTTCTACGGCTACACTACGCGCTCAACTGAATCCTGGTATTACCAAGTTTTGCGTGGGTGGTTCTTACATATTCAGAAGCCGTGTATCCATTATAATGGACACTGCCGATGATCCGTTGGCAGCTTTGGTTCAGTTGGTTGCTGGTTTACGCGCAGATATGACTGCGGCTCATGATGCCACCCAGCGTCGGATCGACGCCCTTCAGGCCGGTTTGCAGGCGGGTGGCGGCGTTAGCGTCTCTCCTTCTGGTTCTACCCTTGGAGCTGGCGTTCCTCGACAAGAGAATGCACCTGTGTACATGACGGCCCAGTTTCCCTTGGCCCCTCCGGAACGTTTCATGGGGGATCCTAAGACGTTCCGCACTTTCATCAACCAATGTAGGCTGCATTTTTTGTGCCGTCCTACGTCTTTCCCTGATGCCACTACCAAGGCGGCTTTTGTGTTATCCTACCTTGGGGGCACGGCAGCGGTCTGGGCAAACCCATTACTGGAACAAGGGAGCCATCTTTTGTACGACTGTGATGCTCTCATCTCTGCTATGTCCCGTGTCTTTGACACACGGTATAAATCCCAAGCCTCGGATTTGGAATTACAACAGAAGGATTCGTCTTTGTTGTCCTACCTAGCCAAGTTTAACCAACTGGTGGCGGAGACGGATTGGCCTGAGGCAAAGAAAGGGGCTCTATTTTACAAAGGGCTTTCGGACTCTCTCAAGGATGTTTTGTCCACTGTCCCAGTGATTCCTACTGGTTTTTCGGAGTTGGTTGATCTAGTACTTCAAATCGATGCACGGAGGGCAGAACGCAAAGGGGAAAGGAGTCTGGTTCCCTATCCTACGCCAGTAGCTGCTGATCAGAGCCATGCTACGCCTGAACCTATGCAGATAGGTACCCTCAGGGCTCCGCTCTCGTCTGAAGAAAGAGAGAATCGTAGGAAGAATAACTTATGTTATTACTGTGGCTCCTCAGAACATTTCCTGAGACAGTGCCCCAAAAAACCACGAAAACAGGGAAACTCCAAAGCTCGGCAATAGAGAGAGCCCCTTTGTTGAGTCCCTTGAATACGGGCTCTGATACCATGGTTTTGTTTCCCATAACGGTTGATGTCGGCGCTCCTTCCATTGTTTCTTGTACAGCGGACGCTATATTGGATTCAGGGGCCACTGGGAATTATGCCGACAGCCAGTTTGTTAAGAATCATGGTATTCCTCTGATTCCCAAGCCTTCTCCTGAACTGGTCAACGCCGTTGACGGCACGACCTTGTTATCTGGTCTGGTTACTGAACAAACGGTAGATCTTTTCATGACTACGTCCTCTGGGCATACCGAGACCATAGCCTTTGACGTCATTACAGCACCCCAGTTCAAGTTAATCCTTGGGTTGCCCTGGCTAAGGAAACACAATCCGTTAGTGGATTGGGCTAAAGGGACGGTTTATTTTCATTCTGAATACTGTGCTACGTCTTGTGGGACATCAGGATCCTCATCTGTGGGACCCAGTACTCATCTCTTGTATTCCGCTCTGGTCATTGGAGCAGTCATGAACTCGGTATTACCTGGGGAGTACCGAGACTTTAAGGACGTATTTGACAAGAGAGGTGCTGAGATTCCACCACCACATCGACAGTATGACTGTCCTATTGATTTGGTTCCTAATGCTGTTATACCATCTGGTCGTGTCTATTCCTTAACCCACAAAGAGGACTTAGTGCTCAAGGAGTATCTGGACAAGTCTTTGGCTTCTGGCTTCATCAGGCCATCACGTTCTCCGGCGGCATCACCTCTTTTTTTTGTTCCAAAGAAAGAAGGCGATTTGCGCCCTTGCATCGACTACCGTGCATTGAACGCTGTCACCATCCGTATTCAATACCCCATTCCGCTCATCTCGGTTCTTCTAGACCAATTGGGTTCTTCTACCATCTTCACCAAGTTGGATTTGCGTGGTGCTTATAATTTGGTCAGAATACGGAAGGGGGACGAGTGGAAGACGGCGTTTAAAACCAAGTACGGCCTGTATGAGTATTTGGTCATGCCTTTTGGTTTGAGCAATGCCCCGGCTATGTTTCAGTATTTTATTAATGATGTTTTCAGTGATTTACTCGACCACTATGTCATTGTATATCTTGATGATATCCTGATCTACTCACCGGACTATGATACCCATGTTCAACACGTTTCCACGGTACTACAAAGGCTCCGAGACAATCATCTCTATGCTAAGCTAGAGAAGTGCATCTTCCATGTCCAGCATGTGGAATTTCTGGGATACGATATCACAAACCAGGGAGTTGGTATGAGCGATTCCAAAGTAAGGGCGGTATTGGACTGGCCTGCTTCTACGTCTATCAAATCCTTGCAATCTTTCTTAGGGTTTGCGAACTTTTATAGACGTTTCATTCGCTCATTCTCTGCTATTGTTGCCCCTTTGACTGCCCTTACCAGTCCTAAGAATGGGTTCAAGTGGACGGCGGAAGCACAAAAAGCTTTTGACAATCTCAAGATAGCGTTCACCTCCGCGCCAGTCCTCCAGCATCCCAAGTCTATGCAACCATTCTATGTGGAGGCCGATGCTTCGGATCAAGCGGTTGGGGCGGTGTTGTCTCAGTATTGCAAAGACACAGGTTTCCTTCATCCTGTGGCGTTTCATTCCAGGAAGCTTACCAAATATGAAACAAGATACACTGTCACTGAGCGAGAATTATTGTCTGTACGTGATGCATTCAAGGTGTGGCGACATCATCTTCTGGGTACTGCTGTTCCAGTACAAGTTTACACTGATCATCGCAATCTTCTTGCCATGCAGTCAGTGAAATGCACCACAGCCAGGCATGCCAGGTGGCACGAATTCTTTTCACAATTCAATTTCCAGATCACGTATCGTCCTGGGGCTCTACATTCCAAGGCAGTCGCACTTTCAAGGAGGTATGGGGATGACTCCTCTCCCAAGGAATTTGGTGGAATGTTGCTACCAAATCAGGTAATATGCTCCTGTACCTTGAAGCCTTCATTAAAGGAATCCATTAGAGAATGGGTTTCGGGGAATCCTCCGGAGATTGAGAATTTGAATATAACCATAATTAACTCCATGCCTTATGTTAAAGGTCGTCTGTATCTTCCAGATGTCGACTCCAGACAAACAGCTTTAAGGTGGGGTCATGATTCTTTGGTTTCAGCCCATTCTGGGGTGCGCAAGACTCTGGAATGGCTCAAGAGATGGTGTTGGTGGCCTTCAATGCAGAAAGATGTCTCGGATTACATCTCTACCTGCGCCATTTGTGCCCAGTGTAAGTCCTCAACCACGAAACCCGTGGGTTTATTGTGTCCCCTTCCGGTTCCTAGCAAACCATGGACCATGATATCTATGGATTTCATCACTGAACTCCCTCCCATTCAGGGTTTTGACACCATATGGGTGTTAATCGATTATTTTTCCAAACTGGCCGTGTTTGTTCCTTGTCAAGGTTTGCCTAAGGCGCCAGTTCTGGCGGATCTGTTTCTTCGCCATGTTTTCCGCCGTTTCGGCCTTCCTGATGTCATAATATCCGATAGAGGCTCGCAGTTCACCTCGCGTTTCTGGAAGCATCTTACTATGTCCCTGGGTGTTGATGCGAGGTATTCCACTGCTTATCATCCGGAAACGGACGGTCAGACGGAACGTTTGAATGCCACACTTGAGCAGTATTTACGGTGTCTAACTATGCAGCATCAGGAATCCTGGTTGTCGGCATTAGCGACTGCCGAATTTGCGTACAACAATTCAGTTCATACTTCCACAGGTACTTCTCCTTTCTTTGCCTTGTATGGTTGTCATCCCCGTTCTTTGCCATTGGATCTTCCAGTCTTGTCAGACAATCCTGCGGTCCAAGACAGTCTTAGGGATATTACTTCTCTACATCAACAGGTGCATTCCCGTTTGAAGGAAGCTCAGGATCGTTCTAAGGAGTACGCCGACCGGCATAGGTCTCCTGCGCCTGATTACCACACGGGTATGTTGGTCTGGCTCTCCACCAAACATCTCCGTATTCCTATGAGGAGTTGTTTGAAACCCAAATATGTTGGTCCTTATCCTGTAAAGGATGTAATTAATCAGTCTGCAGTGAGACTTGAACTACCGAATACTTGGAAGATCCATCCGGTTTTTCATGTTTCTCTTTTGAAGCCCTGTTCGGAGGGGACCAGGCTCCCCGTTCGTCCGCCTCCGGTCAAAGTACAGGGGGAGGAGGAGTATGAGGTGAAGGCTATTCTAGCTACTAAGGTTTCCCGAGGTGTTTGGTATTTCCTTATTGACTGGAAGGGTTTGGTCCTGAGGATCGTACTTGGGAGCCTGAATCCAATGTACATGCTCCGGTTCTCTTGGCTCGATTCTTGGCCTCTCGGGGGGTGAGGGCATCTTTGGGGGAGGATACTGTCAAGAAATCAGCGTCTGCTCCCCGCTCCATCCAGCGTTCTCTCAAAACTACACGTTCCACAATTCCAAAACACACAGAGCCGAAGCGTTTCCAGAGTATCAGACAACGCTGGGGGTTGCCGTGGAAACGTTGGTTGCCTGAGCACGTTCGTGCACGAGTACGTCATGGCAACGTTCCCCGCAGGGTCACGTGATTAGTTTAAATCTCCGCCCGGCATTCGGAACGCTGCTTCTGAATTTTCGATTTTTGGAGCTCCCTATTGTGTTCTTGTCTGACCTGTTATTCTTGGACCCTGTTTTTTGTCTCACGGATTGATCTTGAACTACCCTTAAACCTTGTATTGGATTCTACCTGTTTACTCGACCTCGGAACGAACGACCATTCTTTTGCCTGGCATTTTCTGTATTTGGCGTCTCGGACCTTTTCTTGCACTTATCACGGAACTCTCTTACTTAGGAAATACTGTCACTTGGAACATTGTTCTTTGGACCTTCCATTTTTCTTTTGGAACTTATCACAAGAAACTCGGATATTTCACGGACATTTTTTCATTAGGCGTCCGCGTGCCGGCGGGTGTAGGTATAGGTTGGATTGTCCCTGTTTCCGGAGCTGGTATCATCGGATGAACTTCCTTTCCACGACAAAGAATATTACACTGTCAAGCACCAAATCTGATATCCTGGTTATCCTGGCCCTCTGTCCTGCCTGAGTTACTATCCTTGCCCAGAGGTGTTCCCTACGTGAGTACGTTGTTTGATCTACACTCATTTGCCTTGTTTATGTCTTATTTCATGAACCCCACTCCTGACATTGTGTTCTTTGTCTAGGTAGCTGTGTTCCGAATCATATAATCTTCTGGGCAATTCCCCTTCCAATATAGTCCCTTTGTACTATTGGGAGTTGCATTGTCTGGAAGGTTTCTACGGCTACACTACGCGCTCAACTGAATCCTGGTATTACCAAGTTTTGCGTGGGTGGTTCTTACAGTCAGTTATTTAAGCTGAGAGTAGACTAAACATTCGAAAAGTTTAAATAAGTACAGAAAGAGCAAAATAGAGCAAAGGTTGGAGAGATCTGACAAATCGAGAGAAGGTTTTTTCATGAGTGATGGAACAGTGGCATGTTTAAAGACTAAAGGAAAGGAACCTGAGACCAACAAGAGGTTGAATGAAGTAGGAAGGAAAGAAGCCAGAGCAGGATAGACACATTTAACCAGAGAAACAGGGTCTGAGTTAACAGCCATAGCGTGAGTCAAAGGATCATAGATAAGGCCTTACCTTTGAAGATAGGTGTGATGAGAGAGAAGAGAAAGATAAAGAAGACAAGGGCAGGGGCATATGGGGAGCAAGGAAAAAATCAGTATGGCCTGTAGGACAATATTGTAAGAGATGGATGGATCAACCAAAGGGGGGCCAAAGGCCTATTCCGATTGTGAAAAAGTAGTTTAGGAAAATTAGAATGAGAAGAAAGAAGGGATTCAAAGTAGTTTGTTTGGAACTAGAGGTGTAGGAAGTAAGGGCAGCAGAGAATAAGAGATAGTTAGCAGGGGATTTGTTTTTGAGCCAATGGCGTTCACTTCTTCAGCAGGAATCCGTACAGATTTCAAGAGAAAAGAGAACCACGGCCCAGTAGGATGGACATTTTCTGCGCTTCAGTCTTCAAAATCATGTTTTGTAAGCGTGCAGATCTTTCTTATCTCACAGCTTTCTGTAGAGCACTCTGATACCCTTCGTAGTATTTATAGAAAACACAAAAACACATACATACAACTATAAAAGCCCTGTTTCTTCACCTGGTGTTACAAGCAACTCTGAGACTGGTGATGGCCGTGGGGCTGAAGCAGTCATCCCCCTAATTTGGCCACAAGGGTAACTGCGCTGAGATCCTGAGTGGACATGATGGCCCCACTACATGTCCGGTGGCAGCAGGGGGGTCCATGATGGTACTGGGAAAGAGAAGACGTCCAGGTGAAGACTGTGAAATGTACAGCTGACAATATGGCAGTGTCCAGGATAAGATCAGAGGATTAGGCAGCATTTAAAAAAAAAAAAGAGAAACCGACCAATGGGCGAGCAACAGGGGCAACAGGGGCATAAAATGCGGCAAGACTGTTATTATTTTCCTGCCACAGTACGTTAGCCATTGATTACCATAAACATATGCTACTTCGAGGCAACGCAAGTTCCAGGCATTGGAACAGAGCTCGGCCAGCTGATAAACCTTGGTGGGAGAGAAGCGCGAGTGCCTGCTCAAATAGCATGTCAGCATGTGAGCAGAACCAGTGGATGCAGTTAGAGCACCATGAAGCGGCTTAGAGCGGGAGAGACCGCAGAGCCCAGGAAGCACCGCCGACCGCAATAGTTTCACAGAAGATCACAGCTTGCATTTGACTTGAAAGCAGGTGTGTGGCGGAAGGTTCTTGGTGCTAGGAAACTGCTTTGCAGAGGAGCATGGCTAGCCTCTGGTGCCTGAAGAAAGGTGCAGCAAAGCAAGTGGTGGCGAGAGCAGGGCACCTGAAGTGCGGCTGCGTTTGTGGCCCACAGCAATACGCAGTGGGGCAGGCGACAGTGAGGCCACTGTGCCTGGAGAGTGCCAGTGCTCGGAGGCCTGCCGAAAGCCACAGAGGAGCAGCTGTGATTCGTGGTGTCTACGGCTACCTGATAACACCAGGCAACGGCGCGGGTCACAAACAAGTGCGCAGTGAGCAGTGGGGGGAGTGGCTGAGAAGCCTCTGCATGCACAAGCACCGTCGTCACAGAGTCGCGATAAGACTGAAAGAAGGCAAAGGCATGGACTATTGGGATCACACACTCAGTGGAGGAGGTATGGCAGAAAAGATTGCCACATATTAAATGGGACCTGCAAGGGCAAAGCCCCGAAGGTAGTGGTCACAGGGCGATGAGCATGGATGTGGCCATGCAGGGAGGAAACCCACCTCCCACAACAAAGGAAAGGGGGCTAAATGATACCCCCATTTTCCTGAGACCAACGCATGCAGGGAGGTGGCTGGGGTGGAACAAAGGAGGCAGCAGACGTCAGAGTTCTTAGACCAGGGAGTGGGGGCTGATGGGAAGGGCTGGTCAGGTTAGCAGGGACCTGTCAGGTAGTAACAAGTACATAGGAACAAACGAGACCAAAGAACAGCCATCAACTGGATAGGGCGGGGCCTCCAGTCATAAAAAGAACACATGAGGTGTCTTCCTGCCCTCAGGCAACATTTTGCCTATAAGAATGTTGTAGTGGAGAATTAAGCAAGAGTCCTTTAAGAGGGACAGACCACAAGCCAGGGGAGAAAGGCGTGAGGAGGGAGGAAGGAGAGGGGGCTGGGGCTGGGAAAGTTGAAGACAGATTTGTAACAGAGAATAAAGAACCAAGATGTTATCTCACTGGCTCCTGTGTTATTTGTATTGGGACCGAGAGGGGCCTGACAACTGGCGACGAGGTGCCACGACCCACGCTGCACTGCGTGGCACAGCAAGACCTCTGAGAACATCAGAGCACGAGTACAGTGGGGACTAGAAGGGAGACGGTCGCCCGACAGCGGGAAGGTTTAAGAAACGGGACCAGAGAGGAAGCCATGGCAAGAGAGCCCGTGGAGCCGTCCAGTGTGCAAGGAGGGACACGTCGCTGACTGCGGTGAGCCAGCGGAGGAAGGCTGTGGACACCGGCAGAGGGAACTGGACAACAAAGGAAGCTGCGGCAGAGGGCACACATATCCAACCGCCGTGCAAGGGGGGACACGCCGCCAACCGATGTGAGCGGGAGGAGGAAAGCAGTCCTACGCACATGCGTGCGGCCAACCACCATGCCACAGGAGAGGCCACTAACTGGCCCAGGCGGACAAGTGGGGCATGCAAAAAATACAGTGGTAAGGAGACCCGCCCCAGGGAGCCACGAGGAGAGAGAAACAAAGCCGCCCACCACGTGGCAAGCACAGCAGTCGAGGCCGTGAAAAACATGTGGCCTTGCACCGGAAGAAAAAAAAAATTGTTTTTCTTCATCAAATAAAAGATACAACACTATAACAAGGGACATACACAATAAGAGGGGAAACGAGGTAACAAACAGAAAACGTCCACCACAAGAGGCGAAAGAGCCACCTACCTATGGAAAGAACAGTAATGAAGCCCTGCACCATACCTACCCAGGCAAGGGTAACAAGTGATATGCCAATACGCGAACGAGGTGGAGGACACCAGAGTGCACATCCACAACTCTGCTGCGACGGGGAATACCGATCCAGGAACACCACAGATCATCATAGTGCAAGCATACCAAAGAACAGTCATCCGCACAACAAGAACACCTTACACACGACCGACCTGCAAACATGTCAGAAGGAGCACAAGCAGCAGCAGGCGCGGGAGTAGAAACCCAGGCCGCTATGGGGGCAAGCCTAGCATCGAGAGCAACGTTCCTACGGCGCCCCAACCAATCACTCTAAAGCCACATTATGATCAGGGTCGGCGATGGGAAGAGTGGATGGAGGAGTTCGAGGATTTCATGAGGGCCATAGGTGACCAGGATTCACCACAAAAAACGGACATCTTTGCTAACCTAGCTGGAAAAGAGATCAAAGGGATCCTAAAGACCATCCCAATGCAAGAGAAAGCCACATACCAACAACTCATTGCTGCCGTCAACAGGAAACTAATAATACTCCCCAACAGAGATTATGAGAGGTACACATTTAACCAGTGCACACAGTTGCCACACGAGACAATGGGAGAATTCATCCTCCGACGTCAGAAAAAGATTACACACTGTGATTTTGACAATTTAAATGACAATGAGGCCATCAGGCTCAGAATAATAGAAGGATGCACATCCTCACAGTTCAGGAAACACTTGCTGAAGAAACCCCTTCCACTGGAAGAAATAGTGGATCTAGCAAGAATATATGAAAGAGTAGACATACAAGTGGTGGCCATGGAGGACCCAAAGAAAAGTGACACCATTGCAGCCCTGGTCGCCAGACCTCAAGGATATGCCCGCTACCCTGGACTGACAGGAAAATCGAAGCCTGAACAGACGAGCACCGGGAGAGAGGCAATGCTACAGGTGTGGATTTGAATTTCCCCACGGGGGCCAATGCCCAGCCATGTATGAGGTGTGCACAAGAAAACCACTTTCAAGCAATGTGCAAGGAAAAGGCCCCAATGCTAGCTGCATACAGACCAACTCCATCGTCTGGCCCAACCAGGAGACACAACCAACCGAGAGGGCTCACCCCTCAATCGTACCAGGACAGGGGCATTGTGAGAATATTCCAAAGTAGGAACGTACCAGTTTACCCCGCTCACCAAGGATTCATAAGGGCGGTTGAGAACCTCAACATAGATCAACCAATGCGATACTCCGATGCATATGACTATGCACCCAACCTGCACACAAACTATTCTCTGGAACAAGGACCCATGCAGGAATATGACGCTGGGACATATTCGATGCCATAAGACGTCTGTGATCCCTATGAGAACGCAACGAAGAAGTACACCAGGCGGATAAACAATACTACACTCATGACAGATACAGGAAGGAATACGTGAGACTCATCAGCGACACCTCGGATGACAGCACAGCGCCAAAAGTCGCTGTTCAGATAGAATGGCTAAACAACCAGTTCATTGTAGGCACTGGGGTGACAGTCAACGTCATGAATGAGGGCACTTATTGCGCCATAGCGAGTGCCTACCCATTATGCCCATCTCAGGCACGGATATTCTAGTGGGGAGCAGCCCACCCGCTCCAATCTAAAGGTCAATTCAGCTGTGAACTACTCCACAGGGGACAAAGAGTGGCCACCACCTTTCATGTCATCCACAGTCCAACAACCGGGAGATGCCTCCTCAGCTACCAAACCCCCAGAAGCCCTCCCCTAATTGACATCCATCACAACCCATCTAAAATCGTGCAAGGCCTACCCACAGGGGCTCAGATCCTGAGAGCCATTTTGCATCGAGAACTCGACATGGAGGAACTCAAATCCACCTTTCCAAAACTGTTCGAAGGAGTGGGAATGCTAAAAGACACCTTCATAAACCTCCACATTGACCCGACAGTTCGCCCGGTGCCTCACCACCCCTGTAGAATAGGTTTTTCCATCTACAGGCCCAAGGCACACATGAACTGCAACTCCTCCTCGACAAAGATATCATCGAGTGGCTGGCCCCACACCATGGGTATCCGTCTGCGCCTATACATGGACATGCTAATACCAAACACTGCTATCCAGAGAAAGAGTGAGAGAGAGAGAGAGAGAGAGAGAGAGAGAGAGAGAGAGAGAGAGAGAGAGTTACCCAGGACCCAACATTGAGGACATGCTGGTGAGGCTCAACCAGGCCACCTGTTACTCCAAACTAGAAACCAAGGGTACCACCAGCTAGTAATTGACCCTGCCTCCAGACCAATCACCACATTTGCAACACACAACCGACTGTTCCGCTACAAGCTGCTCAACTTCGGATATCTTCCGCCCTGGAAATATTTCAAGAGACTATTTGCAGACTGATAACCCCAGTGCTTAATGCCCTTAACTACAGCGACAACATCCTGGTCTTCGGAATCACCCAAGAACAATACGACACAGCTCTGAAACCTGTGTGCGACCTTCTCTCCAAAGCAGGACTCACACTCAATGGGCCCAAATGCGCCATCGACAAACGAAGCCTACGCTTCTTCGGGCACATCTTTTCGGATCAGGGCATCATGGCTGACCCCGACAAGATCAGTGCCATCGTCAACCTCGACGCTCCCACCGGAGTTGCCGAACTACGATCCTTATTAGGGATGGGGGTACTGTGCCAGCTACCTACCAAACTATGCCACACTTACAGACCTCCTCTGGAGACTCCTCAAGAAAGACTCCCCATTCGAAGGGGACATGCATTGCCAAGAAGCATTCGGCACCATCAAAGAGGAACTTGCCAACAACAGCCAACTTGCCTACTTCAACCCGAAATGGGACACAGAACTCACGATGCCAGCCCCGTCGGCCTAGGGGCCATACTCGCCCAGATGCACCCGAACTAACCCAGCAAGAGAGAAATAGTGGTTTATGCCAGTAGAACGTTGTCACCCATTGAACAGGCATACTCCCAAGCAGAAAGGAAGAGTTTAGCAGCAGTATGGGTATGCAAAAAGTTCCATCATTTCATCATTGGCAGAAACCTTACCCTCATCACTGACCACCAGGCGCTACTCTCCTTGTTTGGGAACCACGAAACCAAAATGCCCCGACGCATTGAAAGATGGGGCATCAGACTCCGAGAATATGCTTATTAGTTTGTCTACAAACCAGGAGGTGACACCAACCCAGCGGACTACCTATCCAGGCACCCACAAGGCAAGATAGATGAAATGAGGAAAGAGGCAGAAGTCTATCACTGAACGCCCGCCATCACGTCGGAGACATTTGCTGACAAAAGCATGGCCGACCCACAATCCTAGCGGCGATACGCCTCACCAACGCCAACAAGTGGAAACACCTCGACATGGAACAGTTTGTGAATGTGGAGGTGGACAAAAGGGATCTGTACAGGTTGGCGAGGATACAGAGGGAACTTGCCACAACCGACCAAGGGACACTGCTACGAGGTAACTGCCTAGTAGCCCTTAAAAGCCAGAGGAAAACACTAGTGATCATAGCCCATGAAGGTCACTGCGGGGGTCACAAACACAAAAAAGATACTGAGAAATCAAGTATGGTTCCCATACATGGATACCATTTTGGAAGACATCTTGATGCATTGCATACCTTGCCAAAAGACAGCGGTGGACAGCCCCCGTGCCCACTCCATATGGTACCCTTAGGACCATGGCAAAGAGTAGCCATGGATTTTTATGGCCCACTGGAAGAAGGAGGACACCTCCTCCTGGTGACTATCGACAAGTACTCACGTTTCCCACTCATAAAACATATACAGCCTACAGCATTTCACCACGTTGTGAGAGTGATCGATGAGCTGTTTAGTGAGTGGGGGATTCCCAACACAGTAAAGACCGACAACTGTCCACCGTTCCAAGGACAAGACTTCCATAGGTTTGCCAAGCAATAGGCTTCCACCAACAGAAAACCACACCACTATGCCCACAAGCCAATGGAATAGTGGAATGATTTATGGCCACCATCAAGCAAACACGGCAGAAGGCGACATGCCGATCAAACCTTGCTACCCCAAGCGATCTGCCAAATGCTCAGAAGCGACAGAAACACAACACATGACAAAAGGATGGACACCCCTGGAGCTAATGATAAAATACTTGCTTTCCACAGGTAGAAGACTACATGCCAGAACATGACTCAGAAATTAGGCAAAGAGATGCAGAAAAGAAAAGGAAGGCAAAGGAGTGGGCAGCCTGAAAGAGGAGAGCGAAGGAACATCACATACCGGTAGGCTAAGTCGTGCTGGTAAGACAAAGACAGCAGAATAAAACCAACCCAAGATACAGCCCAGAACCACGCCTGGTTACCGAAGTAAAGGACCGATGGTCACCGCGTCAGTGGACGGAGGAGAAATAACCCCCCGAAAAGCCTCTTTCTTCCGCAAATTATACATGCAAGAGCCCGAATTGACAGAGCAAACAGCGACAGAAGAAGAACCGAGAGCAGAAGAAACCAGGGGCCCACCGGACACAGAAGAGTCAGGGGAAACCCGTGAATCACCAAGCTGCCCACAGCAGATCACACGGAAACCCTCACGCCTCATTGAACAAATGTAGACTGTGAACACCCCTAAAAAGCAAGGAGGATGTGATGTAGTGGAGAATTAAGCAAGAGCCCTTTAAGAGGGACGGACTACGAGCCAGGGGAGAAAGTCGGGAGGAGGGAGGAAGCTGAGAAAGGGGAAGACAGATTTGTAACAGAGAATAAAGAACCAAGACGTAATCTCACCGGCTCCTGTGTTATTTGTATTGGGACCGAGAGGGGCCTAACAAAGAATGGAGGGCAAGATGCAGCCCCAGCATATTTCTTCTACCCTTCAGCACGGAGAGGTAATGCGTGGCTTCTGTTTTGGCGTGGAAGCGGAGCGTGCTGTCATGGCAAGGGAACAGCACATCACCCAGCTGAGCATTATAGAGAGGTCCCTGCATAACACAGGGCCTCTGCCACACAGTTATTCTACAATTGAAGCCCCAGGTGCTCATTGGAGCCAACGGTGCACCCTAGGACCTGCATTTTTGAGGGAGCTGGTGCGGCAGTGCTGGAGAACCGGCCTGCAAGCTCTCAGAGCTTGGAGCTGTCTGGCTATAGAGGGGGTGCAGAGCAGATGGTCTAAGCGGCCTGAATAATGACCAGAAGCCACCCCGGCAGGTGATCTACTTTCTGGACGGCACTTCATTTCAGCGCTACAACACAGAGGATGAGATAGCTGAGCAGGTTGAGCGTTCGTGGCAACCTATGGTGATCTGCAGGTCGCAGTTCTGAGTCCCTCATTTGAGGCTTTGGCAGTTTCTGCCTGCTTGGCTGAGTAGTCTGGGAACTCTTTGAAAACCAGGTTACTCGTGCAGTACAGTGTTAACAAATCTGTGATATGAGAGGCGTGGGCTGGACACTGGGTCTGGGGGACTGAGCTGCGCTGGGCAAGACATGTTCAACAAGGCCAACACAACCTTCAGTGAGGTTTTGGCAGAGTAGGAATTGGAAAACGCCATCGTCTCTCACTGCCACAGGGTCTGGCCTGCCAGGGCACCCGACTCTTGGGATTAGGAAGCTGTCTGGAGCTCCAAAGTGCGAACAAAATCACTGCAGGCTGTCCCACGGCTGTCATTCCCAGCTGAGGGTACTTGTAGAGCAATCCGGGAAGGTTGCGCTTTCAATCACGTTGGGTTATCAGGGGGATTGGTGTCAATGCAGACAGTTCCAGAGACGGGCTGGCTCTGCGAATAAGGCGAACACATTTCAAGGGCTAAGAACAGTGCAAGACAAAGAAGGCAAGTACTATTAATGATCAGCGGGCCAGAGAACTGCGCAAGGGGTCCCACAGTCTTAACAGTAAGCTGAGCATGCATGTTTAGAATGTTGAAAAATATACAATGTTTGGGTAGCAGAGAAGACGGTTTTTCAGGGGAATTATTTGATATGTTGAATTCAGAAACACAGTCGGGCTTTTGGGGTTAGAATTACTTCCAAGCCCTCTCACTCCCCCCCTTTTATCAGAGCCCTCCCCTGAGTCTAGTACTCCTGGGCGCCATTAATTCTAAGCTATTGGCTGCGCAGTCCCCTCGAGATCTGTCAGTGCTTTTCTAGGGGATCACAATGTAACTCCGCTGGGCCACCTGAAAAAGAAAACAGACAAATTATTTAGACAGTAATACCTTTTATGGAATGGGAGGGTGGGTTGGATTTCCACTCTAGTGAGGAGGGGGCAGGGATCGAGAGAGTGAACCTCGATTGACCAGGCTTTATATAGCCCGCCTCTCTCTTGGTCCTGCACCCCTGCCCCCTTTGTCCTTGGTCCTGCACCCCGTCCCACCTTTGTCGCCGCCTTGTGACGTGCTAACCCCACCAAACCTGGGCCCAAGATGGCCCTTATTGTTTCTTTGGCGCTTGGCTGGGTGGGAGCCCCCAATAAGGGGCGCCACCCGCCATTTGCCTCTGTGGTCGGCGTGTTCGTTTCTGCAGGACTCGGTTGCCTTCACTCAGGGTTCCAGAGCAGTCAGGCTCAGGTCCCGCAAGAGGCAGTGACACCTTCGATCCAGGTTACTGCTTCACTCGAGATCCACGGAGTGAGAACTGTGGCAAAGGTTGCAAGTTACTTATGCAAGCACCTGCACACTCCTTTAAATAAGGAGGCCAGGAGCAAATTGAGGGCAGAGTCCCCCAGACCTTCTTTACCGGATAGAGTGGTGGAAACCCCAGAAGTGGACCCCCGCATGTTAACATTTGTGGCAAAGTACACCAAAGATTTGAAGAAGGGCATTGATCGATCTTGGAGCGCTTGTCCAGACAAGCTACTGGATGCTGTGGGTCCATTGGCAAAATGACATCAGCATCAGCAGGTCCTAGGAGCTGTGGCAGCACCGTTACACTCCACTGCCTGCCACGGCTCAACTTCTCGCCTGGAAAGACGACCGCAGCGAGGTAAGCCCAGCAGGACTACAGGTTTTTTTACCTGATGCCTTCCACCATGTAAAAATGCCTGCCGCCATTCACAGCACTCTCCGGCATCCGGGAAGCGCAGACGTAGCCAGCCCCACTGTCCTCCAATTGAACGCACCTTCTTACTAAAGCTCTATAAGGTGAGCCGGCAGGCAAAGCCGGCCCCCATCCTAAGGCCCACTCTTATGACCTTCTGCTTGTCAGGCCTGTCTGGCCGTGGCTGACTTGCCGGAGGACCCTCCTCCCCCCTTTTCCCTATGCAAGACTTATTCTTCACTTAATGAGGAAACGTCCTAAATTTAGTGCCCCAGTGGAGGAGCATCGCGTCATGGCCCAGGACCATCTTTGTGGGTAATCGCTGCTGCACTAACCTGCCGTGACTTTGCTATTAAGCCTCTTTACTGTGTCGGAAATACTGCCGGACCACACTAGTCCTTTTGGCTGTACTCTAGGGCCCTTAATGATCAGGATTGCTCACTCACCATGCAGACTGCTGTTGTAGCATGGTCTGCCACCTGCTCTTCCAACCCTTCTACGCTCACCACCCATAAACTTGCAAGTTCTCACTCTGTTAATCCACACTACTATAATCACAGCTGAGAGCAACCAGTCTTTACTTGTGTATTATGAGATCGGACTGTCAAATATTTGTGCACATTCTACAATGTTGTTTTAACCTACCTGTAACTGTATACTTGATGCAGCCTCCCACACTAACTGGTGAGGCTGTCCAAACTATGCACCTATCAGTGTCGCTCTTCACCTACTTGTAACTGCATATTTGATTGTAGCCCCCCACAACCAACCATGAGGTGAGGCTTTCCAATTTGTGCACCCTTACCAATCTCGCCCTTCACCTTCTGGAACTGCATACTTGATGTAGCCCCCTGCACCATGTGGTGAATCTTTCCGATTTGTGCACCCGTATCAATTTCAGTCTTACCTACGTGCAACTGCATACTTGATGTATCTCCCTGCACCATGATCTGAGGCTTTCCAACTTGTGCACCCTTATCAATATCGTTCTTAGCCTACCTGTAACTTGCATACTTGATGTAGCCCCTGCACCATGTGGTGAGGCTTTCCAATTTGTGCATCCTTATCAATGTCAAAGGTTGTTGCATAACCCTAATACCATTTTTAAAAAATGACGCTCTTTACCTACCTGTATCCGCACAGCTGATGTAGCTTCCCCCTTCACCATGGGCTTGATTCTCCCAGCCCGTGCACCAACCCTAATATTGTCTGTTCTGCATTTGTTCTACTGGCAGTTGCACCCCATACCATGAGGCGTGGCTCTGCCAGTTTTCTCGTTTAAGATCCACCTTGTTTGTAACCATATGTTTGATCATGAACTTGTACTTTTTACCTTGCACGTACTGTAAGCAGCGCCCTGATGCCTGAGGGTTTGGCGCTCTACTATAAAAAAAATACAAATCCTCCAGCTGGTGGAAGATGCCAAAGAGGGCATGCCCATTGATCCATGTGTCTTAGGTGGATGGGCAAAAAAGGTGGTCTGCCTTTCAGGCAACGCCAACTGTGTGATTGCTGCTGAATGCACGCGGTCAATATCGGTAAAGATCGACGGGAAACGTAGCGAGTTGGCGTCCTCTGAAACAGCAGCAAAGGGACTCTTGTTTGCTGAGGCCTTCGTTAAAGACATGTCCAGGTCTGTTAGCACCTTCGCATCTCTGGACAAGGCCCAGACTTCATTGCAGAGAGTCTTCGCACCCTTGGTTTTCGCCATGTCTGGCAGAGGCAGGGGCCACTCAGCCAGCCGTGCAGGAGGCCAGAGGCCCTACACAGGAAACAACTGGCAGCAGCAGGAAGAGAGAAGGTTGAATCCTTTCTTCCCCTCCCGCAGAAGGGGCAGAGGCCAAGGCTGGCATGGCAGCAACTGGACGGAAGCCACAAATACAAGTGAGAGCACAGTCGCATTCTCTGAGCGCAACAGCAAGCGGCGCAGGACCAGCGATTGGTGGCAGGCTAGCAGCGTACTTAGATGATTGGCAAGAGCTTACTGCAGATTCGTGGGTATTAGAGACGGTGCAAGGGTTTCGTCTGGACTTCTTTGAAGACCCCATACAATCGAGGCCACCTCAACCGTGCAAAATGTCAAAGGAAGACCAGGGCCTCATGGACAAGGAAATAGGAGAGCTTCTAAAGAAAGGGGCAATAAGGCCAGCAGAGCAGGGGGCCCAGGGCTTCCTAAGCAATGTCTTTTTGGTGAAACGAAAGCAGAGGGTCAGGCGGGTGATCAATCTCAGGCAGTTGAATGCCTTTCTCGAATATCAGCACTTGAAGATGGAGGGACATTCTGCAGAAAGGGAATTGGCTAGCCCGCATAGATTTGAGAGACGCCTACCTAGCGGTACCCATTCACAAGACACACCAGCAATTCTTACAATTCCTCTGGCAAGGCCAGAAGTGGGAGTTTACGTGCCTTCCTTTTGGCTATGCTTTGGCACCTTGGTGTTTTATGAAGTTACTCAGACTGATAGTAGCGAAGCTATGCGAACAAGGCGTTGACTGATCATATACCTCGACAACCTGTGTCTCATGGCACAGGATCTGAGAGTTGGTGGCCATTGATGAAGGCTCTCCTGGAGAGTCTGAGGTTCCTCGTCAATTGGGAGAAGTCCGAGACCAACCTGTAGCAGAGAATGGAGTTCCCAGGGTTTATCATAGACTCAGTGCTCAGGAGGTTGAGCCTGCCCCTGAAGAAGGTAAACAACATAAAGAAAGAGATCAGATCAGTCTTGACAAGGGATCACATTTCCCTGAGGGAATTGGCAAGGATAGTGGGGCGGTTGGCCTCTTATATCCAAGTCCTCTTTCCCTGGCCCCTGCACTATTGTGCCCTCCAATGCCTCAAGATCCAGTACCTCAGACTGGGGGTGTCTTACGAGCACACAGTGTCGATGTTGCAAGAGGTGAGAACAGAACCGACCTGGTGACTCCGTCCGACACATGGAAGCATGGAACGGAAGAGCCATCTTTGGTTTCGTGGCAGACCTAGCAATAGAACTGGATGCGAGCCACAGGGGCTGGGGAGCCCACTATGCAGAGCTGGTGATCGGAGGTCGATGGCCCTTGGAGAGATCCAGGCTTTACATCAATTGCCTGGAACTTCTAGCAGGCTCCTTTGCTATCAGGTGTCTGACACGCGACATGATCCAATGTTGCATACTGCTGAAAATTGACAACCTTTCAGCGGTGCAGTACATCAACCTCCTAGGGGGGATGAAGTCCAGGTGGTTGGCAGAACTAGCTAGGGGTTCTTGGTATTTCTGCCTGGAGAGGGGCCTGAGTGGCACAGCGAAGTAAATGCCAGGAGTTTCCAACCAGGTAGTGGATTGGAACTCCGGACACCTCAAGGATTCCAGCGACTGGATGTTGAACAGCTCGATTTTTCCAAGAGCTCATGCACAGGACAGGTCCTTGCGAGATTGACCAGTTTGCGTACAGATTGAATCACCACCTGGAGGCTGGACCCAGTGGCGGCAGCCATGAACACCTTTCTGTAACAGTGGGGTTCGCACAGGAATTACGCTTTCCCCCATCGTGATGATTGGGAGCACACTGGCATATGCAAGATTAGTTCTGGTGACTGACTCCAGCCTGGAAGAGCCAGGCTTGGTTCCCAGACCAGTTGGAACTCGTCTGCGATACCTTGATTCTCCTGCCGGACATTCCGGACATCCTGTTGGATGCGGCAGCTCTCCATCATCCTCTGGTCACGCAAGGAACCTTGCAACTGACAGCTTGCGTGATTTCAGGGGTGCCTGGTGTGAGAAACCTGAGGGTATTCTCCCACATAGACAACAGGAATCCCTTATTCAGGTGGCCAGAGAAGAACTACCCCTCTCAGATTCCAACCTGACGGGTACACGAACAAGGGAGGATCTCCTCGGTAGGGGAACCCAGGGTTGTGCTCGGAGGAATACACCAGGTAAGGCGCTGTATTATACCGGGGAACAAGGAGAGGAGGGCGAGATCCCTGAGACCTTTGTGGCCTTACCACTTCTACCTCTCTTCCTCCCATTAAGTATCTCTTATCCAAATCCAACGACCCCTCCATATCTGGTAAATACCCTATGAGCCCAAACCTGTTGCACTTCAAAACCAAAACTCCCAGAATCCTTGTTTTCCTGTCCTCTACCCAAATACTCACAATCATTCTTCTCGATGTCCCTCTGATTATTCTTTCCCAAACACCCAATCTACTTTGACAAGACACTACCATTACCACAAACTCAACTGTCCGTTTTACGATAATAATCCTGGTCACTCCCGTCTGTTTCATAAGCACTACCCATCTCGTTCTTCTAAGTTTACCAACCATCCAGGTACGAGGGTTATAATTCCCTATAACACCTCTTCCCCATCCTACCCTGATACTTTCACCCCCTCTTTTCCGACACAAATACTTCCCTACACTGTAAAAGACAACAGACTAGCCACCAACCCGTTTACCTGACATGTCCCAACACAAGGGTCAGGCAGTGTCAAGCAATTAACCAGAGTCTCACACAAATCTGACGGCCCTTTCCTTTCCCCACAGGGATAAAAGGTGTAGCACAAGATCAAAATACAAGCAAGGCAGATAGCCTGATGAGACAACTATCCAGACCCGGCAGTTTAAGAGATGGACAAATGTGGCGGAACCGAGAGGGTGACAAGGAGTGAAGCGACCTTGCCCTTTCTGTCCTAGACCCACAAAGCCTTCGTAGGAGGAAACGTAAGACTGTGAACAATAGTCCAAGTGTGTTACAGTAGATCTCAATGGTACAGGGAGCGTGCCTACACTGATAAGCCGGAGCGAGGGCAACTCCTGGTACTGGCCTTGACTCCAGATACAAAGAAAGCCAAAGCGGTTCATCACAGCCGGTGAGTCAAGGAGTGAAACGATAAGCCGAATTGTGTTGAATGAAAGTTGCCAAGTGGCATATTGAAGAAAAGTTCAAAGAACTGTAAAATTGTTAAGGGAAGACCAGCTGCAGAGGGGACCGACACCAAGTGGGTGCAGACTTGATAAACCCTGGTTGATCCCGTGTTGACTGAAACTTCTGATACCAGAAGGCCATAGGAGAGCCTCCAAGACAGGTCAAAGTGGTCATAAAGGAGGTCTAGCAAAATCCCTGTACAGTCGAATGTCTTTGACCGACAAACTGTTAAGAGAACAAGGGAAGTGAATCCTGCATCAAGAAGAGAAAACCTTTGAAGTAAAGGGGAGTGAATCCTGCTAAAATTAAATGAGAAGTGGCAAGAGTGTCATGATTCCTGCCCCTCATGTCCCCAGCCCTCCAAGATGTCAGGCTGGAGCCAGGCCACGATCACCTACATGGCCCTCAAGGGCCTCTCCATCCCTCCAAAGACCCACTTGGAGTCAGACTTGGCGCTTGTGGCACCAGACTCACTCACTCCCATAGGATAACATTGGGGATTGGACGTGTAGTGCATTGATGGGGACAAGATGGATGCCCCCACATATTTCGGTTCCCAGAACTGAATGTGCGGTCTAGTCTTTTGGGTGTGGTTCAGCCCAGAAACACCTGGGATACCCAGAGACTATTTAAGCCACACCCAGGCTGAGAAACATGCTTTGCATTTTCTGCACCTGCAGCGTGACACTCACCGTGTTCGGGTCGCTCTTCAGTAGGCCTGCATCTTTCTCCTGCACTCAGCTCCTGCAAGAACAAGAACACCGTTAGGAACAGCCTTACCTTGCGGCGCTTCTGCCCATCATTCATCGCTCCTTCTGTTCTGCGGGCATCTTCGGCAGTGTCATTCCCATCCCGGCATGCCGCTTCCTAAGGAAAAGGGAAAAGAACAGAAAAAAGGCATTAGTAAGCATTCTGTAAATCTTCGCTTATTTTTAAATACTGTACAAGCTTCAAACGCTTACCTGAGTCCCAGCCGATCTGGGGGAACTCTGTCTCCGGAACTTCTCATCCATCTGCAAGAGGGAAAAGACACTCTGGGTTAGCGTGGAAACATCTAGAGGTGCTGCATACCACGCTTACCCACCGCATTTGTTCTTCATAACCGGCATCCACGCTGAAAATGTCGCCGCACCTAAAAGACACAGGAAAATAACTCAGTTCAATGCAAATACGAAAGAGGTGCATCGCGCATCGCGCTCTCACTCACCTTCAGCGCTACTCATCTCAGCAGCACGCCGGCATCCCCAGACGCCGGCCATCATCTAAGGAAGGAAAGGAACGAAGTTAGAGAACTGTTCAAAAGACTCATTATACTTACCTGTCGGACTCTTGCCAGTGAAGTAACTAGGCAGCAACAAGACTACATCAATTAACGTGCCCCTGCGCTGAAAGCAGGATGAAGAGCACACTATCCAAGAAAACAAGGTGAGCTGTAGATTAAAGGAAAGGGTTGGACTCATGGGAGGAAGGGGTTCAAGCACACAGAGACAATAGGGAGTTAAACTCTACCAATCCCTTGTTTCAGGCACAGTCTCCAGTCGAATAGCCTCCAGGGAAGGGTTCAAGGTCATAAGAAGTCAGAACAGGCTGAGTGACGTCCCTGTGGATACCAGGTGAGCATTACAGAACGCAAAGCCTCACTTCAAAATCCACCTGGGCGTCATGGAAACGTCAGAAACCGACCAGTTAGCCCACATGTTGGGGCAGCTACGTTCCGAAGTACATGCAGCCAGGCAGGAGACCAACACCCTGAGCCCTGAGGAGAGAGCTGATAGCCAAAGAACGCACTGATGATTTAAGCCGGCAACTTCTCCAGTCACAAGCAGGGCATGCGCCATTGCCAGGAAGCGTGCCCTCGATGCCAGTGCCATCAGCCAATCCCGTTCAGATAACCCTTCCTGGGGCTGTTCCCTTGGCCCTGCCCGAACGATTTACGGGGGATCCCAAGAGGTTTGCATGTTCAAGAACCAGTGCCGCCTGCACTTCCTTTGTAGGCAAGGGGCCTTTCCGAATGACCAATCACGGGTCGCTTTTGTGCTATCCTATCTAAGTGGTAGCGCCGCGGACTGGCCTGTACTCTTTGTGGCCCAAGACGATCCTTTGCTGCATGACTTCAGGGGCTTTCAGCAGGAGATGGAAAAGCTGTTCGCCCGTCGTATTCATGGGCAGGCATTAGACAACAAACTTCTGTTCCTACGCCAAGGGAATCAAGACCTATTAACATACATAGCCACGTTCAATAGACTCGTAGTTGAAACAGAATGGCCAGTGGAGAAGAGAACCACGTTATTTCATCAGGGGTTGCGGGGGGAGCTCAAGGATGTTCTCGCACAAGTAGTGAACCCCCCAAAAGACTGCTCAGAATTCATTGACCTTGTTGTTCAATTGGATCATAGGTTGCAGGACCGAAAAGCAGATCGAACCAGACCGGACCCTCGCCCTATGTATGTGTGTTCAAAGGACAATACTGCCTGAACAACGGAAGGTTCAGGAGAACCAATGCAAATCGGGGGGTCAGATCCCCATTGACTAAAGCGGAAAGGGATAAAATGAGACAGCAGCAGTTATGTCTGTACTGTGGAAGGTCAGGTCATTTCCTTAAAGAGTGCCCTGTGAAGCCACCGAGGAGGACGGTAGGGGCCACGGACAAGGAAGATACCATCAAGGAATCGGAAAACTCCCCAGCCCGGAAAGTGTAGGGGTCCACTTGTCGAGCGAATAAAGTGAACTACAGACCTCCCATTTTGCACTCTGTGGTCTTGATCAATCACCAACAACCATCTCGGATGCACGCAGTAAGAGCGTACATAAACAGTGGAGCCGTTGGGAATTACTTCGAACAGGATCTTGCGGCAAAGATGGAGCTTCCGTTACGCCCTAAATCAACCACCGACACTGTTACCACTGTCGATGGCACGGAAATAGCTTCTGGTCCAGTATCCCAATGCACTGCAGCTTTAACCCAGCTTTGTGCCAGGATGGACACCAAGAATCTATCGTTTCGACTTCATTAAGGCACCACAGTTCCGGTTGATTTTGGGAATGCCATGGTTGGTAGCTCACAATCCTCGAATCGATGGGCGAGCAAAAGAATTGGCCTTTCCCGAGACTTGCGACCACACAAGTTATCGCCAAGATAAACAACCAATAGACACCAGAACCTCCACGCTTGCGACTGTGGCAATCGGCACCCTACCAAGTGAATACCAGGACTTTCAAGATGTCTTTCAGAAAGAACAGGCTAATACCCTGCCACCGCATAGACCATACGATTGCCAAATTGACCTGATACCCAGTGCACAAATCCCTTGTGGGCGAATTTACGCACTCACGGAACCAGAAAACCAGCACCTGAAGGCCTATCTTGACCAATACCTGGCCAACGGGTTCATCTTTCCCTCGAAGTCTCCAGCAGCCAGTGCTCTATTCTTCGTACCAAAAAAGGAGGGGGACTTGAGAACGTGCATCGACTATCGCGCACTGAACCAGATTATCGTAAAAAATCGCTACCCCCTGCCACTGATCCCTGAATTGCTTGATCAAGTCAAAGATGCCCAAATCTACACAAAACTAGACCTGAGGGGGGCATATCACCTTGTTCGCGTAAAACGGGGACGAATGGAAAACCGCTTTTCGCACTAAATACGGCTTGTACGAATATCAAGTAATGCCCTTTGGCCTTTGCAACGCGCCTGCTGCATTTCAATACTTCATGAACGATGTCCTACGGAATTGATTGATGTCTGTGCTCTAGTGTACATCGACGATATCCTAGTATATTCCGCATCAAAGCAGGACCACGTTAAACAGGTCCGATCCATATTGGAGAAACTCAGTCAACACCAGCTCTATGCCAAGCTCGAAAAGTGCTCATTCCACGTCTCTGAGGTGGAATTCCTGGGCTTTATTCACAGCCCGAATGGAATCCGGATGGATGTACACAAGGTAGATGCTATCCTGAACTGGCCATCCCCAAATTCATTCAAGGGGGTTCAAAATATGCTGGGTTTTGCAAACTTCTACCGCCGGTTCATCCCAGGATTTTCGCAAATCGTGCATCCCATCACGTCCTTACTAAGGAAAAGCAACAAAAAGTTCCAGTGGACAACAGAAGCTGAGGAGGCTTTCCAGGAACTCAAAGCAAGATTCACATCTGCCCCAATCTCACGCCACCCTCGCCCTGATTTCCCATACCTGGTGGAAACGGACGCCTCAAGCATGGCTATGGGAGCCGTCCTCTCACAAAAGGACCCCGAAACGGGCCAGTTACACCCTGTTGCCTTCTGGTCACGTAAATTCACACCCCCTGAACTCAATTACGCTATCACAGACAAAGAACTCCTGGCCATTAAGTCAGCCTTTAAGGCATGGTGGCACTACCTCTTGGGCGCCAGACACACAATCACAGTAATAACTGACCACCGGAACCTCCAGTACCTAAAAACGGCAAAGGCCCAATCCTCACGACAACTACGTTGGGCTCTTTTTTTTTGCTGAATATGGATACATGATTACATTTCGACCAGGGGTGAAAAACGGGAAGGCCGATGCCCTTTCCCGTATGGGGGTGGAAGAGCAAGGGTATCAGACCCCTGACCCAATAGCAAGCATCCCGGGTGACAAGCTCCTAGGAATCACAGCAACCATAACTCAGAAAGAATTACATGAAGAAATCCAAAACCTGATGAGTCCGGAGCAATTACAAGCGTGGAGTGCACCAGGAGAACATTACATGATAAAAGATCAGTTGCCCTACTTCAGGAATTGTTTATTCTTACCAAACCAAGAACGAGAACAAGTCATTTCCGGTTATCATGATACCTTGATCGAGGGCCACCCCAGAATCGCTAAAACCTTGGCCAAGGTAAAACGAAATTATTGGTGGCCCACGTGGCGTAAAGACATTATCCAATTCATCCTATCTTGTGGAGTGTGTGCTCAAAACAAGTAATCTAAGCAGAAACCGGCTGGGCTATTACAACCATTGGAAATACCACCAGCACCCTGGCACACGTTGTCCCTCGATTTTATTACTGACTTAAAACCCAGTCAAGGGTTTAACACTATTCATGTGGTCGTGGACCTATTTTCAAAAATGGCACATTTCATTCCTCTTAAGGGGCTCCCAAATGCTTCCACTCTGGCAAAGGTATTTCTTGAAGGCATCGTACGGCTCCATGGGTTTCCTTAAGTTTTGGTCTCAGACCGAGGTACTCAATTCGTATCTAACTTCTGGAGAAAATGCTGCTCTATGGCCCAGATCGACATCTGGCTATCCACCAGTCACCATCCCCAAACAGATGGTCAAACTGAGAGGACAAATCAAACGCTCAAGCAGCATCTGCGTTGCATGTTACACCAAGCTGAAGGAAGCTGGTTCGACCTATTATGGATAGCTTGATATGCTTTTAATAATTCCCTACACATCAGCACTGGGCAGACACCCTTTTATACCATGTATGGCAGGCACCCACGTACTTCTGAGTTGGACGTTCCTACAACCCTGGAAATGCCAGCAGTCAAAACCTTGAACAGGACCATTTCTCAAACCTTTAAAAGGGCAGCTGAACACCTACTTCAAGCTAAGAACCGCCAAAAGAAGTTTGCTGTTCAACACCGAGCAAAGGCCCCCAACTACCAAGTGGGAGACAAAGTCTGGCTGGCGTCTAAACACGTGTCCATTAAAGGAGGCCGAACTTTCCATCCACGATACCTGGGCCCATTCACTGTCACCTCTGTGATAAATCCTGTGGCGGTCAGACTAGCTCTGCCGTCAAACATGCAGATTCATCCTGTGTTCCATGTGTCTCTCCTTAAACCTGTTCAACCTGGGACCCGGGTAGCAATGCCACCACAGCCAGTAGTATACTACTTAGTAGACTGGAAGGGGTATGGTCCACAAGACAGGACATGGGAGCCTTGTGAGTACATATATGCACCTCGCTTGCTTAGATTATTTCATCAAAACCATCCAACCAAACCAGGACCAGACAGAAGAGCCACCTTGAGAGGGGCCTTGGGGGGAAGTGCTGTCATGATTCCTGCCCCTCATGTCCCCAGCCCTCCAAGATGTCAGGCTGGAGCCAGGCCACGATCACCTACATGGCCCTCAAGGGCCTCTCCATCCCTCCAAAGACCCACTTGGAGTCAGACTTGGCGCTTGTGGCACCAGACTCGCTCACTCCTATAGGATAACATTGGGGATTGGACTTGTAGTGCATTGATGGGGACAAGATGGATGCTTCCACATATTTCGGTTCCCAGAACTGCATGTGCGGTCTAGTCTTTTGGGTGTGGTTCAGCCCAGAGACACCTGGGATACCCAGAGACTATTTAAGCCACACCCAGGCTTAGAAACATGCTTTGCGTTTTCTGCACCTGCAGCGTGACACTCACCGTGTTCGGATCGCTCTTCAGTAGGCCTGCATCTTTCTTCTGCGCTCAGCTCCTGCAAGAACAAGAACACTGTTAGGAACAGCCTTACCTTGCGGCGCTTCTGCCCATCATTCATCGCTCCTTCTGTTCTGCAGGCATCTTCGGCGGTGTAATTCCCATCCCGGCACGCCGCTTCCTAAGGAAAAGGGAAAAGAACAGAAAAAAGGCATTAGTAAGCATTCTGCAAATCTTCGCTTATTTTTAAATACTGTACGAGCTTCAATTGCTTACCTGAATCCCAGCCGCTCTGGGGGAACTCTGTCTCCTGAACTTCTCATCCATCTGCAAGAGGGAAAAGACACTCCAGGTTAGCATGGAAACATCTAGAGGCGCTGCATACCGTGCTTACCCACCGCATTTGTTCTTCATAACCGGCATCCACGCTGAAAACCCGCGGCACCTAAAAGACACAGAAAAATAACTCAGTTCAATGCAAATACGAAAGGGGTGCATCGCGCATCGCACTCTCACTCAACTTCAGCGCTACTCATCTCAGCAGCACGCCGCCATCCCCCGATGCCAGCCATCATCTAAGAAAGGAAAGGAACGAAGGTAGAGAACTGTTCAAAAGACTCATTATACTTACCTGTCGGACTCTTGCCAGTGAAGTAACTAGGCAGCAACGAGCCTGCATCAATCAACGTGCCCCTGCGCTGAAAGCAGGACGGAGAGAACACTATCCAAGAAAACAAGGTGAGCTGTGGATCAAAGGGAAGGGTTGGACCCCGGTTAAGAAGGGGTTCAAGCACACAGAGATAATAGGGAGTTAAACTCTACCTATCCTGTGTTTCAGGCCCAGTCTCCAGTTGAATAGCCTCCAGGGAAGGGTTTGAGGTTGTAAGAGGTCAGAACAAGCTGAGTGACGTCCCCGTGGATACCAGGTGAGCGTTATCAAGAGTGAACCTGAAGGAGGGGTGCCGATAAAGAGGGGCAAAGTCTAAAGTCTCAAGAAACAGTGGGTCTCATTACGAGTTTGGAGGCAGCCATGGTGCTATTAGCCCCATGGCTGCCTCCAAACTCGGGTCCCGGTCTGGGTTCCTTGAATAAGGAATTACCGGGTCATTCCAACCATGGAGGACCCGGTAATTCCTCATTCAAAAAACCCATCCCCATTCACATTTGAGCCCCCATAGAGCTCAATGGAAATGGGGAGGGAGCTAATAACAGGCCCGTTATTAGCTCCCTGGTCCCCTTGCGGGACCTGCAAAGGACGTCTGGTCTGACCAGATGTTCTGAGCGGGTCCCGCAAGGGAACCTCGTAATAGGGCGGAATGGGTTGACCGGCACCGGCACCATTACCGGCGCCGTTAAACCCATTCTGGCCACCTCGTAATGAGGCCCAGTGTGTTGACAAAGGTCAACCGGGCAGAGGGATGTCCACGGGAACTGTTGAAAAAGACGTTAAGATTTGCGAAGGAGAGGAAAGCCATAGTGAACCCGGCAGAGGGAGGCTGAGATTCAAGAGGGGTCTCCGCCCGGAAGAGGGGGACCAAACTGTGATAAATCTACCCCCCAAGTACCAAAAGGAAGCAAACATTTATTTGTTATTACTGAGACATCAGGCGTTCGAAGGCAAGAGACTTTTGAGAATAAAGAGACTTGACCGTTGAGAACCTAATAGCTGAAACGGAACTGTTGCCTCATGCTGGGAAGGCTCGAGTGTGTGCTGCGCTCAGGAGACCCACCTAATATGTGCTTAAAACGTGGGGGAGACCCCTGGCAATCACATCCTGACCTATTATTTGTCAACATTTCTTTCTTTTGAAAACCCTATCCCACACTCTTTCTATATTTAGTTGTAAGGATTTGGCAATAATTATTTTTTAGTATAGGCCTTTTATTTTGACAAGAAGCCACAAGGGCGGCCTTATTTTGATTTGATGGTCGAAGCTTGCTCCTATCTAAGATTTAGGTTTAGATTAGGCGTTTTTCCAACCGGCATACAGTTTAATAAACACCCTTGAGCTGTGATCACTTGTGTCTGTCTTTACTGTTGCCACCATGAGTTCCTTACACTGGCGAAAGCCGGAACTATCAGGAAAAGCTGAGTCCTGGGCTCCCAAGATTGTCAAATCCTACTTACAGGGCGGCTTGGAATAGATGGTGCGACTTGTTTTTAGCTAGGGAAATGCATCCCACCACATTGGATGTGATCCACGTGGTAAACCTCCTAGTGAGTCAAGCCACACAAGGCAAGTCCTATCGAACGGTGAACATGGGCCACAAACAAGTTGACAGAGCCCCCATCGGCAAGCACGCCCTAGTAGACAGGCTGCTCAAGGAAGTGAGAGCTATCCGGCCACTGACCCTGAAATATTCACGCCTCAGGGACACGGATGACGTGCTCTTGCTTTTCCTGGGCTGGCCAGTCAACGATGACTTGACTAGGAAAGCTCTTTCAGTTAAGCTAGCGATGCTGTTGCGCTTAGTAGCCTGCACAAGAGTTTTGGACATGGGAGTGCTGGAGATAGACAGCAAGTCGTTTTCACCAGAAGAGGTTACTTTCCATGCAAAAAGGAGGACAAAAACCTCCATTAGAATGGCCACCTTTCCCGCTTTTCCAGAACAGTCAAAGCTATGTCCAGTCGAGGGTCTCAAAGTGTATGAGAAGAAGACTGCGCATCTCAGACCCACGGGGAGAGTCTGTTGTTCTTCGCACTCCGTAAGCCTTTCAAGACAGTATCCAATACCACCCTAGCCAGGTGTGTAAAATGAGCAATGCAGGAGGCAGGCATAGACAGTTCTTGCTTTGGAGCACATTCTGCAAGAGGGGCCATGACTTTCAAAGCTTTGCCAGCAGAGCTAAGTTACAAGACATCCTCAAGGCAGCAGACAGGTCAAGTGAGTCTACATTTAAAACCTTTAATTTTAAGCCTGTAGATCAAGTTGCCTCGTTGGTGGTAAGTAAGCTCTAAACAAGCATAATATGAGCTTCAGGTCTTGACATAGAATCCCTATTTTCATACTAACGTTCATGAAAATCATGATTCCATTAAAGTCACAGAGTGAAGTATTATCCCACCCGTTCAGTTTCTCAGACCTATACAGAGAGGGCGCAGGGAGGCAAGATATTTCCAATTTCAGTTGTTCCTCCCCCGACCTCTACCTTAAACTCCCTCCTCACCACCTGAGGTGCTTGATTCCGAGCCTGTCCTGTAGCAGGTGTCTTCGAGAGAGGTAATCCTTTTCTTTCTTTCAAGGAATATGCCTGCCTCAAGTAGAAGCCACAGTGTCCGCGTGTAGGCTGCAGCCCTTTTGACTCCTATCCTGGGAAAAGGCGGGGAAAGCCTGGAAGGCTAAAAAAACCTGTATCTTGTAGGTAAGGGCTGAATGAAGTGATGTGTGCTTCCGATGAAAGATAGACAGTTCAGCTTAGCTTCAGAATCTTGAATAGGATACGTTTCCAAGGTTCCATGTAACCGTGGCAGCGGAAGGTGAAAAGGTGACGGAGAGTAGCAATGCATGGTGCTGGATCATGAATGGAATTGCTGGGACACGTACGTAAGGCAGAGGACCGAAGAAAAATGTCAGAAGGCTGAGCGCCGGATAGATGAAGGAAGTAGAAAGCCAACCGGAGTAGCGAGCCAAAGAAAGGTAAATATAGAAAAAAAGGAAAGTGATACAACCTGGTGTGCAAGAGACGCAAACCAGGAAGTAGGGAGACAGGAGAGGGCGGGGCAAAGGCCGCAAAATACAAGGAGATACGGCCAAAGACGACAGCTTACTGCGAGAAAAGAAACACTCCGGTGTGGAACATAGAGAGGAAAACTGGAGAGCGTGTAGACTGTAACGGGAAATTAGCCTCACGGTTGCAACGCGCCATCTGCTGGGAGTACCAAGACTAAGTGCCTCCCAGCGGCGGCCATGATGAAAAAGACTAGAGCGATACGTTCGGACGTGATGGAAGCGTGGAGGAACAATCAATGGCGGGGTAATCACCAACGCTGCCACAAGCACCAATGACGCGGGCGCATGACAAGATACAGCAGTGCGACACAGCGGTAGTGGTGATTTCCAACCCACAGTTAACCTGAACTTTGTTATGATTCTTTTAGATCTGCCCAGACAGATATGGAGCCTAAACAAGCGGGTTCCTGAGAGCCATCAGGGATGAAGACACACAGTTTAGGGCTCCGGAGGCAGTACTTAGTTACACGTTTGCAGTTTTTGTTATACAGATTCGGGACAGAGTTACCTATCAACATGCTGCAGCGAGACCGCGAAAGAAAGAGGAAGTTGTGAGGATGCTTTGTGAGGTGGTGGCACAGTAATGCCGTGATTGGTGGACTGACACCCGTGATACTACCTGGGAGTAGTGGAGTTCTAAGTTCAAAAACTACATTGTCACCCAGCATGGTCATTTTTTCTTGTAAAAAAATGGCTGCTCAAGTTTTCAGTAAAGAAGAGAAAGCATAATACTTTGCCTCTGTGTCTTTAATAGAATCATGACTTTCCTGAACGTTAGTATGGAAAACCTGGCGCTTAGAGTGAGGTGCCAAGCCCCAGGTGAGGTCAATTTATCAGGCAAACTGTTGGAAATTCAACCAGGGTATCTGCACATTTGGTGGGAGCGGTACATTTAAGGACCCCTGCCCCATATATGGGGGGAAACACGCATCCAGCAAATGTGACCAAAAACCCAGGCGGCAGGCTCACAAGGAGGTGACACCTCTAAGCAACCCTGAGACCGCTTGTCCACAGTTAAAATTACCACTATACTCCATTGAGGAGTGGGCAATGATATCTCTACTGGACATGTACCATGACAAATAGGTAGCGCATACATTATTTGATGGATTTTCACAAGATTTCCGTATTCCTTATGAGGGTTAGACCTTTTTGATGTGGGAAGTTCCCACTGCCTCCAGTAATCATTGCAAAAATCTTGAGGAAAATACAAATCAGTCCAATGAACTATGAAAGCATTGCACAAAGACCAGCAGTGCAGGCGGATCAACTGTGGCTCGAACAAGGCAATTTTGCCAGAAAAAGACAAAATGGTGGGTAAGGAAAACGCATACCTGGTTGGAGGGAGCAGCAAAATGCATGGTGAGCATCCCTGCCCATTCTAGAAAAGTGGTGAGTTTCAGGGCTTGTGTTTTCTGGACAGAGGGTGAGTGTGCCATTGGGGGGAAGGAAGGAGGACGGTGAGGTTGTTGAGGGGCAGAAGCAAAGTCTACCCTGTATCAGGGCTAGAGCATGCACAATGTGGGTTGAGGAAGAGGATGAGAAGGAGACTAGGGTTGTGGGAGGGACACAGTCAATTCAAGTCTGGAACAAGGCGAGGGCTAGAGAATGTGGTTCGCCAAGACAGGGTGGACTCCGTGATTAGGGCGGATGGAGCAGGGGAGAGAGGGATTCCTGGGTTTTTATTGGCTTAGGGCTCACCAATGTGCAATACGACAAAGGCAAGAAAGGGGAAACGTGTGCAAATGAAGCCAGGAGGTATTTTCTTAGTGGATGATGTGCAATTGAATCCATGTGAAGAAATCTGCACACAACTCACAGCATTACCACAAGCCACTGATTCTCAGTAAAGGTTTATTCTAAGTCCCCATCTGAGCAGTGTCTCTTTGACGTGCCTGTGCGTTTAAATGCGAGTGCCAGTTTATGAAGAGCAGGGAGCAGCCTAGCACAACTAGCTGAATTAAGACTGCATTGGAGTATCTTGCTATCAGGAGATGGTGCGGCATCCCCAAATGAGCAGTAAAAAGTAGTCTAGTAATAAACCTTTCCCAGTTAATGCTTGGACATTTGTGGCCTTATACCAACCCACAGGTGATGGATTGAAGTGTGATACAAATTATTGGGTTAGTCTAACAAGATGCTAACAAATAAAAATAATAGTTTAGGGAGCACCGCCATGCTTTCCATTGAGATCCTACCAAGCATGGACATTGCAGAGCTAGCATCCTACCTACGAATTCCTCCAGATATGATAGAACTTTCATATAGTTTACTTTCTGAAGCCCAGCCAATCTGTGACAGCTTTGGACACCTAGGTATCTGACGGAATCTAGACACCACCTGAGATCAGTGGATCACTCAATCCAGGCTGTGGAGTTGCTAAACGGGAAACTCTCCGATTTCCTATGGTTGATTTATTATCCAGATAGAGATGATAACGCAGCCCAAATATTCACTAACAAGTTTTCTGCATAAAGCGAGGTAAAGACTTTGAGATATTAAATTCATAACCCTCTGTCTCTGTGTGCCTCCTGCAGCATATACATGTCAGGTGTTCATCCGCCAGGTGACAGTGGCACACATGGCGTGTACTGTTGGGCAAAGCGAAAGCATGGTGTTCGTACATAATATAGAGAAGAGAGCAGCATACAATAGCTGTACATTTATAAGAGCCACTCTCACAAGTCCAATTTACACAGCAATGAGAATAACTACGGCCCCTCTAGAAAGTCAAATGCTTTTTCTGCATCTGAAAGTACAGTGGCTGTGGGAAGGTCAGGATTAATACATTAAATTGTATGAATCAATCTGGGACAAAGCCTGATTGGTCTGTGATGGAAACATCCACCAAAAGAGGTTGTGCACTTTAGCTAGAACCTTAATATCTAAGTTGAGAAGTGAGAGTTGTCTAAAGTAGAAACAGTATGACTTGTCAATATTCATGAAACAGGTGACAGACATGTGCCTCTCTAGTGCACTGTGGGAACATCAACTCTGCTCTTTAAGCCTGAAAGACCTGCAAAAATGCAAGTGCCAGGATCGAGGCAAACCGTTTATAAAATTCTGGTGTCAGGCCAGCTGGCGAGAGTGCCTTACCCAGCGTTAGATCCTGTATGGCATCTTTGATATCCTCCACAGTGAGAGATCTGCCAATTCCCTGAGGCCATCCTCTATCTGTCCAGATAATCTCATATATGATTTTCAACCATTAGAGGTGGGTATATTTTGATAATAGGAAGTTATTGAAAGTAAAACATTCATTAAGTCCCTGTCCACAAAACAGCAATGTTTGCTTTCTCTCATCCCAAAAGTGGGTACCCTGTCAGCCTCCTTGCGTAACAACCATGCTTATGCTCTTCCTGGCCTCTCCGATTTCCCATATCTTTGTGTCATTACCTCCCTAGAGACCTATTTGATCTCTCATGGCTCCAGGCCACTGTACCATGCTATTTTGTCCCTGATTTTCGGCAAGTAGGACTCTTTCGCTACTCTTTTAAATTGCGTTTTCAACTTTCGTTCTGAAGTTCCCATCTCTTGGCTGATTGGTTGACTTCTGGACTCCTAGCTCCTTTTCTCTACATATGTCTTGTACATCGATCTTGGAAGACACCCAATACATTAATGGGCTAACCACAGAATCTTCACTAACTGGGAAGAATATGTCAACTGTTTTCCTGGAATGCTGTGTCACAGGCCAGATCAGTTAGTGTTTCAGAGTTAAATCTACAACCAGGTCTATTTAACCTATCCCAGGGCCCATGAAAGTAAGTGCCACTGGAAAGCGTTCAGAGAAACTCAGAACTCCACATCCACTATAGAACAGCGGCTCACATTTCAAGTTGCAAGACAATAGCCAGTCAAAAAAAGTCACCTGCCTCCTCAATTCCCCAAACGCACACAGCACCCCATGTTTTTTTCTGGCTGGGAGTCAATTATCACTCCTCACTGGCTAGTGGCATGTGAAAATCTTTTGGGCCTGGCAAATGTTCGGGCTATCAAGCCAATAATAGAGTCTCGTGCTCTTGTCATGCACAGAGAAATTATATGTATTCTTCCTATGATTCCTATGTAGAACTGCAGTGACATGTGGCACATTCATTGATGGAGTTTCGTATTGCATTGCTTTAGTAGCCAAGCACAGTCCGTTGCTGGGCGCGGCTGCTCTTTCAAGCTCCGTTATTCAAAACATTGTTGAACTCCCCACCTATGAGTTTATTAGAATCCAGATTTGCTGCATTTGTCAATCGCAGTATTAAAGAATTCAGAAGCATCATAGTTCAATGTAAATTATGTGTCAAAATGCCATGGACTGTTACATATCTCCTATCATCTCAGCAAGGCATGGATCCCCTGAAAAGTAACTGCTCTGTGAAATAGAATAGCCACTTCTTTGGGGTGATGGGAAAAGGATGAAAATCAGTAACGCTCTTGTTTATATAATTAATGCGTCTCTTGTAGAAACGCAATATTGACCTCCTATCTACACATGTAGGCTAATCCCCTTTTGATTTGTACTCAATTATCCACGCTGCTAGCATTCCAGGTGGCACACATAAAAGCTTCCATTAGTAGTTTCTAATGACCCATCAGTCAACAAGTGTGAAAGTGTTTTACAAAAGTATCATCTGAAGTCATTCATAGACAAGGTGTTAAGTTTCAAAGGCATCATGTGTATCGCCGGTGACTTGTACCCACTGCCTCCCAACCATCCTATATCCACACTGACCACCCACGATTGCTAGTGGCAAAATCCTTCCCTCATAACATTGTCTACCATCAGAGCAATATACAACTTATCGAATGCAAAACATTGCAAATAATAGCAATGATACATTAAATAATCAGTACCCCAACCACATTACGAAATGAGTGTGTGATTCACTCTGATGGAGTAGAGTTAACCACCATCTGCTAAGCTCCTTTACACACCTGCCAACGGGCATACAAAAAAGTAAACATAGTTGCCACATTTACAACGTAGCCGTCATCCTAAACAGCAGCAATAAGATCTAGAATAAGCAATCAGCACAACCATGATACAAAGGTCAACAGACAGAAGCAGAACGCCGCAGGGAGGTTCTGGGCTGTTCACTATTCGTTGTGACAAAGTTCATTGCCTTCTCCGATTTGGTGAACAAGGGTATACAACTCCTTTAGCATGAATGGAGATAACATTTTTATCTTTCTCTTCTCTCTTAGAATTTTATTTACAACCAGGGAGGACTTTCTTGCCTACTCTAAATCAGAGCTGAAGTCAGGGAAAATGAAGGCCTCTGTGTTATTATATTATGTGAAGATACACTTTTATGCTGTGCCAAGTCAACCCCATAGTAGTTTCAGAGTGCATTGGTTTGCCCGTGGAGTGGCATACTGTGCCCCGGTCATGGGCATTGAGACCATAGTCTGTTGGAGGAAAGAAAATTAGCAAGGTGTCAGGGAATGCTTACCGGGTTGGGGTAGCTTAAATCGCCTCTTCATGGAGCATTGTGGCAACCCTGCTGGACACAGCGGGGCCTTGCTGAGGTGCAGCGTTCTGTTCCCCGCATCCAGATGACTCGGCATCATACTAATACAATTTCCTCCATGGCGGACACTCCGCTCCAAGATGGCCACCACAAGCATAATGGCACGTCTCCAGGACGACCTACGACATCACGTCTCTCCGCCAATATAAGTAAATTAATCCCAAGACTTGGCGTCTTGCAAACATTGGATGTCAAGGACCGTGGAGCTCGAGAAGCTAATTTATGGACGTGTTCTCCAGGATTACAAACCTTCTGTTTTGTTATGTAATTACCTAACAAAACAGAAGGTTTGTAATCCTTTGTAAAAATAAGAAACAGTCTAATTAGACACTTTGTTATTTTGTTCATTATTTTGGGGACTGCAGTGCCTCACAGGTTTTCACAACCTACCTGTTTAGTTGGAATGGCTGAGTTCTCTGGTGCCTAAAAAGAGTCCTTCTCAAGGAATCCGCTTTCCCATTTCCAGGTAATCATATCTGGTGTGGCAGGGTGCATTGTCTTGATCTATAGCACTAGTATTCACACTATCCTGTATTTTCTCCACACAGTCCCCATTGCTGCTATCAACAATTGTCCAACATCAACAAACCACCTGTTCCACCCCCCAGCCCCCAGTTTAAAGACCCTCAGGGAGGAATAGGAACCAGAAGCTCGTGTGATAGAGTAGTAGAGTTCTGTAATGAAGGCATGGTATCAAACAGTAAGAGTGACCACAGTTCAAGGGTGTTTATTGAACTTCAATCGAAAATGCCTATCTAATCCTAAATCTAAAGATGGGAGCAAGCTACGACCATCAAATAATAATAATGCTGTCCTAGTCAAGTCTGTCAAAATAAAAGGGCCTAAACTAATACACCTATTGCCAATCCTTACATCTAATTACAAATAGTGTGGGAAACAATGTTAAGTAAAGAAATGTGTTCAAGAAATAATATGTCAGGATATTCAAGCCGTTGGCTTACCTTCCCCACATTTTCAGCATGGCATAAGGCGGCACATTCGAGTTTAGCACAATCTCTGGCTTCTCTAGTTCAGATCTCAATGCGTTGGAAAGTCATCAGGCTATCTTTGTAAGATGGTCTAGTATAAATAATATACCAGTCTTACAGTGCTAAATCCTCTGTTCTCCAGTTTCCCCAGAAAGGCTTTCAGAAGGGTCTGGCTGTATCATTATTTTGGGCCCAATGGGCAACAGTCAGGGCTTTTAGGGCACATTGGAAGGAAGATGAGGAAGACAAATTGGTGAAAAGGCCTTTAAGAAACTTTTCTCTGACAAAACCTTTACCCCATACCCTGGCATGGGATCTTCCTCAGCTACTTAGGTCATTACAGGAGCCCCGAATTCCTTCTCCTGTGTAGGAGGCTTGGCAATACCTGGATGTCAAGAGGATGGCACTGGTGTAACTGCAGAATGTAAGGTTCCAGAATAAAAGTTTGTTGTTTACATTTGTGTCTTTGGGAGTGGGCAGGAAGGCAACTGTGGTATGAATTAACCATTGGATTAAAACAGTCATTGCAACGGTATATGCAGTGGAAGGATATCTGCTACCAGAATAGATCCAGGGGAGGTCTACCAGAGGCATGTCAGACTCGTATGCAAATGCTCAGATTGTCTCCCTGCAGGATGCACGTAGGGCTGCAACAGGGGCAGATCCCAGCACCTTCATCAAACACGAAAGACTGAATGTGGACAGTTAGGCTGTAGGTTCAGTGGGAGCATTGGTTTTGCGGTCTAGATTTCATTGAGTCAGAACTACTAGAACATTGGTGTCAATAAACTGGTGGTGTGGTTGTTGCAGCATACATCTTGGTCATTGTGATTTGTCATGGACCTCTTCCATCATTTTAGAGTGGGTATATCTCATAGGTAAGTACTGGGAAGGGAAGAGACACGTGGAGTTAATGAGTGGATTACTTACTGCCAATCTTCATTACTCCGAGTTGCACTCTTTCTCGCCGCAGTGCTGATAACCTGCCTCGTCCTCACGGTATGTAGAAGGGGCCTTGATCCTACTAGGGAATACGACTTGGGATTATGGTTTACTGGGGGTCATATACCTCCTTGGGGAAAAGGGGCAGACTAAATACATTTGGAAATGGGTCCTGTCATGGACGCCTGTGCCTCATAGTTAAGTATTGTGATATGGGAATAGTAGGGCTAGGAGTAATTAATATTACTGATAAGTGATAAGTACTTTTCAACATTTTGCATTTCTACCTTCTGGAGACTGTAGAATATGGATTTTGAAGTAACTTCTAAAATGAAATGAATGAGCTGTAATAGATACATACACACTCAAAAGTGATATAAAGCATGAGTAGGATTTTGGTATTCCTGGATGTTATTCATTGCCAACTAAAACTGAACCTTTACTTAAACAATTCACGAGAAACCAGACACCACAAGGAGGGTTTCCCATGCTTTATGAAAGGCAATATACCATGAGTCTGCCATCTGTGGCTCCCTATACATTTTGGACTACAGCTCCCACAACCATTCATTATGCTGACCAAGGTTGATGGGATTCACATTGCAAAGCATCTGGAGAGCCAAGGGCTGCAGACCCATTTAATATTCCAATACAATGTTCAGAACATTTTCAACTCCTAGCTAGATTCTCTGCGGCCTTCTGCCACCCTCTTTTTGTTGTACCTGCCAGTCTTCTCTCGATCATCTCTCAGCACGTTGAAGCAATGTGCCCTATATAAATACCTATGCCACATGCTGATTTGCCTTCAAACAATTTCAATAGAATCTTACATATGCCTTTCTGAGTGTATTTCTAATGTCAGTTCTTGCTTTGGCACTACAATCTTTTTCTTTTGTTTTTTGTTTTTGTTTACGTGTTTTATTACTCTTAATGAAAGATATATAATTATGTATTGCAGGAAAGAAATGGCAGAAGAAATCCGGAAGAAGCTGGAGAATTACAAAACAGCCCCCTTTGATGCACGATTTCCTAGTGTGAGCCAGACCAGAAATTGCTATCAGAACTACCTAGGTAAGTCAGGAAATATAATCAACGAAAGTTCCCTTATATGTACTATCAATGCCAGTGAATCGGAGAGTGCTAGGCTCTACTGCCCGTTGCCCCTTCTTGTCAATAAAGCCTGGAATCTGGCTATCATCCGTGACCAACATCTCTCCATCATCCCCAAAACAGTAGCACTCTCTAGTAGCTGCCACTCCCAAATGCACGTACTGGGAAGTATTCTGCCAGCCTGTGACATGTAGCAAAAATGTCACAAATCCCAGTGCTAATGATATCAAAACTAGATCACTGCATAACATGTATGTCAAACCCTCAACAAAAAAGAGATTACCAAATTCAAGCCATCTTAAAGAATCAGACCCTTATTTCCAGAGCTCTTCTGGATCTCCACTAGTTGCCCATCCAATAACATATTTAATTGAAGATTCCATGTATCGCCAGGAAAGCTGTATGGAATCTGACCTCAAGTGGTAACTGCAATCGCTTCTAGAAATATTCAACAACAAAAAACAACCAACCTTCCACCTGATAGAGTTAGGAAGGAAAACACTGGCCACCAAAGGCCCTGAACTTTGACACACTCGTCCCCGGGAAGGAAGACTTGAACAAACCTGAGGTTTAGGAAAGCCCTAAACGCTCTCCTCTTTTGGATGGCTTTCCCCATGGCTTTAATCAGACTCCTAAATGAGCTAAATCCTTAAAACAACGACTCTGTTATCAGAATGGATAGTGGTTGCCCAGAAGTTGGAATGCACCATCAATGACTGTGTTTTTAATGCATCTGATCTCTAATCACTGTCCTCCCTTCTCCCCCAGCATCTATATTATCCCTCATTCCTTTTTACCAAGGCAGTCTGAATCACCTTGTTTGCATGGGCATTATCAATCAATATGAACTTTATTTGGTGTTATGCCATAAAAGCTACAATTAATAAATTAAGACATCTATAAATACATTAATCACAATATCAGCAACTGGTAAAATGATAACAATTTTAATGAAAAATCAATAAAAAGTCACATTCGTCTTCACCTTGTGCGCAATACACATGGATGTAAGCTTTTCATAGGAAACCTCTAGCTTCCCTGCTTCCGTCCTTCCTTCATCAACCTAGTCATTGCTATGGCAACAACATACAGCATAGAAATGAACACCTGCCATGCTCAATGTTTCATAATAGACCTAGTCGGCACGTGATGCAAAGACAATAATTACCCCAAATTCCTGCAAGGGTTATGCATTTTAGTGTACGGTCTCTTCTATACAGTGCCCGCCTCCCATATTGCAATCCATCCCGGCGACTCTGCAGGAAGCAGAAAGAACGCTGCTGGGCGTCACTGGATGAAACAAAGCTCTCTGAGAAGGATCTTCAGGATCTTTGCAAGTATGTCATTGAATGTCGTGCAAAAAACCTACAATGAAGCAGATTCTCTTCTGCTGCTGAACATAAAGGGCAGTGCTTCTCAAGAATGTTTCCACAACGCCGTAAACCAACATCAGTGGCAGACAGTTGGATCTTGCTCTTGTTATCCCATGCCTTTCGGACGAGTTAGTCCCCACATTAAATAACTGTGGTTTAGGTAATGATAGCGTGCCGCCTATTTGAGAGATGTGGATTATATAAAATTCGAAATAAATGAGTAAATAAAATGTTATTGTTCATCATATACCGCCTATCCTAATATTGCTTCAACGATTTTCCGTCGAAGTCAGGAATCTTTTAAAGACTACTTGCCCTGTATGGAAAGCACTCTCTCTAGATTAAGCTGTGTAATTGGTTGATACACTCTTCATGTAGTCTCCCGATCATTAAGCAAAAAGGATGAGCTCTGCCTAGGCATCTCAAGCCTTTAGAAACAAGGAGCTTTGTGACAATCTTTCGTGGTCTGCTCCCATAGAATATTGAACAATATAGCTGAGACAGGCCCATTCCCCTATTGTATGCCAGAAAGAACAAAACACAGTTTTAGTACTCGAATCCCAACACCAGTCATGAAAACAAGTAGCTACTGTGTTAGGCTTGTTGCCAGTCTTTTATAGTGCACTCAGGTGCCATTTGTTTGCCCTGTTGTGGAAATCTCTATATTGGCGCCCAGAGGCTGCAAGGATTAACTTCAATACCCGCTGCATTGTCCACAGGGCCTTCTGGGGCCTGGTTCCTCAATACCTCCAACTCTCTCATCATAAATACCTTCCTACTCGAGCTCTTCGTTCCTCCACCTCCAACTCCCTCAGGGTCAGTCGCTTCTCCAAGCAATGAGTCGGTGGTAGATCTCTTTCTTCAGCTGGGGCCTCCCTCATGAACAGCCTCCCTGCCTCTCTGAAACTCGAGGAGAACCATCTCCAGTTCCAGAAGCACCTCAAGACCTTCCTCTTTGCTTCTGTCTTCTCTCTTCCTCTCCCCTGCTGATTTCCTGTCTGATACTGCACTGGTCACCTGGCTACCCTCCGATTCCGGACCCAGGTCTCTACCCGCCCAGTTGCACAATGGCACTGTCTCCTGGCAACCCTTGCACTTGGGTTTCTATCTGTAACCCTACAGTCCCCCTACCTGCACTTTTGGACACCTGCTGTCTGCACTTACCCTTGCACCTGCCACTTGCTGGCCGCACTTCTTGTTATTGTTTTGATCCCATGTACAGCACTGCCCCCTCCCCTTTCCCCTGACACTTTTCCCCTTCCCTCTTACCTCCCCTTCACTTGCGCAATCTCAATGGGCCTCATTATGAGTTTGGAGGTAGCCATGCTGTTTTTACTGGCATGGCTACCCCCAAACTCGGGTCCCAAAAATTGTGAATTACCGGGCCATTCCGACCTTTGCCGGCCCAGTAATTCCTATTCGTTGGACCCAGACCCGGTACTTCCCCATTTCCATTTGAGCCCCCATAGGGGTCAATGGGAATGGGGAGTATGGTAGCAGTGGTACCGTTAATAACAGTACCGCTGCCACCATCCTTGTCTGATGGCGGGTGCCGCTCTGGACGTCTGGTCTGAGCAAACTCATAATGTTGCAGCGAGGTAACAACGGCGCCGGTAGCACTACCGCCGCCGTTGTTGCCTTATGGCAACTCTTGTAATGAGGCCCAATGTCACTTGGCCTAGTAAGATCGTTGTCTCTGTCCTCCCTCTGTTCCCCTTTCCTTGCCTCATCACGCCTTGAAACACTTGTGTATAGGCGCGTTACAAATGCCGTCTCATATCATAGCTATCCTCAGCTCTCATTCATGCAAGCATATACCAACCTTTCTTTCCAATGGGCAAATGTAAAAAAACACCCTCAGCGTATCATCAGCTGTAAATTATTAGTTATACAATTGTCATTTTGGGCCTCATTACAAGTTTGCTGGTATCCTGGTGGTAAATCTGCCAGGATACTGGCACACTCTATTACCATTATCAGCACTTGGTCCAGCGGTATTACCGCCAGATTAAGGGTGTCAGCAATGGTTGTAAATCCCCATTCCATGGAGTCCCGTTGGACTCCAGGGGGGGATTAGCTGGTATTACCGGCACCCGTAATGCCAGTGGTTTTTGCTCGTAAGGCACACGACTTCTCTCCAGCTCTAGCTAGAGGTAAATCAGGTGCCCCACTGGCAACTTGTAGTTGGCTAGTGCGGTAACGTAATAACGGTAACGTGCCGGTAAACGTTATTACTGGCACGCTATTACTGCACAGGCCAACTTAAAATTAGGCCTTTGTGTGCTTCTCTGTTTTGTATTTCAACCCCACACACCATCACATCATACTTTCAGAGGTCAGGCAAAACAGAGAATAATACAGATTGCCCATGCGACAAGCGCAGGAAGACTTGATTCTATTAAAGACACGGAGGCAAGAATTATGCTTTTCTTCTTTTATTACTGCTCAACAGCAATTTAAAACTTTACTATTCAAACTGTTTTTGAATTTTATTTTTTAAGAACGTATGCCCAATCGGCTTAAAAAACAAACATAAAACAAACTTGAAATTTAAACCATCTATCCCAAGATTCATAGAGGCTCTGCAGTCCTAGCGTCCTTTCTGTCCACCAATGGCAACCCCTTGCCTAGTATAAATCCCCATGTCTCTAGGTTCTTTCCTCTTTTTTTTTTCTTCCTCCATTGCTAACCAACTTTCCAACCAATAAACAAATCCAACTTTGGATAACTCGAATCCCTCTGCTACGCCTCGAGGTGTATACTTCTTTCCTTCCTTCAATCACTGTTTTTTTGCTCTTCTCCTAGAACACAGAGAAGGTCATCATCATTAGGGTCGGGAAATCTTTCTGCGTAAATAACAACAATGTAGTAAAACACAATCAACTTCTGAGTGTGGGATAATGCTCGCCTCCGTGTCTTTAATAGAATCAAGACTTCCTGCGCTTGTCGCATGGGCAATCTGTATTCTATTACAAGACCGGAGGCGAGCATTATGCTTGTTCAAAGCTCGGTATCACAGCCGCTGTAATATTAGTAACTGGCTTAAAGTAAAAGGTTCTGAAAACAGAGTCGCTAGCCCAGTCTGCGGCTTTCATGATCTCCTGCAGCGGAACTCCGGCTGCAAAAGCTCCTGAAGCCATGGCTCCCCTAGCTGAATGAGCCCCAAATCTATATATGTCTATTCCAGCCAACTGCACAACCTCCTTCACCCATCTCGCTATAGTTGCTACAGCTACAGCTCTAAATGGCTTTCTATGCGCTATAAGCAGCTGAGTCACTCCTGCGGGTCTCACCACCGCTGTAACAGTCTCATACTTCTTCACGCACTGCGCTACACAGAGCTTACTATTACCAGGAAAATACGGGTACGTAATTATCCTGGAATTAGTTTTGGTACGCTGCGCTATGTTGAAAGCAACACCCTCCGGATAGAAAATGTTCCGGTCTATCTCCAGAGCTTTAACATCTGAAATACGCTTACACAAAACCAAACATAACATAGCTAGCTTCCCGGACAATTGCTTCTCTGTCAGGAGCTCATTTGTTGGCCATTGCTCCAGCATGCGTAACACTTTCGTTACGTCCCACATAACTGAATATCTAGGCAGCGGAGGCTTACTTAGCTTAATGCTCTTGAGGAGTCTTATCACTGCCGGATGCTCCCCCACGGGCACTCCTTCCACCAGATCGTGCCCCGCCGAAATGGCTGACCTATACACCCTAATCGTTCTGAATGCTTTCCCCTGTGAGCTCAGAACTGCCAGAAAGTTTACGACTTGAGCTATAGGTGCTGAAATGGGAGAAAAACTTCTCTCCCTGCACCGAAATTCCCAGGCTTGCCAAGCGGAATTATAGCTCCTGGCTGTCGAGGGAGCCCATGATACTCTGATGAGCTCCGTAGCCTCCTCTGAAAGGCCCGGCAAGCTCCACCTTCTCCTGAAATTCTGCAGACCAACAGTGTTACAGTTTGATCCCTGATCAACGGGTGAGGCGCTCCTGCTGGATCCATTAGGAGATCCTCTCGGTGTAAGATCCTCTTGAGGGAAATCCGTGGAAAGTTCCATCAGAATCGGAAACCAGGCCTGAGAACTCCATTCCGGAGTTACTATCACTAACTCGGCCTTTTCCCTGCGCACCTTCGCTAGTGATCTGGCTATCATCGCGAAGGGGGGAAATGCGTAATGGGTGCTCTGTCCCCAACTCTGAAGGAATGTGTCCGTCCCCGAGGCCTCGAGGTCCAGCCTCCAGCTGAAGTAATTCTGCAGTTGTGCGCTTAGTCTGTAAGCAAAGAGATCCGTATGTAGCAGCCCCCATCGGTGCTGCAGCCTGTCGAACACTGATTTGTGTAGTCTCCAGTCGCTGGAGTCTACTAGATAGCGTGAATTCCAATCGGCTACCGTGTTCTCCGCTCCCGGAAGATATTCTGCTTTGACTGCTATGTTCTTGCTCAGGCAGAAATGCCAGAAGTCCTTGGCCAACTCCACTAGCATCTTGGACTTTGTTCCCCCTAGCTTGTTGATATATATCACTGCTGAGATATTGTCCATACGCAGTAGAATGCAGCACTGCGCCCTGTCTCTGGAGAACGCTTTCACTGCGAAAGACCCCGCCAGTAACTCCAAGCAGTTGATATGCAGCTCCAGCTCTTCTGGAGACCACTTCCTGCCTGTTTCTGTGCCTCCGCACCTGGCACCCCAGCTTGACCTGCTGGCGTCTGATTTTATTATGAGTTCTGGCCTGTCTCCAAAGATGGCTCTGCCGTTCCACGCCTCCATGTTGCTCAGCTACCAACGAAGTTCTGACCTGCTGTACTCGTCCAAGGGGACCTGATGATGGTATCTCCATCCCTTCTGCAGGTATTTGATCTTGAGCCTCTGAAGAGCTCGATAATGTAGAGGCCTGGGGAAGATGGCCTGAATTGAGGCTGCCAGAAGAACCACTATCCTGGCTAGATTCCGAAGCTAAATAATCTGTCTCCCTAGAGCTGATCTCAAGTCCTTCTTGATGGCCCTTATCTTGGATGGCGGGAGGGCTAGAGTGGCCTTTCTTGTATCTATGGCAAACCCTAGAAACTCTAGGCACCTGCTTGGGACGAGCACAGACTTCTCCTCCTTGATCACGAAGCCTAGACTGGAGATAAAGGCAGCCGACCACTGTACCTGCCTCTGCAATCTTTCCCTTCTCTCTGCCATAAGAAGAATGTCTTCCAAATAAATAATCATCCTTATGCCTTGCTCTCGCATTGCTGCGGCTATAGGCCTCATCAGCTTCGTGAAGGCCCAAGGAGCCGACGCTAGCCCGAACGGCAATGTCTTGAACTGCCATATCTCCTCCTTCCACCTGAAGCACAGAAAGCGCTGGAACCTCAGGTCTACCGGGATCGTCAGGTATGCGTCCTTCAAATCTAATTGGGCCAGCCAATCGTCTTTCCTTAGGAGGTCTGCCAATAGGTGCATCCCCTCCATCTTGAAGTGTCTGTAAACCAGCCACCCGTTCAGTTCCTTCAAATTGATAACTGGCCTCACTTTCCCTTTGCGGTGTACCAAGAACATGTTGCTCAGAAAACCCTGCGCCTGAGACTGCGTCCTCTCTATTGCCTGCTTTTGCGCTAACGCCTCTAATTCTGCATCTAAGAGAGCTATTTCCTCTATCGACGAATGCATGCGCTGAGGGGGTTGGAGCTGCCTTGGCTCCTCTACGAAATCTAGCTGAAACCCCCGTGCCGTCTGAATCACCCAAGCGTCTGCTGATAATGCGCGCCAGTTGTCTATGAAACGCAACGTTCTCCCTCCCACTGGGGGATAACGCGCAGCGCTTTTCCTCACCCGTGGGGCTATTCTGGTGCCTGAAATAGCCTCTTCCACGGCACCCTCGGAAACCTCTTCCTCTGCTTGGGAAGAACGCATCTTGCTGATGTGACTCCCAGTATTGCGCCTTGGGTCCCTTAGGTCTTCTGTTGTAATTGAGGCGGCCGGACAAGCAACCTCTGTTGCGGCCGGCCCCTGCAAAAACACGGGTAGGAAATACCTTCCTGATTGAAGCCTGAGCTTTCTCGAGAGCGGTAAATGTCCCTACGAATCTGTTCATTTTTTTGACTAACGTATCACCAAACAGCAGGCCCTGCGCTCCTTCTCCTGCCTCATAGGAGGCTAAGTCGCCCAATTTGTTGTCAATCTTCAATAGCGCCGACCTACCCCTCTCTGCTGAAATTGCGGTATTTGCATTTCCTAAGAGGCATACCGCCCTCTGAGCCCATCCGGCAAGAATGTACAGGTCCACCGACTCCCCCGTGTCTTTAGCCCGCTCTGCGAGGTCCATGATTTTTGCTATCGGGCCTGTCAGATCCAAAATCTTATCCTGACAGGACCGTCATGCGCGGTCCATCCCTCTACGCGTGTCCTTACCAGCCTTTGCAATGAAGGTCAACATTCTGGGGTCAAGCTCTGGGGTTTCCGACACCTTCCCCGAGAGCTCTGGCCTGGGACACTCTGAACGTAACCTGAACCTGATCTCTTTCTCCAGAGGTTTCCTTAACCTCTGGGACATGTATAGTGCCACCTTCGGGGATGGCGTCCATTCCGTGGATCACGAAGCCTGATGGCTTCAGGATCAAACATATCGGACATGTCCTCCGGGGCACCCTCCACCAGCTGGCATCTTTCATTGTCTGTCTTTCATTCTCTACTATGCTCCCTGACAGACTCCTCGCCTCTTCCTCTTGTTCGTCGTATTCATCGGAGGAAGATGCGTAACTCCTATGTTTTCCGCCCCTGGGATTGGGGGTACGAGGCTGGGCACTGCTGACTTGGAAAGGAATGCATCCTTGAGCCTGTCAAAGGCGTCAGCTGCCTCTAGGGACTTCTTTCTCTTCCCCGTCTGTAAACCCGGGGGGTAGAAGAGTTCTCTCTCTTCCGGGCTGCTTTACACCCCCTCTGCTCCTTCTGTGGAGGCTTGGTGGTGGAGGTCCCCTCGCCTGGGTCCTCATCTCTGCCAGCTTTCGTGCCCAATATATTTTCAAGGGCTTGAAGCCTGTCCTGGATGGGCTGGACTCCTTGAGCCACAGCTCTAACTAGGGAATCCCCCAGAACGTTCTTAAAACTTTGGGAGAGGTCGAATTCCTCCTCCTGAAATTCTTGATCTTGGTCAGAGTACTCCTCCCAGCACTCATCATCTCTGTCCCAGGCCATCCCTCAGCCTGGAGATGTTGTTATAAGCTGCTAAAATATGGAGCAGACTGCTTATGCCAAGCTGCAGTTTACGAGCGTGTAGATTCTAGATGAGATATATTCTTTTTTTTTTTACAAGCCTCCTGAAAACACTTGCTCCGCAGGATCCGTTGTGTTTGAGCGGTTAACTGCTCTCTGAACACTGTATTCTGTAACGTTCGAGTAAAGAACGTTACTTATTCCCAAGATTCCTACTGCGCATGTGCCGTTATCTACAATGAGCCTGCCCGGCTCCCTTCCTACACGTCTTACGCGCCTTCGCGCCTACACCCTGTTGAGGGAAACGCGCTCCCAAACGTGAGCAAGATCACTCGCGGGATGCTTCTTTCCTTGAACGCGCCCTGTCACCACGATCCGCGGCTCCGATGCATGCACTGCATGGCCACGCGACCCGACCTCCTCAGTCTAAACGCTGCGCTCGCGTGAAAATATGCACATCCACGCGCCTAGCAAATAGCTTTAACTGCCCCTACCAGTCCCTGCCTGAAATAATTATAACGTGTTGATACCGCGCTGACAACTATCTGTAAACGCTAATAAAGGATCACATAACTGTCGAGCCCAGCAAAAAAGAAGAGGAAAGGACCTAGAGACATGGGGATTTATACTAGGCAAGGGGTTGCCATTGGTGGACAGAAAGGAGGCTAGGACTGCAGAGCCTCTATGAATCTTGGGCTAGATGGTTTAAGTTTCAAGTTTGTTTTATGTTTGTTTTTTAAGCCGATTGGGCTTACGTTCTTAAAAAAAAAACAGTTTGAATAGTAAAGTTTTAAATTGCTGTTGAGCAGTAATAAAAGAAGAAAAGCATAATGCTCGCCTCCGGTCTTGTAATAGAATTGTTTTTTCAGTGGTGGCTTCCTGCCATTTTCTCATGAATATTAACAATTGTTTGTAATTATAACCCAAAAGACTTTCAAAATATTCAGTTTGGTACTTGTATCATTTTCCTGATGTCTGCCTAAATATATTTGCCACTTTTATCAGCCTAGTTTTACATTTGACTTTTCATACAAGAAAGCCTTTTTTACATTTTTTACATAGACCTGTTGTTTGATTTATACTGGGAGAATGGTGCCCTTGTGCCGTGTTACTGCAGCACCACAGACATGCCACAAACTGCATGTGAATCTGTACATCGCAGGCAACCGCTAATTCTTCTGTGTGTTCTGCTGCAAGTTCAGACGTATGTGCGCTGCTCCAAACCTGTTACAATCCAGTAGAATTACCATTTGTGGGCCCAAGTTTAACCCTCACAAACTCATTTCAGTGTCTTGTGATATAAGGAGCTGCCCATGCTTCTCGTGGAGTGTATATTGGCTGATCCTATGGCATTAGCTATTATATCTCTCTACAGGTGCTTTGACAAAGTCTCTTGCTTCGAATTGAGGACCTGCAGTGGGATGACAATGGGGGCCGAATGCGTCCCCAATTAGCAAACGATTGGTCAAAGGGTATGAGGAAAGGGGGGCTGGGGGGTAAGCAGAGCCCATGAGTCAGGTAGAGGGTTCAGAAGGATGGACCACCTTTGAGCGTGGGAACTAATGTAGAAACTCAAGATACCAAACTAAGGATCCAAGAGCAATGAGGCTGCTGGTAAGGACCAACAGAGTGGTGGCCAACCATAGTATTGGTGCCCTGAGGAAGCGTACTGCACAGAGGGGTGATGAAAGGGCAAAAGATAGTTGTGGGTTGGAGAGGATCGTTGAGAAGAGTGGAGTTGCTTAGAGGAGTAAAGAAGGTTGAAATAGTTGTGTGTTGGAGAAGGTTATTGAGGAGAGCAGTGGCACCAAAAGGGCAGGGAAGATCATTGAGGTGAGTGGTGGTGCCCAGAGTCGGTAGGGGGGAAGGTACAATAAATATGTGAAGGTGTGATGGACAGGTGTGAGCAGGAGAGGACTAATGAGGAGAGTGATTATGGGGATACAAGAAAGACAATTCTGAGTTGTAGAGGGGTATTGAGAAGATGGGTGCTGCCCAGAGAGGTGATGAAAGAGGGGAACAAGGAAAGAGCTGAACAAGATTGCTTGCAAAGAAGAAGGTCCCCAAAGGAGTGAAGAAGCTGGGAGAGATATTGGGCCTCATTACGAGGTTGCCGGTAAGCGAAAAACGATGCCGGTAATGGATTACCAGCATTGCTTACCGCTACGGTGTATTCTGACCAGCCAACCCGGTATTAGCGGCACCCTAAATAGCGGTGCCGCTAATAGCGGCATGGGCGCGTACACGCGCCCCTTCGGGGAGCAAATACCGGCATGCCGGTAATAGGAGGACATCCCAACCCACGTGAACATGCAAATACCGGCATCGCGAAGCCGGTAATCACGGGCTGCACGATGCCGGCCATACAGGCATCGCGGACCACCCGCAAACAGCTATCAGGAAACAAGCCAACTGCCACAGGTGCACACAATCCCCACAGGTGGAGTCAATGAAGGCTGGGCTTGTACAAAATGAGCACACCCACTTCGGGGAGCAAATACCGGCATGCCGGTAATAGGAGGACATCCCAACCCACACGGACATGCAAATACCGGCATCGCAAAGCTGGTAATCACGGGCTGCACGATGCCGGCCATACAGGCATCGCGGACCACCTGCAAACAGCTATCAGGAAACAAGCCAACTGCCACAGGTGCACACAATCCCCACAGGTGGAGTCAATGAAGGCTGGGCCTGTACAAAATGAGCACACCCACACACCACACCCCTTCCAACACCAAAATGCTACCACTAGCTGTTGCAATCATGGCGCTGGAGGACATGCCAATACTGCTACAACTACAGCAACAACACCAACCACAACAACAACTACAGCAGCAACAACAGGCAGCACAGAGGAGACGCAGGAGGAGAAGGAGGGTGAGACATGCCCAGCAATTCCCACCAGCCCAGCCAGCAGTGCCTCGTAGGCAGCCACCAATCCCTCGCACCAGACCCAGCCCATTTAACCTAACCCCTGAGCAGATCCACACCCTGTACCGGTTGGACCGGGACACCATCACCACCATACTGGACATGATACACAACGACATAGGCAGCCTCATAGAAATACGCACTGCCATCCCCCCGCTACTAAAGGCACCTATCAACACAGTGGGGCAGCTGCATGGCATTTCACAATCCCTTTTTTTCACATATGTTGAACCAAGTGCTGGATGCCCTCCTGAAGCACGCAAGCACCCACATATCCCTAACACGGACTGCCCAGGAGATAGCCGACACCAAAGTAGGCTTCCATGCACTGGCAGGCATGCCCAATTGTGTTGGTACCCTGGACTGCACCCATGTTCTATTGGTAGTCCCCCATGGCAAAGAGGCAGTGTACCGCAATCGCAAGCAATACCACTCCATCAATGTGCAGATGGTATGTGACTCCAGCAAGATCATCACACATTGCTGCGCCCGATATCCCAGATCAACACATAATGCCATGGTACTGCACAACTCCACCTTACCCTGTCACATGGAGCGACATGCTGGACCACGTGCCTGGCTGTTTGGTGAGTTGCACAACTGGGCAATGGCAGTGCTTTGGGGTACTGATGTGTAGGGATGCATACTCCACCTGGTTGGGAAAGGTGGGGGGGGAGCATATGCCACCTGGGTGGCAATTGTCTGTGATTGGAGAATGCATGCAGAGCTAAACACTCCAGACCTGAACCTCCCAAACGGAACATGACACATCACCGGCACAAATTAAACAAATAATGCATATCGATGACAACAAGTAAGAGGCACAACCAGGCCACCATGGTGATGGAAAGCAATGCATGACTGTACAGGAAGGCAACTGTGCCAATGTGACTAGTGTGACCATGCATAGTGTATAATTAACTGCTTGAATGGGAGGCTAAACATTGTCGTACTACCACAGTACATCCGCCTAAGCATGCATGATTACACCCTGCATCATCTATTGAGCGCCATCCAGACTACCACACCTCATAGCAGTATAGTATGCATTGTGGTAACATCCTTGCATATGTACAGGGACATGTGCATGTCCACACCATATAGATGCGGCCATCACTGTGCTTCCTGGCAGCTCTGAGTGACACACCCCCATTCGTATCCACCTGCAGGTGATGGAGGACCTCCCTTGACGCCGTGGCTACCTACCCCTGTGCGGAACCCGCAGACCAGCCATGAAGAGGAGTACATCAGTGAACATACCGTACGCATGTTGTGATTGAGCAGACCTTTGGCCTGTTGAATGTGCGTTTCCGCTGCCTATTCAGGTCTTGTGGGGCACTCCCCTATGGGCCTGAGTAGGCGGCAAAGAACACCATGGCCTGTGTCATTCTGCACGACATGTGCACCCTGACATTTACATGCATGCACTGGGTGAGGATGATGAGGATGTAGACGGAGGTGAAGTAGCCACCCTGCCAATACATGATGCATGGGATGGCCATGCAGTACACCAAGCACAGGTCCACAAATTCTAGTCCCGACCCACAGGGACTATGAAAGACATGTGTCAGTCAGACACTGGGCCAATGTGGACATGCACACAGGGAATGTTGGGAGTTGGGCACTGAACGCTGTGACACATTAAATGGATGCACACGAAAATAACAATGTCCAGCCATGGATTATTCTTATCACAAATTGTGTATTATTTACAACAGCAACAATGTGTCCACTCCCCCACCCTAACCCCCGCAACAAACTCCCAGACCCCCCAACAAACTCCCAAACCCCCAACCAACACTGATACCCCCAGTAGACTCCACAAGATGCACCCCTTCACCCTCAACCATGTGTCCCACTCCCATTGTCCGCCCACACTACTTCCGGGACTTCTTCCTGTCGGGAGGCGGCATTTCAGTGTGCCTTGCACTCCTACGTGTCCGGCGCACTGGGATGATGGGGACAGATGAAGCTGGTGTGGAAGTTGAAGGTGAGTCGGTGGCAGGTTCCACACCTCCTGCAAGACGTGGCCGCTGCATATGGAGCAGCATGGAAGTCAGCACCTGTGTCACCGCCCCCAGGCAGTCCCTCATGAGCACAGCCGATGCTTTAAATGCGGCTGTGTTGGCGGCGATGGCCGCTGTGGTCCCTGCAATTGCTGTGGCAATACCCCGCCTGGTTTCCTCCCCGTCTGCTATGTACTGGCAGAGTAGATCTAACATGGCCTGCTGTCGGGCCTCCACCGTCGCCAGTCGTGTCTCCAGGGTGTTGGAGGGAGCTGGAGTGGTGGGTTGTGCAGTCACGGGACAGCATTTTCGGGACTGTACTGAGGTGGGTAGGTCACAGTCACAGAGGCAGGGATCAGGTTCGCTGCAGGTGGGTGAGTGCATGTTTTGGGGCGAGGGGGTGGGCACGGGGCTCGGGTTGGGTGGACATGTCACCCCGTTGACTCCCACCGGCTCCACATTGGCATCCAGTTCATCCACAGTGGAGGCGGGTGCTTTCCAGGGACTCCCCTTCGACAGGTGTGGGTGTGGCCTGCTGGGTCTGTAGTGTGTCAGGCACACTGGCAGCAGATGTTGCTGGCTGTGTCCCAGCTCGCACAGGCACACTGGCAGTGGCTGTGGCCTGCTTACCTCCAGCGGAGGTGGTGGTGGTAGCCCTCTTCTTAGGGTGTGAGGTGGATGCCCTTGCAGTGGTCTCCTGGCTTGCATCTTCCTCATCAGTGCCTGGGGGCTACCTCCTGCCAGATTTGCCTCTTTTGTTGCTGCACCTCCCGCTTCTTGTCGTGGGATTGGATTATGTCTGCATGTGTTATTTATAAATGGTTTCCTTTTCTGGAGAGACCCCACAAGCAAACCCGCCGACACAAACAAGGAAACAATGCTTACCTTGTCTTGGTATGAAACGAAGAATAGAGAAGTCCACCTGAAACAATCTTCCGACACCTTCAAACTCAGGCGCCGAAAGGAAGCTCCCGGGAAACCCTCATGGGGAAGAAAACCCGGTAGCAGGTAGGGAGCGCTGAAAGAGGAACTGGATCAGTCTCTCCCTGGTCTTGCGTGATGACGCTTCTTGTAGGCAGGTAAGTGGGTTCTTGAGAGGTAACGGTCTTGGGATGAACTGAGAACAAAAAATAAAAGGTTAACTGAGGTATTATAGTGGCTTTCCTATGAGTTTCGGATGGGGGTGGTAGTACCTGATTGGAAGCCACGGTGGGGCTATTGGATGGAACTGGGTGGTGGTAGAGGGTTCCCAATCTTTAGGAAATAGACAGAAAAGGTGCTTATTATTGAGAGATAGAATGAATAAGGGCGGAAGGAGGAGGTATGTGGAGAGTATTCCTACCGATGTTTGTATGCGTGTGAGCCTCGGAGAGGGGTTCCGGTGGAGGTTTGTGTTGGGATTCAGAAATTAAGCAGGATCGTAACCGGAAAAGATGGTATTCTAAGGATAGACAAGGAGAGGAGATCAACTACAGTAGAGGAAGGGTCCGACCTAAAAAACTTGTGACCCAATATGAAAAAAGTAGCTTACGAGAGTAGACAAGAAGAAATTCCACGTTCGATGGCCGAAGGAATTCGGCAACGCGAGTGTAGATGGTAGGAGAGGTGGAGCTTCCCTGCACGAGTATGTAAACAAAGGAAATAAGGGTGAGTATTTGGAAAGTAAGTCAACAAAAGCAACGTAGTGCTACCGACGGCAACTCACGGAGCAAAGCCTCTGAAAACAGTAGCAACGCATTGTTGTTCGGGTGTCCAGGAACCTTGTACTGTTTCCGGGAGGAGAGGCAGAGCTTCTCTTCCGTCTCTTGTCCTAAGAACTAGACCGTTCCTTCCGATCACAGACGCCAGGTTGGAAGCACAGAGTTTTATCCTCGGCTGAAGCCGCCAACGGCGCCATAACTAACTGCGCCAGAGGCCAGTCGTAACAGCATGTGCAGCTAGAGTGTCCGCTAACATGGTCAGCTCTGCGTCTGAGTAACGCTGTTTCCGCAGCCGGGGGGGAGGGGGTGGTCTTCCTGGTAGCCTTTGACATTCTCTATAGATTTCCACTGTGCTCTCCAAGTATTGACTGGTGGTTTGGGAGGATTGAAATGGATTGTGTTTTTAACGATGGCCGCCGGCCCATTTCCCGTTCCTGCGCGATGACGTTATTTCCGGGTCTGGTTTTGCGAAACCAGTATTAGCATGGTGGTATTACCAGGCCGGTATTTAGGGGTTGCTCCTAGGCAGTGCCGTTATCGGCGGGTCCCGTGATGCCGCTATCGGTGGTTGGAGGGCCTTTAGCGGCATGCCGGTATTTCCATTACCGGCATGGGGGTTCGCGCGTGCTCGCGCACTCGTAATCACCCGCTATTGGCGGGTTCATACGAGCATGGCCCCGCTCTTACCGGCATGCCGGTAATGGACCTGTTTTTACAAGGCTACTCGTAATGAGTCCCATTGTGTGCAGACAGTTGGGACTGGGAAAAGCAAAGGGCCAAACATGGCAGATCATGGAAAGCATGAAAACGGGTTTTGCGGCGGTAAACAATAAACTGAATGCTATAACCTCTAATATTACTATCCTGAATGCTAAGATGGAACATGTGAATATGAGGGTAACAGAGGCAAAAACTCGCATTGGTAATGCTGAGGATGATATTCAGACACTTAAGACCCAATGGTCCACCATGTCCAAGGATCTGCAACGGGTCTTGCTGAAGATCAATGATCTGGAATTCCGCTGCAGGCGTAATAATATCTGTATAGTTGAACTTCCAGAAAACCTTGGTATTGACCTCATGGAAATCGCAGTGGAATCCTTGATCAAAGACTTGCTATGTAACCTGTCGCTGTCTCCTGCTTTTGGGGTGGAGCGGGCACATAAGTCACCTACATCTAAGCCATGGCACCCCAAAATGGGTCATCTTCAGGCTCCTGAACTATAGGGATTGTGAAGCCATCTTGCGACTGGCTAGGGAGAAGGGGCCCTACATTTTGAATCTACCACGATAAACATCTTTCCCGATTTTTCCACGGCGGTGCAACTGGAAAGGAGATGCTTCATGGGAGTTAAAAAATTGCTGATGGAGAGATCCATACACTATGCAATGTTGTTCCCAGCGTGACTGAGAATACAGCACAGTGGCAAGGCCTATTTCTTCATGATTCCATAGGAGGCAATAGCATTGATCGAGGCACACATCTTGCCTCGCTAAGAAGCAGATACTGTCTCTCCGAGCACCACTCAAACACCCTGAGACAATATTTGTTGTATGATGTAAAACAGTGACTCTAGCATTTCCGAGTGCCCGCTAACTGTGCCCACGGGGTGCTATGGGCAGATATGTGGCAAACTGTCTGTGTGCTGGAGGGGATACTTGAAGTAGTAATGCAGCAGCAATGTCTGCTTATAGTCATTGATATTGATCCTTCACTGAGGTGTCTGAGCTGGTGACAGAGGCGGGCAAGGTGTAAGGCAGCGGCCTTCTATGCAAGGTTGCCTATTCATGGTTGGGTTGTATGTTATGTTTGGGTTACAGGATTGGGTGGGGGGGTTGGAGAGGCCACACGCCCCTCTGATTGAGAGGTGGATGGTGGGGAGAGATGGAGGGACTTTTTGGGACGATTGTTTTATGAAAAAGGGAAAATACCTGGGTAATGGCACAACATTAGATTACGTGATCTACAGTACTGTTATGGCTATAAGAAGAACAGCATATACTCTTGTCATGATATCCACGAACCAAGCAAATGTCAACTGTTACATTGTTGAGCTGGCACGTGTGGGGTTTAGGCAGTTATTCAAAATCCAGGAAAGTGGCGCTCTACATTCGCAGACACTCAACCACTGCCCTTTTTCTATAGGAGACACATGCCGTGGGTCTCAGTTTTGCTAAGGTGTGGGGCAGAAACAGGTGCTACACCAACTATTCCACTGAGTCCAGGGGAGTACTCATCATAACACATATGACCATCACATTTTAACTATTGCATTCCCATATAGACCCAGAAGGCCACTATGTGATAATACACTGTTATCTAGCCAATGTTGAAGTAAATCTTGTAAACACATACAAACCTAACCTAGATGACCCTCTGTTCCATGAAGCCGTAGGAGACTTATTGGAACTATATACATTGACTACGTTATTTGGACGGGGCGACATGAATACAATACTCAACCAACATCTTGAGCGAATGGGGACAGCACCCAGACCACTCTCTAAGAAATCCCGTAGTATTATACGACAAATGATTAGGTTGGAAATGTGTGATGCTGGGAGCCATTTGTACCCCCGCATGTGAACGTACACCTAGTACTCTACAGTGTACATAATGTCATCTAGAATTGATTTGTTTCTGGTTTCACTATGCCTGATTGGGAAAGTGACTAGTACTGATACACTACCACGCACATACTCTGACCATTCGCCCATAGTCCTGCAATTACAATGGGGGAAAGGGGCGGAACTGAACTACATGGCACTTTAAATCAGAGGTGCTGGAAGACCTGGTATTCAGGACAGACATAGAGGATGATATTCACACGTTCTTCGCTACTAACAACAACAATATGGTCTCCCAGAGTATACACTGGCAAACATTTAATGTTTATATCAGAGAGATGTCCATATCCTGGGAATTTGGCATACTTAATGTCATTAGGTGAGATCTGCAGCAGAGCGAACATACTTTACAGGACCTTGAGAGTAAATATGCAGATGACCAGAGTAGAGCCGCACTAGTGGAAATAAAGACTGCTCTGGATACATTTAAAGAGCATGCTGATAGGGAGGTGCAATACTTTACTAAACCAGTGGCGACTATGAGGTATGGGAAGGGCGAGCACCCAGGTAGGACACTTACTAGGTTGATTAGGACAGCGAAGGGCCCATTGCAGGAGACCTCCATAGTGGATGCTCAAGTGACGGTAAAGTATGCTTATCAAGATATCAACCAGGTGTTCCAATTTTTTTTATCTGCCCTGTATGGAGTAGGGGCAGTACGTGATGCAGCAAATGTCCATGCATTGCTGGAGGGGGTCCCACTGTTTAGATTATCAAAGAACGCCATGGCACAAATTAACACCCCTCTCACAAGTGACGAAATAATGTGTATGTATTAAAGAACACCCGAGAAATAAAGCCCCAGGGCCCAACGAGCTCACAACAGCATTCTATGTGGAGTTTGGTGCACTGTTAGCCCCTTCTTTATTGAAGGTCTCGATGGAGTTTCTGGAAAAGGGAACACTCCTGGAGTTGCTACGAGAGGTGATGATCATTGTATTACTTAAGCCAGGGAAACCTGACAATGAATGCAGGTCATACCGCCCGATATCGTTAATGAACATCGACATGAAAATATATGCTAAAATCATTGCTAACCATCTACTTCCCATAATGCCCCATCTGATACACCGTGCTCAGGTGGGATTCATTCCCAGTAGATATACAGCAAATTTGCACGCTGTTCAATGTAATGGCGCAGATATCTCCAGAGGCAACAGCAGTAACTCTGGCGCTTGATGCATTGAAAGCCTTTGATATGATGTCCTGAGAGTATCTGTTTGTGGTTTTGGAGAAATGCAGGCTGGGAGAACAGATGATTAAATATATATAGCTCCTGTACACTGACCCGACCGCCAGGATCCAGGTGAATTCAGTAACCTCAGACTCGTTTGTATTCAATAGGGGTATGCGTCAGGGTTGCCCCCTGTCACCTATACTTTTTGCACTTGCCATTTAACCTATGTCAGAGCAAGACATAAGGGATGAGGTGCTCATATAGCGGGCCTCCCAGAAAAAATCCTCTTGCTATATGTGGATGATGTTCTACTGTACGTCAGGGAGCCCAGTTTAAACCTAGACCCCATTATGGAGGATACTACACATTTTTTAAAATATTCGGGGTTCACTGTAAACTATACCAAGTCCAAAATATTACCCTTAAAAGCAAACACTTCCAGGCCACCCATTAGTCATCCGCTTAAAATGTCCCGTAGGGGATTCAAGTACTTGGCAGTAATGGTTTCTAGGGAGAAGAAGTCTTTACTAATTAATAACTTTTATACACAGGAGAAATGAACGTGAAATCTAGACTAAATAGATGGTCCAAGATCCCATTGTCTCTAACGGGAAGACTAGTTCTGGTCAAATTGATACTGCTCCCCAAGATGTTATACATGTTCATGAATGTCCCTATCTGGCCAGGTAAACATTTTTAAATAACCTTCATAAAGCACTGTCCCAATTTCTGTGGCATGCAGGTGCAGTTAGGAAGAAATGGGATGACATAGGGCTTCTGCCTAGCAAAGGGGGATTCTCTTGTCCAAACTTTGAAGTATATTGGGTGGCAGGCCGGGGGCAGTTCACAATTTACTGGTATGGACAGGTGGATGCCCCGCCTCATGTCAAGTTTGAATGTGCAGCTGCTGACATGGCTGACATGAGGACCCTCATACTGCAATCAACGTACGTAGATGACTGCCCATACGACCCAGTACAGACTACCTTGCTTGCATGGTGCTCTATATTTCAAAGATCTGACGTGAATCGGCCATACTACAGATTGCTTCCACTGTGGAGGTTTCCGGGCCTGCAGCCTACCTGAGATACAACACTCACTATGCACTGGGAGAAACTAAGCTACAGAGCTTTGAGGGACTTATTCTCAGAGGGCTGATCACTGTCATTGCAGACCTGGAGGGAGAAAGATAGAGGCTCTGCCATAGAAACATTACAATTCTATAGATTAGAAACTGCAGTGGCTGAACGGTGGGAGTGCTGTCCATTTAAACCTCCCAGAAATGAACTTGTAGCCTCTATTTCCAAATCTTTTGGGTGCCGGAGGATACTTGCCACCCTATATGACAAAATTATAGATAAAGCCCCTGATTCAGAGTCTGAATCAACTGCAACATGGGCAAGGAATCTGGACACGGAAATCCTGCCTACTATGTGGTATAAGATGTGTACCCTTACCAAACAGGTTTAGCTGAATTCATGATTTCAATTAATCCAGTTTAAAATCTTCCATATGCTACTCTACACTTGGGAAAATGTACCCTGACCATGATAGTAACCGCTGTTCCTGCTGTAATATGCAAGACACAGGATACTTACACATGATGTAGGATTGGCTCGCGCTGTTGAAATTCTGGTGTCATGTTTACACCACAATGTCTGATATGCTGGGAATGCAATTAGAGTGATCTCCCATTATTGCCCTTTTTGGTATTTGAGAGTCGGTCATAGACAGACGTAAAAGCTCATTCCTGAATATGTGCTGTATACTAGCCAAAAGATGCATCCTTAAAAATGGAGAGACCACCGTCCCCCACTTGAGAAAGATTGGTTGAGGGAATTAACATGGTCCAATGAGTGTGAAGGATTCATTTCATTACAGCCGGCAACATCCAGGCCCAGGGATATATGGTGTGAATTCCGTGGGTTCCTCTCTCACGTACCAACACTATTATTTAATTCCATGGATGGGACCTGTTGGGCTATAGTGTGCCTTGTTTACTGCCTTCTATGTTTTTTTCCTTTTTTTTCTTTTTCCTCCAACATTGTATCACAAGAGATGTGTCTTGAGTACTGTCATACAATATGTGTATGATTATTACATGCAACTGATGTTTATATGTACTGACCAAGTTTAAATAAAATTGTTTAAAAAAAGAAGAGTTCTGTTGACAACAGTCATCCACGGGGGGCCCTGCAATGGTAACAAACTTGTTGATGAGTAAGATAAGCACCTCTATGGCGTTTGTAACTATTTCAGGCAGGGTGCCACTGACCACTTCATCATGATGCCAGCCTTGTTAACAATAACTTTGATGGGAGCTTCATTAAAAAAGAAAAAAAAAACAGTCTCATCAAAAACATCCCGCCACAGAGAACATCATCAATGGGGAGCTTTGTCTGTAGCCACTTCATCCATGAAGTCAGACTCCTCACTTGCTCTTCTTTCAATTACCAAGTCAATGATGAACTCATTGATAGGAGCCTCACACATGACTGCCTCATCAGCAAGACCATTTTTGTCACAGACTCCACCGTTGATGGTCTTGTCAACGAGAATGTTGTTGAAAGAAGCATTGTTCATGAGGAATACATTGGAAAAGAATGCGCTTGACCATTGGAGTTAGTTCCACCCAGCAAACCAATCCCTTTGTCCACACCGTGAAGCCATTTTCTCCTACTATAGATTATCCAATTTTGTCTAAAGAGATTTTAAAGTATCAAAAAGATACTTATTTGAATGTTTCTTTAGGTGATTGTTTAGATAAAGTTGAAGCTGGAAAGAGTAGCACCAAAAGCTAAATGTAGTGACCAACCGAGACAAGCATTTCAACACTTTTCTGAAGAGGGCTTGATGGATGTTTAAAGCTAGTAGATGGGTGTTAGTGATCAATAATGCCCAGAGCCTTGACTCAAGTACTACACACTTCATTTTTATGTGAGTCATATATTTATAGCAACATTTTTGATTACAGAAAGCAAAAGTAATTACATATAGAATAGATGCACATGGTGAATACCTACCCTGCCATTCACTCATACGTACATTCTTTCATTACTAATCTTCATAAGAAAAGTGTGGGCATCAACTCTGATCTTTAAAAAAAAACGAAAATTATCCGTAAAATGGTGAAACAAAGCAAGCAAAATGTCTAAACAGAGAAGGTCTTGAGTTGCCAACACATGTTTCAACTTATTGAGGCTGGTGCTGTCGATAAGTTCAATCTTAGTCACTGGTCTCAAATAATGAGTCAAAGTTATTCATAGATAACCGGGCTACGTCTCATCAGGGCAAGCAAATGTGTGTTCAACATCATCTTGGATAATTGCATCTTGGCCCAGAAAGGTGTATCATATGTTGGTACAGGACTCTTGGATATATGGAGAGTTGAGGCGTCCTCTCTCACCATGGTCCTCTCACACCATGGTCCTTCCAATCGATAAACTGCTGGAAAGAGTGCCATGAACCTTGTAAAGGGTTCAACAGAATCAACCCCTGACCATGTGACAAATCCTTTTATGTCGTCCCTTCTTGCATGGGGGAAGACCTTTCTCCTGTGGCCAGGGCGGTGCAGACACAGTCCAATGATCCTCCTGGGGGGTGGTGTACTGCAGGAGGATCACAGGAGGAGGGAAAATTATCCTCATGGGAGGAGGGATGACACTCTAGGAGAGACACAGTTTATTTCTATCACTGTCCCAGCTCCCTCAACCACTTACCCTATCCAGAGTCCTAAATTCTCCATACTTCTATGTATGCAAGCAGAACATTAATTTGTCCTCCCATCCACAATACTGAGATGAAAAAGAACTGCCATGACATCGTAGAAGAATATACTGAGACGACGAAGATGCGCGGGGTGCGGAAGAGCACCCTGTGGAAACCACAGTGAGCAGACCAGCCTATTCAATCTAACCAAACCCGGCTATAGAATAGAAAAGGAAAGAAGGACTTCTGACTCTGAGCATGCCTCCCTGGAGGACCTACAAGGAAAGGCACAAGCTAAAAAAGTCAGAGCAAGTGGAAAAGGGGAAGTGATAGCCTGAACCTAGTGTCTGGGAGCCTGACAAGTAAAGAAAGCCATAGAAAGTAGAAAACGGCGAGAGATACCCTGAACCTAGGGTCTGGGTCACTGACAAGCTGAGGAAGTCGTGACAAGTAGAAAAGGGAGAGAAATACCCCAAACCTAGGGCCTTGGACCATGAAAATAAGAAGAGGTAGCGGCAAGCGGAGAAGGGAGGAAAATACCCAGAGCTGAGGGTCTGGGACCCTGAAAGTAAAATTGAAGTAACTTTTACATCTATGGTCATACATCCTAGTGCTTGGCAAGAGAGTAAACCGCCAAGTCTACCAATAAAGAAAAGTGCTGAAAACAGGTCCGTCTCGGACTCGCATCCATAAGAGAGAAATACATCAGTTGCTCATCTTCATAGTCACAGTACCTGGGAGGAATGTGAACCAGGTTGGCTGTGCAATAGGCAGTACTTGCTAGGAGAGTACACCAAGTCTACCTTGAAGGAGAACTGTTGAAACCAGGCGAGTCTGGGACTAGAACCCACATAAAAGGACAGTTATTATTCCTCTTCTTAATCACAGTACCTGGGAGAAAAGTGAATCTGTTTGGCTGTGTAAAGGAAGAGAAACCTGGGGAAGGGAGACAACCCCTGGGATTGTGAACATTGTGGCAAAGCTAAGAGGAGGGGGGCAGTCTCTTAGCTCTTCAAGGAAGTGTAAAAAGAAGCAAGGGAAATAAGTAATTCCCCCTGGAACTTGTAATCACTGTGAGTATTCAAGAGAAGAGAGGCATACTATTGACTGTTGTGCTTTTACACCGTTTGGAACTTTGAAAAGAAGCTGCTGAGAAGGCAACCCATTTGCACTTCATATTGAGTTGTTAGTGTGAGGGCTAGAGTTAGGGTTTTTGACACAACGGTGGACTTATTCTTATTTTGGCATCCTGACAGACCCATGTAAGATTCATATTGAGGTAGGGAAACCCCTCTTAGCCGTAGGGCTAGTGAGGCTTTTCCCCAACCCCACTTTTCATTTGAATAAAAGTCTGTAGCAATTATGCCACCTGTGTGTTGATCTCTCACTAATGCACTCTCACAACCCTGGAAAACTTCTGGCAGCCGATAACCTGATCCTGAAATGCTTGAGAAGCATTAGATAAACCAGCAGATTACCTATCTCTACAAAAACTATTATTGCAAAGTAATTGCTGAAGGAACTCTATCAATTATCAGATTATCAGAGCAGGATGTGCACATTCCTACTTAACCCATTCCTATTCCAGAGACACAATTGCTACCCATTCCAAGGCCTAAATGGATAACAATGACGTGTTGGATTTGGTTTGAAATGCAGCATTTATAGTAATCCAGGGGCAAGCAGATGTCGGGTGGGGTTGAAATGAAGAAGGCTGCAGTGCGAAGTGATGCTCATGTGAAGCCGATAAAGAATTTCACCGTGCTTGGTTCAACGGTTTAAGTTCACTGTCGAACCGTCTGATGACGGGATGCACTTGCAAGTCCATTTGATGCAGGGCTCGAAAGATGCAGTTCAGGTAGAACACCCCGTTGATCGTGGACTGGATTGGCGATGAAGCAGCTGTTGGGTTGAACAGCGGTTCAAGCAATGCTTTTTTGTTCAGGCCGAGGCAACAACAAGCTTCAGATGGCGCAGTCTGAGAGTGAACTTGTTCGAACCGGCAGAACTGTGGTGCGAAGATCAGTGAGTGCTAAAGGCAGCTGCAGACGTTCCTGTTGGTTTGAACAGTGTCGAATGCACTTGAATCATAGCTCACAGTGGTTTGAGAGGGTAAGTAAAGGAATCCCGACTGTCTTGGCTCATAGGAACTGTGATTCCTACTCCAGGGTCTCCAGGGTAAGAGTAGCACCTTTCCCAGGCTCCCATACACGGGAGAGGCTGGTACACATCTGCAGAAGTCCTTCATCACAGCGAGGTCCTGTGTATCAGTGTGTCTGAGATGCATGTCTTTCTCCAGCATCAATGTGCCCAGAAGATGGTTAGGGGACAGAGATTGTGTCTGCCATGGACTCCCTGTCATCACTTCACACCTGGAAGACTTTGGAAAGGACTGCTCTCCCAACAGGTTCCAATGAAATCATCTTCAAGGGTTGAGATGATTCAAAGAAGGAGAGGGAGACCCCTTCTTTTAAAGGCAGACCTCTACAGGTGATTGGACATAAGCAAGCCTGTTTTAAGGATCCAACCCCTGTTCTTGAAACAATTGGACTTTGCCTTCTGACATCACACCCAAGTGCTTTGTGTTAAAGGAAGTGGAAGGGCAGGAAGGGAGAGAGGGTAAATAGAGAGAACAAGATGGTGAAACCTTCCACCAGCTGGTCTGAGCTCTCTCTACATGCACTAACCCCAGCCTATTCCCATGTCAATAGCATCAATGGACCTTTTGGTATGCAGTACCCTGGTGTGAGGGTAGTTCTTTTGTGAAGGGTGCACCCTTTCATTCCTTTTCTGAGGGTAGCTTCTTGTGGAGTGGCTCTTTCACTGGAGAGCATGTTTCCTGCCCGTGCAAAGGATCAAAGAGGGGCAAGCCCCAGGTCTAGAGCCTTGCTGGGAGCAGCAGAGACAACCTAGCTACCCTTACACAGCTGAGCCAGACTCACAGGGCAGACACAGGTGTGATATCAAATTGATATGGCTTGGATAATTATTAGAGATGCTAGCCACCATACCTTAAACTCAGGTATGGCTTATGTAGCATTCTCATAGCTATGTAGTTTTTGGAACAGAGATGCATATCTTAAGTCCTGCTGCTGAGTGGTTAAGACTTGGCTGTCACTGCAGCTGTCAAGAGGGCATCTGTGACCCCTGAACCTGCTCTTTGCCACTGAAGAGTAGATGCTGCAGATCAGGATACTGAACCAATAGGGCTATGCTTCTAATAGATTGTGTCCTCCCATGGATGCCTCATCTTAGATATATTTGTATCCTGTTTTGCAGTCTCAGATATATGTGTATCCTGCTTTGTAGTATCAGAAAAATGTTCGACAGCTGGGGGTTCTGTGCGGCATCATCGTTGATTTCCCTCAACGATAACCATTCTGCACCCGTTGCCTCAGTTCTGTTTTTCCACATGCACAGCCCGCTCTCGGAACGGTTTGCCTTGTCTTAGCCAATTTCTTCATTGAACATCATGATTTTTTAATCTTTTAATGATTTGATCACAATGTCTATGCCGAAAACAGGCTTCAAGAGATGTGCAGACTGTGATTCAAAGATATTCGATCACTGATCCGCACAGGATTTGCCTCTGGTGCCTCGGCGAAAATCACAAATTCATTGAATGCTGCTCCTGCCAATCGATGACCAGTAAGGTATTGAAGGAGAGAAAGTCGAAACTTGTCCTAGGTGGATCGGTTTTAAAATCACCACCTTCCCCACCTTCAAAAAGAAAATCCTCCTAAGGTAGGAGTTCAACCAGATACAAGTCTCCGGAATGGGCCAAAAACCGCTCCAAGCATTGAAAGCGATGGAGATCCAGTTGTGATTCCCGTCACTCCTTTTCTTCATCTTCACAGAAGAAGAATAAGATACAACATTGTTCGCCGTCTTCAGTTTCCTCTCCTGACAGATGTCAGGCACATTTTTCCCAAAAGACTGCCACAGCAGTCGAATGGGAACGTTTCCGTGAGGAAATGTTAGAGGTGTTTTTGAAGGCAGCCCCTCCTAATCCTTCAAACGAGCTAAAAAAGGCTGTTGATCCCACCACGTCCTCCAAGACCAGCAGGGAATCAAGTAAGGCTTTGACCTGCACACCCAAAAGCCAGAGTCGAAAAGGCCTCCAAGATATCTACCTGAGTAGCATCGACAGCGTTGATTACTGAGTTAGCATTGAAGCAAAAGGCTTTAGTGACACCCTACTTGAAGGAGTCGAAGTCAAAGGGGCCTTCGACATCGACGTCAACCTCAGAGTCTACTTCAAAATTCAATTCCCAATCTAAAACAGATTTATTTAAATCCTTCAGATACATTTTTGAGGAGGAAGATGACACCATCCCCTTTGGGAATTAACTTTTTTGGAACACGAGATGTTCCAGAAGAATTGATTTCAGATAAATCTCGATTAGAAGACCTGGCTTCATGCTTGAAAGATGCCAGTGGTTTGGATACCACCTGTGAGGTTGATTTTGACACACCAAATGTGCACTCTCGCCCAAATGTAGCCTATAGGACTGTCATAAACAAGGTGATATAATATTTGGGATGGGGTTCTCTGCAAAGGACATTACCCAAGATGATCTAATAGACATCTTAGAGAAAGGCCCTTCTAAGGAACCTGTGCTGCCCTTCCACACAGCACTAAATAACCCAATTATGGAAATAAAAAAAAATAAAACAGGCACCAATACGGCTGTAAATAAGGAGTTGGTGAAAAAGTACAAGTCTTCTTCTGTGGACCCTGATTTCCTCACTAAGCATCCAACACCAGAGAGCTTATTTGTACAGGTGGCAACTTCAACTTCAAATGCTGCAGTTTATCCAACCATCTCTCCAGATAGAGACGATAAGAGCTATGACATCCTTGCAAAAGGGTCTTTTCAGCAGGAAGCATGGCATTAAAAACCATAAACACATCTTGTGCACTGGCAAAATATACCTACATATTATGGAATGTGATTGCACAAGCTGCGGAAAACATTCCTGAATGGGAGTTGCAAGAAGTTTTTAATAACTTGATTAATGACAGAAAGGAGGCTTCTTGTCAATCACTTTAGTCGGGACTAGACGCATCAGATTGCATCGGCAGATGCATGGAGACTAATACAGTAATGAGGCGGTTTGCATGGCTCTGTAAATCTGGCTTCACCCCTGATGTCCAATCAAGGCTTCTAGATATGCCCTTTGATTAGTCCACCTTATTTGGCCGGACGGCAGAAGACAACCTAGAGAAACTACAGGCTTCAAAGGCTGGCGCCAAATCTTTTGGGGGCAGCCATCCACCACCCGTAACAACACACACCCTCACAGAGCTGGGTGGTCCTTTTGTTATTACTCCTCCTTCAGTCAGTGGAGAAGAGGTCAGACAAGTCAGAAGAAAGGGCAAAAAAGGATCAGATGTGCCCCTAGAGGTCGTGGAGGAAAAACTGCTCAGGCAACAACATGCCATCAGCAGCAGCTACAGCCCCAGGACCTCTCTGCAAAACAAAAGGGGTGATGGCTGGAAGGTTTAGAATTAATCTTAACCTCTGGCATTGCTCTGGGCAATCCTCCATACCATTGTTCGTCTCCTGCAAAGCCATTACAAAAGGGGAAAGACCATATGCAAATCAGGCTTGGTCCCACCCGAAGAGGGGCAGTCCAGCCCTAACTGCTTGGTCACATCCCTTCTGCACAAGACCACAAGCATCCCCAGACATGTGTCAGCCTCGTTTGGGCCTCATCAGTGAGTAGTAGCTTGGGCCTCTAGACCCAGCAAGCAAGGGACACATGTCTGGGCCTTACCGTCCCACTTGGGGTGACTAAGCAGAACAAAAGGGGTGATGGCTGTAAGATTTAGAATTCATCTTCACCTCTGGCATTGCTCTGGGCAACCCTGCAGACCACCGTTCTTTTCTTCACCTGCAAAGCCATTACAAAAGGTGAAAGACCATATGCAAATCAGCCTTGGACCCACCCCAAAAGGGCAGTCCAGCCCAAACTGCTTGGCCACATTCCTTCTGCACAAGATCACAAGCATCCCCAGACATGTTTCGCCCCGATTTGCCTATGGTCTTTCCCCTTTTGTAAGGACACTCCTGTCTGAGAAGGTCAAGGCTCCAGAGTTGGTTGTCCAGGTAGGACATTAAAACAATGACTCTTGTCATAAGACGCCCTAATTGAGCACCATGGCTCCTCCTCCTGTGCGTCCAAGGTAGCCTTATCAGCAGGAGTTTGTACTGGGTCTGCTGGGCTTATATAGGCAGCTCAGGGTCCTTCAGTTCTGGAGCCCGTTCCCCCATAGCATGTAGAGTAGGCGGTAGAGGGGGAGGATGTACTTTCAAGCGACTTTTGAGCTTTCTAAGGCTGAGGAAAAACTTCCTTGAAGAGGTAGTTGAAGAATGTCCTCATGGGGTCCGAATGCATGAGGTTCTGAAACCTGCAAAAGAAAGCATACTCCAAGGAATTGTAAGGAAGGCATGGTATCAAAGTAAGACAACACAAGTGATCACAGTTCAAGTGTCTTTATTAAACTGTAAACATGTGTGAGATAAACACCTAATCTAAACCTAAATCTAAGATGTGAGCAAGCTACAACCATCAAATATTAAGAATAACGTGGAGACAAGTCAAATATAAAGGGCATATACTAAGAAAATCTATTGTCAATCCTTACCACTATGCTACAAAATAGTGTGGGATAGTGTTCACAAGAAAAGAAAGAAGTGTTCACAAAATGATAAGTCAGGATGTTATGGCCGGGGTCTCCCTTCCCCACGTTTCTAGCACGGGACAAGGCGGGACTCTTGAGCACAGCACACTCCTGGGCTTTTTCAGAACGAGGTTACATTTCCTTTTCTCTATATCAGGACCTTCTGTGTCCAAGTCTCTTTCATGCAAAGTCTCTTGCTCTAGAGGGCCTGATATGCCATAAACAACAAAACAAAAGTTCCTTCTACTAATCTTCACATCAGGCGATTACTCTTCACCCTTGGATCCCCCTCAGCAGGCTCCGATCCTTCTATCAACGTTAGCCTCCCTCAGTCAGGCTCTGACCAACAACTCACTATGGACATCCCTCAGTCGGGTTCACGTTTGTTGTCACAATGTCCACGGGTGTATTACTCTTCACCCTAATTCGCAGGCATCCCTCAGCCGGGTTCACATTTGCCTTTCAATCACTCTCTCTTCATGAAGGACGGTACCACGATGGCATCCGTTTCTCCGCAACCCGGCTATCAGTGTGGGTGGATCCCATGTACAGCTGACATCTTTCACACCATTCACCAGCTGCAATTCCCAGTCTTACGTTTTCCCTTCTCCGAGGCTCTGTGGGTCTCTGAGGCATCCTTTCTGGTATCAATGCCTTTCGCCTCCGCTTGAACTGCCGTCCCCATGCATTTGCCTTTGCTCCCTGTGTGCTCTTGTGCTCTACCTTTTATCCCTTTGGGGAAGTGAAAGGGCAGTCAGGTGTGTGTAGTTAGCGGAAATTGTGTGACATTGACTGGCCTCAAAACTGGGACTACCTGGGGGGCTTTCATAGGGAATTATAGCCATCGTATTCCCATGGGGATTCGTTCTACCTTCTAGTTCATCAACCCTCGGCCTTGGGGCGTTGCTAAACTCGGAAGGGTGAGAATGGTAGGGTTTGTGAATTGAATGGGAACAATCTGTAAAAGAATAGTTTGGAAGTCTGTCGAGAAAATGACCAGGATTATTGTTGAGAAATGAATAGGGGGGATTGTGGGAACTGTAGTGTTTTGTCAAAGCAGACTGGGAGTTCAGGAAATAATAATCAGAGGTACGGAGAGAAGAATGACTGGGAGTTCTTGGGTAGGCAACAAGAAAATAGGGATCCTGAGAGATGTAGTTTCCCACTGCAATGGGGTTTGGGTTCCTAATAGGTTTACCAGATGCGGAGGGCTTATTGGATTCTGGTAAGGGAGGTTCATTGGGTGGAAGGGAGGTTGATTTGAAAAAGTCTATAAAAGCCTCAGGGACTTTGCCCTCCTCTACCATGGTGTAATACTGCATCTCATCAGGGGCATTCCCCCGAGCATAACCCCGGGCATAACCCCGGGCTCCCCTACCCATGTGATCCTCCCTGAGAGCGCCAGGCCTTCCCTGGCCACTGGAATAAGGGATTGTCGGGTCTAATTGGGAGAATACCCTTAGGTTTCTCACAGAATGCCTCAGCTGTGGAGTTGTAATAGGTCCGGTAAACGGATACTGCCTCCAAGACTCGGAAGATACCGTCTGCCAGGATGGACCCCCCAACCATAGATCAATGTAAGGTAACAAAGACAAGGTGGGGTGAAGAGAGATTGTTGGTGGCAAGGGCATTCTCATATGAGGAGCCCAATCCACTGTCGGGCTGAAGGAATCTCTTCCCAATGCCGCAGAAAGCACTGACCTGGGCCTATTGTCAATTGACGTAGTGGCTGTGTGGGTGGACAAAATGACAGACATCTTCACTGCAGGAGGAGCCACCATTTTGAGGGCATCTCTGGTGATGTGCGTTACAGGCTTGTCTGAGGCCATCGAAAGTTTTCCGTTATTTTAGGAGTGTTTGATGGTTCCTTAACCCTTTTTGAGGGATCCTCATCTACAATGGTATTAACAGACTTTGGCGGACCTCTGACTGTTTTAGACCATTGGTGTGACTAGCACTTTGTTTAGCCCCTTTCAGGGGAACCTCAGATGTAACTCTGATTATTTAACCCCTGGAAGGGGATACTCGCCTTGCGGGTAGAAGACGTAGCCCCCTTACGGGGAACCTCTGGGTCATCACTGGTACCTTTACCCCAAAGAAGGGTAACCTCTGAGGAACCACCAGTATCTACTTTGTCATTGATAGCCCCTGATCCCTCTGGCCTTCTACTGCAGAAGGACATATTAGCAGAGTTTCGGACAGTGTTGGAAAAATCTCATTTAGGTCCGCATGTGAACAGAAAGATAGATGCCTGTTAGGAGCTTCTATTTTCGGCAGAAATTCCATTGACCACGTGTCCTCACCCTTCTTCTACACTCATGGTCGCAGCTACTCTGTATTCTAAATCATCATCCACCTCTACAGCTTCTCTGCTCCTGTCAAAGGATGATAAGAATTTGGAGCTTAGACAGACCAACACAGAGGTTGTTCTAGTTGCCGCCAATTTAAAACTGTGGAAAGAACTTTCTGAATTCAAACAGTACGTTCTACTTGATAAGCTGGACCATTTCAAAACAGGTTTGTTGGACGCCAGAGTTCTGGCCCAAGACTTGTTGGAATCAGTAACCCATCCTATTGACACGTTTACGAGAGGTCTCATGAATGGCGTAGATGCTTGTCGCCAGGCTTGGCTTTGTGCAACCAAGTTTGCCAAGGAAGTCTAGGAGAAGGTCCTGGATCTTCCTTTTGAGGGCAAAGAACTGTTTCACAGTTCCACCGATGACAAATGGACCAAAACAAAAGCGAGCACTTCAACAGCGAAATCGCTCTATGTCCTTACAAAACCCCCTACCTTGAAGTCCTCTTATCTGCAAAAGTTGGATTTTTGGTCTAGATCCAGAATACTCCAGCATAGAATGGGATATTTTGTGGCTTAAACACTGACATTTTGAAGCACTCAATTATATTTGTGTGGCATTTTTGCAGCACATGTTTAATTGCGTTGAGGGTGTGGAGTGCTAGCATGCCAGGGTGCAACAGCATTTGGATATGTAACCAAAACCCTCAGGGTGACATACACATTTTGAAAAATCTGCTACTTTGTATGGTGAATTTTTTAAGTTCATTATTATTATATATGGATCAAAACCATTCTATTACACCACGAATGAGACTTTTTTTGAATAGTGCACACTGTTAACTGAATCACTTCTAGAGGCACCTAATTTTGATAGGTAAGGCACAGTGAGATTACATGATTTGCCAAGATTGACACACCTTGGTTAAGTGGTGAAGCCGGAAAGTGAGCCTAGTCTGAAATGTAGGTACTTGACAATGGGCCTCATTACGACCCTGGCGGCGCGGTAGGAATGGTGCTGGTAAGGTACCAGCACCGTTCATACCGGGCCTCCACATTACGAGTTTGCTCGCAGGTGGCGGTATGCACGTCTGATCTGGCCAGACATACCGGCATCCGCGAGCAGACCAGGGGCCAGATTACAGAAACTTTGCACCGGTGCAAGTGCAAAGTTGCACGGTATTAGCACTAGGGCGAAGTTTGCCCTATTTTTAAATACACTGGGACACATTAGAAAACTATTGAACCATGACAAGTGCAGTTAGACATATTAAAAGCACAGGTGCAAAAATTGCCCTAGTGCAAAAAAAATACATTTTTTAATGCATTTTTGCATCAGGGCAAAGTTTGCCCTAGTGCTAATACCATTTTGTATTAGCACTAGGGCAAACTTTGCCCTGGTGCAAAAATGCAGTAGAAATGCATCTTTTTTTGCACTAGGGCAATTTTTGCACTGGTGCTTTTAATATGTCTAACTGCACTTGTCATGGTGCAATAGTTTCCTAATGTGTCCCAGTGTATTTAAAAATAGGGAAAACTTTGCCCTAGTGCTAATAGGGTGCAACTTTGCTCTTGCATTGGCGCAAGGTTTCTGTAATCTGGCCCCAGGATGCTAACAACGGACCCGAACGGACCGTAACGGGTCCGTTGTTAGCATCCTCCCCATTCCCATTGAGCCCTACAGGGGTTCAAATGGGAATGGGAACGTACCGGGTCCGGGCCCCAAAAATGGGAATTACCGAGCACACAAAAGTCAGAATGGCCCAGTAATTCCCTTTTTTCGGGACCCAGATCCAGACACGAGTTTGGAGGTGGCCATATCGGTAATGACGGCATGGCTACCTCCAAATTTGTAATGAGGCCCATCGTATCTTCTCAGTTCAAGTTGTTACAAATATGTGTTCATTTTTGGGTTTGAAAACCTAAAATAATACTCCATTTTATATAGAAGATTTAAAATGTGCACAAGTCACATGATAAACGAACCTGACAATGATTGTAGAAGCATGGTTATCAAAAAAAGTATGGGGACATGTTGTTTTCAATCCTATATTGCATACAGTTTACACCACTATTTGCAATTTTGAGCAAAAGTGCCATCTGTGCATATTTTGAGCAAAAGGGTTCCTCTGCGCAATTTTGAGGCAAAAGGGCCCTCTGTGTAATTTGTGGATTGTGGAAAAGTAAATAATACAACACAGGCAAATTCTTCACTTTTCCACGACCTATTTCAAACTGTAAATCCCTCCCACAATGAACCATTGTGTGAATTATGCTCTATGGATTCCTTTGAAATGTCGCTGATTTTACTAGATGCAAGCCAGCCAGATTCCATATGAATCTATTGTTTTTATCACCAGCAAAAAAATACATGGTGGAGGAAAACCAAAGACTTGGCAGGCAGTCCTGGAAGCAAACGTGTTACGTGTGCTGTACCTAATCCTTCAGGGTGTAAAAAGGTGACTGTAAACGCTTTTACCACCACCTTTTTCACTCTTCAGAACTTGGAAAATTACCCCGTTATTGTAGCTATATTTACCCCATCGCAAATGAAGACTACAAATTCCAGAATGTAAATGAATGAGTATCTTCAAAACATAAAAGGGGTCATTACAAGTTTGGTGGTATACTGGCGGTAACAGACTTACCATTATCGGCACTCGGTCTGCCAGAATTACAGTCAGATTCTGAGTGCCAGTAAGGTAAGTAATTCCCCATTCCTTGGAGTGCCTTAGGACTCCGTGGAGGGGATTGTCATAATTAATGGCACCCATAGTACCGGAATAAATTTCCCGATGGGGGCCTAATTTACCTCCAGCTCTTGGCTGGAGGCAAATCAGTCACTGCCACCGGGAAAAATTGTAGTTTCAAGGGGCGGGAAAAGTGCCAGAGGCAGTATTACCACAATTTACCAACATTTATCCTGCACCAGGAAACATATAATGACCCCGAAAGGGAGGTAAAATGTTTGAGAAAGTAATTCTATCACACAGCTTGTTTTCTGCCACCATCATTTATAATCACCCAACAATCACACTTGAATCGCTTTTTCTAAGAATCAAGTGCCACAGCAATAGTCACTGCTAGTTACTTGTTCCATCAATAATCATTCGCTGTTGTTAAACGGTCTGCTGCTGAGACGTGTTCAAAAGATACAACCTCACTGAAAGGAGTGTGAAGTCCTGGCTGTCTATCTTTGAGGTGAGAGAGACAGAGTAGGGGGGCCCCATGGGCATTTATCCCCTGTCCCACTTTTAAATCCGCCTCTGACTGAGTCCCACCTTTTGGTCTGAGCTCAGCCCGAGAGTCTATCCAAAGATGAAGGCATTCATAGCGGCCTTTCTAAGACTACGGGAGTCCACGTTTACGCATACCTGGATGTTTGGCTCCACAAATCCCATTGTCCGCAGAGGGTGACTTCCAAGCTGCACACTTTACTTCACCTTCTATTACTTCTCGGTTTAATCAGTGAACTGAAGAAACTCTTCTTTGATGGTCTGTCATGACCTAATTTTTATTGGCTTTTGTTGGTACACACTCACAGCCAGAGTGTAGGTAATGGAAAAGCAGAGCAGAGACCTTCTTCTGATCGGTGCCCTCTTTCTAAAGTCCACCCATATGACTGCGTGGTGGTTTCAGAGACTCCTGGGTCTTATGACGTTGTGTGTTATTGCAGTTCCACTAGCAAGGCTCAAGACGATGAGCATGCAGATGACTTTAAGGGATCTCTCCCTGCCAGGCTGGGGGGCAACTCTGGGTAACCTTGAGGTTTTTGACCTTTGGTCACCTCTGGAGAGGTTACAGAACATAAACTACCTGGGATTGTCAGCCACTTTTCTGTCTCAATGTTCTATGTGAACAAGCAAAGGGGAATACAATTCCACCACCCCTGATCCTACTATCCCTCCAGTTTGTGGAATGAGCCATTCAGAAGGGGATATGCGTCTTCATGATAAACACATCCCGGGCTAGGAGAACTCAGCGGCAGACTCTCTCAGCCGCTTGGCAACAGCAAACTACAAATGGGGGCTGAACAACAATGTTCTTTCCCAAATTTCCACAAATGGGAATCTCTTGGCATATATTTAATTGTGCAAAACGACGATATTTTGGATCTGTGACACATTAACTGGGTGATCAACAATAAAGATATTGAAATAACACTGGCACGCTGCCACATCATGATGGCAGGCACCTTTTCAATAAATCGCATAGTGGGGATCATAGAAAAAAGGTTTTATTAGCTGAGTATTTTCCCGGGATGAAAGCCATACACTCTTTCTGAGGAGAAAAAAAGATGTTGACCAAGTTTTAGATCGGCATGAAAATTGACTGCATTGGAGCACAGAAGTTGAATTGACCACATGGGTGTGCCCCTTTACTGGATTGCTTGAATTTGTCCACCCTGATGAAGGCTGTCCATAGTAGAGAGACTTTTATGAATCTCCTCTAGCGTGGACGAAACACACTGCGTCAACATTTTTACTTGACTAACGTTGGTGGTGTTTGTTCCCACATGTGGCAGACCATTCTGTTTGTGAAGTGCACTGTTCTAACGCGACAGTGGTTGATGTTATGATATATTTGTCTTGTGTTAATGATGAGTCTAATATTTGTACAGAGTGTATATGTGTCCTATGCGTAGATACATATATATATATATATATATAAGTATATATATATATACTCCTACGTCCCGTCCCCTTTCCTCGATACTTATGGGGACATTCCTCCGTCCTGTGGGACGGGACCGGAGCACTTTGTAAAAGCATCAAAAATTTTGTACGCGGCCGTAGCCCCGCCCATCTCGGCTCCGCCCCTGCGCATCGCCCATCAGTCCTTTTCATCGTTCGTTCGGGACTGGACACACTTGCATCCGCTGAAGATTTTCTTCCTTTTTTCCCTCCTCTCTGGCTCTCGCTGGGGATCGTGTACTAGTCTGTCTATGTCGTTCAAACTAGACTTCCCAGATTGTTCATAGTGTCATCGATGCTTCATGAGGGTGGATCCCCATCCTCTTTCGAGTGTTTGGGACCGGATCACCGTTGGGACTCCTGTTTTTATTGCGATTCCCTTTCGGTCCGGGAACTTCAACGTCGATTGGAGCGGTGGGAGGAGGTTTTTCGACGTACTCCTCCTTCGCATTTTCAATCTTTTATCTACTAAAAGAAGAAACGCCCGGTAAGTTCTTTACTTTTCACCTTTCCGGGTTCTTCTCGAGCTGGTAGGAGCGTAGACCACTCTGTCACCGGGGCTTGCCCCGAGGTGCCTTCTGGGCCTAATAATTGTACGAGAGTTTTCTCCGAAGGTCTCCGTAAGGGGCCTGTGGATACTGGAGTACGCTCCGAGGCCCCTCCTGTGGGGGCTGTTTGTAGACCTAGTTCTACTGAGTCGTAGGGTACCGGAGCTCGCTCTGAAGCCTCTTTGTCCTCTTCCCTCAAAAGTAACGGGGTACGCCCAGAGGCCTTGGTTGGGCTTGGTGTTACCGAACGGATGTTCGAGGCCCGCGCTAGTAAGGCTGTGACCGGACTTGGGTCCGAGGTCCCTCGTACAGAGGCTAAGGAAACCAACATTTCTGAGAGGCCTGACAAGGCCTTATCAGTGAAAGCTGTTTCTCACCGTTCCCGCTCTTGTGGCGACGCCAGAACTGTTGAGGGGGCAAGGAGTGGAAGTTCCTCCTTTACCGGCAGTGCTGAGGTCCTTCCTGTGAAGGCTAGTTTGGCTATTGGTATGTCGCAGAAACATTCCAGGCCACATAGTAAGGGCTTGGCCGAGGTTCCTTGTGTAAAGGCTAAAATGAAGACCCCTGATCCACCGACGGGGACCCCTGCCTCACTTACACACGTGCCGCAGTTCCCCTCAGGTGACAGCAAAATGGCGGCTGATCCCGCCACGTCCACGGCAGCCATTTTGGACGCTTCCCCTACAACTATGCCATCAGCCTCAGGTGTAGGAGTTTGTTCTGTGGGTGAACATAAGATTCCTTGTGCGCATCCGTTTCGTCCAGTTTTCGACTAGAATGCTCGGATGCCCCTTCCGCACAATATCTCGTTGCCTGTGGGTTCGGCACCCTTGATTTTTGTGGACACTTCTCGGGATGGGCCTGTTTGGCAACCCTCCCCTCTGCATCACTGGAATTATCCTCCTCATGAGAGGCCTCATCCGGCAGCTCCAAAACCGTCTCCAGAGGATGCCTTTTTTTCGGCAAATATCAGATGCTCATGCGTACCGACCCCATGAGAGAGTATTTCAAGGGTCTTTTTAGGGATATATGCCTGCCTGTGCCTCCGGTTCCACCAGCTCCTCCGGTGGTTCCGCCGGTGCCGCCCTTGCCTATGGTGCCTCCCCCAACCCTTCCGCCCTTGCCTCCATTGTCCCCCGTGGACAAGGCGGTGCCTGACACGGTTCAGCAGGATCCTGACCTGTCGGATGATGCGCAGGGCGATCAGGACAGCGAAGACAAGCCCCGCTATATCAGAGCTTTTCACAACCGGGTACTGGAGATGATGTGCCTATTGGATGTTCCAGTGCCCGAAGGAAACCCGCTCTGCAGGAGGGTGTGCTTTCGGGGGCGTTCACCCTGTCTCCTTCGGAGCGTACAGGCCTGTTCTTGCAGAAGGACGTCTTGGCCAAGGTCCGTAGGGTCCGGGAAAAGCCACACTTTGGACTTTTCGTCAATAAGAAAATTGACGCACGATACAGGCTGCATTCTTCAGAATAGGTGGCCCTATCATCTTTCCGCCCCCCTCCTACTTGGTGGTGGCTGCAGCCACATTACAGTCCAGGCCTGCAGCATCCTCTTCTACGGCGGCTACTAAGGTCCTGGGAAAAGAGGAAAAGCTCCTCGACTCCGTTGGGAGGAAGATTTTCGCTAACTCGACCTTGCAGCTCCGGCAGGACAATGCAGAACTGGTGTTAGCGGGGGCGAAAATGAAGATGTGGAAAGGTCTGTCGGAGTTCGAGGAGTTAATTCCAGTCAAGAAGCTGGAAGACTTTAAGGCGGGATTGTCTGATGCCAGCTTCTTGGCCCAGGGTCTGCTGGAGGCCGCGGCTCATCACGTCGACACTTCGGCTCGGGGCCTTATGCTGGGAGTTGATACCTCTCGACAGGCGTGGTTGCATGCCACCAAGTTCTCAAAGGAGGAGCAGGACAAGGTGTTGGACCTGCCGTTTGATGGTAAGGATCTTTTCCATTCCACAGTGGATGTGGAGCTGACCAAAACGAAGGACAGCACCCAGACAGCTAAGTCCTTGTCCGTCCTGGTTAAAACTCCTTTTAGAACCCAAAGACCGGTGTGGCAAAGCCGGCCTTCCTCTGGTTTCAGGGGTTTTCTAGACTGGAAATCCCGCAGAGTGGATACCCCTTTGGGTAGTTCCCGCCGGAGGCAGCCACAGACTCGGTTTTTCTCCCGCTCCTCAGCCTCCTCCTCAGGTTCAGGTGGTAACACCACTGAAAAGCCTGCCAGATGAGGGTTCTCCGCGCTCGCACGAGACCCACATGGGAGGACGCATTGCGACTCGTTGGGAGGTGTGGCAGACCATCACCGAGGACAGGTGGGTCTTGTCAGTCGCTCGGGCGGGCTTCCGACATAGCCTTACCCCCTACCACACCCTTCAACCCTCCTTTCTAGCAGTCGGGGTCGTTCTCCCTAAAAGCCGTGGTTAAGAAACTGCTGGACCTTGGAGCTGTGGAACCCGTTCCCCTTGTTTACGGTGCCCAAACCCAACCAGGCTGGCCTGCGCACCATCCTAGATCTTTCCCAGTTCAATCTTTTCCTACCCCAAGAGAAATTCAAAATGATCACGCCCGGCCAGATACGGTCCTCCTTGCAGATGGGCGATTGGCTCAGCGTGGTGGATCTTCAGGATGCGTACATGCATATTCTGATCTGGAATCCACAAAGGAGATATCTCCGTTTCTCTGTGGGAGAGGAACACTTCCAGTTTCGAGTGCTTCCTTTTGGCCTCAGCTCGGCGCTGCATGTCTTCACAAGGATGATGTCGGTGATCGCGGCCTATCTTCGTCTGCAGGGTATCCATGTGTATCGGTATTTGGACGACTGGCTCTTACGCAGCCCTTGCCCGTTGAAGCCGCCTGCAATCTTCAGTCTCTCCTCCAGCTCCTGTTCCACCTCGGGCTGTCGGTGAACTGGCGGAAATCTTCCATGACGGTCTCTCAGGACTTGATTTTCCTGGGTTTTCGCTGTAACACGATCAACTGCAGAGTGTACCTGACCGGGGACAGAATGTAGGATCTGTTGGCCACGTGTCATATGTTTGCGCAGTCGGAGAGCATGTCGGCCGGGTGGTTCCAGAGGCTTCTGGGCCTCATGGCCTCGTGCGTATTGGCTCTTCCTCTTGCTGGTCTCAAGATGAGGCGGACTCGGATGGCTCTTCGGAGTTCTTGGTGTCAGGCTGTGGATCCGGACTCCAAGTTGATAATGATTCCGTCTTCCATGAGAGGGGACCTGGAGTGGTGGTCGTCTCTCAGCAACCTGTCAGTGGGGGTGGGTTTTCAGGACCCAATCCCTATGGTGGCGGTCACAACGGACTCCTCCTTTCTAGGGTGGGGTGCGACGTTGGGCCTTCTTCAGGTTTCGGATCTTTGGTCGCCTCAGGACAAGCTCCTCCACATAAATCATCTGGAGCTTCTGGTGATCTTCCTAGCGCTCAAGACGTTCAGACCGATCGTTGCCAACAAAGTGGTCCGTATCCGCACGGACAATGTGGTGTCAATGTATTACATCAACAAACAAGGGGGCACCAAGTCTCCCCCTCTCGTGGACCTGTCCATCCAGATTTGGGAGTGGGCGGTTCGTCATGGTGTCTGGCTAGTTGCAGTACACATTCCGGGCCAGCTGAATGTCACAGCAGATGGCCTCAGTCGGTGGACGATGGTCAGCCACGAGTGGAAATTGAAGGCGGAGATTCTCTCATGGATTTTCCTGCGTTGGGGCACTCCGGAAGTGGACCTCTTCGCGACAGCGGCAAACAAGAAACTTCCTCTGTATGCCTCCAGAAAAGTGCTGGGAGCCTCCTCTCTAGGGGATGCTCTCGAGATTCCATGGCACAACATGAGGGCTTATGCTTTCCTGCCTCTGTCTCTGGTTCATCGGACGATTTGCAAGCTGAAGAACACAGTGAACTGTTCCTTTCTACTCATAGCCCCATGGTGGTCGGCCAGGTTTTGGTTCTCAGAACTTCAACACCTGTCGGTGTATCCACCGATCAGGTTACCGGTGAGCTCCGATCTTCTTCACCAGGGGGATCAACAGCTGTGGCACCCATCCCCACAATCGCTCAGCTTGGCGGCATGGTGCCTGAGTTCAGGTCTTTAGAACATCTTAACCTGTCTGCGGATAACATGCGTATTATTCAGGCAGCCAGGAAACCCTCGACTAGGTCCCAGTACAGAAGCAAATGGACCAGGTTCTGTCATTGGTGTCTACACAAACAACTGGACCCAAGGGCGGCTACGATTGACACAGTACTGTCTTTTCTATCCCACCTAGCAGAGTCGGAAATTCAAGTTCTGTCATGCAGAACTTATCTTTCGGCGGTAGCTGCCTATCTGTCTACGACCAATGCTCTTACTCTGTCTAATCCAGTGGTTAAGAGACATTTCGCAGGCTTGATGGGCCTTTATCCCCCAATTCGTAGTCCGCACCCGTCGCGGGATCTAAATGTGGTCCTCACGGCATTGTGCCATAAACCCTTTTGAACCAATGGCTACGGTGGACCTCAAGCACCTGTCGTGGAAGGAGTCCTTTTTGGTGGCCATTACCTCTGCAGGCTTTGGCGTCCGAGCATCCCTTCTTGGTTTTTCACAAGGATAAGGTGGACCTACGGACAAACCCTTCTTTCCTGCCGAAGGTGGTCTCTGATTTCCATCTAAATCAATCAATCTCCCTGCCAGTCTTTTTCCCGAACCCTGCTTCAGAAGCGGAAAGGGTTCTGCACTGCTTGGAATTTAGAAGGGCTCTTAAGTTCTATCTGGACAGAACTTCCAAATTTAGGAGCTCTTCTCAACTGTTGGTGACCTTTGGTAATCCACAAGGTAAGCAGGCCTCTAAGGCGAACATCTCCAGATGGATCGGTGCCTGTATTACGGAGTCTTACACTGTCCAAGGACTGCAGCCTCCTAAAGGTATTCATGCACACCTGGTGTGGGGCAAGGCAGCCGCAGTTGCCTTTCAGAAATATGTCCCCTGGGAGACCATCGCAAAGGCGGCTACTTGGGCCTCCCCATCGTCTTTTTGTAAACATTATTGTCTAGACCTGAGCTCCAGGTCTGATGCTCAGTTTGGTCAGGATGTGCTGAAGAACCTTTTTCAGTAAAGGATTTTGCATCCACCTGTTTTTCCTATAAGGAGTGCTTGGAAATCTCCCATAAGTATGGAGGAAAGGGGATGGGACGTAGGAGTATAACCAGGTTACTGATCCGTAGTGACCACCTTACTCCTAGTCCATAGTCCCCTTTCCTCCATACGCCTGCCCTCCATCCCCTCTAATAAGGTTCCTCTGTTATTGCTTATAGGTCTCTGACCTGGTGATAGAAAATAAATGATGGGCGATGCGCGGGGCGGAGCCGAAATGGGCGGGGCTACGGCCGTGTGCCGTGCCCAGCGTAGAAAGAGACGAAGGACTAACATTTGTGCAACATTTTTGATGCTTTTACAAAGCGCTCCAGTCCCGTCCCACAGGACGGAGGAATGTCCCCATAAGTATTGATGAAAGGGGACTATGGACTAGGAGTAAGGTGGTCACTACGGTGAGTAACCTGGTTATACGTATATACATATTTGAAAAAGATGGTAGCATTACAGATTGTTTTTAATACAAACATACTAACAAAAACATGTAAAATATACTATGGCATGCCTAATTTGGGCAAAACTTCCCATAACTTTCCATGATTGACGCAATCGAATGTTGTCGAGAGATCCATGAACCCCAGGTACATAGCACTCTTGTAACGCTGTACGTACTTGTCTATAACTAGGCTCTGGTCTAATATTTGGTCTGCTGTGCCTATACCCTCCCAGAAGCCATACTGGTATTCTGAGAGTATTTGATTCACTGTTACCAACTCCATGATCTTACCGTATAAGACCTGGCCAAACCATTTTGCTGAGATGTCAATTAGGGAGATTGGCCGATAAGATGCAGGGTCCTATTTATCACCCTTCTTAAAAACTGGGACAAGTAGAGTCCTCTGATGTAGTATGTTATTAAATTTTAGAGTAGCTACTGGCACCCACACTGTCATTTAATGCTTAAACACTTGATTGGGATAGAGTCTGGTCCTGCAGATTTGCCATTGGCCATCCTCACAAGAGCTTTGGTTACTTCATTTCACAAAATCAACAAACTGGATTCACTGTACATGCACTGATTATAATCTAGACTGCTTATCTGCACCTCACTGTTAGCTTTGTTGTATAGTGATGAGAAGTGCTGAGTCCACTTGGCTTCACCCACCTTATCTTTGTGCTTACTCGAAGGTTTATCATTATCACTTAATCCGGCAACGATCAATCCCTAGTAGGTTTTTAAATCACCTTGGATTGCTGACCTCTCTAAATCCCACCATACTTGCTTCACTAACTCCAGATTCCTAGTTTTTAAAATCTTCTTATAGGATTCCCTGGCTTTTGGTATATCCTTGTGACCTCGATTTTGAGCTCTCAGCACAGAAAGAAGCAGTTGTTTAGCAAGCTTACATTTTGCATCAAACCACATTGACCTCCCTATTGTGCTTTTCCCTCTAGAAGACTTTCTCCTAAAAGCTTGGCTGATTCGCATAGACGTATCTCTATGTCATGTATGATCTCATGCATGACCTTGTCTGTGAATTGATTGGGATCTGTACTCTTCCAGCATAACATTTTGTATTCGCCCTGGTCGGCCCCCTTTTCCACCGTCTAGAGGATTTCCTCACCTACCCCCACTTTCAATAAGAGGGGATTATGATCACTTTCAACCCTGGGTACCACTTCAAAATCCTTGACCCAAAGCCAAGTTTCTATAGGTAGTATAAAATAATCAATCATTGAGCATTACCTGGCATTTTCGAAAGTGCATCTACCTGGTGTGTCAGAAGGAAATCTCCCATTTACAGCTCTAAATCCCAACTGATAAGGATTTCCACAAATTTCCTGCCCTTCTTATCAGTCGAAGATTCCATCAAAACTGGTGGGTCGACACCAAAAGCTATGTCCTCTTCGGTGATACCATCTCCTCCACCCGCATATGTTCCCATTTTTAGGTGAAAATCACCACCTGTTGAAAACCTCACATCCGTCAACACATGTGCACAATCCCTTACAGGATATATCAGTTACACCAGTTCTAACAAAGGGCCGTCACTGTCTGGGGTAGAAGGTGCATTATTGAAGTTTGCAGTACGCCACAGAGTACCATTAACCAATTCTACATATATAATCAACAGTGTCAGTGAGCTAAAAAACAATCAAATCTTCTCTGTCTTCAGGAACCTTGAGACATATATTGTCAGGCCGCAACAACTTCTGCCCCTTATAACTGGTGATGCCCCTAGAAAACAAGGCTTCAAAATTATCTATGTCAACCTTATCCAAAGCCCATGTTTCCTGTAGTAATACAATGTCCACTTGCTTCAAAAACACCACACAATCGGGGTCTTTTAGTCTATTCCCCTGTCCTGCAATGTTCCATGAACCAATAGTCACGGAATGGTTAGAGTTCCATTAGGATTTAGATGGAGGTACATGAGTAACACATCCATAAACAGTCTCTTTTGCTCTGCTTGTTAACATAGGTAAAGAAGATATAGCCAGTACGTCTTCTAGAGCTGCTTGATTCTGGTCCATTATGGTTGTTGGAATCCGCGGGCTATTAACATTAGCAGTCCCTCGTTCTGCAAAACCCTGTGTAGACGTTTCCGCCATTCCTGGTATCATGTAAATAGCATACAGAATATTGCATGTCGTGATACACTTCTATGCCTTTGAACGCCAATGCATCTGCGCAATTCAAAATGGCTGCTCGCAGGTACTAGTTTACCAATCCAAACCTCACATTACAGCCACTGCAGTACATACAGTCTGAGAGGATTCTCGTAGCTGAAAATATTTTAAAAGATAATTCTGAAATCTCCAGTACTTCTACCATTGCCTTAATCGGTGACCTTCTATATGAATCCTAATTTCCAGGGTTAAACCCTTAAAGCAGCAAATGATATTACTTTCCCTCCAGCCTGCCAACGTTTCCATTGACAATTATTAACTCTGGTGTTCCTTGCCGATGGTCAGCGACGCCTTTGAGCATATTAAGCGAGGCTGCACTAACTGGTCACCCTCGCATGGAACATCCAGTGGCTCCACATTGTCTAAGGTGTTCTCTTTGCTCCTAATAAAATGTGTTGGATCGAATAAAAGGGAACAACTCACTCCCTTGTTCTCTTTTGTTATTATTTCCCCAGCCTGGGGCCTTTGATGTTTAGGTATCTCGGATATTCGGGGAGTAACCTTTATTGGAATTACAGGTGAAGTCGGTGCCGGGGTGAGAGAACTGTCCTCAACACAATGGCAGTTACCCTCAATGAGGAGCCTTTCGTTCTGCGATCGAACATAAGTATAGTTGGTTTGAGTACCTGCATTAGCCGATGCGAATTTTAGACCTGAAGGCGCTGCAAATTTGCCACCCCAAGCAGCTTCAAAATGATCTCCAGGCATTTGTCCAAGCGCTGATCACCTCTGCCTCGCAATACTTGCAATTCGAGTGTGTCATGAATTCCCCGAATTTTGTCCTTCATATCATCTATGGATGAACTGATGTTATTCAACCATAAATCCAATATTCCTCTATTTTCAGTTGAGGGATGCCGAACTTCGATGACACTTTCCTCTCCTGCCTGTTCTTCAACTCTCTCTCCATTTGGTTTGGTTGCAATTGTTGTGAGTGAGTACCAATGCTCTATATAGCACCCAAACCATTGGATACATCCAACAGATCAACCGCTGCTGAAATTCCAACAGTTATTATTGGGGCATGTGTTGTTTTGCTATCTCCTCTCTAGTCCGCATTGGTATTCATGTTGGCCCCATTAGGTTAACAATTACGTCATTAAACAGTGGAACTGCAGACGTGTTATTTACTGATTCGGGCTTGTCACAAGGGGTGGGGTCAAACTCTTGGATCTGCATTGCATGAAATCTCCATATGAGTAACTCAAGTAGATTGTCGAGCAGCTGCAAAGCTTTCCATAGTCCTTGCCGTAGGCTCCCCATTATGTGGTGCAGATGTCATGGAATTCTTGCAGACATCTGCATAATATCTGTCAAGTGACCTCTCCAGCTCCTCCAAAAAGATTTATCAGAAGGCCAGAGGTCTTCAGATCGTGGCCCCATATGGCTCGCCTGATCGGCATGAGGGATAATGGACGAATGACCTCCAAGAGTCGGAGATCGACTTTAAAACGGACCTCTTGATGAACTTCGGGGTGCACACCATTGCTCACTACCCCTCTCTTTGGCCTCTAAGAATTAATTCTCCTCACAGGTATCAGCTGTTTTGAGTATCTCAATTAGATGGTATGGAACTGTCTGCATTTTTTGCGGTGGAAAAGTTGAGCCGGTTTGATAATTTGCAGGTTCTTGGGGTTGTAGGAGGACTGAGTGTACCGCAGGGGTCACCCCCTCCCCTACACCCTCCTTCTTGACTGCTCTCTCGACCAAGACACTAGGTCCCTCAGTAGGTTTTACGGCGCCATCTCTGCAGCCATTTCATGGTTGATTGAGTACACCTTGGGGCCACCTTAGATAAATGCCTTGGGTGTGCTGCGCGCAATGAGGCATTCTGTCTCACACCTTTGCCCTTCTTCGCACCTGAAAACGTTACCCTAGTCTGAGCTCCCATTTTAATTTAATGAGAACAAAGTCACTAGGTCACGGGTGTCCACTGATTTGAGTAATAAGCACATTTCAAAGCAAACAAGCATTAGTCTGTGTCAACTGGATGTTAATGATACAAAGATACAAAGTGTGGTCTCTCCAGCACTATGATTCAGCTGATCTTAATTCAGGAACTAGGGAACAGAGCAGTACAGGAGATACAGCAGTGTGGCAGAGCACAGTGCAATATGTAGACAGTGGTGATACTAGTAATAGTAATGTAATGGTGCTAAGATAAGGCACGGGGCAGATGAGCAAGGGTATGTGCAACGGTATGGTACTCTTAAAAACCCACACAATGATGCACACCAACTACCACTCACGCTACTCAATAGCCATTACCTCTGCCCTTGCTGGCATGCCTCTTAGTGGCCACGGCCGCGCTGCTCTAACTCTCCTCAGCACTGTTCCGTACCATTTACAAAGCTGCCAATGCTATTGTCTGTGCGCAGAGACCTCCACCAAGCTGGATCCTGGCTCCCGGGTCCTACAGCTACGACCTGCACCTGAATGCTGATAGACCAAAGGAAAGAATCCTACGGTGTCGGGCAAACGTCGGATACACGCATTAAGCTGCACCACGGATTGCGAGCAATGAGGCTGCTGTGGCCACTTCCGACACACTTTCAATTCTTTCTGTTGAATTTAGCAGCCTGGTTCCTGAGATCAGGTCGCTAGCACACATGGACCTTTCTGAAAATAATCTGCTTATTATACAAGCAGCATGTAAACCATCTACTCTTTCACACTCTAGGAGAATATGGCTGTTTTTGCAATTGGTGTGTCTACAATTGATAATATTCTGTTTTTCATATCAGAGCTGGCATCCTCAGGTATTCAATTATAATCCTGTAGAACCTACTTGTCAGCCATTGGAGCCTATTTTAATTTGGACTTTTGCACCTTCACCCTGTCAAATCCAGTGGTATAGCATATTTTTGATGGGTTGCTTCATCTCTGCCCACCCGATAAACCCCCCCAGGTCGACTAGGGCCTTAAAGTGGTTCTCAATGCACTCTGTCATAAGCCTTTTGAGCACATGTCCACCATCAATCTTAAGTTCCAGTCCTGTAAAGTGGCCTTCCTGATCTGCATCACTTCGGCCAGGAGAATTGGCAAAATACAAGCACTTTGCATTGAGGAAGCTTTTCAGTCCTTTCACAGGGATATGGTAGTTCTTCGCACTTAACTCTTTCGTCCCCAAGATCATATCAGAGTTTTATATCAACCAATCGATCGTCTGACCCGTGTTTTTTCCGAAGTCCTCGTCTGAAGCAGAAGAAGCTTTACACAGCTTAGATGTGAGAAGGGCCCTTATGTTTTAGCTGGACAGGACAAAGGACATTAGGACGTCCTCCAACCTGTTTATTACATTCAGAACTCCAACAAAGGGGCCCAAGCATCTAAGGCCATAATTTCACGCCGGATTGTTTCCTGCATTTGGAAGCTCACTTAGTTTATGTTCTTGCCACACCCAAAGGTCTCCATGGATGTCTGGTGCGAGTAAAGGCAGCCTCTGTGGCTTTTCATAAAAACCTTGCCTGGGAGACCAAAGCTAGGGCGGCCATGTGGGCCTCCCCATCCACTTTTTGTATTGCCTTGATTTAAGCTCAAGAGCGGATGCTCATTTTGGGCAAGCGGTCATTACAAACCTCTTTAATTGGGGAGATTATTTTCCATCCATCTAATATCTGTCTCCAGTGCTTGGAAATCTCACATAAGTATGGAGGAATGGGAGATAGGAGTAAATAAAAGTTACTCACATTAGTGACTAATGTACTCCTAGTCCAGAGTTCCCTTTTCTCCATATGCCCGCTCTCCGTCTACTGACCCTGGCGATCGAAGAGGACTGAAGGGCGATGCTTGTGGCGGGGCTCAGGAAAATAAGGCTAAAGCTTGTCTCGTGCTGACCCACCCGTAAAGATTGAAAAAGGACAACATATTTTGGTGCTGCACAAAGAAAAGTTGTTTTACAGAAATAAAACACAGTACTGCATTTCCACATTTTGTGTATCTCTCAACCTTTGTTCTTTGTTCCCTATAACACACACAATGTATGATTTCTCTTGCTGGCCCATGCATGAAAAAATAGAAAAGGGCGTTTTTTTGGTGCTGCAAAATAGTGTTCCAGTCCCATCCCGATGGACGGAATATCCCAAAAGTATGGAGGACAGGGACTCTGGACTAGGGGTAACCTTTATTTTCCCCAAAACAATTTCTGTTTCCTAATTTGAATTTGAATTTGGTTCCTATGTATTACAGTTCATTTTGAGCTGATGCACAACGTTCCACTGTGGCTCCTTTCTTTTAAAGTGGCCTTGCTAGCTTTTTCTCCAGTCTGCATGCAGGATGTCAGAATTGCAGGCTCTCTTTTTCTCAACTCTCCTTACAATTTACCTTAGAGAAGGTCCCTTTGAGAGTTAAACCGTTTCTTTTCCTGAGGGGGATTTGTAATTTCATTTGCAGCAACATATTCATTTGCCTATATTATTCCCTGACCGTATCCAAAATGACTCTTCATTTTTAACTTTTCAGTTTTGACGAGTATAGATTGGACAATCAACTTTTTGTGGGGTTTGCTTGTACCCAAAAAGGGTAAGGTGATCACCAAGTAGATTGCCAAGTAGATGATATCCAGATTGATTATCCTTTGATGTTACGAATTGGCCCACATATAACTAGAGGGATTTCTGGCCCACCCAACAAATGGACAGACAGTAACTTCTGCCTTGCAGAGAGGTAATCCATTTTGGGCCATTTTTCAAGCAGCCAGCTGGCTTCTCTGCTGACCTTCAGCACTTAGACTTCATGGCTGGAGAGGAGGCCAAGGTGGGTAGGTCAAAGCTTCAACATTTCTTGATGTAATTCCTTTATCAGGCAGATCCCCTCCTTTGGTCTGTTTGTTGCATAAGTTGGGTAATCTTCCTTAAGATGAGGAATCTGTGGAAGGAATGTATCCACGAGAAGAACAAATTAGTTACCTCCAGTCATTTTTTTCTGATGAACACAAGGATTCCTCCCACAGATTCCTCATCACTCACCCTTTAATCACACTAAATTAATTCCCTGATTAGAATTTTGCAATAACCTTAAAAAATGTTTTAATAATATTTATGAATTTAATATACCAATAGCCACATGGCTTTGTATATACAAACATATAATACAACAATACAAAACACAACACCTAATATTGGTACAAATTCCAATCTATTGCACTCAGCTGGTTTTTATATAAAATAATTACAATGGCTAACACAGGAAACTACATTTCATATGTGAAGACAAAAAGATGAAAATCTCTAACATAATACATTTATATGTACATTTATACATAAGAAGCCTTATATCAGGCTAACATTTTAATAATTTCCACCAGTTTCCAATAAACTAGCACAATATAAAATATCAAATTGCCATCACAACCATTTAGGAACCTATCCCAGATAGTTGTTAGTTTGTCCATGTTAACATTATTATTGTACGATTTCAAGATGCTAGTACACAAACCAATTAAACTTTCACACAATATTAATAGGTGGTCTCTATTTCGTTTGTTCCACACAGCCTACATTTACGATTACAGCATGCTATACCTAGTTGGGCACCTTGTGTCATCAAAGCCACACTTATGTTAAACTTCAATCTAAGATATTGGATGGCAATTCCACTTTTTTAGTAGGCCGTTATGAAAGATGGTTATACATAATAGCAGTTCTGACGTTCATCTCGGACGCCTGAGGTAATAACTGAAGAACTGAAGGGAAATGTTGCCAGAGACCAAAGTGTAGATATATGAAGATGACGTCACTTCTGGTGTGGTTCGTACTGAAAAGTGGTGAAGAAGTAGACTACAAAGGTGCATAGTGCCACTCAGTGACTGAAAATACTTTCTGGAGCAGAATACGTCTGAGGCTCATTTCATAAGATGAGGCATCTATTGGAGGAATCATTCTAGCCATAAGAAAGAACATTACTCAAAGTAAGTTATTTGTTCTTTCAATACTTTCCCTCATTGTATTTTATTTGGTATAATGGGGCTCATTTTATGTTGGCCGGTGCGGATTTAACAGGCCGGCATTAACATATACCGGCGCGTTACTGCACAGGCCAAGTACGAGTTTGCCAGTTCGGTGGCGGGATGACCTCCAGCTAAACACTGGAGGTCATTCCGCCACCTTACTGGCAAAAATAGTCAGTATTACAGGTGCCAGTAATACCAGTGTCGCCAATACTGGTGCCAGTAATACCAGCAAACTCCCTCATGGAGTCATGGGACTCCATGGAATGGAGAGGTACACTGTCACTCGGCATTCGTAATCTGAGTGCCGGTAGCGGAAATACAGTTTGCCTGTATCCTGAGGGATTTATCGCCAGGATACCGGCAAACTTATAATGAGCCCCAAAATTGTGCCTTAAAACCTTTAGGGCCTCATTCCGAGTACGGCGCTAACCAATGGCGCTATTAACGCCTTGGTTGACGCCGTACCCGGACCGGCAGCGCCTTGGTGGTTGGCGGAATTACCGCCCCATTCCAAGGTTGGCGGGGCGGTAATTCCCCAATCCCCATTTACCCTTCCCCATTCCCATTCTTGCCCCATAGGGCATAATGGGAGTGGGGAAGGCGTCAATTACGCCACCGTAAATTACGGTGGCGTAATTAACATCAAGGTCCCTTAGCGCCATGGTATTTAACGCCTGCTAAAAGCAGGTGTTAAAAGCACCATGGCGCTAAGGGAACTCGGAGTATGGCGGTAAGGGATTACCGCCACCGCTCTCGTTAGCGGTGGCCGCTATCCCTTACCGCCATACTCGGAATGAGGCCCTTAGGCTTTTTTCCAGAATTAGCCGGTAACCTGGACTGAAGGAAACTACTGGCCAGGAGGAAAGGGATTCCTGAAAGCAGAGTGGTAGAAGGGAAACCAAGGAAAAGAAACTCCCTAAAATAAAGTGACATCTTTGCATACACCTTGATCACATCCCACAGATGTACTGTCCCAACATAGCTTAGTAGACACCTGTTGAGTTGTTACCTACACAAAGAAAAGTTATTTTTCTAAAACAAAGTACTGTATTTCCACATTTTGTGGCAGGGTGTGGTGAAGAGTGTGGTCAGTAGTGGAGCAGTGGACAAGAGAACGCTCGTGATTTCCCTGGCAGTATTTCCTCAGTGGCTATTTTTCCTGGGGAGGAGCCTTCAGTGTCCTGCAGTAAAACCACTCTCCCCGCACAGTGTGGAGTGTGGCGAAGAGTGTGGTCAGCAGTGGACAAGAGAACGCTCATTATTTCCCTGTCCGTATTTCCTCAGTGCTGTTTTTTCCTGGGCAGGAGCCTTCAGTGTCCTGCAGTAAAATCACTCTCCTCGCACGGAGCACAGTGGCGAGTGTGGTGAAGAATGTGGTCAACAATTGTCTGCAGTGGAACCGCAGGGAGCAGGATCAGGTCCATGTGAGTAAAAGCCGCATTTATTCACCTCCGTTATAAACACAAATTGACTCAGGGAGTCATTAAGTTGTGTCTATTTTTATTTGTATGCTTGTTCTAATTGAGACTAATGAGACGCTGCAGAGTTGTAGAACATTAGGTCTTTAAGGCGTGACTCCACTTAAAAGTAACTTCCAATTAGAAGCCTTTTGGAAACATTTTAATTGGTCCTTTGCAAAATTGGATCAAGTCCTATTAGAAAGATGACTAATATTTATAATCGGAGAGGTGGACCCCTATGGGACGATTTAAAAGCTCCAGAATATGAAGATCCGGTTCTGCCTGGGAGGTCAGAAAATCATCATATAAGGATGCAGACAGAGACCCAGGCTCAAGCACTCAGTGAACAGGCACAAATAAGTAGTGGAAATCAAGGAGTGCCAGGAACAACATTGAATGAAAGCTTGAGCGCGGTTGTTAGCTCCCCCAAAGCGGGTCAGGACTCGAGAACAGTTTTTGATAATGGTTTGGAATACACAACTGACAGCAACATCAATAAAAAGTAAAATAACAGATTTTTTCACAAAACGAAGATGTCGCAGTTTTGGCAATGGGGACTGCCACGATTCAAATGAAGGAGCAGATCCACTAAGTGCAACCGTGTTCGGTCATCAACGTTTGTCAGCTTCTCCCAATAATGAAATATTGGGTGTTAGTTCACAAGTTCCTCCAATAAGTCCCTTTGGACAATCTTTCGTAATGAGCCCTATTTTTGCTCAAGTTGTACAATCACAGACAAACAAGTGTTTATTACAGAAAATGCCATACAACCAGGTCACAAGTTCATAAAAAGTTGCAAGTGAGGGTTTAAAAGACACGACTGGTTCAACACTTTCAGCATTGAATTTCGTGTTAAACTCATTTGTAAACGTGTTTGAACTGTTAAAAGGTGAAGTCCAGACACATCTGGAATTTTGTTGGAATTAACAAAAGAAGTTGGTGGATGTGACTCCTCTTAAGTAGCTCTTAATACAGTGTTGAATTCTATAGTGACCGATACCTTAAAGGAATACAAAATTGAAGTAGGAAAGCAGGCGACTGGGATCAGTGATTTATACGGACAACTTTTAGGTATTAACCAACAGATTGATATCCTAAATGGAAATTTATTAATTTTGAGCGATAAAGTACAGCATAATTACAAGAAAGGGGATGTAAGTGTGTTCCCAGTCGTGGAAGAGGAAGTCCTCCAGGGACTGGATGACACTCCTCTTTTAGAATCTTTTTTGGAGGACTTTATAAGACTGAAGCAGATTTTGAATGACGCAGGACCTAATGGTGACAGTAATGTGGAATTCATTCAGACCTCTCAGATAATGGATTGTGAAATGCAAGCCCCAAAACAGAGTAAAAATAATGGGAAGAAAAAGAAAAAAAAGAAAAATCAGGGAAATGCTGGAGGACACGCAACTCAATTACAGCAAGCCGAACCAAAATCGAACAACCAAAAAGCGAATAATAATAAACATAGCAGTAAAAACAGGATTTCTTCCCTGCACTCAATATACTCTGTAAAGAGGGTTGCAGAGAGGCTCAACAGACCAAAATAATTCTAAACGACACCAGGCACCAAACTATTATTAGCGTGGAGCAGTCCTTGTTAAGTGAGCCGCATACAGCTCATTATATTCAATCTGTAAGAACTAAATTCACTGCGCAAGTCAAGATCCCATCAGTAGTAAAATTGAGCGTGGGAGTGCAAACTGAAAATTTACAGGCCCCAACTAAGTGGGAGCCAATATTTTATCAGGGGTAAAAGGTGCCTCCGGCTTCCTTATTACTGCGAACTTGTCAAAGAATCACAGACTAGAGAGAGACTTAAGCTTGAATGGTCAGCACAAGGGAACTTTGTCAGTAAAAGAGGTGATGGAAGAAGTAACGTAACAAAAGTCGCAGCCCCCAAGGGTACTGGTGGACTTGAGGAAGAATCAAGAAGGCACAGTAAAGCCCCGGGCAGGTGTAAATTTAGAGGCCACAGTTAGTCAACCGTTTGCTATCCCGATAGTTTGGTTGAGACAATTAAAAAAAGGAAAGGGACATAAAGTGCCATTTTGTCAATCTTAAAGAAAATCCCAGACTTATCTTTTCTCTCATGATAAGTGTACAAATATAGTAGAAATGTGTTTAAAAACCTGGTTGGGTGCTAATGCAGTGTTGGCCGCAAACACAGTGCTCAAAAAACCGGTTTATCAGGTGCCCACCGAGATTCTTAATAACAATGTTCACAATGATAATTGGATGGAAGATGAGGGTGATGATGCCAGCTCTTCAAGTCATGGGGAGGAGGGTAATGCAATGAGATTGCCTAATAGTAAAATGGATATTTTGAGTTCTGGGGATTGCATTTCTCTGATTGAGACCAAGACAAAGGTATGGTCGCTATTACCAGGCATCCTCTCGCACATTTTCCAGAAGTTGGGGGTTACTGAGGTTACTCACTAGTGAAAAAGGAGTTTAGATTGATCAATTGGAACACGTGGGGATCCAGTTCTTTCAAGAATAGAGTTGTGAGATAGGCAATATTTGGTAGGCATGATTTAATTTTGTTTCAAGAGACTTGGCTGACGAGTCCCTTTAAGGTGGATGGTTTTTCTATACAGGAGCAATTGGCCACCCACAATAAGGAAGGGCGCCCTTCTGGTGTCCTTCTGCTAGCGACTTGGAATTCTATTATTGCAGAACTTGAACCTATTGCAATGGATGCGGGCAAAATAGCTCTTGGGGGAAGTATGCCTAGCACGACGATGGTCGTGTTCAATATTTATAGGAATCCCACGTGTTCAAACTCATCACTGTTTATGCAATTCTTATCCGTATTGTTGTTAGAAGTAATGTCCATACATGGCCAGTGGGCATAGTGTTGGCAGGGGACTTACATTCTCCAGGGTTCGAAATTGAGATTCAATGAGCAGGAGCTAAATCCAGTTCCTGGGTGTCGGGCATTACCCTGTAGGCAGGAGCGACCGCAGGGGAACCAGGAGCTACCAGAGATGCTTCTTTAACTTTTTGTCCATTTCGTATGAACCATTGGGTTTAAATGTGTATTAGAAGTGTTATATTTCTTCTTTATTAACATTCTAAAATACACAAACTTAATGTCACATTTCCATATTTGGCAGGAACCAGTTGGCCTTAGGAGCCAAAAGTAGCTCCTGGTAGCTGTTGGTTTCAAGCTAACCAGGCTCTAATATGCTACTAAACGTAGGAGCTAAATAGCTCCCAGCTACACTCAATTTCGAACCCTGTTCTCAATGAATTACTATGTCTGAGATAGGGGTACAAAATATAGAGCTTTCTCAAAATGGCAAGAAATGGCGCACCTTCTTTTCAGAATAGAATTTGGCCATGGTAAATGGTAATATTGAGGGGGATGTGCCCCTAGCTATAACTTGGAAGAGGGGTTCTTCGGGTTTAACCATTGATTACCTATTTCTCTCAGAGGACATGTGTGCTAGGTGTGAACGTTTTCGGGTATAGGATTTAGGAAACAGCGATCATAATATGCTCACTGTGGGTTTCTCGCTGTGAATTTCAGTTAGGGAAAAAGGTCATTTCAGCGATCTGAGAGTAAATAATGGAAGGAATAGAATTGTGAAATTTAGAAAGGAGGGGCTACCTTAAATAATAAATTAGATAACTCCCTGAATAGCCTAACTGAAGCAGAATTAAGAACTTCATGTGATCCGTCAAATTTCCTGGACATTTTTATGGGATTTGGATACACCTGGAATTCATGGAGTAATTCGGGGTTAGCACATAAACATTCTTTTGATGAGGTAACATGGCTTCGAAAAAGAGAATTGAGGAAATCTATCTGGGCTCTCAAATATAAAACGGACTCAAAGTTAGTTTATCATTATGAGCTTAAGAGATTGCATGAGTATAAAAGCTGGTCTCGTTCTTCTAGGTACTTACAGCATCAGAAGGATGGGGAATTGATGTTGGGAACATTAGGAAATAATAACTCCTGAAACCTCTGGTCTCTTATTAATAGTCCACATGACTCTCAAAGTCACCTCCAAAGCAATGTTTTGGATGAGAGTACCTGCGTAATAATTTTAGGAATTTTGATAGGAAACCTTCTTCATTGCAATTTGAGGTAAATTGCCTGGAGACTGCATTTGACTCGAGAAAGTATAACAGAGTTAATTGTTGGATCGTCATCCTCAAAGGCGGCGGGTCCGAACGGCCGCAATAATCCAATATTTAAGTCGGACATTAAATTATGGTCTAGAACTTTGTTGGTTTTATTCAATGAAGTGTTGAAGAATAGGTGTCTGCCCGATTCATGGAAATCTGCCATTCATTGTGATCCCCATCTATGAGAAGGTCGATCGGGCGGATCCAGTGAATTTATCGCTCAATCGCCCTTCCGGATGCGGATAGTAAAATTATCATGGGGCAGTGTTGAGAGAACTTGAATCATGGTTTGAAAGTAAAGGCATACTGTCTAAACATCATATAAACTTTAGAAAGGGCCTTTCAACATCATTAAAATGATTAATAATGAGTATTATTTGTGGAAAGTCCTTGTCAAAGGGTGGTCCTGTATTGTGTAGTGCATGGATTGACCTTTCAAAGGCATTCAACAGAATTAGTAGGAAATGCTTGTGGGCAAAGTTGAAGCACTGGGGCTTGCCTATGACTCTTCTAGCAATTATAGTGAATCTACATGAAATTCATGACTACAAGTAAGGATAGAAGCTCAGGGTCATCTATCCTCCTCTGTTTATACAAAGAGAGGTGTGAGGCAGGGATGCATACTTGCCCCCTGCTTCTTTAACGTGTATCTGTCTGACTTGGCAGAAGTATTTATCATGACTGCGCCATGGGCGCACACATTGGCGACCATTATGGACTAATTGCTATTCATTTATCTACAGACAACTCTTGGAACAACCCATATTCACTTTTTGGACCTTAATTCCCATTTGCGAGACTTTGGTGCTTTTTTATTTGACCCAACTAACTACACTTACCATAATGCACCTTGCTATAACTATCTATTTCTGGCCATTTCAATTTGTCATCATCGGAACTACAATCCCCAGAAGCCCTAGGGATCAGCGCTGCTTCCACCAACTCAGGAACAGAGAGGGAGGAGGCAGATTGTAGTCAGGTGTGCTGATCCAGGAGCGGCCAATTAGCCTGCCTCTGTGCTGGGCAGGGCGGTATAAAAGCGGCTGCCTGCAGGGGCTCAGTCTCTTGCATTAAGAGTCCTTCCAGCACCTTTTTGTTTCGAGCTATGAATTTTTGTATGCTGTTCCTGCTTACTCCTGCTTTTGATCCAGTGCCCTGCCGGGCTTTCTGCATTGCAGCCGATCACGCTCTGGTGCCTTCTACCTTCCGCCCTTGCCCTTCCGGGCTCCTGCCTTGCAGCCGATCACGATCCGCTGCCTTCTACCTTCCGCCCTTGCCCTTCCGGGCTCCTGCCTTGCAGCCGATCACGATCCGCTGCCTTCCACCTACAGCCTTTGTACGCTGGGCTTCCAGTCTTGCAACCTACTTCAGTCCTCTGCAGCCTTCCACAGTCCGCCCTTGTCTTCCGGGCTCCTGCCTTGCAGCCGATCACGCTCCGCTGCCTTCTACCTTCGTCCGCTGGGCTTCCAGCCTACTTGAGTCCTCTGCAGCCTTCTACAGTCATCGGCCCTGCTCCTCTGGGCTCACTCCTTGCTGCCCGGCCCTTCTGGCTCCTTGCCGCGCAGCTAGCTTCACTCCGCTGTCAACAGCCCTTGTCCTCGGGGCTTCCTGCCTTGCAGCAGATCACGCTCCGCTGCTTTCTACCTACAGCCTTTGTCCACTGGGCTTCCAGCCTAGCAGCCCACTACAGTCCATTGCAGCCTTCTACAGTCAGCGGCCCTGCTCCTCTGGGCTCACTCCTTGCTGCCCGGCCCTTCTGGGCTCCTTGCCATGCAGCCTGCTTCACTCTGCTGCCCTAAGCCCTTTCCCTCTCGGCTCCCTTCCTTACAGCCCTGCTCCTTTGGGCTTGCTCTTTGCTGTCCTGCTCCTCTGAGCTCTCTACCTTGTACCCTCCAGTCCTCTGCAATCCACAACAGTTTACCTGCATTTATTACTTTCAGTTATTGCAGTCCCCCTGTTTTCTGACTGCTGCTCCCTTGCTTTCTTCAACCCTCTGTTCTTTATCCCTGTCCAATTCAGTCATACTGCTTTCCCTTCATTTCCTTCTGCTAGTTTGCTCATCGACTCCCTTTTCCTGGATTTGTCTGTTATTGTCTTCTCTTGTATCGTTTGTAGACCCCTTTGTACAGAGCTTGTCTGTTGGTTTCCGGCAGGCAACCTCTGCCCCTTCCCTTGTCTCGTTTCTATGTTACAGACACCCACAGCTGTTGTTCCCAGCCATGAGCAAACAGCGTGGGCCTCTGTTATAGCAAACTGTGCAGAAGGCTGGAGTTTTTCCTAAGGTCTGTGGAACACTCTTTTCCCATTTCTGCATACACCGCCAAGAGGGAATCCAGTTTGTTTGTACCTTTATTCCCCTGCTACACTTGCCTACTCTTTGTTCTCTTTTACTTTCTGCTGTGTGTGTACTTATCTGTCCACCTTACTTCAGCACAACCACCCAAACCCTACCTGCGTGCCCTGTGCCACTCTTAACAGAGTGCCATCCGTGACAGAATTAGATTGTTATGCCTTGGGCAGCCCCAAGATTGGTTCCCAAACCATCCATTTATCGCTTATGCAGGTGATATAGTCCAGTTACTATACTCTGATAGGCCTCCAATGTCTTTTGGGAGCTCTGGGGGAATATGCAACATTAAACTACTTACAAATCAATCCAGCAAAGTCGAATATTTTGAGCTTTAAGAAAGCTCTAATGTGTGTTCCTTATTTCAAGTGGACACTGATAGACCGAGAGGTCCCCGTAGTAAAGGAAGTTTTGTATTTGGGGTTCAGATTGAGGTCTAATCCTTTGATCGCATTAGTAGAGTTGGAAGTAGAAGACAAATTTGATCAACTTGCTTGTCAAATGAAGAAGCTCCTTCATACCTATAGTACATTTTCAATTGTTCCTTTAGTAAGGTTTTATAAAGGTAAGGTTAGACCAACACTTACATATAGAATGGATATAAAACCTTTAGCACGTGTAATTAATTGCAAGAGAATAGAAGTGAAATTATGGAGGAAGGTCCTGAGTTTACCTCAGAGCCTTCCTATGGACAGTTTACGGTACGAGTTGGGCCTACAATCTATGCAGGCTTACCTTGACTGGAAGGTTATTTCATTATATAGATTGATATTAGTTCCTCAAAAGAATTCCTTGTATGAGGATATTGGTTTCCAGCTAAAAAATGCGACTTATTCAGTTCTGGTATGGTTGAAAAATTATGTGATTAAAATTCTGTTGGAGAGTGACCGTTCTGAAGAAGCTCTATTAAGGAATCCTTTGGGTGTAAAGGAAACGCTGGCTAGAATAGATTGAATACGCACAATAGCAGAGATGCATACACATTTTCGTCTGGTTTATAGTTTGTATAATGCCTGGCACTCAAGCACAGGCACTTAAGGCTGCATTGTAATCTCCTCAGTCCTCACATGGGCGACCGGGCGACCTCCTGACCACAGGTGATCGCCGTCTCTTGGACCTTTTGCCTAGAAGTACTCAGTACACACAGCGTCTGCAAAAAGAAAAAAGTGAAACGAGGAATCATAAAGTGTGCCATCTGTTAAATTCTTCTGCCATTGATCAGGTCTTAATAAATGTTCCTCTGACAGGGGTGGGTCTTGAAATGCGTACCATAGATGCATTGCAAGACAATGATATCATAGATTGGGCTCCTGTTATAGATGAATTGCAAGGCGAGAATATAGTCTTGAATCCTGAGTTACCCCTAAGCCCCTCTACAAGTTGATCAGATTCAACAGGAGGTCGCCACCATTGAAGTGCAAAAAGGTAAAATGGATAGTCTAAATCTAGCAGTGAGTAAATCCATGGAATGCCCCTTTAATAGTATGGACACTGTTATCTCTGATGCCCTCTCTAATATGGATCAGGATAAGAAGGGATGGAACTTGGCCACTAGTTGGCAGTCTCTTAAATAGAGGAATATTAAAAACCTTGACAAGTGTGAGACAGCTATGGACTTCCAAGCCTGGGTTGAAGCGTGCCAAAAAGATCTTTTGATTGCCCCAATGAATGTCAACAAACCGGAAGTAAGCTCCCAAACTCAGCGGGAACCATCTATTAACTCTATCTGTGACTGTCGAATCCACCGCAAGTTAGACTATCTCACATGGCGTGGATGACAGTACGAACACTTCATCTGTTTTTTTCCCTCGTCCTGTAAGGTGAAGACTAATTGCTCACAGCCATCAGTACCTAGATGTCCTAAGTAAAGACATTTGTTTGAGAAAGGCTTCTATGCCTGAGATTGCTGATCCATACCTAAAAGGGTTGGTTGCAGATAAAAAAAATATGGTCATTGGGAATGTAAACAATGTAAAAGGTTCTGAGCTGAGAGAGGCCCTATGCAATAAAGTGTTGGCCATGATTTTATATCGCTTGTAATGTCACTTCCTGTGATGTCATTGTGTAAGAAAGTCTTGTGAAGATCCTTCCTTTTTTAATAATGTGTGTGTGTGTGTGTTCTGTTGAACTTTTTTCACCCGTCTTTGCTGAGGACTTGCTTACCTCTTTCAGATTTTCATCGCTGCGAGCGTTCCCTGAAAGAGAAGGGTGTTGACATCTACCCTTGCCAATGGTACCGTCGTGTGTACAGAACCCTCTGCCCCATTTCCTGGGTAAGTATACGTGTAAGAACATTGCAGCTATGATCTGTTGATGTTTATCTCATTATATATTTTGAATTATATTACATGTGATATGCAAATTGAAGGTCTTTATTTCTGCTGCCTACCAGCTTGTTTGTTTGTTTGTTTGTTTGTTCATTTATTAAGCGCACCAGACTCGTAAGTAAAAGGGCGCAACGACAAGGAGATGGAAGGCTTACATAGTTACGTATACATAGGTTACAGAATTTACATATCACAAGATGAATAGTTTTGCATGACTACAGGGTATGTACAATATGAACAATAGGACTGAGGCAAAGTTACATGCACTAAGGATATAAGCGTTTGTGCATTTATGTTAACAGAAAGATTCATTCATTGACCATGTTAAAAGTGTGTGAGTTTACAAGCATGTTATTAGTATGTCTTTCATCTGCCTCTGAAGGATGAATAGTTGACTACTTCCCTAAGACTTTTGTCTGTGGAGCTGAAGTTCAGAGACTAAAGTGCAAATAAATAGTGAAAAGGGTCCTCAATCAGTGCTCTAAAACTCTAAAGGCGTGTGTATGGTCGTGATTAAGATGAGTGGGCACTCAGAGATTTTCCTTTTTTACCTTGCTTTTCTTCAAAACAGATCTGAGCTTAGAGGTAACTGTGATGGGCAGTCTGATGGTTCTCTCCAAGTTTATCTTGCAAAAAAAGTTGGACAGTAATTAATATAGTGCTTTTTGTCAGGTAGACATCTCACAGTTTCACATATTTTGCATTCTTTGGTCATCTTTTAGTGGGATCTTAAATAGTCTTTGGAAAAACTGTAATCCATCCAGTAGATATAGGTAATGTGTGTGTCTGTATTTTGATCCTGATGATATTGCTAGAATCTTAATGCGAGGTATGAAGGTCTCAGGAAATGAGATTTTCTTTTATTGATCCTGGGAGGGGGGCACAGTGCTCGCTCTGTCTCAGTGGACTTTGCATTCTCTGCATCATGGTGCACTCGAGCTTTGTTAAACCATAGGAGCATAGGCAGGTGTTGGATTTTTGCCTTCTCAGCATTTCAAACAGGGACACCCCAGTTGTAGAATGGGTGAGAATCTATGTGCCATGACCATGTCAAGTGTTGTGTCCTATATGAGGTGCTGGAAGTAGGGTCTGTGAGCTGATATGATATGATATGATAGGTTATTTATAACGCGCTTAATACCCAGAGGTTTCCAAGCGCGGACCCGGGGATTGAACCTGTGTTGCTCTGTGTCGTCTTGCTTCCAAGGCGAGCACGCTACTCCTGAACTTTCCTCCCGAGGATGATGGCAGCTATCCTCCTTTCACTCTGCAAGACTGGTCTGGGCTGGTGACTGGTCTATAGGACCTATGGAAGCAGTGGAGCACAGCAAATTAGGGCCCAGCACGGGCCAGGTGAGACAACAATAATGAGGTGACATTTCATGATGTGTTGCAAACTCTGTGCCCGTGCGAGCAGGCCATGCTTTTTATTAGCCGCAGTGATGCTACCTTGCGTCACAGCGTGAAGACGTGCATGTGTGTGGGTTGACGTGCGGGTGGGCACGCAGCACTCCTTCCGTGCAGCTGCATTTTTCGTCAGAACATCCCTCACCACCATCAATAAAAGGTTCCATTGTCCGTTGGTCACTGGGCTCACCCCATTATGAAGTCCTTGAACTTGCCTGCTATTCTTGCGTTTCACCTTTCAGGGTATATGCTCTTGCACTGCTCCTCGTGGTCAATTGTAGTGGTGTTGTTCACTGTTCCGGTCCCCGAGTCAGCCATTCGTTCACTCTCCAGCATTTCTTCTACTGCTAGTTCTCCCCTTTCCTCCGTCAATCGGTCATTGGTTATTGCTCGTTTGTGCCGTGTTGTTGTGATGTTTCCGCTGTTGCCTCCTTTTACCAGTTGCTTGAAGTGCAAAGAGTCCCTTTTGATGGACAACTGCCCACAGAAGGTAGTCATCTTGCTTCCCTCCTTTGCAGTCACTGTGAATGGTTGGGGGTCAAATGGTAGGTCGAACTTGTTTGGCAGGTGTGAGTTTTTCATGAGGACATTGTCTCCCATACCAATTCGGGCTCCGTGGCTCTCCGGTATGCGCTGTCATCGACATAGTATTTAACTCTCATTGCTGCAAACCTCTGTGCATCTGGAGTGGCGGGTTCTCGACCTCGAGGTCATCCGAATGGTTTGCCTCAGTGATCTCTAAAGCAATAGGCTTGCTGGCGCTACTCCTGTGGCTTTATGGGGCACCGTTCGGTATGCCCGCAGAAATTAAAATATTGCTCTCTTATTCTTATTGATTCTCCAGTGCCATACAGAGTTCTTTAGTTAGGTGTGTCTCCACGATGTTGGATGCTCAGGTCACTCAGGAATGTCTTGATTTCTTTCCATTTATACAGAGGCTCGTTGTCGGACTTCAGGAAATGACCAGATTGTGTGTGGCAAAAATCCTTTCTAGTTTCACTTGCTCCTGTGGAGGCGATAATCTCTACCTCAGAAAATGTGTCCATCATCATGAGCATGTCTCTTCCGTCTATTAAGAAGTCGAAGTCTGTGCCAACGTTTTCCCAGGGTCTCTCTCGTCTGGGCATGGACCAGAAAAGGTCTTTTAGAGAAGCAGAACCAGTTATCTGGCAAGGTGTTCACCTCGATATGAGTGCTTCGACAGCTGGCTCCAGTCCTGGGAACCAAACCTTTTCTTATAGGCATGCCTTGGTTTTGCGCACTCATTGGTGTTCAGCATGTGCAAGGTGGACTACCCTGTTAGTTAGGAATGATGGGATTATGATTCCCAAGACTTGTAATAGCAGGCCTTCTTTAGAGACTGACTGTTAATCCCTTCTCCAGAAGAGGTCCTTGAGTTGCCTTTGGGCGGACGCCATGTGGTGCTGCTGTGTCTTTAGGAAACCATTGCATTTGGTGCTTCTTTGATTGCGCTTATGCATTTGTCTTGTTCAGTTTCCACCTTGATTACGCCTAGCGATACCTCTAGGGTAATGTTGCTCTCTGCTATCATGTTCAAATGGCTCTCTGGATGGGTTTAGTTCCTTGTTCCCTTTGTAGTCGCCTTACCTGGGTATTGTGAGAGGAAGTCCACTGGGTTTCATGTGATGGAGCAGTATTCAAGTACGAAGTCAAAATCTTGCAGTAGAAGTGTCCATTTTCTTTTCGATGCATAGGATAGGGCGAAAGGAGAACCCTTTGAAGATGGGGATGAATGGCTTGTGGTCGGATATCACTTAGAAGAGTCTGCCATACAGATAAAAACAGCAAAGGGAATATACTGGATTGGTTGACTTCAGTCAATATCCAAATAAACAAGACCACAGTAGCACCATGCCCGTGGTCTGACCATAAAATCACTGCGTTTGACATAATTCTTCCATGTAGAGTTGGCAGAGTTGCAGCAATTACAACCATGATCACGTCGTGGAATATTTGTAAGCGCATGCCAGAAGCAATCGAGAACTGGCTCTGTCATTTAGCAGAAAGGACAGCTAATGTGGGGTCGGCCGATGAGATTGCCCTGATCTATGATGAGGTCCTCTGAAAAGCAGTCAATCAGATTGCTCCATTTAGAATTTGTTCTGTCCCTTGCAAAAAGACAAAGGGCCTCATTACACGGTAGGCGGTAAGGTAACCATGGCGTGTTAGTGCCATGGTTGCCGCCAGTATTTTAAAGTGTCCGCCTTGGTGGATGGCGGAATTACCGCCCTACTCCAAGGTGAGCGGGGGCGGCAATTCCCCATTCACCAAGGTCCTTCCCCATTCCCATATTTGCCCCCATAGGGCATAACGGGAATGGGGAAGGCGCTAATTACGGTACCGCAAATCGCGGTACCGTAATTAGCACCAAGGTCCCTTTGCGGGTTCGTTTTTTAACGCCTGCTAAAAACAGGCGTTAAAGTACCAACCCGCAAAGGGACCTCGTAATAAGGCGGTAAGGGTTAACGGTCACCGGTAGCATTACCAGTGACCGTTAACCCTTGCCGCCTTCCGTGTAATGAGGCCCAAACTCCTGGTTCATGTCGGTTTTGAATCAGCGAAGGACGCATAAACATGGGTAACGACGGGTATGGCTGCAGACAGGGAGGTCTATGAGGAAGCAGCCAGAGAATACAAAACTGCAATTATTAATGCTAAAGAGACTACTTATAACACGAGAATCATGGATGCTAAATCTGGCAATAGAGAACTCTTCAAAATATTGAAAGAGTTGGAAAATCCATGCCCCAATAGAGAGGGCAATATTGTGAAGGATAGTGCGTGGTGCACCATTATTCAAGATGCCATGTTGAATAAATTTAGCAAGATTAAAGTAAACACCAAGATCAAATTAGACCCATTGAACTTGAACAGTACAGCCCTCATTGCGGATGCACTGCTTACCCCACTGAATGCTACTCCTGGAGACACCCCTCAGAGTTTGATTTAAAATCTGTATCTGAGGCTCAAAGGACCAAACTCATTGCCCAGTAAAGCTGACAATTTGTAAGGGAGACATTTGCCCGGCCTCAACACTGAAAGCATGTGCCCCAGCTTTGGTCTTATTGAAAACTACATTTGTGAATTTGTCTTTTACTGAGGGAAACGTTCCAGACAGCAAAAAGAATGCATGGTTGTATTCTTTGTTGAAGAAACCAGGACTGGAACACCTTACCCTGTCCAATTATTGGCCCATTACTAATGTGCCGTTCTTGCTCAAGATTTTAGATCGAGTGGCCTATTTGCAGGTCATGGACTATTTGTCCAATCGGAGTATCTTGAAAAAGAGGCAATCTGGCCTTTGAACAGCTCATGGAACAGAAACTGTGTTACTAGATCTAAAGTCTAATATTTTACAATTCATTGATAAAGGTCAGGCAGCGCTACTAATGCTGCTTGACCTGTCAACAGCCTTTGATCTTGTTGACCATGCCCGTCTGGCTGATGAGCTGTGGCATGTTGCTGGTTTTTATATCTCAGCTGTATGATGGGTCCTTTCTTTTCTTCAGAATTGGACAGCGAGAGTATGTAGTGGTGTGGCAGCAGCAGATCCAGTGCAGATTGAGTATGGAGTGTCGCAAGGGTCCTGTCTTTCTCCCTCTCTTTTTAATATCTTCACTCTTCTGCTTTTCCAACTGTTGGAGCTTATGAAAAGGATTCTGAAGAGATCAATAGAATCTATTCTATCACCCAAGTATGGATGGTAAGGAATGGCCTGGCACTGAATAATGATACAACAGAGCTGTTGATTGCAGGTACTGCTCATAGTTTGCAAAAATGTCTCCCGAGTATCAACATTTTGTAATCGCAGATTGTAAATTGGCCATTCATCCCAAAGTCAAGACATTAGCAGTATTTTAATGTGAGTGCTTAGGCCAGCTGCTTGGTCTCATCTTCTGCGTATTACATTAGATTGTTTGCATATATTCAGCCGTTTTTATCTAAGACTAATTGTGTTACAGATGCAAGGGCAATCATCAGTACAAAGCTGGATTACTGCAGTAACCTGCTTCAAGGTATCAGCAAAAGACACTGGTCAAGATTACAGGTCATTTAGAACACAGCTGTTCATGCAGTTGAGGGATTTAAGAAGATGGATCATGTCTCCCTAGCCAGGAAAAACCTCAATTGGCTGCCGATCGAGGCATGAATTGGTCACATATTTATCAGTCTGTTCGGCTGTAGGCCTGAATATCTGACTAAAATCATTTCAAGGCACTGGCCCTCATTACGACCCTGGCGGGAATCGAAAAACAATGGCGGAAATGCAATACCGCCATCGAATACCGCTCGGTGCGATTATGACCTGTCACCGTAAAGTACGATGCCATTAGCGACACCGTAGTGAACGCCAACGCTAACTGCACCAAGTACGCGCACGCGCGCACTGCGAAACCGTAATTACCACCATGGCGCAACGGTACGGGAATTCTGACCCTAGCGGACATGTACCTAACGCCATCAAGCATGGCGGAAAGTACCATTCCGCCATGGTGAGAAGTACGGCATCGCAAACCAACCGTAAAAGGCCCTACTGAGTGCCTGTACACCACTCCCTGGCCACATTGCACAATTCCTCGTAGGTGCAATGAAGTCACACAATGCAACCAGTGAAATGTACAAGTCACCCATGCATGCCAACGAACAAATGAATGTAGGGGCTCCAAGTGCCTTGTGAGTGGCCATCCATATTAGCCATGGCACCATTGCCGTACTGATGCAGCACAGGCATGTGAAGCTTCAAGTACAGCAACATGAACTGAAAACTGACAAACAAAAACAGGCCCCCCATCGCTTGACACCAGTGTAAGGCAACATACAAAGCAGTATCCTGAGTGAGACTGCACCAGCCCTGTACTCCTGCCAGTAAACAAACCAACCATCAGCATAAGCATGTACCACACAAGTTGGCAGAGTGACTGAGCAGCCAGGCACATCTCAAGAGGGGCCAATGGGAGCAGCAGGGCACAGATGGCACGAATACATAAGCTATGCCAATGGACATGACCTCAGTCTCCCTCCAAGAAACACACGCAAACACAGGCACCTGTGACCAGCCATATTCTGAAAATCACATCATTCCACCAATCCACCTGGCTGACCGGCATCTGTTACACAAAAGCTAATCCCCCTCCCATGAGCATGACATCATCAAAACAGACATAATTGCATCCCCAATCCCTGACCTTACTGGCCTTCGTAGGCAAACGCGCCCAGTACAGTACCACACAACTATACTCAGAAGGCCGAACCCAAAGCAGATCTCCTCACAATACATCGCTCCACAAATAGGAATATGCTACATTACTTGCAAAGAATAACGCTACACGGTCAATATCATAATCAAAATTTAATGCACAACAAAATCACCCGGGCCATACAGCTATTAGGCCATGAACTCCAAATCATATGTCATAATTGTGGGCTGCATCCGCAATAAATGACCAGCTTCTTCTTGTGTGACGCCCTGTTCCTCCATGGTACACAGGGGCTACATTCACGTTCAAAAAGGCAACATGGAAGCGCCTAGAACCGCAGGGCCGTCCCATTAGGTAGGCACTAGTCCAGCTGAAAGCTCGAAATGTTGCTCCTAGCCACTAGTACTGCGTAAGAGCATGTGGGCCATTGGCGATCGTCCCATAAGATCGTAATGGTGCTCCACTGATTAACACGAAGCAGCAGGTGTCGGGAGTAAAAGCCATCTGCAGGAGTGGCATACAGATGGCAGCGGCAAAAGGGGAGGAGATACCTGTCACCCAAATGAAACGAAAAAGAATAGTATGGGCATCTGAACTCCATTTGAATTACTCACTTCAAAGATCACACTAAATCCACAGCCATATGCATGCTAGTCCACTCAAAAGGATTATTCGCACCCAAAAATCACTTGCGACTCATAACTATATAAATCGAGGTGAAAACACTATTACAAACGAGTGTTTGTGTGCATGCGTCTGTTAAAACAGAATCCATTAGATGGGATTAGTAACGTGCATAGACACAAGTGTTTGAAGGCGCGTCGAGACAGGGAGGGTTCAACAAGGGCAGATAGACGATGGTCCCACTATGGCAGCCCTGCATCACATGGCGCAGAGGAAGTTGATAGATTCCAAAAAGCCATGTACATGGCAGACTCTCTATTAAATCATCTGTCCATGCATCCATACATCATTCCCTCATCCCGGTATAAAAACGCCTGATTATTTACTCACATAACATTTGAAATTTCCATTGAATCTGTGCTTAATGCAGTCTGCAAAATCCACTGTGCTCCAGGCCGGAATTCTAGTGTTGTGAAGTAACATGTATTTGGGAACGTCCTGCCTTATCCTCCACTACGCTATTGCGCATCCCATACTATTCATATCAATCATTGCATTCTCGGCATGGCCCCTGTCCCAAGGACATTAAACAATAGAACTTTCTATCTGCAGTCAGACCTGTGGGCGTCTCCTCGCCGCTAGCTGGAAACCGAAAGCGCTGTCCTTCGAATTCCTCATTTGCAACATCACGTCGAAAAGGCATCTGTGACCGCTTGAAATCACAAATCCATCCATTTAGTGCGGCAGTGTGTGAAAATGGCAACTGGCTTCACTCACAAATGGGACGCCCCGCCCGTCGGTGAACCGCGGTACAGCGCTGCATGAGGGTCCACCGTTAATCGAGTACTACATTCCACTGACCCTTCACAAGTTTGTTCCCGACTGCGAAGATAGTATGTGAAACAATGGGACCATAGCAGAATTAACATATGAAGCAATATCTCACTGCCATCGGGATGAAATACATGATTGTAATAGCAAGATGCCATGCGTCGATGTGCAGCGTTGTGTGCGGGACGTGCTCGCCCAAAGGGGATTGCAGCTTGCACAGGTGGAATGAATCACCACAGGTGGAGGCTATACAGCTTGAAAACACATAAATTGCACACCCAACCCCCTCCCACAACCACACCCACTCCAAAATGCTACCGGCAGGACTAGCGATGTTGGCCCTGGGGGACCTGATAGCACTGCAAGTACTCCAACTTCAAGAAGAAGACGAACACCAACTACTACAACAACCGGCCGCACAGAGGAGACGCAGGAGGAGGAGGAGGGCAAGGCAGGGCCAGCAAGGCCCACCAGCACAGCCACTACCACCACGCAGGCAGCCCGCAATCCCACGCCTCCGAGCACATCCGTTCAACCTCACTGATGAGCAGATCCACACCCTCTACCGTTTGGACCGGGACACCATAACCGCCATTGTGGACATGACACACCCTGACCTTGTCAGCATGATAGATAGCCCAACCGCCATACCACCCCTACTGAAGGTGGTGTCTGTACTCCACTTCCTGGCCACAGGCACCTACCTGCACACAGTCGGACAGTTGCATGGCATTTCACAGCCACTGTTGTCACGGACACTATTGCAAGTGCTTGATGCCCTCCTGAAGCACGCAGACGACTACATCTCTCTACCACGCTCGGAGCTGGAAATTACGAACACAAAAGTGGGATTCCATGCACTTGCCGGCATACCGGGTTGCATTGGTGCCATCGACTGCACCCATGTGGAATTGGTTGTCCCACATGCCATGGAGGCCCAGTACCGCAACCGAAAACAATATCATTCTCTTAATGTACAAATGGTGTGTGACTCAAACAGGATCATTACACATTGTTGTGCCCGATTTCCTGGATCAACCCATGATTCCATGGTCTTACGGAACTCTACAATACCACGCTACATGGAGCGACATGCAGGGAACAGATCCTGGCTACTCGGTGAATCTCATTTCATGCATGATAATGTGGGGTATGTGATGCGGCAATGACCTGGCAGGAAGGGGGGGGTGCTTACGTAGCAATGTCATTCCTCAAACATCCTTTATTGTCCACATACAGGTGATGCCGGGTATCCACTGAAGAGATGGCTCCTTACACCACTCCGGAACCCACAGAACCAGCATGAGGAGGACTACAACCATGCCCACTCACGTACCCGTGTAGTCATAGAACAGGCATTCGGCCTACTGAAGGGTCGTTTCCGCTGCCTCAGCAGGTCTGGAGGGGCACTCCTGTACCGCCATGAGAAGGTTGCAAAGATGGTCATGGCATGTGTCATGCTACACAACATGTGCATACGTAGAAATGTGCCCATGCCCCTTGACGCAGAACTGCAAGCACCTGAATATGGTCATGATGTGGGTGGGGATGTGGCAGAACCTCAAGGAGTCCGCGAGGCACAGGAGGGCCGTGAAATTCGTCAGATTATCATAGATTCATGCTTCTAGCACTCACACCTGGTGGCTGATACATGGACACGGGACTTGTGGCACTGTGTGTGTCTGGAACATGCACAATAAGGACTGTACGCCTATGATGGCCTCGTACACAAAGATCAATGTCCACACATCTCATTGGATGATTGTGAAATGTTTATAGCATATGTGAAATTGTGTTACACACCCCATCGACCCGCCACCCAAGTAAGCCCAACCCACCCCCTCCACCCTCCTACCTCCCCCCCGAACACCAGTGTCCAAGGATGCTCATTGTCAGTGGGCAGACGCTATTGCAAGCCCCCTCTCCGGGTATCAGGGGCACCCCTGCCTGTGGAGCGCAGGTTCCTCCCAGATCTACGTTGGGGGCTGCCCTGGACGGAACTTGCAACGGATGATGTCTCTGCCTGCTCACGTCCATGCATGTCCCTAAGGGTTTGTGAGAGCTCAGTGAGCACACGGCGCACAGCGGCAAGTTCAGCACATACGTCTTTGGACGTCGCATGCAGTTCCCCCCTCAGGCTCTCGGTGCTTCTCTCCATTTGTACTCTCAGGCTCTCGGTGCTTCTCTCCATTTGTACTCTCAGGCTCTCGGTGCTTCTCTCCATTTCTGCCCTTAGTGTCTCTGTACATGTTTCTATGGCTGCCTTGGTACCCCCACATTCATCAGCATGGTCCTTGAGGAGCGTGGCCAGTTGCTGCTGTTGCACGATCACCTGGTCGAGGGACTGTTGCCTCTGCTGGGCCATGGCCATTTGCGGTGGTGTCACAGAGGGGCTGATCACCTCATGTTGCCTTGACACAGGGCTTGTGGGGGATGGCCAGTCGTCGTCTTGTGAGTGCCCCTGCGTGGTATCCTCATGGTGTACGGGATGAAACAAACAGGGGGATTGAGACAGGTCATGGATGGATCGTACATCGACATCACCGTTTTCTGTGTCGGAGCATGCTGCCATTAATGCAGTGTCACCTATGGTGCTGCTGCCACCAGAAGCAGTGCCTTCTGTGGCATCCATTGGGGGGGCCTGTGGTGGTGGTGGTGTTGTGGCCATGCTGGCTGCTGGGGTGCCTGTTGAAGTCCCCTCCTGTGTGCTGCCACTTGATTTGTGCTGCTGCCGTGTCTTGATATGTGCAGCTGAGGTGGAGGGTCTTTGGCCGTTGGTCTTGGCCCTCTTTGCAGGTGTGCTGGTAGGGGTGTCCTGGAGCTCGTCGTTTGAATCGGACCCTGTGGTGGAGTAAAGGAGGGCGAGCGTTATTAATGGATCTGTGGAAATTGGAATGGCAATGTATCACATGCATTGGGGTGGTACCTGAGGGTGATTTGGGTCAGGGCCTTGGAGGAGGTTTCATTTTTGTGTGGATTGAGGGTGCAGTTGTTTTGCAGCCTGCAGTTAGGGGGTGCCTGCTGCACGTGTAGAGGGTGTTTTTAGGAATTTTAATTATTTATTTATTTAATTTGACTTTTAATGTCCGCTATCAGGCCAATGTAAGTGGACGTTCTCCTGGACATGTGTTTCTGTTGCACTATGTGGACACATGGTACTTCACATGATTGGACATTGTGGTTTTAGCATAGTTTTATTTGGCCCGCCTACCTGATTCTTCGGATGTCTGCACTCCTTTCTCCATCCCTCCGACTCCCTCTATGGTCTCCATTCCAATGGTGGAGGCACAGATTTCTTCCCAGGGGGTCAACTTGATGGGTGATTCCGATCCTCCCCCGGTAGCTGTGGCAATGTTACGGTTGGCGGACAGTATGCTCCGTACCCGTATCCGCAAGTCGTCCCATCGCTTTCTGCATTGCTGTGGGTTGCGGGGTGCGGTCCCCACCGCACTTACCCGCTGTGCCACCAGGGCCCATATGGCCTTCTTGTTCGCAAGTGCCGTCCTGGTCATTTGCGTCGAGAAGACGACGCCAGCATTCTCCTGGAGGGTCTCTGTGAGCACCGTGAGTTCCTCACGTGAGAAGTGGACCTGCCGCTTGCGGTCGCACGCTTTTTTCGCTACTTTTCCCATTGTTTTGGTTTCACTAGGGTGGATGACGGGTTGGGATGTCTCTCAGGGTAGTATTTTTAATGGTTGTGTGAATATTCTGATTTTATAGGTGTACGGCGTGCTGTTTCCCGTTCCGGGACCATGTTTTTGCTTCCGTTTCCGTATATTTACGGTCACCGTATTTTCCGATTGCCGCTCATTACGGTGACCGCTATGTCCGGTGGCGGAATTGCACCTAGGTCGCCGTACGACGGCGGTGAGGGGCGTTTTGGGGACATTTCCGCCATCGCGGACTTTGCACTTCCGCCAAGGCGTAGTGCTCGTGCCCGATGGGTCCGAATTAGCCGCACTTTACTCTGTCGTGCAGTGGCGGAAACGCTATTTACGCTATGGCGGTCAGGTCAGTTGCTTTCCGCCAGGGTCGTAATGAGGGCCACTGTATTTAAAGGACCTTGAGGTCAAACGACTCCCCTGTTTCGGTTGTTCCTCGAGTAAAACTGTCCCTGGTCTGCAAAGCGGCCTTTTTGCGGCAGCTCCCTTGCTGTGGAATTCTCTGCCCCCTGATATGAGAAGGATTACTGCGTTAGATACCTTTTAAAAAAAGACTGAAGACATATTTATTTGCATAACGGTCCTTCTCAAGCCTTGTGAACTGCCTTATTGTTGCATTTGTCGGTTTTGTTTGTCTCGTCTTCACCTATGCCTACGGGCCTAATCTGTGCGATACAACTGACGAAATAAATAGAGACCAGTCTTGGTCAGGAGAAGAAGAGAGAAGACTTGTCTCTGTTTATTATTTTGTTTGTTTCCCCTTTCTCCAGGTACTCAGTACTAGGAACCCATTACCTGAGGTTTCCGGATCCAGAGTAGTAGGGGGCTGGTGGTGCAGTGCAGCTCCTGCATTGACAACCAGCGAAATGCTGACACGAGAAAGCTAGGTTTTAGCAGCGTTGGGTGTCCTTGGCAACACATGACCATATCCAAGGAGCATATGTTTCCTTTCCTCTCCAGGCTGCCTGTTGCTTGTGGCTACATGTCTGTAGGATGTCATAGTAGAGCCCTTTACCTGGATCATTACAGAGGCATCCAAGTTCGGATCCCAAGAAGCTTGCAATGCAGCACACTCATTTGAGGCAGCGAGGGAGGCACCAGGCCTTCTCAGCCCACTCTTACCATTATTGTGCAGGTGGCAACTAGGTGTTTTTTGGATGTGGCAGTTGGCCATGGCTGCACTGGATCCTTTCCACTTCTGTTGATGGCTGGCAGGACCTGGTCCAGTGTACCCACTCTTCACCACTGAAGTAAGGTATGCAGGACTCAGGAGGTTAGTTATTTTATTACTTTATTGATAAGTGTGAACATAGTGACCCACCAGTTGGCTTTCATACTGCTCTCAACATCTCAATGGACTTTGCATTTTCCACATCATGGTGCATTCGAATGTGGGAATGTGCTCTGCATGCGTGTGATGGTATACATCTTAGGAATCCTTTTGGCTTTGATACCATCCTTTGATATTTCTTTTTCTCTCTCACCATAGGAAATCACTGATGCATCATTTGTCATTCATTAACAAGATCTTCAAAATATTCTTGCTTTACTGCTGAGTTAGGGATCAGTACCACAGTTACTTTATCAGTTTGTAACTTTTTTGTTTTGATTTGCTGTCCCATTTGTAAGATCAGTGTCGAGTAGACTGCTTAAAAAGACAGCAAATAATAACAACAGGGAATTGCATGGATTGTGTGCTGCCCAACCAGATGCTATGGATGACAAGTTTGCTAAATTCCAGTGTGCCAACTAGTAGACAGAGAAGATGCGAAAGATCTTTTGCTCTTGATTGACCTAACATTTAGAAAGAAGGGCAGCAGTATTGTGCCCTCAAAACCGCTGGCATACTCCTTCTCTGTGACATGCATGGGGAACTTTGCCTAGTTATTTAGCAAAACTCTACACAAGCTATGTTTATTTTCACAGAATAGGCTTCCACCTGTAAAATATTTCACAACCAACTGAGTTGATATGATAGTTCAATAGCAATAATTGTAATGATGTTGGCACCTTTGCCTGGTCAGAAAAAGGAGCAGCTTGCTATATTATTTTGTCTGCACAAGGAAAATAGAACATCAGCCTGTTTTGTTTGAAGTTCGGGAGAACATTCTTGTTCATTACTGCTCCCCTAATCTTGAGAGAAAAATACATCTCCTGACTGAGCTTAAACCCAGCTTTTCAATAGACTACTCCATCACTGGCTAGTAACTTCCAGGATCCTGCACAGAACTCTGAGGTGGAAGCAGGAGTAGGACTCTTTAAGATTACATCTTGAGGCCAATGACTGTTTGGACCACTACAAATGTAAGCTCTACTCTTAAGATATTTGAAACAACTCTGATATTTGTTTGAGATAACCTACTGAGAATTTAGGACACATAAGGGATAATAACCTTGATCCTTGTAGTCCTGTCAGCAGTGAGAAACACAGTTGACCACAAAGTCTTCCTTAACTAATGGTATACAGTAGGGAGTAACAGGGACTCCATCCTAGGAGACGTTTTCCTCTCCTATAAAAACGTAAGTGCAGCAGGCTTCTTGTGCATTGCCCTTTTATGGAAATGCTGAGTTCCACACGTCTCGGTTCTCTTCTCACTGGTGTTGAAAATATGCCTGAGATCTCTGGCACATTTGATCAGCCTTGGCTTGGTGATATACTCCAACAGCAATGGGATCTATCTTCAGCACAAGGAAAAGGATTCAACAAGGCCCCACGCCTTTTAGATATATAGCCGATTATTAGGTTAAACAAATGAAGACTGTGGCAGACACATTATAATAAAGAGGCCTGGAAGCAAAGTTCCACAAGCTCTCTGGCAGTGGAAACCAGGTTAGATGTTTGCAACATCAGAGAGTTCAGATCAATAAATCGCACCCACAACAAAATAGGCCCCAGTACTTTTAGAAACAAAGGCTTAATCAATAAAGGAGACAAGTTTCACAGCCATATACCCCCGCAAGGAAAGCTCCCTATTTTGAAAAACCAGTGAAAAGGGTTTAGGTTAAAAGCTCCTGATCGATGCCAGGATGTGTATATTCCTCATTGTCAGACTGGGAATCCTCAGTAATTTAAATAATGTTATACTTAATTAAACTTTTCCCTATAGTAAAATGCTACAGAGCAAGCCCCATAGGGCCTGTGTAGCCCTTCACTTGTGCAGCCCCTCTACCTCCTTTGGTGCTTTTAGACCCAAACCAATGATGTGGCAGGGCTTAAACAACAACCCGGGGAGCCATCTTCAGATTTTACACCGTGGACTAACTGAACAGGGGAATCATCTTGAGCTTCAGGGTCCTCAACCCAACCTCAAACCTTCTTCTCTTTGACAGGCTTCTCCCTCGCCTCTCTAACCACACCTCTCCCACTGGCCAGGCTCCCTTGCCCTTTGTGCCTTCCTCCTTCTCTGAACAAGCCCCCTTGCCCACTGTGCCTTCCTCCTCCTCCGGCCAGCCTCCCTTGCCCTGCCGTACTGTCCCAACCCCCTTGTCGGCCTTGGCTCCTTTGCCATCTTTTTTTTATTTTCCCTCTGGCCCTCTTGCCACCCTCAGGTGGGACCACTGTCCCCTGTACCCCCCTGAGAAAGAACCTCAAAGATGGCAAGCTACTCCACATTGCCACTCTCAACACTCGCTCTGCTATCAAACACTCCTCTGACATCTGCAACCTCCTCGAGCTCATGAATCTTGATGTGCTCCCCATCACTGAGACTTGGTTCAAGGGGAGCTCTGTCACAAGCTTTGACACACTCCTCCCTGAAGGCTACAAAATCCTGTGTGTGCCTAGGCCTAAGAAGAAAGGTGTGGGAGTAGCACTTATTTTTCCAGAATGGATACCTGTATCCATCATCCCTACCTGGATCTACTCCTCCTTCGAGTGCCTAATATGCAGACTCTCACTCTCACCTAAATCTTCTCTCATTATGGCCACATGCTATCGGCCACCAGGACAGTCCACGCTCTTCCTCTCGGAATGGGCTGACCTGGCCTCCTCTCTACTCGCCTCTTCGTCTCAACTCCTCCTGCTGGGTGATCTCAACATCCATCTGGACTCCCCTGACTTCTCAGGACCTTTCCGCAACCTATGCGATTCTCTCTCCCTATCTATCGTACCTTCTGGCTCCACGCACACCGCTGGCCACACCTTGGATGTTCTCATCTCTACTGACATCCCCTTCTCTATCCCTCTCACTACCTCTCTCTCCTGGAGCGTCCACTCTCTTCTCTCAACACACCTGATGCTCTCCTCTCCTCTTGCAGCAACACATCCGGCTCTGCCACTCTGCTTCAAAGTCACCAGACCCATGAAAAAAGTGAATGTGGCTGCCTTTGGCTCCACCTACTTTCCTCCTCCCATTCCGCTGGCTGACTCCCACCCTGACACAGCCCTCGCCAACCTCAACCTTTCTATCTCCAACACTCTTGACACTCTTGCCCCTACCATGAGAGTCTGAGTGAAGCCTTCCAAAAAGTGCAACTCTTGGTATGACTCCGAGCTGGCAAATGTAGGGCAGCTGAGCGGAAATGGAACTCATCGGGTGGTACTCATCAGGCGGACCATCTGACAAACTGGCCTGCAGCCTCCTTCAAAGGCAATATAGACTCTGCATCCACTCCAAGAAAAGAGTCTTTATACAAGCCTGTATCTCCGCGGTATCAAACAACACGGCCAAACTTTTCAAAGTCTGCAAGGAACTGGCCAATCCTGCAACAGCCTCTTCTTCTGTCACACCAACCGAGGACCTTTGCTCGCCCCTGGCCACACTCTTCATCACAAAAACCCAAGACATCCTTTCCTCCCTCTCCTCCACTCCACAGCATACTCCAACACCAGAGCTTCCCTTGGCCCCCTCTCCTCTTACCCTCTCCTCTCTCTCTCTCTCTCTCTCTCTCTCTCTCTCTCCTATCATACCTGATGAGGTCACTAGACAAGCCTGGTCTCTTAAGGCCTCATCCAAACAGGTGGACCTCTGCCCCTCAAAAACCATCAAGGACAATATTGACTCCCTCGCCCCAGCCTTGGCTGATCTCGGCAATCTCCTAATCCACTGGAGCTTTCCCAACTGCCCTTAAACACTCCCTTTTGCACCCTCTCCTCAGGAAACCCTCTGCCGACCCTTCCATTCTGGCAAACTACTGCCCTATCTCCATCACTCCATTCTTGGGCAAACTCCTGGAGAAGTTGTCTGTCACGCAGCTGACCCCCCACACTCAATCTATTGGTTGCTTCCATGACCATCAGTTTGGCTTTATAGCATCCAGAGCCACGGGAACTGCTCTTCTGAACACCTGTGACCTTACCTCTGCCTTTGACAAGGTTAATCACAGCATCCTGATCTCACATCTCCGGGACTCCCTGGAAATCACTGGTCAGGCTCTGCCATGGCTAATCTCCTTTCTCTCAGACCGCCCTGTCATGACCCTCAGCCCTGACCCCAACTGGCAAGCCCATTGGCCAGGTGGAATCAGGACTCGGATCATTAATAAGGCCTGGCATCCACTTCTCAGGCCCTCTTGGGGCCAGTCCTGGTGCCTTTGGCGCCAGGCTCATCAGTAAGGAAAGACATCTGCTTGAGGAACTACTTTATTTAGGCTTTCAGTCAACATGGAGGCATCCACATAGCTTGATTCCTAGAACCAAGCTATCCGGTCTAGTGTTTTGGGTGTGGTGGCCTATGGACTACTTTACCTGGACTACTTTACAGTGGCTATTTGAACCACACCCGAACAAGACAACACACTTCGCGTTACTTTGCTTCTAGCAACGTGATGCTCACTGTGTCCAGCTTTCTCACGAGCCTGGTGAATTCCGGACCTGCAGAAAAACCAAGAACATCGTTAGCAGCAGAATCTTACCTGCATTCATCATCCTTCACTGCTCGCAGCTCCTGAGCAGCTCTGTTGGTGGAGTTCACCGCCCGGATCGAAGGACCTGAGAAAAGGAGGAAGACATCATTAAAGGAGTTAGTGGAGACATTACAACCACAAAGCGCTTAAAGACTTACCTGGTTGGTTGCTTTTCGGCCGGCATAGCTCTGGAACTCCATCTGCGCTGGGAACTCACCGCGACCTACGAAAAGAGAAAAGTACAGGTCAGTGAGGACAAGGCATTGCTGCGCTACGCAAAGCGCCTCCTTACCGCATCATAGCACTATAGCGTGCCATCATCTCCCGGTGAGAACTAGCATATCCAGTTCTCCAAGCGGACACTCCGTGCTCCTAGGGAGATAAAAAAAGAGACATTTAGAACAGAGAAAAGGCATGCAAGAATAACGACGCCATCAATCGCAGCAAGACCTACCTGAAAGACACTACAAGGGCAGCAGTCAGTGAAGTAACTGGACCGCCCGCGCGACAACGCGCCCCTGCCCGGAGAGCAGGACGGAGATCCCACCGATTCCGACAACCAGGCGGAATCACATCGTCACCGAGACCACACCAGGGAATCATTGGGAAGGGCTCCAACGACCAACTTGCTGGGTGGCGTCCCCATGGATACCAGGTGAGCGTAACACGCCCATCGCAGGTGGAACTCAGAGCCTTTCTCTCGACTATTGCTATCTCAACCTGTGGCGTCCCCCAGGGATCTAATCTCTCCCCCTTGTTCTTCAATGTCTATATGGCTGCCTTGGCATGTGTGATTTCCACTTTCACCTCTAACTTCCATTACTACGCAGATGACACGCAACTATCGTTCAGGCTACCCTCAGCCGCCTCCTCCTTCTCGCTCATAGCCAACTGTCTGTCCGCCATTCAGTCATGGTGTCCTGCTAACAACCTCTGCCTAAATGCCAGTAAGACTGAGATTGTTTGCATTTCCACTTTCACTCCAGCCTCCCTTGGCCCTGTGCCAGCACCTACCTGCAAAGAAAAAAAGCTTGGGGTCAACTTCGACTCCACTCTCTCCTTCTCTTCTCACATCTCTGACATCTCAAAAAAATATAACTATCACCTATACTTCCTTAGAGGTACTCTACCTTTCCTCACTTACCCCCAGTGGCTCACTGTCTCTAAAGCCCTGGTACTCTTTAGGCTGGACTACTGCAACAACCTCTTCCTCAACCTCCCTTCTTTGTCCCTGCACCCCTGCAACTCATCCAGAACAGAACTGTGAGACCTATCCTTGGCCTCAAGCCCAGGGACTGTATCTCTCTGGCACTTAAATCCCTTCATTGGATCCCCGTGGCTGCAAGGATCACGTTCAAGACCCTCTGCATTGTTCAAAGGCTTTCTGGGGCCTGGGACCTACTTACTTGCAATACTGCCTTCCTAATACTGTCTCTCGCGAGCCCTCCGCTCATCTACCGCCAACCTTCTGCGAGTGAGCCGGATCTCCAAGCAGAGATTTGGTGGGAGATCCTTATCCTCAGCATGTGCCTCCCTTTGGAATAGCCTCCCTGCCACCCGCTGTCTTGAGCCTAACCTTCTTAAGTTCTGGAAACTCCTCAAGACCTTCCTATTCATCTCTTTCTTCGCTTTCCCTCTACCCTGCGAAACCCTAGCTCTCTGCTCTCTCCATCTTCTTCCTTCCAGCTTGCTAACTGGCCGCCTGGTGTACCTCAGAGTCTCACAGGTCCCAGGCACCCTGCCAGTCCTCTCTCGCACTTGCCTCAGGGCCCTACACGCACCCACCTTTAAGGCACTTTGTAATAACCCGAGATAATTGCTCTCTTTACACCGACTGGGTGCACTTGGACCTCCCCCTCCCTGTTACCCTCTATGCAATTGCACGATCCGAATGCACATGCCTGAAGATTGCCTGTCTTCTCCCCTTAATTGCACTTGTACTACTGCAGAATCACTGTCAGGCCTATTTGCTGTGTCTCAACCGTAAATGTATTTTATGCACTTACTCTACCTTGCAGACTATTATCGTCTCAGAATTTCATGGGATCTGCGCGACTGTTGTTTTTCCCCCTTGAGCGCTTTGAAACACTGTCATGTGTATTGGCGCTATATGAACAAACAATACAATACGATACAATGAGGTATTTTTCAGAGAAAAAATTACATTGAAAAAATAACACATTTAAAAAAAGATATATATGAGCATCTGGTAAGGGGTTAAAATGGGTGGAGTTATAAGCATAGGGAAACAAGGGGCTTTGTGGTAGCCCCCCAAATTAAAAACAAAATAAAAACTCAGTATTTTCTTGATGTAAATATTTCTCTGAAAAATACCTCTTTGTAATATTTTGGGGTAAAATCACATAGAATCGTTGTCATGGCAGAGCCTGCTGCCAAGGAGAAAACCTCCCTCTTCAGGGACTGCATCAAATGTGGAAAGAGGGTGATTTTTATTAGAGACCTTCATAAATATTATATTTATTGCCTATATCCTCATGAGATACAGTCATGCAAAATTTGCCAGACCTTCTCAAAAAAGACTCTGGAGGGCAGGCATAGAAGACTTCTGCTACATTTGGAAACAGGCACATTTCTTTTCATGAGGAATCTTCAAAAACTGCTCCTTCCACATCAACCAGGCAGGCTGAGAAGCAAGCTCCGAAGAGGAGAGCTTCATCAGTGGACAGGACGGAAACTGCACCTCCCAAAGCGAAGAAAAAGTGAGAAAACCACCCTGGGGTCAGAGAAAGGCCCGCATAAGGGGGGGGGAAACACCACAAGACAGTTAAAGAATTCATATCTTCCTCTTCATTAGCAGAACGATCATCCACAGGCATGCCGTCCACGTCAAAACTTTCACTGCCACCCACGAGCAGCCTCGCTCCGTCCAAGACGCCTGACCCGTTGACAGACAAATCATTGTCGACCAAGAAAACCAAAACATCATCTCATCGTTGAAAGTGTTGCTGACGAAGCATTTGTCCACTAAACATTCACCCATGAAGCATTCGTCCACAAAACAACACTCGTTGAAGAGGTCATTGTCATTGACAGAGACTCCATCGACCGACAATGCCAAACAGCAGAAAAAGGCCCAGTCGACTGGCATTCCGACGTCCATGGCAGCAGACATCGTCGACGAGCCTCCTATGGCAGAATTGCCAGACCTCATTCTGCAGGAGGAGTATTCAGAGAGGGAGGAGCTACAACCAGCACAGTCTAAAGAAAGTAGCCCACACTGGCAACCAGTTATGGAAGCCACAGCAGATCCCTTCAACCCGTCCCTAATGAAATCCATGCATAGAATAATGGAGGAATTTCAGAGGAGAGAAAGAGCTAGGCTATTTACTGCTCTGCCAAGTCAAGGAGAAGGTAGACCATCACCAAACAGGTCCCCTGTGACCCGAACACGAAGCAGGTCCCTCTTGCCCGCACTTGACACTCTTCACCATCTGTCAGCAGTCACCAGAGGCAGCGATCGCATTATAGTGTGTCATGCAGGCCTCAAAGACGGAGGCATTCTCCCTCCTCACCACAAAGGACCCGAGATCCCAGAGTACCATCTATCATCAGTGTCTCTGAATGGCATGAAGATATCATGGATGATCCGATGGAACCAGATGACCCCTTCAGGTAATTTTCTGATACTGACACACATGGGGACGAGCTGGAGGAGGGTGAGTTGCCACGCAATACGCCCGACACAGAACTGGACATCGTTGCCATTGAAAACCAGAAGAGCATCACTCTCCAGGAGGAGCATCCCCTCTGGATGATATAGTCTCGTTTCACTCCACTATTGCCAAATCTGCAGGGATTTTCAAAATTCAAGTGCCATCTGAAGAGAAGACATCAGTCCTATGAACATGGGGACGAAAGACGCTGGACAGTAAACACAAACCTGATCCTGGATCCACTTTGGGAAGCAGGGGAGAAGATTCTGGCCACCCCACTTTCCACACTGGCAAGATAAGAGCAAAAATACCAAGCCCCCGACTCGGTTCCTTTGTGCCTAAACGGTGACCCAAGGCCTGACTCTGTGGTGATGGTTGCAGCGAGAAAGAGACTGCAGAATCCAGCCTACCCACTCTGAGCCCTACCTGACAAGGAGGGATGCATACTGGAGGCAATGGGTCAAAAAGTTTCAGCAGCTGCCTCATTGACTGCAAGGGCCGGTAACGCAATGGCTATGATGGCCAGGTTAGATAGGGAGCTATGGCTCTGAATGTCATGACTGGTTAAACACATACCAGCCAAGTTTCAGGAGGAGGCTAAATCTATAGTCACGGATGGTGAGAGTGCCTCAGACCATTTTATAGATACCTCAATGGATGTCACCCATTGTGGGTTTAGGCAAATGGCACATGGCACAGTCTTGCGACGTCAGTCCTGAAAGAAGGCCACTAGCTTTAGACCAGAGGTACAGGCACACATTTTAGACATGCCTTTTGATGGCCAGGAACTCTTTTGGAAGATGATTGACGACCACCTAAAAGCCATCTAGTCAGACACTAATACTGCAAGGGCAATCAACTCCCTCACAGACAAAGATATGCAATTCTGTCCTTTTCGCTCTTTTCAAGGCTCCAGTTCTAGATACAGAGCATACGGCAGGTCTTTTCGAGGACAGACGTCATCGTCAGGCTCCTATCAAACAGCGGGCAGGTACCATCAGAGCTCCATGAGATACAAACCCAAAGAGGAAAAAGTGGATCCAGCCAGTGCAGAGCCCAGGCCAAGAAAATCTGCCACCAGGATGCTACGCCTCTCGCATCGCACCCCGTGGGAGGACACATAACCCAACACCTACGACTGGGGTCCTATCACTTCAGACAGGTGGTTATTACAGGTGGTACAAGGGGGCCACATCATGGACTTCATGCAGCGACCTCTGTCGCGACCTCCTCGATCAATGACCACACACCCATTGGAACAGCTGTGGGCAGAGGTTGACAAATTAATGCTAGAGGCTGCAAAAGAATGGGTCCTGCTCCAACAAGAAGGAAAGGGGGTTTATTTGCACTTCTTCCCAATAAAGAAAAATAATGGGAAGTGGCACCCAATACTGGATTTAAGGAACCTCAACAAATTTGTGGGCCCCAACAATTTCAAAATGACATATCTACAGATGGTCCTCCCATGACTCAACAAGGGCAACTTTCTGGCCACCCTATACCTAGAAGACTCTACTTTCATATCCCTATCCACTCTCACAAGCGGTTCCTTTAGTTCTCTGTAGGCAAAAACCATTTCCAGTTCAAGGTGCTCCCCTTCGGGCTCAAGTCAGCACTGACAGTCTTCGCAAAATGTCTGGCAACAGTAGCCGCCTATCTCAGATGGTTGGGAGCAGAAGTTTGTCATACCCGGATGACTTGCTCATAAAGGAGGTGTCCCTGAGAGCAGTGTCAGAGGCGGTGGAAAAGACAACCCAGTTCTTGAAGCAGAACGGATTTTCTATCAACAAGGGCAAGTCCTCTCCTGTACCAATGCAAACATCAGTCTTCCTGGGGGCGGATCTGAATACTCAAATCCAAAGGGTATGTCCATTTTCACAGTGGCAAAGATATGAGGCGTTGTCACATGGTTTCAGAAGAAAACAAACTCCACTGTACAACAACACAAGTCCCTCCTGGGCATGATGTCCTCTTGTAGATTCCTTTTTCCCAATTGCAGACTGAAGATGAGACCGCTTCAAGAGGACCTGGACAAGCAATGGGCCCAGTACAGCGGATCATGGGAGGCCATTGTGCACCTCACACGGACATTCCACAGGGCTTTGCGATGGTGGGCCAAGGACACCAATCTACTGTAGGGCATGCTGTTTCAAACACCCACATCCACTCTACTTCTAAGGATGGATGCCTCGTTATCAGGGTTGGGCGCCCACTTGGAAACCTACAGGCCAGCGGGGGGTGGTCGGAAGAAGAATCCTGCCTGCACATGAATGTGCTAGAACTCAGGGCCATCCAATGGGCCCTGAGATCTTTTCTTCTAGTTCTCATTGGTCGAGTGGCGACGATTCAAATGGACAACACAACGTCAATGCACTATACAAACAAACAGGGGGGCCCGAATTCCAACATCTTGTCACTAGAAGCGCACAGACTGTGGAAATGGGTGCTGAAACACAAGGTCCACATGAGGGCAGAACACCTTCCCGGGAAGGACAACTTACTGGCAGACAAACTTAGCAGGCACTTCTTATAATCGCACACATGGGAACTGAGCCATCAGGAACTGAACAATCTGTTCAACAAGTGGGGGAGACCAAAGATAGACCTGTTTGCCACATTCAAAAACAGAAAGTGCAGTCAGTTTGCTTCCAGGTACCCAGAGAAACACTCCCTGGGAGACACCTTCTCAGTGGATTGTTGGGGGAAGTTCCTCTACAGCTTCACTCCAACACCGTTAATACCATGTGTGCTCCGCAAAATCAAGGAACAACCATGCACAATGATCATGATAGGCCCTGGCATGGGCATGTCAAGTATGGTACACTGCACTTATACAACTGCCACAGGAGACCTCCATCCGTCTGCAACCACATCTGCATCTGCTGTTGCAGCAAAAGGGCAAGTTGCTTCACCATGACCTTGCCAGACTATCTCTCCGGCTGGTTCCTCAGCAGTGAAGATTCCACAACCTCGCACTAGACTCAGAGTGCTGGCACATACTCAGAGTTGCCAGAGCTCCATCCATGCGACGGACGTACGCCAAGAAGTGGAAACGCTTCAAAGTGTGTTGGGCAGGATCGAACACAGATCAATTTTCTGCATCTCTTGAGCAGATCTTACCCTATCTCCTTCAATTGGTAAAGAGTGGATTAGCGCTTTCATCCATTAAGGTACACCTTTCAGCCATTTCTGCTTGCACCACAAAGCCTCACCTGGAATCTTTGGTCTCTGACCCAGCAACTCCAGCCTTCCTGAAGGGTTTGATGTGCACCTTTCCCAGGGAACGGAAACACATCTCTTCCTGGAGTCTTAACACTGTTCTGGCAGCACTGATGAGAGCGCCCTGCAAGCCTATTCATAGGTGTGACCTAAAATTTCTGTCTTAGAATATAGCCTTTTTGGTGGCCATCACGTCAGCCAGACGCGTTGGGGAACTACAAGCACTTTCCATTGAACCACCATTTACCATCTTTCAGAAGGATAAAGTAATTCTTCGACCTCACCCAAGGTTCATCCCTAAGGTTATTAGAGTCTACATTGTCTGAGCAGATCGTATTACCTACCTTCTTTGGCAATCATACAACTGCATCTGAGCAGACACTGCATTCACTGGACGGTTCAAGAACACTCAAATTCTACATACAAAGGACAAAGGACTTCAGACCCTCCAATCCTCATATCATTTGCAGGGGGCAGCAATGGACGATGTATCTCCAAACAGGGACTGGCTCGCTGGGTCTCGAGCTGTATCACCCACTGCCACCAGATGAGAGGCAATCCACTAAAGTCTCTGCCGACAGCACACTCCACCAGGGCAAGAGCGGCTTCGGCAGCATTCCAAGCGGGAGTGTCTTTAAGAGATATATGTGGTATGGCCACATGGAGCACGCTCCACACGTACGCCCAGCATTTCTGCCTGGAGGAGGACATCAGAAGGGAAACAGCAGTAAGACAGGCAGTGCTTCCACACCTAATCACTTAAGGTAGGTGCAACCTAAGTATGCTTATAATATTTATCTGTATCCCTCCTTCCCGATACTCTTTTGTCTCTACTTACGTTTTCTGTGCACTGCACTTTATTGTGAGTTAGTTTTTACAAACAAAAACACTTTTTACACATTGGGCCTCATTCCGAGGTTGGCGGTGAGGGGTTAACGGCGCCGGTAAGGGTGCCGGTGCCGTTAACCCCTTACCGCTGCATTACAAGGTCCTTTAGCGGGTCCCGCTAAGAGCGGCTGATTTTACCAGGCGCCCTTAGTGGGAGCCGCTAAAGGACCAGGGAGCTAACAACGGCCTGTTATTAATGGGCCCAGGGGGGCTTGAATGGGGATGGGTATTTTGAATGAGGAATTACCAGGTCCTCCAAGGTTGGAATGGCCCGGTAATTCCTCATTCAAGGAACCCGGACCCGGTATGCGGTATGGGGGTAGGCATTGCGCTAATAGCACCATGGCTACCTCCATACTTGTAATGACCCCCATTGTCTTATTATCCACCAGATGTCTTTCTGTTGTTTCCAAAGCTTATGGACACATTCAAATGTATGTTACAGCCTAGAACCTTGGTAGGTCAGTCCATATAGTCATCATTTCACTTGATATTTATAGTTTCCCCAGACTTTCTTTTTTTAATTAATGGTGTCTCTTTGGGCATCGAGGTCTGCCATTAGTCCAGAAAGGGAACTCCTGCAAATACCAAGCGGAGGTTCGTTCCTTGTTGGAATTCACACAACCAGTCATCTTCGGTCTTCGTCGTAAAGTCTTTTAGAAATGTGCACATCAGCTGCTTACGTCCTTCGTTTAATTCTGGACATTCAATGAATAGGTGCTTGACTGTCTCCAGGCATCTATGCCTATTACAGCATCTACGTATCCTGTTGTTTATACCTCTTTTCCCTTTTGTCTGCCGATATTCGTTAATTGGGTAGGCGTTTAACCTTATTCGCAGTAATTGGTCCCAATGGTACTTGCTTGGGAATTTAATTATGTATTCAGGTAGCGTTGCTCTTAGTCAATATATGTGTATTATTGATTGATATATATATATATATATGTTTTTATATATAGAGAGATATTTTGCTCCCAGACACGTTCATGGTCTTTTGACTGCTTGGTATTCTATTCAGGCATGTGAATCTATGAAAGATTCAATGCTGGACAAGTCTTTGTTACTTACCTGTAACTGTATATCTCCAGCATTGGTATCTTTCATAGATTTCACCAAAATCACCATGCCACTCGGGGGGGGGGGGCGGAGGCAAATATCAGAGAGGAAGGGGAGGAAATTGACCATCAGCAATCCTAGCGAGCTCAGACATTCTTTCTCTTGCTTCTTCACTTCTGAACAGGTGGTTGGAAGTATATCTGGCCATCTTGCCTTCTGGACAAATATCACTCAAGAAAAATTGATTGTTAAGGATAATTACAAATCAGCACTCCATCTAAGTTACATTCTAAAAAGCACAATATCCCATTCCTATACAACGATTAGTAAGGTGGTTTGTAGTTTTTACTACAAAAATGCAATGAAGGAAGTGCCACCATCACAAGTAGGAAAAATGATCACACTCAGTTTTTTTTTTATTACAGAAGAATGTCATGATCATTTTAGACCAATTTTAGATCTGGAAGTGGCTAAAGAAACAAAAGTTCAGAAAGCTAACCTCTATTAAATATTTCCACATCTAGAGGATTGCATCTGCACCCTAAATCTTCATGACATATACTTTTCTATGCCAATAGCACCAAAATATTGAACGTTCCTGAAATTCATAAGAAAAGAACACAGACTTCCAAAACGGTGCTTTCTGCAGGTCTCAACTTAGCTACGTTCATCTTTTCCATCTGCCTACAAGTGTTAGGAACTCACCTCAAGAAAGTCTACCTAAATCCATATTGATATAACTGGTTGATCAAAGCACACTCATTCCAGAATGCACTGAAAAAAACGTTAAAACTGCGTGCCAGGTCTACACAAAGGAAGACTTCAGTCAAACACAATTGTCTTCTACTGCCATAAAAAAGAATACAATACATAGGAGTCATCTTGGGCACTATGGGCTTGAGTCACACAGATTTGCACTGCAGTAAATCTGAAGATGCCCATAGCACCTCCTTTTTGCTTCCGCTACCTTATTCATTATTCATACAGCCTAAAACAGGAACAGAATTGGAGCTGCCTGGGGCGTTTTTTAGATTATTATGTGGAAATGTGATTCACAAAGATTTTCTCAAAGACGCCAAGATCATTTATCCACTCTACACAGGTCTAGCCTACCCTGATGTTATTAAGCTTTGTCTGAGTAACCCGAATCTGCTGCTGAAATACCTCCAGTAGTTCCTTTGAAGGTCGAGCTGCTCTCTGTCCTTAAACCTGGCCCCTCTATGCTGGAGGCTCTGGCGGCATACAAGATCCCTTGGGTACCACAGTCTACGACTTCTTCCTCTACTGCTGAAGCTTCTGACAAGCACTTGAGTCGTCCCAAGAGAGAGCAGGACTTAAATTGTGCCAGGCATGACTTCCCACTGCCAGATGTGTATTCTCTGAAGAAGAAAAAGTACGGACCAGTGGATGGAGGATGTCAAAATAGCATTTACTTATTGTTTCTCATGCACCAATTTCTTTCTTACAAACCAATTTTTATTTAATTTTGTTTTGTCATATATAAATGTTTAATCTTAAAACAGATGAATTCACAATGAAATCCACAAAAGCTTTTTCACAAAATACATTTTTTTCTGCTCACATTCCTTTCACTCTCATTTCCCTTCTACGGTATATATCTTACACTCATACACAAATGACAGTCTAACTTTAGTCACTATCCATAGTTATTATTTGCCACAGTATTCCTTTCCATTTTTGGTCAACACATGTTTCGGTTGTCAAAAGTAGGACTTTGTTGGTCGTGTCCTTTACGTTCACGCAACCTTCATCAGGACAAGAAACAGGGAGCCCAATTCATCCTGCTTCACATTGCAGCCTGGGCATGGTCAGGAGGTGTGCAATACTCTCTGTTCAGGCTTGGTTTTTCAGTAAATCAGAAAGGTTTTCTTCTCTCTCTGGTGCAGATGATTCAGTTCCTCTGGACAATTCTTCACATTTCTTTTATGTCCTCCCCTGGAGAGAATTCTTACCTTCAAGGAGACCATAAATATTTTTCAGTTAAGAACCTTGATTCAGGCGATCGGCTCTGAGAGAATCCTGACCCTTACGTTTTCTGGTATTCACATAGTGCCCCTCACCTGGCTAAGGATATGAGAGGTTTAGTTTGATCTGTCCGTCAGTGGACAGCTACATGCGTTGGGATTCTCAGCACATGCTGCTACAGCTACTGCAGGCTGCTCTTTTTTGGTGGACTCACAAGGATACCATTGGGCTCCGCTTTGGAGTCCACCCTCTCAGATTCCTTTGACACCCAAAGCGTCATAGCTTAGTTGTGGGGTGCACTGCAACTCTCTGTAGGTGCACAACCTTTAGTCTGCACGTAAATGTGATGGAACTAAGGGTCATTCTACTGACCATGAAAGCATTCCTTCCCATTTGATCGGGGAAATGTGTTTAAATTCACACTGGCAACACCACTGCTATGTTTCATGTGAGTAAGCAGGGGTCACCCACTCTCACCCCCTGTACATGGTGGCAGTCCAGCTTTGGCTCTGGACTGAAGCCAGCAACATTCTTCCAGTGGCTGATCATGTTCAGGATGTCATCAACTTGGAGGCTGACGGGCACAGTCATTTTAATTTTTCTTCTCACAATTTGGAAACATGACCAAGAGTTAGTCCTGCAATAGCCTTTTTTACTGCAAGACACACCAAGAAGTGTCATACCTGCGCATCTTGAATTGGGAATTCCTAAGGGGATGCATTTCTGTTTAAATTACTAGGTAAGTTCCTCTGCACCTTTCCCCCGTAGCTGTTGATCCCCATCCTTTTCCCAGAAGTTCAGGTAGTGTCAAAGTCATCTCAGTCTGATCACCCTCAGCTGGCCATGTCCTACCGGACAGGGTCTTCTTGAGTTCTCTCTGTGGAAGGACCTTCTTTCCGAGGTGATGGTGTTGATCCTCCACCCCTTCGTACCATTGTCCGTCTTCGGAGCCTGCTCCCTGAGGAGCTAGTTTATGGTCATAGGGGATTTCTCAGCCCAACGTTTTGGAGATGTGTGTATGGCCACAAATAGGTTAAAACGGAAACAATACAAAAACATGCATGTTCTGGCATTAAAATATAAACTTTAAAACATTATCTTTTTTACTCCTGCAGCCTATTTGAACAGGTAGAGAATCTATTTTCACTGTAGATTGAGGCTATTCTATGTCACTTTGACTACCTCGTTTCCCTTCACTCACTGTTGGCAGCATTTCACCTCAGTGGAACTTGAACTTGGTTCTGGATTCACTAATGAAAAACCGTTTGACCCTATGGCTTCCTCTGACGCTGACCTCCTCTCCTGGATGTCTTTGTTGCTAGTCGTGGTCATCTCTGCCAAGCGGGGACGAGTGTTGCAGTTCTTCCCAGTAAAGAACCTTACACTGTTTTCATGCTGACAAGATGGCTCTTCTGACAGTTCGTCCCCATCTCCAAAAGCCTCTCATTTAGACTAGATTTATTTTGCTGTGTTTCAGCCCATCCCTCCTCATTCCCCAGCAACAATTAGGATGAAGCCAGAAGGCCGGTGTGTGGCTCACTGCACTAATGCATCCACAACGGGGCCCTGTGACTTCATTGTTACAGTTTCGGATCCTGGGAGTTCCACTCAGCCCTTTATTCTTCCGAGGTCGATAAAATGAGCGCCATTAAATTGGATAAAAATAAATAAATATCTGTTAACTGACGATAGCAGCAACATACCCCTCTGGGCTTGAACATGAGCTCTGCAAATACAACTGCTATGTTATCTCTGCATAACGTGTTCTTTTCCCAGACCAGATATACTTTTGGTCACTCATGGTGGGGTTTGACCTAGGCCCAAGCAGCTAATGGCACCAATGTCAGATGGACTGCGTTGTGCATTCTTAAGGCACAATCCATCATGTTTAATGGAGCATTGGTAGTTTTCCAGAGACACATGCTGATCCCTAAAATGTGAACATGAGGCGGTCCACAAGGGATAAAACATTGGCGATGAGGCGGCTCATAAGCCCCACTACGCCAGCTACTTTTCAAGCTCACTGCTCGTGGCACATCCAGCGTGGTGCCACTCGAGACGCGGATCCGCCGGCACTCTTTTGGCGACGAGGCAGTGAAAAGGAAGGCAGGAAGAAGCGCAACGGCTCCCCGCCAGCTGACCACCTCTACAATCTTCCGGGTGGGGCTGAACCCCTACCGACGGCATCAGAGAACATCTGCGGGTGGAGCCGTGGCTCCCCGCTAGCTACATTCTGGGCGGTCGAGACACAGGTCTCCCGCCGACAGCAATGACTGAAGGAGTTGCAGATGAGCGGTGGAGGCGGTCCTCCCACTCAAGCTACAAAGCGGGTAGTGGAGCGTAGCACGCTCCCCGTTCGCATTCTCGCTTCCTCCGGTAGCGGTCTGAGGACAAGATCCTCTTGCCCAAAGAAGGCCAAGAAGGCTGCCAGAGGCCCGCGCGCCAAGCAACAAAACCCTCTTCCTGCACAGTGAGTAAAGAACAATAGTGCAAGGGCCACAACAAAAAAGAGTATCAAGACTGAACCATGGCAATAACAGGCCACCCCAAGGCCCAGAAGGCAGATCACCGCCTGGAAGTCACACCCACTCAGCTCTTCCAAGAGAGCATGTCAGAAGAGGAGTCACTGACTGTTCCAGTGACGCTTGCAAGAACACTGCTCCAGAAAATGTCAGACAGCATATTGTCCCAACTACCTTCGAACTTTGACCTGACAGACACCAGTACACTAGGACCACGGTGGAAAAGGTGGCTGAGGGACTTCGAGGTGTTCCTGAAAGCTGTCCGGCCCATTGAAGATGAACAGAAGCACAGTCTGCTCAACCACGCAGTGGGCTCAAACGTTCGAGACATCCTGGACGAAATACCAGAGTGCGACATAAACACCTACACCAACCTAAAAACAACCATCACTGCCTACTTTACGCCCCCCATGAACATGGACTATGAAAGGCATATTTTCCACACCATGAAACAATACAAAGGTGAGACCATGGACACTTTTGTAATGAGGCTAAGACTAAGAATGAAACACTGTGACTTCAACAAATATTCAAATGAAGAAACCCTTCGGTCACAGATCATAGCACGTATGAAAGCGCAGACTTCAGGAAGCGACTGCTACAAAAGCCACGCAACCTGGAAAAAATACTACGCCTGGCCCGCTCGGACTCTGCACTGGCGGCACAGGTGGAAGGCCTCAATGACATAAGGATCACACATGGGAAGCATGAGAACATTAACAAGCTAGAAGGGGCCGCAAGAAACAACGACAACCCATTTTGCTACAGGTGCGGGCACGAATACCCACATGAGGGGCAATGCCCTGCCATGGGCCAAACATGCTCTGCCTGCGGAGGGGAGAATCACTACAAAGCCGTCTGCCTGATTTTTCGTAGCAAAATGCGGGGAGCAGGGAGGAACGGAAAGTCCACACCAGAACATGCGCAAGGTCAGCCGACCCCATTCTGAGCAACACATCAACCCCATGACTCGGCCCGTCACCGACACCGCGATGAGCAGCCAGACAGAAGGCAAGACAGAAGCGAATGGAGAGATAAAAAGACCCCAGCATCCAGACAAAGAAGGAGACCACAGCGGTACGTCAGGTACCTCGTAGAACATTCACTGTCCGACAGTGCATCAAGTGCATCCTCGGAGGACAACGCCCGAAGAAATGATAGGCACAAGGAGGAACCACAGAAAAAGGGTTATCTATATGCATTAGGAAATAACACGGCAAAAGAGCACAGCCCAATACTCATGATCCAGGTCAACCAGACATCAGCCGAAATCCTAATAGACACATGGGGCAACAGTAAATATAAACAGCGAGGAAGTATACAAATGCATACCCCATGCCCCTCGCCTACAACCAGCCCGAACACTCATATTCGCTTATGGCTCCAAAACACAGTTAGTTTGCAAAGGATTTTTCATGGCATCATGCCGCTACAAAGATAATGCGAAAGACAGTCCCATGCACGTCCTAAAAGCCGCCACCGACAGTGGGTGCATCCTTAGCTACCAAGCGGCCATCGAAATGGGAGTAGTCCACATATTATATCGACTCATGGTGCACAAATACCTGGAACCTACCACGAGCATTGAGCAGATCTTCCCCGCACTGTTCAAAGGTTTAGGAAAATTGAAGGACCGACAACTTGAATTACACATCGACACCAGCATCCCACCAGTGGCTCAACATTACAGGGGAATCACCATCAATATCCAGAAGCAAGTGGAAAACGAACTAACAAAATTACTGGAGGCAGACATCATCGAGCCAGCAGAAGGTCCCACACCGTGGGTTTCCCCCATAGTGCCCGTGCCCAAGAGAGATTCATCCGATATCAGCATATGCGTGGACATGAGAAGACCAAATTAAGCCATCCTGAGGGAATGCCACCATGCCCCCTGCATCACTGACATGGTGCATCTCCTAAATGGAGCCACCTTCTTCTCAAAACTAGACCTTAACAAAGGCTATCACCAACTAGAACTCAGCAAGAGGTCCAGATACATAACAACCTTCGTCACGCACATTGGGCTATATAAATACAAACTACTGAGTTTCGGCGTATCGTCAGCGGCAGAAATTTCAGGCAGAAATACACCACGTAATGAAGCATGTGCCAAATTGCCTGAATTACAGCGATGACATCCTGGTATTTGGCCAAACACAAGAACAGCACGACGACACACTCATGCGGGTATGCATGGCCTTAGAGGAGGCTCAAATCACCCTAAACAAAGAGAAAAGTGAATTTCGGAAGAGAACACTCCGCTTCTTTGGCCACATCCTTTCGGAGAAGGGTATGACAACCAACCTGGAGAAGGTCAGGGCGCTAATCCACCTAACTCCACCTCCGACCTCAGGTCCTTCCTGGGACTAGCAAGCTATTGCACGCGTTATATCAGAGATTTTGCATCCATACGTGAGCCCCTCTGGGCACTCACCAAACTCAACACTGAATTCATTTGGTCAACCAGGTGCCAGGAAGCGTTTCAACTCTGCATCGCAGACGCCAAAAACATGGCCTATTTCGATCCCAGAAAGACCACAGAACTCATCGTAGATGCAAGTCCAGTAGGCCTTGGGGCCATACTTACTCAACTTGATGAAAAGGAAGGACATGACAAACACATAGTGTCGTATGCCAGCCGAAGCCTATCTAAGATTGAGCAGGAATACTCTTAAGCCGAGAAGGAAGGCCTAGCAGTCGTTTGTGCCTGCAAACACTTTCATCTATTTTTTTACCGAAAGCCATTCACCGTGGTCACGGACCACCAGGCACTGATCTTCAACTATGGCAACCCACAAGCCAAGATTCCACCGAGAATGGCGAGGTGGGCACTCTGCCTCCAGGACTACCAGTTCACCATAACGCACAGACCAGGAAAAGAGCAAAACCCCGCTGACTTTCTCTCACGTCAATCACATGATGGATGCAAGCCTGAGTTGTCCATAGCAGATCAATACATCCAATACTTCATCCAGAGCAACATACCCCAGGGCTGTGACATGGACCAAATAATTTGTGAATCTAACGCTGACCAAGGTTTGCAAATCATACTAAGATGCCTGGAGACGGGTAGCTGGAAACAGGCAAAACAACTTAAAGAAACCATAGGTGAAGAAATAAGAAATGACATCACGTGTTTCCTAGCCATCAAGGTGGAACTTGCAAAGTCAGACGAGGGTCTGCTATTGAAAGGCACCAAACTCGTGATACCACTCAACCTCGACAAAAGGTCCTCGAGCTAGCACACGAAGGACACAGGGGTATAGTGTCCACAAAAAGAATGTTGCGACAAAAACTGTGGTTTCCTCACTTCAATTCGCTAGTAGAGGAACTGCTCAAGAACTGCCCTACCTGTGCAGTCATAAAACCCCATACCGCACCTGAGCCACTGTGCATGATTGCACTTCCTGAAGGGACATGGGAAGAAATAGCGGTAGACTACTTTGGACCACTGGAAGGGGGAGAGCACATATTAGTGGCAGTTGGCCAGTTCTCGCGATACCTGGACCTGCAAACAATACCGTCCACGCCAGCACACCATGCCATTCCCGCGCTCAACAGGATGTTGGCCACGTATGGTGATCCCAAAATCGTGAAGACCGATAATGGGCCCCCTTTCACAGGGCAGGACTTTAAAACCTTTGCAGAATACATGGGATTTCGACGTCGCAAAATAACACCTTTGTGGCCACAAGCAAATGGCACGTTAGAGAGATTCATGAGCAACATCAAGCGCACCACTCAAATAGCGCGACTCACAGGGGAACCCGTAGAAAAACTGCTGTGCCAGTTAATGCGAGACTATAGAAATACCCCACACAGCACCACCAGAAAAACACAATCAGAACAAGACTGCCACACATCAAAGCAGAGGAAGAACAATACGAAGGTGACCCAGAAATGCGAAGAAAAGATGCTCTCATGAAAGAAGACATGAAAAGGGCCACTGACACCAGACGACGGGCCAAGAAAAGTGATCTAGCACCAGGGGACATCGTCATAGTCAGTCAACCTCAAGGTCGCAAGAGCATGGCCGCGTTCAATGAGGAACCCCTCACAGTTGCTAAGACAAAAGGGTTACTCATCACTGCGGAAGGTGAACAAAAATCTACAACAAGGAACTCATCCCATTTCAGGCGGATGCCAGGAATCATACCTGTAGCAGAGACCCTTTCACCTGATGCCAGCCACATCTGGGACACATCTTATGAAGGGGACAGAGAAGATTCCGAAAATGAGATGCCACTCTGGATGCCTCCCAATCAACCAGAAAGGATGGACCTATGGCCTCAGAGAGTCAGGAAGAAACCACACCGGCTCATCGGGGAAATTAATTGAAGACAGGACTTCATGTTTAGTAACGGGGGGGTGTGGTGTCGTCACTGCCATCATGTCACGTGGGGAGGGCTCCGGGGCAGCGGGAAGGGGAGGAGCAAGCAGGGTAAGAGAAACGTCAGTTCCCATGCAGTTGTGCGTGAATAAAGTTGTGTTGCACCCCAGCTCCCTTGTCTGCCTCTTCTTGTATGGTGTGAAGAGCAGTTGCGGTCCGGAACGTGAAGCGGTCCACAAGGGACAGAACAGTAGTGACTTTAGTTTAGGACTTTTACGTCATTTTGTACAGTAACTGTGCAATCTGTGTTTTGTTCTGTTTTGTTAATATGTGGTTATGCTAACTGCGCCATTCCGAATTCATCGTAGTGAATGTTTTCTATGCTCTTTCAGTATAGTTGTTTAGTTTTGTTTAGAGACTGTTGTCTTTATTGTGCACTCTTTCTGACTTAAGGGCACTTATCGAAACTGTTGATCTGATCGCTTTTCAAGTAAGTGTCCTACAATAATGTTTTTCCTTCTGAACAATAAGCATTCTGTTCACTTTTATAGGTGAACAAGTGGGATGAAGAACGCGAAGCAGGAATCTTTGCTGGAAAGATTTGAATGGACGCTGCTCATTCCCTGCAAATAAATCTGTGGCCAACGCTGTGGCTATGAGATGGGATTCACAGTCCGTTATATGTGATGTTTTATTGTTGTCACTCCCGGAGTCTATTCAGACAGTTGAGTTTGTGAAAATGTACAGTAGTGCTGGGGCTTGCTGGCCCTTCTGTCTACCTCAATAAACACTCTGGGGCAAAAAGTTTCCTTTTGTTCTTATTAATTTCGTGTGTGTTTTTCCTAGCACCTGCTAGCTCGACTAGGACTTGGCAAACTGGAACACGTGGTAAGTCAAAGGGATCTTTTGAAAGTGTGACAGAGGAATTGCTGTGGATGTTGCACCTGAGCACGTGACTCCAGCTCATCAATATGTGACTGATTCTATTTGTAAATGAGAAAGCCTCCTGTTCTTTTTTCATGTTTCTTTAGAATGCACTTTTGGATGTTGTTGTATTTGGAGTGTCTTGCTTTACAGAATTTTCTCACCTTTGAAAGTTATCTTCTGATGTCCCTCCTTTGAAAACAGTTTACCGCTCATTTGTTATAATGGATCTACTGATCCCGGATTGTTGCAAAGGATACTGTTTTCATATAATATATTATTCAAGATAGATGAACAGACTGGTTCCAGTGTTCATGGGGAGTGACTGGGTAGACTTGACCTTGTGGAGCTATTAAAACAGAACCTCCATATGTAAGAACTCTTCTTAAATTATGGAAGTACTGAACTTCCAAGCAGATTATGTATAACTTTCAAGCTCACCTCGAACAGGTGGAACGAGACCAGACAGTCCTAAAAAAGACAATTACAAGTTAGGGGAATGGACAAAGCATTTTGATAAGCATCAGATAACTCTCGAGTCCAGTGAGGCAATATTACACTTTGATGCTTTAATGTATCCCTAAGCGAGGCAGCACTGAAGGAATAGAGAGCAAAATCGATTGCCCAACTGGCATATGCCTTATTAATCAACAAATATGTAATTACAATAAAAGACAAGAACAAATTAATTACAAATATGGAAAAAGATAAGATATTTTAAACAAGCTTTACAATTAAAATCTAAGTCAGTCACTACCCCTGACCTACATCTCCTTTGCCAATAATACTGGACCACTGCAAATACCACTGCTGTATTTCGCAGGCCACGGCTTCGAGCAGATGCCTAATGTGAGCCTTCCTAGGCAGCAACTTTAACCAACTAGTCCGAAGTGCATTATATAAGGTGCAAGTCACGAGACATGTGCAGTGATCTCAATAGCACTACCACAATCAGAGACTTTGTGATGGCTCTAAGTCTCTCCAACTCCTCATTACTGCATCTAGTGGCAGGAAGCCAATGTGAAATCTAATATATTTACAAGTAGCTGAGCCCATAACCAACTGAATTTAGCTCAGTCCACACCTCAAGGGATAGGCTCTGCCTGCTACCAGGGTTTGCCCCGAGTTTACCTGCACCGGCGATGCCAAAGAAATCCATGAGAGCTCCAAACAGCATTACTACTCATCAACTGGACCATTCTCCTCCACCAATGATACGCAAGATGACTTCATAGCTAGCATTACCACGACATTCATTCATTGAGTCATGCTGTTCTGCAGTTCAGGGACAGTTAACCGTGACCAGAGTTTTGTAGCCTGTGTCAAATTCACCATTAAATCCATGTGAGAACTTCCAGGGCCCTTGGACAATGTGCCTCTCGGTCCTTGTCACAAGGACCTTGGAGTGATATCACCAGATTCTCGAAGCCAGGAAGGTCTCTTAAGGACATACCCCAAGATCAAGTTTCCCTGGCCATTTGGAAGGTCCACACAAATAAGGACTACATCTTCCAGAATTCCACCATCTAAATTCAGCTACAGGTTGACGGCAAGGAAGCCTCGAGGGAACTATAATTACCCTAAAGAAGCCCTTTGCGACAGTTATGGGAGATTCATACTCTCTCCCATTAACACCGAGAGTGACAGAGGTAAGCACAACTCTACCCTGTGTAGCAACGAGCCATGAATAGAGCAGACTCCATTTCTTCTCCACACGACTACAAAAAGTTTTGAGGAAAGGGAAACTAAGGTTTTCCCTACAGTTGCAATCATGGTACAAAGAGAGTTTCCTGCGGACAAATTCCCTGTTGAAATCAATCAAAGAAACACCCACGAGACAGTTTACAGGATAACGTTTTTTTTCAAACTCCAAGTGCCATTAATGAACCTTATAGCACACAACGTTATCTTCCAGAGACAGAGGAGGGCCACTCTGGGCTCCAAGTAGGGGGAAGTCCAGCAGCCAGAAGGGGGAGGGTCAAGACAGCAGCACCATCACAGGTCCACACAGAAAAGAAATCCAGAAGGGTAATTGACCTACTTAAAGACACCTGTCTCAGACTCACGACTACAGCACATGCAGAGACACACCACCTAACCTTCCAACTACTCAGGTAGAAGCCACACAACCCAAGGCCTATATTAAGGTCAGCTCCCACAGTGAATAGACGTTTTGGAGTGCACAGTTGGCGAGTTGTAAAACTAGAGAGCTGGAGAGCGTTTGGTTGCGGAAGCAAGGACTCTGGAGTGGAGAAGGTGATCATGAGTGCAGTGAGAAGGAAGCAGATTGGAAAGCCTAGAGTTTGGAGAAAGGTGGTGAGAAAGAGAAAATCTGGAGTGTGAAAGAAGGTGGAGAGAAACAGAAAGATGAAGACCATGAGGAAGGTGGAATGAAAGAGAGCCCCCAGAGAATGGGGAAATTTGAAGTGAAAATAAAAACCCGAAGAAGTAGTGATAGTTTGTCATTTATATAGTGCCTTTATCCCATTAATCTGGCCTCAACATGCTTGTTATGGGAATGCCCTTAGCGGACTGAAGTCCAAGGTATTGGAACATTGTCACAGAAAATACAGTATGTGTGCACGCATTTGGCCAAGATAGGGAATTGCGTGGGCTTGCCTAGCTCCAGTAAGCTACCCATGATGGTCAGGCATGTGGATGCGTGCTGAGTGGTTGTCAAGAGAGTCTGCGAGTGTGAGAGACTCGTTATGTGCCCAGCTAGATCAACATTTTTGTTGTAGATCGTAGCTGTATTCTAATGGCAGAGATGTGCTTTGTGTTTAAGTCTGCGGTGTACAGAGGTGAATACGTGCGGTAGGGTGGCCGTGCCTGTGGTCAATGTTCCATAAGCAGGGAGTGTGATAGGTTTAAATACATTGGCTACACTCCAACAAATGCCTCATTTCTGAACAATTGACATAATCTCAATCATCTAAGGCTACCTTCTGCATGCTACCAGCTGTAGTATGGTTCACCTAGATCCAATCTATAGGCTAACCTTCTGCATTCACCTAGATTCAATACATTGGCCACATTCACTTAGGTTTAATACATTGGCTACATTCTGTGTTCACTTAGATTCAATGCACTGGCTACATTTTATATTCCTCTAAATTCAATGTATTGGCTACATTCACTTAGATTCAATACATTGGCTACATTCTGCATTCACCTGGAGTCAATGCAACGACTACATACTCCAATCACCTAGATTCAATGCACTGGCTAAGTGCTAAACAATTCTTCTTAGAGCAATGCATGGGATAACCTTCACAGTTCTGCTAAATGCAGTACGTGGACTAACCGTCACAAATCTTCTATATGTAATACATGGACTATCCTACATAATTCTTCTGATTGCAAAAACACGGCCTAACCTTTGCAGTTATTCTAAGCACAATATATTGGCTAACCTTTACAATTATTTCTAAGTGCAGGGTATGGCCTAACCTAGACAATTTGTGTATATGCAATACATGGCCTAACCATCAACATTCCTCTAAGTGAATATAGGGGCTAACCTTCATATTCTTCTAAATGCAATACATGGGCTATATATGTTTGGGCGGCTACTATCTACTTGAGCTAACTAACTGTTTTGGAATGGATTCAGGATTTCTCTCAATAGTCTATTGTTAACCTTCGAGGATGCACAATCTCATATATGCAAAGTTCCACTAGATAGCTATGACCCCTGCGCTTCTTAACTCCTTCTGCATATTTAATTAATAATTTTCATGAATTGTTGTCTAATGACAGCCATGAAAGTATTTTCATGCTTTATTGCCCACACAAAACAGCCGACACGTGTTTCGACCTAAACAAGGTCTTCGCCAGGACAGATAATATCATGTATCACATTTTTGTTATATTTCACTATAATGTTTAGCAGCAAATTAACACATCACGTATATTACACAGACAAATTCCAAAAGTAAGATCACTGTATAGACAATGGAAGCAAGGTAAAAATGCATATAACAGTGTGCCAAATCATGAATCCCCAACAGGTCAAAGAGAAAATCCAATTGGCTACACCAATTCAAATTGGACCATTGGGTATGTTGAAAATTGTTGGTCATGTATGTTCAAATAAAGTGTATTCAATTTATAACAGCAATCTCAATATATACATTTCAGCGGACCATTATTTGACAGCACAAGACAAAAGAAGGGAGAGAAAATAGGGAAAGGGGTTGAGAGGGGACAAGGAAAAAAGGAACAAACCTATTACTCAATCAGAGAAAGTTCACATGTATGATCACATATTCCTCATAAGCCCATTTATTACTGATACAATTATGCCACTCCAGTCCAACACCTTTCTGGTTATTATCAAACCTCACCTTGCAGTGAGTCATTAGCTCTCGACACTCGCTCTAAAATTGCGTGTCCCCTAGAAGTACCTTATATCCCATCCTTAATTATAAGTCTTAAAGCATCTCACTGTCATACAACTCACACACGGATCATGATCCAAGTGTTCCAGCTAGCCAATACGTGTGAACCCGACCCAATGTGACACCAAAAAGTGGTCACCATCATATAATTCAACCTCATATTCACCAGATTGTTAGACTCGTGGTCTAAGATCTTTCAGCTACCAAAGACTTCCTTCAAAGTTTCTGATCCTGCTTTGCCTGTAATAGTCTTAAACAGACTAAATTGTCTATTACCAAGGACAGTAACAAAAAAGCTGTGTTGTGCATTAATTATCACAAAACAGAAAAATCAACAACAAAAATAATAATAATAAACCTAACATAACTGCCAATGTCAAATCTCTCTATATATAAAAGAGACATATGTGGATGTGTGTGTGTTTGAAATGTTCAGCATGCTTCCCAACATGCTACAAACTTGGAATTTGGCACGTGTGTCAGTTCCATGGTGTAGACAATGTAAAAAGTATAAAATATACATTTTCAAATTTCTTTTTGAAAGAGTTTTTGAAAGGTGGTCTGCAATGCTTGGATATGTGTGTGTATGTCTGTTCGAAATGCGCAGCATGTGAGTATGTTCCATAGTGTAGACAATTTAAAAAGTATTAAATATACATTTTTCAAATTGTTGCTGTCTGCAATGCTTGGATATGTGTGTGTGTCTTATTTGTTAATTAAATGTTCAGCATACTTCCCAACATGCTAAAAGCCTGAAATTTGGCAGGTGGGTAGGTTCCAGGGTGTAGAGAATGTAACACATATAAAATACATTTTTTTGGATGTATTTATTTTGTAAGCGGTCTGCAATGCTTACCCCTGCCATATGGCTCATCGCGCCATAGTTCTGCCGTAGTTCTACGTTCATTGATCCTAAAGTTAAGCAGTTCATGAAAACTTCAGCAGGTCATTGTTCCTAAACTTTCTACACTATCAACAGTCTAGCTGACTTTAGTGGCACTCACTTTTGAAGTCATGCGGGTGACAGGAAATGGTGCATGTCTCTTCAATAATGTTTCGGAATGCCATGGTCTGTCATACCGTGGCAATTCTCTCATGATAAAAACAGAAACATAATTTCCCACAGAAGTTTCTGAATGTATGCCATCTCAACAGTACAACGTTTACATACTTCAGCTGTACACATACGGGTACAGCACTTCAAGCTTACACACTTCAGCCGTACACGTACAGCACTTATGTTGAGGTCACTGCTGCCTCGGCTGTAGATCGGGACACCAATAATGTTGGTGCGCAATCTCGATGCTCCAACTCAAAGTAGCTGGAACCGATTTAAGGGAGTCATGATTTTCTCATGGTCAGCTTTATGTGACATGCTCCAGAGTTTGAAACAAAGGCACTTTGTTCACACTAGCTCCTAGAGGAAAGACTAGCAATATTGTCTACAAAGAAGCATTAGTTTAGTTCATCAAATAAACTTCAAACTAGGACTGAAGTAGGAATTACTGTGCAAAGCACGGGTGCACCTGCTAGTCACCCTTATATTAGGTCCTTGTGTATCTAGAATTGACTGACATTTTTCTTCTAAATCTTCCTTTCCAATTAATGTCCCATATCTGCTGAAGAAAGTCCCAAAGGTAACTTGCAACTTAACCCTGAACATTGTCAATTGAGAGAGCATCTTAAACACGTAACACTCATCACTCATCTAGCATACCTTCTAATGTCCAAATATCCTTGTGTCAGAACCTTATGTGAAACCTGATTCGAGTGCAGTGTTTCCTCGAAATCTTCCTTTTCAATTATTGTTCCATATCTGCTGAAAGAAGCCCCATTAGTGACTTTCAACCCATATTTACATAATATAAGTTAATAGGATTTCTCCAATGTGTATACTCACATACATAAACTGTGTATCTGTGAATACACACAGCCCGTTGGAAAGGTGGTAAATTACTGCAGTGTGTTTGTAAAAGCCGCAATTTTGGAAAAATGCCATTAATAGGTGCGTGACGATGCACCTGTGACATCAAGACTTTTTATAATATCAAAACAACGTTCTGGTCATACTCTGGCATTGCATTATGTGAATCCCAATCAAGTTATGTCAATTCAGCTTGCCAAAATTCGGGCTCTAAGCTCCTCCTCCTATGTGTGCAAATGTGACAATCAGACATTCTAAAACCCTTATTTTTTAACCATCCGATTACTCACACTTACTTATTATTCAACTTTTCATATTAGATTTTAAGGTTAATCCAATCCAGGAGCAATAATTCACCTCCATATAACCCTATCATGGTCAATGGAGAGATATATTGCCCACGGAAATAATGAAGCCTTCATGCCTCCTTTGCCTTACTCATTAATATAGTCACCTGAAGGAAGTTACCCTACTCTCTCCTGGGTATACAAACTAACTCAATCTGGAGCTTTAGGTAGCTCATGTTCTAAGTGAGGTACACTAATATCTATGCTGACGTAGACTCCATCATTTTGGATATATTTGCCAACTCCCTCGTAGTGTCCTTCCTCTCTTATAGGACCTCTCCATACTGATCCCCTCCTCACATTTGCTATTTACTGCAGAGCTATGTTCCCGTTTCCGACTCAGAACAGTGTGGAACTGACACTCATCCATAACTACAATTGTAATAGAAAGTTGATCAATGTTGCATAATTTGTGCAATGACCAATTCTCCCTCAAGCCTTACCAGTCAGTACAATCTTCTGTGTCGCCTCCTTTGGCTTCACTTCGTAGATGTTTCAATCCCACAAATTGTTTGTCATTCTTATCCCCACCTGGTGATTGTTCTGCCAATGTGTTGAGAATGGTAATCTTGTGCCATCCTGGCCCAAAGTGATTACATGCTCTCTAATGCGTACATTGATCTCCCGAATGGTGCCTGCGAAGTCTATGCGCCCACATATACAAATCAGTCCACATACTATGTATTTTGATCTACAGTTGATGAAGTCCTTTATATTACATGGTTTCTCAACTTTGATAATGATTGTTTTATTCACAATGCTAGGTCTTCATTTAACCAAGTCCTGTGAGTGCTCATTGATCTCAAATATGATGGACTTAATACTGTTTTCAACGTCGGTGCTCTTGTCCCCTCTCTACCACCTTCCCTGTTTTCTCCCCCTTCTTTTCTCTTGTGCTATCAAATAATGTTTGGTTGACATTTTTATATTTATTACTGTTATACGTTGAATACACTTTATTTGAACATATGTGACCAACAGTTTTTAATATACCCAATGGTGGAATTGGTCGTCCAATTGGAATTGGTGTGGCCAATTGGATTTTATCTTTGACCTGTTGGGGATTCATGATTTGGCACACTGTTATATGCATCTATACCTTGTTTCCATTATATATACAGTGATCTTACATTTGGAATGTGTATGTGTAACATACATGATGTGTTAATTTGCTGCTAAACATTATGGTAAAATATAACACAACTGTGATACATTATATTATCTATCAGCCCTGACAAAGACCTTTTTTATATCAAAACACATGGTGGCTGTTTTGTTTGGACACTAAATCCTGAAAATACTGCCATGGCTGTCATTGGACATGAAAATGATTCATTCGTTATGTAGTGGGAGTTAAGGAGTGCACAGGTCATAGCTATCTAGTGGAACTATGCGTGTCTATCCTACACAATTCTTCTACGAGCAACGCATGGGCTAACCTATACAATCCTTCAAAACTTTTGAATTTTGAAGTATTTATAGCGCGCACACAACAAACTTAATCGTATCCTGGCGCAGATGGTAATATTTCATAGTAAAGAAGCATAATCGTACTGAGAGCAGAGGACACAAAAATTGGAACACCACTAGCTAGTCATCAGACTTACTTAAATAAGTAAGTCTTTAGGCCTGCTCTAAATTTCAGCAGGGAGGTTGCCTGTCTCAGGCTCAACAGAAGGCTGTTCCTTAATCGGGGTCCACCCACTGAAAAACATTGGTCACCTCTTTATCTATAATTTGTCCTCTGAGTAACAAGACAAAATATGGCCTAATCTTCGCAATTATTCTAAGCGCAATAAATTGGATAATCTTCCAATTATTTCTAAGCGTGGTGTATGGCCTTACCTACACAATTCTTCTAAATGCAATACATGGCCTAACCTACACAATTCTACGAAGTTTGAAATATTGGCTATCTGATATAAACTATGTCTCCTTCTTCATAAGACCAAGACCAGAAGGTAAGTAATTTACATGTAGGTTTATTCTCCTAGATAGCAAGTAGAGAAAACACTGGGACATCCATCCAGGCCAGCACATTAATTCCAACTGCCACCAGTGGAACCCAGCACTCCAAACAATCACCAACACTCCACAAGGATGTCTCTGACATCACCTCACCAACACTCCACATGGAATGTCATTGACATCACCACATCATCATAACACACAATGGGCATAATCCAACCCAGCACAGATTATGACATATCTCCTTCCCTTACACTAACACACCACAACACCACTAACCCCAAAATGTATAAACACCTAAATCATCACGCAGAACTAAAAAGCTAAAGCCAACTCAGAAACCACTCCCAACTGAGCCCATGTACAAGCTAAAGCCAACTCAGAAACCACTCCCAACTGATCCCATGTACAACTTCCCCTAACTAGTCCAAATCTAAATTGGAAGCACCAAACCAAAACCCACAATACAGGCCCTTCCCAAGGCCGAAACACCCGCTCAGCTATCAACCCGCGGAGACACCATAACTATGTCCCACTCAAGAACATTGGCAGACACTGATCCTATCACCAACCCTTACAGAACATGAGCATAACTCTGATCCTACCCCAGACTGCTCAAGAACACTGACAGGACTCTGATCCTATGACCATACCTCACAGAACATTAGCAGACACTGCCCCTACCACAGACCGCCCCAGAACATTGACGAAACTCTGATCCTATCACCAGCCCGCTCAAGAACATAGGAAGAACTGTGTTCCTATCAGCCGGCCTTAAAGCCACACCATCCCCATAAAATACCTATAACCAGACAGCGGCAAACTGCCCTTTAACTAAAACACAAACAGCACCACAATGCCCCTTAAATAAATAAACAGTACCTCACTGCCCCATTGAAACCAACAGACAGCACCTTGCCCTTAACTGAATACCTGAACAGCACTATCCCCCAACTTACTTAGACAGCACCTCACTGCCCTTTAATCCTGACATGGACAACACCTAACTGCCCCAAAGGTCTTACCTATACCCCAAAAATCTTACCTATGACCTGACAGCACCTAACTGCCCTTTAACCCAAAACATAGACAGCACCACACTGCCCCTTAAACTGATCAACCAGCTCCTCATTGCCCCTTGAAGCCACAAGACAGCACCTAACCACCCCTTGAAACGACCCGACAGCACCTAACTGGCCCTTAACCAACACATAAAAGCACCTCAATACCCCTTAAGTACAGCATGGGGGCAGCACTAACTAGCCCTAACCAGACCCTAGACAGCACCTCACTGCCCTAACATCAACAACAGCACCTCGCTACACCACCTAACAACCAACAGCACCTCGCTACACCACCTAACAACCAACAGCACCTTACTGCCCCTACCACTGCCTCACCACACCACACCTCCTGAAACAACAACAGCACCGCTATGCCCCACAGCATATAGACAGCACTATCTACCCCTCAACCAGATCCAAGGCACACCTCACTGCCCTTAACTCAAAACATGAGCAGCACTAAACTAGAAACCACCAGACTGCACCTAACTACCCTTTAAAATGACCAGACAACCTCTCACTACCCCTTGGACAGCACCTCACTGCCCTAAATAAACAACACCTTGCTGCCCCTTGAAACCACCAGACAGCACCCTAAGCCACAACATGAAAGTAGCACCTCACTGCCCCATAAAATAACCAGACAGCATCTCACTACCCCTAAAATAACTAGATAGCCCCTAACTGCCTCTTACACCTGAAGAACAGACAGTAACCTCACTACGCCACCCCAAAAGCACTCCCTAAAATGAATATATGCAACTCCAGCCATCCTAAAACAACCAAAACATCGGCACCTCACTAAACCTCTAAAACCCCAGGCAGCATCTCACCACCCTTTTTAATTCCCAGGCAGCACCTACCCCACTGCCCCTTCATGGTAACACCTCACTGCCCCTTGAACATTGGACAGCACCTCGCTGCCCTTTAACCAAAAACCTAGACAGCACCCAAAAAATTATGACCAGGGGACATGCCCCTACAGACACACATATAACATCACCTGACAACCCATAAAATCCTACAATAACCAATCAACGGCGCCAAAGTCCCTGCGCCAACCCCAACATGTCCATGAAATACAAAACCCAAAAATGCACAACCCCTGTGGAGTGGCGCTAAAGTCTCCAGCTCCGACCCCAAGCGCCAACCCCAAAATGACCATGAAACGCAAAGCACCACAATACAAAACCCACATGACGTGGCACAAAAGTCCCTTGCGCCGACCCCGCACCCACATGTCCCTGAAAAGCAAGCACATAAAATAGCATAACGCTGAAATCCCTGCGCCATCCCCACGACCACACGTCCGCTTAGACCCATCCTGCTAGTGGAGCATCATTCCCAACATTATAACTGCCCACGGACCCCACCCAGACTCCGTTCTGCAACCCAGGGGAATGTCCTGAACATTAGGCCACCACATAAACACAACAACCATACATAAACCGGCCTTACACCACTAACATTTACCCATGACCAACCCATGCATTTACTAACCCCGAGGCCACAACATATACACAACAGCATTATAACAACACCGGCCTCCCCCAACACCTACCTCACATTAAACCTCCAACACCGTCCACTTTGAAAGATCCCACAAGTCAGGATCGAGCTCCCACAACAATCCTGCAGGACCACCGCACCTTTCACCACCACTTCGACGCCGGGACACTCTCCTGGAGAAATTGCAACTAATGTCCTCCACCCATACCGCGTCCGCATGCTTTTCCTCAGAACCAGAAAACATCTTGTTCAAATTGACGCACACTCCTGGAAAACTTGCAACTAATGTTCTCCAGCCACCTGGATAACGCCAAAAATCCTCTTCGCTCTCCCTCTGTGCCGACCAGTAGACTTCTCCATGACTGCCACGTTCAGTCCTGGATCTTCCCGTTGTAGCGCAGCACCCGACACCGGCGTCCGCCTGACACTCTTGCAAAACGTTGCGTTCCATATAAACGTTGCGTTCCATATGAACGTCAGAAAAGCTTTCAAGTTTGCGTTCCAATAAGACTTTGCGTTCCAGATGGGCCCGCTGGAACGCCAGTCCTCCGCCCACTGATGCCGGCCCACCCCCTGCCGACATCACCATAACATCATCTAGTATCCTGGGGGAAAGATCTCCAACATACTCCACCATGCACTCCCCGATGCTGTCCCCCTGCAGCCGCGCAGCGCACAGCTGCATCTTCCTCGGCCCTTCCGACCTGCACGGAAAGCCCCCCAGCCTGCAAATGTACATCAGAAAGCAGGCTAACTCCGTCCCGGAACTGTCCCCCACACACCTCAAGGCACTGTTTATGAGGCGCACACGCATGCCGCTGCAGTCCCAAACACGCGGCAATAACAGCCGTACCTCAGACTGTCCAGGCGTCACCGTAGCCCCCTCAGGAACCTCCGTCATACTCTGGACCGCCCTCGACAGAGCCACCACAGCCCGGTGCCACCTGGATTCCGCACTTTCCAGGCACTGGCCACCTCAACCCCGGCGCCGCCTGGATTCTGGACCTTCCAGGCACTGGGCCATCATAGCCCGGCGCCGCCTGGATTCCGGACCTTCCCGGCACTGGGCCTCCTCAGCCCCGGCGCCGCCTGGATTCTGGACCTTTCCAGGCACTGGGCCACCTCAGCCCCGGCGCCGCCTGGATTCCGCACTTTCCAGGCACTGGGCCACCTCAGCCCCGGCGCCGCCTGGATTCCGGACCTTCCCGGCACTGGCCACCTCAACTCCGGCGCCGCCTGGATTCTGGACCTTCCAGGCACTGGGCCAGCACAGCCTGGCGCCGCCTGGATTCCGGACTTTCCAGGCACTGGGCCTCCTCAGCCGCGGCGCCGCCTGGATTCTGGACCTTCCAGGCACTGGGCCTCCTCAGCCCCGGCGCCGCCTGGATTCTGGACCTTCCAAGCACTGGGCCTCCTCAGCCCCGGCGCCGCCTGGATTCCGGACCTTCCCGGCACTGGGCCTCCTCAGCCAAGGCGCCGCCTGGATTCTAGACCTTCCAGGCACTGGGCCTCCTCAATCAAGGCGCCGCCTGGATTCTGGACCTTCCAAGCACTGGGCCACCTCAGCCCCGGCGCCGCCTGGATTCTGGACCTTCCAGGCACTGGGCCACCTCAGCCCCGGCACCTTCTGTACTATGGACCTTTTAGGTCCCCGACCTGGACCACACGACCCAACATGTAGCTTGACCCTGCCAGATGGACGTCTCTCAGGAAGGCAGCGCTTCTCACCTGCTGCCCCTTCCCAGCAGCACAGATCCCATCCTCGTCGCCAGTGATATAAACTATGTCTCCTTCTTCATAAGACCAAGACCAGAAGGTAAGTAATTTACATGTAGGTTTATTCTCCTAGATAGCAAGTAGAGAAAACACTGGGACATCCATCCAGGCCAGCACATTAATTCCAACTGCCACCAGTGGAACCCAGCACTCCAAACAATCACCAACACTCCACAAGGATGTCTCTGACATCACCTCACCAACACTCCACATGGAATGTCATTGACATCACCACATCATCATAACACACAATGGGCATAATCCAACCCAGCACAGATTATGACACTATCCTTCGCAGTGTTTCTAAATGCAATGCAAGGGCAAGCTGAGAGCACAGTGTAACTGAACGCAATGTTAAGAGCAGGTGGTAGTAGAGTAGGAGTGGTAGTGTTTTACGGAGCACAGTGATGTCTTTGCTCCCCGCCTGTACCACATTACCTGTATGTTGCTGTAGGTTGTTCCCTCAGGCGCCCAGTGCGAACAGGGCAAACCGGGGATGAGAGCTGCCCTAGGGAGCTGCTCTTAGCCTCTGGCTCTTCGCCAGCTGCCCGGGCAAGTCTGGCCTTGGAGGACCAATAAAGAGGTGTGTTTCCGGTCACGTGGCTGGAAAGCAGGGCCAATCAAGGCTGAAAGAAAAGCAAGGGGGAGTGGAGAGGGAGGGGATTGGCGGAGGACATGTTGAAGGGCAACAAAACGGAAGCGGAAATTAAAATAAAAGAAAAAGGGAGGAAAAATAGAAAAGGAAAGACGCTGCAAGTTTGGGCAGCACTTACGAAAGCAGTGCGACTCCCTCAAGTCTGGCATACAAAAGGACCAAGATGGTCCGTGAGCACAGAGAGAGTCTCCGTGGTTCACATGTTGCTACGGTCACATGGGGAGTCGGACCAATCAAAGCTGAAAGGAAGTCAAGGGGGATTGGAGCGGGAGGAGATCGGAGGGCATGGCGAGTGGCAGGACAATGGAAGGGGAAATGAAAATAAAATAAACACAGCATCAGAATAGAAAAGGAAAGAGGTTGCAAGGTTGGGCAGCACTTACCATAGCAGTGCAACTCGCTCAAGGCTGGCAGGTGAAAGGAGCGAGATGGGCAGTGAGCACAGAGAGAGTCTCTGTAGCTCACATGTTGTTCCGGTCACGTGGGGAGGAAGCAGGGCCAATCAAGGCCGAAATAAATGCAAGGAGGAGTGGTGAGGGAGAGGATTGGCAGAGGACACATTGAGGGGCAGGAAAATGGAAGGGGAAATGAAAGTAAAAGAAAAATGGAAATAAGAGAGAGAGAAAAGGAAAGACGCTGCAAGTTTCAGCAGCACTTAACAGAGCAGTGAAACTCACTCAAGACTAGTAGGTGAAAGGGCAGGACGAGTGAAGGAAGGTGAAGGAAAAGAGAAACCCTGGGTTAGAAGGAAGGTAGAGATTAAGAGAACACCCAGAGAAAGGAGGAAGATAGAGATTAATATAAAACCTGAAGTGTGGAGGAAAGTGGGGCAAAAGAGTAAACCGGGGGTGACTACATAGAGGTGGAATTGAAAGAGAAAATCAGAAAAGTGGAGAAAGAGAAAGAAAACCCAGACAGTGGAGGATGATAGAGTAAAAGAGAAAATCTTGAGTGGTAAAAAAGTGGAGTGCAAGGAAAAACCCAGAGCCTGGAGGTAGGTGGAAAAAAAGAGAAAGCCCACAGAGTGGATGACGGTGGGGTGAAAGCGAAAACAAGAGGAGTAGAAGAAGGTGGAGTATAAGAAGACCTAATAAGTGAAGGAAGGTGAAGTAAAAGAGAAAATCCAAAGCATGGAGTAATGTGGATTGAAAGATAGAACCATGAAGGCAAAGGAAACATGATAGAAAGGAAACCCCAATGAGTGTAGGAAGGGTGACATCCCGTAGATATCCCCTTTTCTATTAACACAGATACTCTACAAAGATGGAAAACTTCCAAGAAGAATCCATAACATTCCCTAATGTTACAGCCCAGCTGTCTCACAACCCCATATATTAAAAGGAAAACAGTTTTCTTTTAACACAATACTGAGACAGCGTGGCCACAGACTGAGGACAGAAGCAGTAAAAGGAACCACAACGAACGCTCTAGCCAAAGCGTAACGGTCAGGAACCAATATCCAATAAAAATGGATAATGGACCCAGGCTTTGGAGGAAGCCGGCAAAGAATGGCAGAGATTAAGAGCAGAAGTAGTTGTGGGAAAGTGAAGATCGTTGACCGAGGTGAATGTTGTGAGAGACCCCAGGCTGAGCTTAAGTGCCTGAAGAACACCAAACTGCATCTAAGAAAATCCTGTGAAAGGTATTTAATGGGGGACACTGGCGGTGGGAAACAAGGTGATATTTGGTAAAACGAGTGGCTGAGACTATGCAAATACTTAGCGGATGGTAACAGACATTGGAGGAAGGGGGAAATAAAGCTACAGTAGAGGAGTTTCCCCAACCAACCCCCTTCTGCTTGCTCATTCAGAGGAAGTAGCTGGGTAGTGCTTGGCAGGCGAGTAAACCAAGCCTACCCCGACAGAGGAAGAAAAGTAACAAAGACAAGAGAAGAAAAATACCTCTGCACATAGACAAAGACAAGACACTTAATGAATTATAACAAGGAGTTCTAAACAGATAAAGGAAAAGGGGCTGATATTGGTCATTGGCTCTGAAGATTCAGACTTTGTTTTTGGAACATTTCTTCTGACTTCATTTCTTACCAGAGGAAGTGGGAAATTTATGTTGGTTGGAAACACAAAGAACACTTCTTTCTTTAATGAAGAGACAAACCATACACATTTATCACAGGTCATTTGTGTTAGGGACAGAAGCAGGTTTTGTGACACAACAGTGACAGACTTTTTACTTTCAGACTTCCTGACAGTTTCACTAGATTCCTTTGAGACAGGGAACCCCCTCATGGAGCTAGGGACAGATAGGCTTTTTTCCAACCCTTTTTATTTACGAAAAAGTACATAACAGAAAAACATGCAACCACTGTGTCTGAGTCTTGCTTCCATCCCCTCACACATGGTGTAAGGAGTGGGATGTGACTCAATTGATATATATTCGGGACACCTGAACTATACCAAGCTGACTAAAGATGAGCATGCTCCCACAGTAGCTACCCCTGAATCTATAGGCTTCGAACTACAAAGCAGTAAGGAAGTAGAGGTTCAGGTAGTAGATCGACAGCTAATCTCCACATGACGGGTTACATCCCCCCGAAGGGCAACTACATTCGCTTGGCATTGAAGTCAGGTCTAGCATGGAGACATGGCTTGAATGAAGTAGCTGGAGTTATAGATCCTGACTCTAGGGGGGGAATGGTAAGATTTGATATGGTATGATATGCCATTTATAACGTGCCATAACGCGCCTGCACACAGGTGTTGCTAGGCACGACTAGACTCCATAATTCTGGGAAACAACCGTATCATGTAAAGGCAGGGGAGGAAATAGCTCAGGGCATTTTAGAGGTTGCTCTCTTTCCCAAACCTGTAGAGGTGGCTGAACTAAGCCATACGGTGAGAGGCGATAAAGGTTTTGCGGAAGCCGAAGAGACCCCTATCAGCATGGAACCCCAGACCATCCCCGAGACTGTGGAGGAAGAAATGGAGGTTATGCCAGATCTGGCATTTGTACAGAGGATTGATCCGAATTTAACATAGACCTTCCTGAAAGCAGTACCTGAAGAAGAAGGTAGAACTCAGGTTGGACCATTCTTCTTTGTAAAAGAAGGTTTGCTATATAGAAAGGAAATTACCTCAGATTGGGTAACCGACACCCAAATAGTAGTTCCAAAGAGCCATTAGAAGGTTGTCCTGGAGATTGCCCATGCCCACTTAATATCAGGTCATCTAGGGATGTCCAAGACCCAAGTCCAAGTACTTAATAGGTTCTACCTGCTGGAAATTTAGAGGAAAATAAAGAACCTTGTAGCTACTTCTTCCTTATGCCAAAAGACAATAACACATCTGCCCCCTCCTGCTCCACTTCAACCCCTTATGATAACAGAAGTACCCTTTTCATGTATTGGCATGCATATTATAGGACCATTGGAACCCTCCAAACTCAGGAATAAATATATTTTAATTATCCTGGATTATGCCACCCATTATCCTGAGGCCTTTTGTTTAAGGAATAACACCTTCCATCAGATTTTAAATCATCTAATCCCATTTGTATCATGAGTTGGGTTTCCAAAATACATCTTAAAAGGTTAATTGACAACCTTTAGGTCCATGTTGATGGGAGAAGTAAAAGAGTTATTGCACATTAAGACCATTCACCCAGAAACTGGAGGTCTGATAGAATGATTCAACAAAACGTTGAACGGTGTTTTGAAGATGTTGGTAGATATGGATGGACGAAATTAGGATCCCTTGGGAATTGTTTGCCATTAGAAAAACCCCTCAAGCGTCCCTAGAGTTCTCTACTTATGAATTCCTATATGGACGTGAACCCTGTGATGTTGTCAATATGCTCAGGGAAACATGGGAGGAAAGATAAGAGGCAATTCTACCCCTATCGCAAACCGCCCAAAGACTCAAAGAGCATATGACCATAGTTAGAAATCTTGTCCAAAAACATCTAGGACAGGCAGAGGAACAGTAAAATACCCAACATGATGCAAAAATAGTCTCCTGATCGTTTTTCATAGGACAGAGGGTCTTAGTATTGTTAACAATGTCCACAAATACATTAATCTCTCATTGGTATGTACCTTATGAGATCCTAGAACAACCAGGAACATGTAACTACTGAGTAGCACAGCCCGATAGATGTCTTAAACTGCAAATATATCATGTCAATAGGTTAAAATAATCGCAAGAACATCCTGTTCTTCTACCCTCCTGTAGGTCACATTATTAGCAGATAGTGAGTTTGAAGACAACCTGATTCCTCCAGACCTACCAAAGAACCAACCAGAAAACATCTGAGATTTAATCGATCATTTTACGGATGTATTCAACCATGGGCCAGGTGAAAAACATCAAACATTTTATTCATACCCCCCGTTGCGGATAAAGTAATTAATTTACGACTCTATAGAATTTCTGAGGTAAGGAAATAAATAATCCATCAGCAGGTGGAGAAAATGATAACAGCTGAAATGATAGAACCACCCCAGAGCCCCTGGTGCTCGCCAATAGTCTTCGTTGCCAAGCCAGATCGATCATGGCGATTTTGTATAGATCTTTGTAAATTGAATGCTGTGTCCCAGTTTGACAATTATCCGATGCCTCAGATTGATGACCTTATTGACAAACTGGGACAGGCTGTCTATATCTCCACAATAAATCTTACAAAGATCTATGGCAGGTTCCCCTAAATCCTGAGGATAGAGTCGAAACTGCCTTCTCTACCCTGTATGGAAAATTCCAGTTTAAGGTACTCTGTTTTGAGCTCGATGGAGCTCAAGCCACCTTTCAACGGCTGATGGATCACATACTTCATCCATATTCCAGCTTGTGTGGAGCTTATCTTGATAACATGGTCATACACAGTCAAACCTGGGAGGACATTTATTTCATTTTTACACCATCATTAAAAGCTTGGGGTCATCTGGACTTGCAGCTAATCCAAAGAAATGCCACTTGACCCAACCTGCGGTCAAATATATAAGGTTCTTTGTGGGGAATATTGATATTGATATTTTGACATTTTATTTCTATCGCGCTCGTACACAAGTGTGAATAGCCTACTTCAACCCCAGTTGGAACAAGTCAAGGCAGTACAAGAAACACCCTGCCCAAAAACTAAATAGGATCTAAGAGCTTTTTCGGGCTCAAGTTAGTACTGTAGATTCATTCCCCGATATTCAGATATAACATTGAGTCTTAGAGACAAACTGAAGAACTCTGAGCCCCAAAAATTTAGTGGACAAAGGAAGACCAGGAACGTTTTGATTCCCTAAAATCTATTCTATGTAATGAACCTGTGCTTAAGGTTCAGATCTTTAATAAGTTGTTCATCCTTCAGACTGATGCATCCATAACAAGTGTGGGTGCTGTATTGTCACAGGAATATGATGGAATAGAACACCCAGTACTATACATCAGCCGCAAACTCTTCCCAAAAAAAACTATATAACCATTGGAAGTCTTGCTTATTAAGTGGGCGGTGGTATATATTGCATATTGCATGACTGACAGGAAATTCATACTGACCAATCCCCACTCACATGGCTTAGTCTAAGAAAGGATACAAATACAAGCATTATGCGTTGGTCCTTAGATCGCAAGCTCTTTTGCTTCTCTGTGGAGCACCGTAGAGGCAGGGAACAAGTAAATGTGGATTTCCTGTCTACGTTTCCAATGGAAGGAAATGGCGAAGTCAATTGCATAAGGGAAAAGATATGTGACGAGTCTGTAGATATCATCCCCTTTCCTACTAACACAAATACTTCACAAAGATCCAAGACAAAAAACGGCCAAGTAGAATCCATAACCTTCCCTAATGTTACGGTCTCACAACTCCATATATTTCTGTTAAAGGAAAAGAGTTTCCTTTGAGCAGAATACTGAGACAAGGAGGCCACAGACTGAGGACAGAAACAGAACATGGAATCACAACACACACTCTAGCCAAAGCATTATGTTCAGGAACCAATATCCAATAAAAACGATAATGAACCCATGCTTTGATGGAAGCTGAAAGAAAATGGCAGAGATCGAATGGAGAGAAAGCAGAAGTAGTGTGGGAAAGTTAAGATCACTGACCACAGCACACGTTGTGAGAAACCCCGGGCTGAGCTAAAGTTCCTGCAGATGACAGAGAAGGAAAGCGGGGAACAGAGAAACCGAGGCAAAAATGCCTTCACTCAGTGGTGCAGCCGGCGACTAACTGAGTCAAGGCAAAGTGAGGCCACAGCAAGGAACCACAGTCAAAGTGACTCCAAGGCAGAATGTTGCTGGAAATGGAGTGGAGTATCCCGGGAGGATATCTCAGGGGCAACGTGCTCGCCTTGGAATCAAGATGACACAGAGCACCACAGGTTCGATCCCCGGGTTGGCGCTTAGAAATCTCTGGGTATTAAGCATGTTATAAATAACCTATCATATCATATCATATTTGGCAGGCGAGTAAACCAAGCCTTCGCCGGGGAAGAGTAATAACAAAATAGGGGAAAAAATTACCTCTACACGTAGCCACAAACAATGCACTTCTCGAAATATAACAAGGAGCTATAAACCGATAAAGGAAAAGGGCTGATATTGGAAATTGGCTCTGAAGATTGGAACTTTGTGTAACATTACTTTTGGCATCCTTTCTTACCAGAGGAACTGGGAACTTTATGTTAGTAGGAAACGCAAAGAACACTTCTTTCGAATGGATTATGTCCTCCCACGTATTGCTCATCTTTGATATACTCGTAAATCGGCTTGCATGTTCGTAAAAACCTTTCATAGTATCGGACGCTGTGCATTGTCGAATCGTGGCCTTCGATGGCCTCTGTCCTGTCCTTGGTGTGACGTAGATGCTGGTATAAGTAGCTCACATAGTGACCATTGCCTCAGTTCTGTTTTTCCGCATGCTCAGTGTGCTTCGGTCGGTTCATTACTTCATTGAACTCTCACTGCATATTTTCTTCAAACTTGGTGCTTGGTCCAGAGAGAAGGCATAGAGAGAAGACCAAAATACAGCTCAAAGAGAGAGAGTGCAAGCTGAACATTTACAAGCACTGGTCAAAGAGAAAGTGGTTAGAAAAAAGGCAAAATCTCTTGCCAAGGAAAAGGCACAGAGAGAAAAGCTCAGATCAGAAAGGAAAAGCTGAATCTCTGACCAAGGTAAAGGCGGGAAAGCTGAGGTCCTGATCAAGGTGAAGGCAGAGAAATAAAAGGAAGAGGCCGTGAGTAAAGAAAGGGAAATCGTGGGTTGTAAAATTAGATTTGGTGCCCTCCCAGAAAGATGCAAGCTGGAGGGGTTCCCCTGGGCACTAATCCAGTGAGACGTTAAGAAACTTGTAGAGACTATGTAGAGAGGGTTACACGTGATTTACTATTATCAATAGGATGCCTTTAACTGTTTCCAGACACCTTTTCGTATCTGGCATGTAAGCATCCCACATTTCAACAGTAGATAGTGCTTTTTAAGATTTCAGGACTGATATTGCCAAGAAAATTACAAAATCTGACGTTTCTGCCCACAAGGCCTTTTAGATAGCCTGCATGCCCATTCAATGCAGCGAGATGATGCTATCTTTTAATTAAGGCATTCGTTGTCTTTCACCCTCATTTCACCGTTTCTGGAGCAGATATAACTTTGGACATGGGCTCCTTCTATTTGTGATTATGCAAACTTTCCTGTCGTGTAAATAGAAGTTCGGAACTTTTCATTGGTGCCCCTCATCACAACAGCAAGCAGCTCCTCAGTTAATGAAGACTGCTCTTATTTCTTCTAGATTTTGAGACTCAATTTACCAAGAAGCAATGTTTTAAATATGGAACAAACCTTTAACTCAGGCAGGTCTCCAAAACCCAGTTTCCCAGGATTCATTTTATGACACACTGAATTAATGCTTAGCCCAATCTGAAATTCAAGGTGCAGTTTTGCGGATGCAATGTTTCTGGCAACACTTGTCCTTCCAGCTTACCTCAGGCTGTATTATATACTCACTTTCCCACGTGACATTGTGTAGGCCACACATGCTCTAGCAGTTCAGGACTTGGGGACTAAACTTACCAGAGTGCTGCGATTGATAAAAAAAAAAGCAAGGACGATGTAATGGGGCATCTGTTGGCAGGCACTCTGGGACTCAATTTCCCAGAGTGCTGAGGTTCTGCCAACGTTCGTCCCATTGCTTCACCCTAGTACCTTTACTTTTTATATTCCTTCTCAGAGTATTGTGACAAAGTCCCCTACCTGGTTCCACCAACCACCACAGCAGTGACCCAGGGTACTGGGTACCCCTCTAGACAGTGCATGTTGGGTCTGATAGTGGAATGGTCACCTAGCCTTGGTCCCCTGCACATGGCAAGTAATGGTGACATTGCTTCACCACATGGTAGCCCTAGGGGTCCAGCCCCTTCCCATCCACTAGATCAGCTCAACAGGTCAGACCAGCCCTACAGGAAAAAATCCGGATCTACATTGTAATATTCTTCAAGGCAATTGAATGGCCCTCTCTCACCAATTGGAAGTGCCTAAAGCTTGCTCGTTCCATACCCAAATGTCCAATTCTAACAAAGAAGGTTTTTCCTCGAAGAGAACCACTTTCTGCATAACCAATGATGGTAGTATGCTACTCTTCCAAGTTCAACCAGCACATCAAAGGAATTATCTTTGTGGGACCTGGGTCGAAAACGGTGGTTCGACAAAGACAATGGGCCTCTTTACACGTAATGCGGTAAACCATGGTGCTATTAGCACCATGGTTGCTGCCGGTACCATACCGGTGCCACCATAGAGAAAAGGGGAATTACCACCCCATTCCAAGGTTGGCGGGGTGGTAATTCCCCCTTTCTCCATGGCCCTTCCCTATTCCCATTTTTGCCCCATAGGGCTCAATGGGAATGGGGAAGGAGCTAATTATGGTACCGCAAATTGCGATACTGTAATTAGCACCAAGGTCCCTTTGTGGGTCCCAACTTTAACGGCTGGTCTACACCAGCCGTTAAGGTTGGGTCCCGCAAAGGGACCTTGTAGTAAGGCGGTAAGGGTTTACCAGTACCGGTGCCCTTACCGGTACCGGTAAACCCTTACCGCCTACCGTGTAATGAGGCCAATGTTTAAAATCCTCAGCTTTCCGAACAGAGGGAAGTGATGTTGGAGAGTGATGTTACAATTTCCCTATTCCTCAACAAGTGAATCTCCCATGCAGGAAACCATGTATCATTTTCCCCGCCTGCTCAATGTTATTAATGAATTCAATGAATTAAGAAAGCTTCCCCAGGGAGCACCAGTTTATAATTCACACACTGAAAACACTACAACCCCCAACTCAGTGTGGACATTCTTGGCAGGGGGAGTCAGTGGAGTAAATCTCAGATCCAAGATGTAGGCTTGTACCCGTCCTGAAAGCAGTCTCAATTGAGCTCAGGGCAGAATGCCAAACCCAGTCCTCACTCAATTACCACTCACAGCTGCAGACCCTCAGTGAAATGCCCAGCCAAGGCAAGGGGGTCTACAATATAAATACAGCCAGTCCCAGTTGCTAAGTGTCGTCTAAAGGTGCAGGAGGCTCACGTTTGGTAAATGTTTGAGATTGTAGAGTGGTGGAAGAAGCCGATGCTGGAGAGGAGGAGGAGGAGACTGGAATGGTGACATTAGTGAAGAGTTGGAGGAGGACGTGAGAGGAGGTTGTAACATAGGAGGAAAGAGTGCACAGAAGGAAATGATGGGAGAAAATAAGACCAAAAAAGAGGTGGTAACATCACGAAGTGGGAGTGCACAGAGAAGTAGGCTGAGGGGAAAAAGGTGGAGAAGGAGGTAGTAACATCAGGAGGTACGAGCAGACAGAAGGAAGTGGCGGGAGTATAGAAAAAGGAGGTGACAGCAACAGGCAGCAAGAGTGAATTGAACAGCATCTAGTACCAGACAGCAAGAATTTGCAGAAGGCGGTGAGAATGAAGAAGCTGAAGGAGAAGGTGATAACAGCTGAGAGGGCGACACAGCAAGAGAAGATGGCGAGAGGTAAGGGTAAGACAGCAGTGATGACATCTGAAGGAGGACAGATCCCGGAGGGGCAGGTGATAACGTCAGGACTCAGTCATAGGGAGGAGGTGGTAGAAGACCAGGAGTAGGGGGAGGTTGTTAAACACAGAGGCTAGGAGGAGGTGTGGATAACCTGGCATGGGTGTGAGACTGGCCACTTAACACCAGAGGGAGAAAGTGGTATGGAGACATTGGAGAGAAAGAGAAGACTGAAAGGGATCAAAGTAGAGAGTGAGGATGACCAGTGCACAAGCAGGAAGGTTGCGGCAGTCAAGGTTGTCCCTAGACAGGACCAGACTGTGCTAGGAGAAATGAAACAGGGACTGGGAGTTTACAGTCATACCACAGAGGTAAAGGGAAAAGAATGCACTCCTGACCCCATGACCCCTCTGCTCTTCCTGCCAACCATGATCATTGACCCGTCTGTTTACAAGACACTGAGGGTCATTAAAGCTTTGCCGTCTGGAAATAATGTGCTGGTAATTCCATTTACCATCATGTTTCTCAGGGTTTACCCAATTTACCTCCAGCCAAGAGCTGGAAGTAAATCAGGACCCCACGGGATTACTGGCAGGATACTGGCAAACGTGTAATGACCCCCATTGTGATAGAACCAGTCTTTGGGTACATGTTCATTGGGATCCTGTACCTGGATTAGGCAGAATATGATGATTTAGGTCATCCATAAGGGTGCAACAGAGGAGCAGGGGAGGTGAAGCAACCTCCTCCTAAAAACGCTATGAACTAAGACATTGGCTCCAGGGCCCAAAGGTACAACTATCTCCAACCAGTGGGAAAGAGACATTTGGTAGAAGACCACTCTAATTATTATAATTTGGTTGAAATATCCCAGTTTTTGCATTTTAAGCTGGCACACCTGATCATGGATGTAGAATAAAATAGTAAATGACAATAATTGGTCTTGGCGTACTTCTTTGATGCAAGGCAATGTACATCACAATATTTAATGTGGCAGGCAACACATTTGCAGACACTTTGGTATAGGCGGTTGAACAGATTTTCCAGGATGCAGTGGTCCAAGCAACACAGGCTGTTTCGAGTTGCCTTTTCTTGGTAGACTTAAATGTCCTGTGTGCAGCATTTCAGCCATGTTGGGACTTTTGGACTCAATTTACCAGTATGATTTTTCTCTATGCAGTTACTTCTGTGAAAAATTACTTTCCTTGCCAAGTTGCGTTGGGCCTCTTAACCCAGCCTCATATGTAGCGCTATGCGCCTTGGCATTTTCAGGACCTCTCTCAGTCTCTGGTTTGTGGGTATGGCTAAATACTCATCCTCTATATTTGAGTTTCTATTGGGGAGCGCTCTCTAGCTCACACACTGGACCCTCACCACTTCTCGCATGTTCTCTGTGGTCTTCCCAATTACTCGGCTTGATACAGGTTATTCAGCTACTTCTGTCTCTCTATAGCTCATTGGCAAACACCTTCCCCAGTTTGCAAGGTTTGTCCCCTTTAAGCCACATTCTGGAGGGTCACTGAATGTGCCTGCTGGTCAAGAAATTGATTTGAAACATGTATTTCGCCAGTGGGAGTTTGTGTCAGAAAATGAGGATCAAGATGGGCTGCTGGATAAAGGTAATTTGTGTTTTCATAGTGTTTCCCTGCCTCATATCATGACGTATGATACTGTTTTGTGAGGGGAAATCCTGATGTATATTCAGACCTGTATTATAGTTAAGAGTGGCCTTAATGATTTCATTACTGAGAGAGCTCAGGGCAAGTTACAGAATCTTTATGATAGAGCCAGAGAGAAATACTTGAATTGCTGAAAAGCTTGGAAAGCCCCGGACAAGACGTAAGCCATTGTTTGAGGAGAAAATGGTGCATTTTGGGTCCCATAATCCAAGGTTTGACCAAGAGAGACTTGAATCTTTTTTAAATGGTGAGAGTGCTTAGGATACATCACATACTCATTGTGGGAGGGATACAGAAAGGTAAATATTTGCATGATTGAAAAGCTGGAAAAACCAAGGCTATGGCATACACCACTAAGGAAGGTACCACCCAAAGAGTCTTGCGAGATTGCAATGCTGGAAAAGCAAGAGAACAAGAAGAAAAGAGAAAGCTATGCAAATGTTCAAATATAAAGCTCATGAAGTACACTATTAGCTAAGGCTTAGAATCATTGAGAGATAATTTTGAAGTCAGCGAAGTGTGAATTGTATAAACCAATGAAGCACTGAAGTGTATAAGAATCATTGAGTATATGAATTCGGACGTTTATGAAGTGCTCAATTGCCTAAACCAAAGAAGCACTGAAGTGTCTATAATACGCAGTTAGCTAAGTTTAACGCTTATTACAAGAGTTACAACTAAAATGCTTGAAGTGCACTGGTGTCTAAGTCAAAGAATTATTGAGTGTGTGCTCAACTGAAAGACTATGATTTTTTACAATTGCCTAGACGAATAATCATTCAAGTCTATGAAGTGTTCAAATGTTTATGGCTAACAAGCATTGAAACCGTTCAAGATGGTGACACACTGAAGTCAAGTATTTTCATGAGTTCAATATGCAAGAGAAATATAAAATATACCAATAAGGTGAATGCCATCCTAAAGCCCAATTGGAATTACAAAGCAGACTCTTGTGAGCGCGGTTATCAAAACATTATATTTTTATACAAGCCTGTCCCAGACCAGTGAATATATGGGGAAACTGAGACCCTGGGGAAGAGGAGACTGGACAAGTGACTGGAAAAGTGCTTAGTTGTGGAATTGGGGGACCGGTGAAGCGAAGAGACTTCTTTGATCCCAAAGGCAAAGACTCTAAAGACTAAAAAACCTAAACACATCTTTTACTAAAACATACTTAACTTTTACTTTGTGTCCATTCCTTCTTTTATGTTGCAGAGAACTAATAAGTCTTATATTTAACTCTAGTCGCCTGTAGCTGTGCATCCCTGAGTATGCTCCATTATATTCTGGAGCTCTGCTCCTTGTGCCTGCAACCTTTCAATTGGTTTCCCTTCCATCTTTGTGTAACCCGGGGTTTAAATTACTATTGTTGCCTGGGTTACTATACCCTCATGCCGACTCACTTTCTCATTTATGTCTGCTTCTATCCATAAACACTACTCAGACACGTTTTGTGGGAACACCTTTTATTCATATGTGAAATGTAAAATGTAATTCACGTTGTCTATTTAAGAGAGCATGAAATGTATTACAGTGTAAAGTGTTCTCTACCAGAGTGCGCTAACTGTTAACATGTATCTGTTTTATTTTGTGTAAAGCATGATCTGTGAGGAACAAATATGATGTAAATAAACATCCTCCATTTTGTATGATACATGTCACTCACCTGTAGCTGTAAAATGGTGTACAATGGAACAGTCCCACTGACATCAAGGGAAAGGTGGAACTGGCCGCTACATTTGAAGGAAAAAACAATCAGCCTGAAAGGGAGAGAGTTGAGAGGATTTGACGCCCTCAGGGTCTGCTGCCCCCTGGAAGTCCCATCAGGGGCTGAAGAGGCCTGTCCAAGGTCTCAGTTATAGCCCTCGTTTGTGTATGTCACCCCCTTCCCTGGGAGTTTTTAGGAGGTCGAGCGAAGGAGGCACGCTGGACGCTCCAACTGCTCGGGTCTGGGACACATCAAAGGACCTGTGCTGTCATCATGTGAATGGGAGTCAAGTGTAAAAAACTGAAAAAAAGAAAGGGAAAACATTTCCCTGGGCAAGACAGAGGAGAGGGACATTGTACACAACTGCTTTAAGGCCTCGTGTGCTCCGGTGTGACTTTCTGAAGACCCCACTCTGGGCCCAGTCTACAAATAACAAGACAGCAGCTTACAATGCTTTTGAACTTGATTTACTTTCGCAGTAATGCTTTCCTGTTTTATCAACACACAAAAACAATCCAGCAGTGTATGGCATTTTCATCAGGCGTTTGACACAGTACCGCAAGTTAACCACTGTTCTCCCTTAACCTACCCCCCAACTCGAGCCTACTCTCCCTCTCCTTCCACTGTGGTGTCTTCCAGAGGTTCACTCCCCTCTGTATCACTAGAGGAATTCTGTTCATCTGGCCAGTCCTGGGTGGACCCATACAGTTTAGCTATTAAGTGTCTCCAAGCCATCAGAGTTTCCGTTTCCTCCTCCCCCGTATTGGTCGCCTCATACTATACCACTGTTTCCGCCTCAGCCTCATTTCAGGAGGTCCCACCACCACACCTCTATTCTGGGTCTGTGGCTCGCCTTCCACCCCATGGCAATTCTACGCTTGGCCAGTATGTAGGCTAGGTCCTTGAGTTTGCTTACATGCCTCAGGTTGCGAGGTCTCGTGATGCCCCCTACTATACATGCCCACACTGATTCCACGTCTAGCTGGATTCCTTTCTCGGCTAATCGTTGTGTGATTTTGCCCCAAAATTTCCCGATCTCTGGGCATGCCCAGAACATGTGCACCATCCGAGCATTCACCTCTCCACATTTAGGGCAAACTTGTGTTCCTGTGTTTTTAAATCTAGCGACCCTCTGAGGGGTCATGTATGCCCCGTGGGTTACCTATAGTTGGATTTGCTACAACCTGGTGTTCCTGGAAACTTTTTTGTGGTATCTTTGGGCTCTCTCCCACAGCCCGTCATGCATGGGTACCCCTACTTCTTCCTCCCAATCCCGCCTCAGTTGCATCACCTCCTTCTCCACCCTGGACATCAGGAGTTCATAGCTCTGGGAGACCTTATGTCCACCCTCCGAGATATCATATATTGTTTCAACAGTTGCATCTGGCTTGTCTTCCAGCACCAAATCAGGCTTGATTATTATAATGTTGATGATTGGTAGAGGAAAAATTCGAATTTCTGTCACTAACCTGAATTGATGGCGATCCTCCGGAGCAGAAATGGACGACTGTAAGGATCTCCCTGAGACTCCTGCTCCCCCTAATCCGAAGATTGTAGAAAAACCGAAGAGAGAGAGACAGGAACCCCAGGGAAACCCTCGGGGGGAAGAAAACCCTGGGAGTTCTCGAGCATGCTTCTAGAGGATTGGCTCGTCTCTGGATGGCTGGTGTTGCAGGATTCACGGTGCCTATGTAACAAGGAATGGACAGGTAAGGAAGAGATAGACTGACTCAGAGAAAGAATTCAGTTGAAGAAGAATTACACTTACAATTCTTCTAGTCACTACGGGAATCTGTGTTTAGGGAATGCCGGTCTTGTTAGCCGACAAGGAGGATTCACCCAATGGATTCAAGAAAGATTCCTAAATAAGTACAAGGATATCACAAGGATGAGAGAGAGAAGGCTTAAGAGGAATAGAGAAGACTGGTACAAGAAACAGGACTTACTCGGTCAAAAAGGATGGGTGGCTCAAAGAGGGACTTGGGTCAGAGAAGGGGCAACCGCAAAGGCAGAGACCTAAAGACCGCTGAGCCCGGTAGAAAAACCGCTGCTCGAGGGGAAATTTCCGAAGGATTGCTAAGTAGGAAGGAAGACAGCAAGAAGGATTAAAGTGGAGTTCTAGGTATTCGAACAAAGTCTGAGGCAGAGATTGAAGTAGCAAACTTACGAAGCGTCTTGGAAAACAGAAGCGACGCACAAGAGAGAGGAGTTTTGGTCCTTAAATTCAGTCATGTGATCCGCTGATCGCGTACCAAGAGGACGTGCAAAGACTCAACCGTCACTTCTCTTGTGTCCGGAGCACGTCGCCATCTTGAAATATCCGCGAAAGGCGGAACTGCATAAAGACCATTGTCGTCTCAATTGCCATCGCTGAAAAGGTGTAACAGTGATTCTCTCACCTGTCGTACCACCTTGGTGTAGGTAATGTATTGCCGGGGTGTAATCCGGTTCCATCTATCAGCTCATCAAATTCTATAACCTTCCCCTCCTGCCATAGGTCTCCCACTGTTGCGATGCCCACCGATTCCCAGTGCTTTCAAATCGTCTTTCGCAGTTGTTCGTCTACTCCCACCAGCGCCACTAGGACACCTGTGGAAAACACGGAGTCAGACAGGCCATACGCCATTCCCTCCATCCCAGTTCCAACAGCCTCACTCGCCCTCTCAGTACCATTTTGGGCACCCATAGCATTTCTTTCAGGAAGAACGGTTCACATTCGGACCTAAGCTATTTGGACTCAGCCGTGGGGTCCTTGTTTAACCATTTAGCCACGTATGGAATTGGCTAGCCAGGTAGTAGATCTCAAAGTTGGGTAATTTGATACCCCCTCTGTCGTATGTGTTCTGCAGTTTCCATAAGGCTATCCTGTTTATGGTATTGTGCCATATGAAATGCTTTCCTGGTTGATGTTAAAGATAACGTTGACATTAAATACGACAGCTTGCACGCTTTCAGTCCACTCTTATTTACCTCCTAAACTGTGGTAGACAGTCTTTATAATGACACATGTTTTGTTGAATTATGTTACAACAAATTATTTATAAAGAAATACAAATACAAAGAATAAATCAAATAACACATTTTTTAATAAAGAATGCACAAATAGATAATTTTTATAATAGTAGAAGAAATATTACAATTATATTCAGAACAGTTAAATATTAAATAGAATAGGTTTAATAAATTAAATTCATTAACTTATATATAATTTTAACTTTGAATACTAATTTGTAACATGTTATAATAAAATCTGCCAGTAGGTGTCGCTCTTCAGTTCTTTTTTTTACATTTAGTGTACCGGAACTTCAGAGGTCATTTTGGATTTCGTGTTTTGCACTGGTCGGAGTGCGTCTTGGAAGTTCCTTTTCTTTTTGGGATTTTCGTGGATTTTTGTATTCCAAGGAACCTGGATTTTTTTTCTGAATGGTTTTTACCTTTTTACGGATTTCCTGGACCGTGGATTAGCTGTTTTTATGGGATTTTTTCACCATTTTGTTCTGGATTTATGGAGTGCTTTGTTCCAGCACTATGGATTATTGGATTTATTTCGGATCTGGAATGTTGATGTTTGTTTTTTTAGGGTTTGGGATGCTGTTGGATCTTGGATAACTTGAATTTTGGATATTGGAATTTATTTTTATTTTTCTTGCTGTTTGGTAAATTCCTTTAACTTTTTTAAATAGTTTTATTGGACGCAATGCTGTGTAGATATGCTATTTTCAATTGTTTTTCGAAATCAAGTATACACACTTTTAGACGTTGTTGGTTGTTTTTATATTTTCTTCTTTGCACTGCTGTTTTTTCCTTTGACAAACATTGGGCAATCTGTAGTTCTTGGAAATATTTTTTTTTTCCGGATGTTGTACAAAGCTCCATAAAGATGGATTGCATGTTTTGAATGTTTGTCTGATGCCATTATGCCATCCTTCTAGGGTGTTGTTAGTTTTAGCAGTTTCATTTTTGGCTGGTGTGTAACAGTTCCATAGTTTTTTGTTGAAATGTGGTCTTCTTGTTTCACTTCTTGTAAATTATCCTATACATATGGAATCAAAGTAGTCTAATAATCGTTCAAAATTTTTCATTTGCTTTAAAAAAACCAGTCTGCGTTAATAGATCATAATATTCTTCAACATGATTTTCGGTTACAAATGCTAAAGCAAACATTAATTTAATGTTGAACTGAAGCTCTGAATCTTCTGTGTATCGATTTTGCATTCCATTTGTTTGTATTTTCTCCAAATTGTGTAAAATGAAAAAAACACCCTTGTATTTTAGTCTCCGGAAATGTATCTGTGATTGCTTTGATTTGTTGAATTTCATAATCCAAAATTATAATTTATGGTTGTTTAGGTGACAGTTTTTCTCTTAGAAATGTATATATTTCCTTGTAATATTTATGTGATTTTAAAGGCATTAATGAGAATAATAATGAAAGCAAAGTGTCATTTATTAGACCTTGCACAGCATAAAATTGTGCAAATGGTTTAGGACACACTTTAAAAGTGGCATCTACTTGCCATTGGGTAGCATATTTTAAGTATTCCATGCTTTTACTGGTTCCAAAAATTAAAACTCTTTTGGTTGTCAAATAGTAAAAAACTTTCATTTTTTGTAGCTAGCAACAATCCTGAGGAATGTATACATGCTGAAATGTTAGGGGTGTTAGTGGAAAATGTTCCTTTTTTGTCTGCATTTACATAGCTGTCTTTGTAGCAATTTTACATTTTGTATTTGTCCAGCCTACCTTTTTGATTATAGATCCACCAGGTTCATTCTCAATTGAATCCATATATGCTTTCATTTCTGATATTTTCTTTTTTCTTCCCACTTTTGTGCTGTCTGGCATGTGGGTGTGGGTTGCCTCACTTAGTAACTTTTCTCTCTGTGTCACTACTCTTGCTCGACAATTGTGAACGTAGTAATCAGAATATTTCCAAAATATTTTTTGGTTTCTTTCTTTTTCCTTGTTTAAAATAAATCCTTTCATAATCAATTGTTTTTTTCCTTTTTTCAATTCAATATATTGCAGTGTTTCAATCATTTAGTCGAAGTCTAAATTTGAAAAACAACTTCTTATGAACCGAAATATATTATCACAGTATGTTTTCAACGTGTTGTTTTTAAATAAATATGTACGTTTCATTAATGTTTCAGTTTATGTGCACATTGTAAATCTTACCCTAGTAATTAAAACGGTGGTTTATGTGATGTTTTGTTTTTCTCCCATTATTGTATTATTTCTGTTTACCTCAGTGTTTGTTTTGCAATTAACTGTTTTTGAACTGTTGGCTCTATTTACAAATAGATTCCTCATTTAGGTCCTTTTCTCTGAGAACCTCGTTCACTTTCGATATAGGTTGTTTTAGTTGTTGAGGTTTCGTTATAAGAACTGATTACATGTAATCGGGTGTATTTCGTTAATTATGTTTTCGGTATATAATATTCGTTGTCACATGGTGTCGACATATAGGGTTTGTTTTAAAGACATGTAAACCTAAACTGTGCCCCATGGTAGTTGGCCTAAATAGGACCTTCATCTCCCATTTACACTGAGTCTCGTTTAACTTATATATTGGCAGAGTTTGGCATGAAGCTGAAGGTAACCAACCCTTCCTGTTTGTTTGAAGTCAGCATGAAAAGCAAAACATAGAGGGGTACATTTGAGGACAAAGCAAAGCGCAGGCAAGAAAAGAAGGCCATCATAGATCAACTGCAAGAAGGGAAATGCCTGGGCGCTACCCCAGCCCCTCTGCAGTTTCTTTTTGTTCTATGCACGAAATGAATTAAGCACAAACTTATGCAGCTGCTTTGTGCCAGGTGGAACTTTATGGGGAATTATCTGTGCGTTGAAAAGTGTGAACTAAAGCCAGTGAAAAGTCCACACTATTCCACAGAAAGGAGATAACAAGGAAATCAGCCTGCACAGCTCCTTAATCCGGCCATTATAGGGAAAGAGAAAAGAAAAATAAGTAGCAAAAGCAGAGGGGAAGTAATACAGTTGCTTGTTTTTATGACCTCTTATGTGCCCATTAGGTGTTTCGTCAGCTAAACAGAAGAAGTAGAGCCTGCCCGGGCTTAATCAACGTGCCTCCTAGGCGTGAGAGAGAAAAAAAAAAGAAGAAACAGCCACAGAACCGCCAGGAGAAAACCACATTAACCTCAATACCACCCCTGGCTTGCGGGGCACTTGACAAAAAATAAAGCAGCATAAGAAAATGAAGAACGCAAAGTGAGTCTACCCCAATGCCACCCACGGCTTGAGGGGTCGGCGAGAAGAAAAAGAAAGAACGGAAAAAGAAAGAGTACATGTAATATAAAAGAAATGGCAAGACAGACCCAATGCCACCCACGGTTTGCAGGGATATGTTAAATGAAGACATACACAGAAAGCAAGAAAGCAAAAAGGTGGGAAAAAAGAAACTGGAGGTCAAAATCATCTGTGGCCCATGGTTTCTACTCCCAAAATAAAGCAACCCAGTATGAGTTCTTCATCTCCCCCACAGGGAGATCCCAGGAGGCTCATCGACCACTGCAGGAGGTATTCCAACCAAGTAAAAAGATTTACAATTCTTTTTCCTTCCTCTCCCCGCAGGGAAACCTGCCTTTACGCCCTACCCCTTGAAAGCCTGCGAGGAATCCTCGCAACAAAGCCACTCACGCCCAGCAGGTGACATTCAAAACAAATGTTCAATAAGTTTGGCATTTCCCACTCGGGTAGGCGTGCCTCATTGTCCTCCTACATGAGGGAATGTGAAGTAGCCCTCTCATCAGGGCCACCCACGGCAGAGCGCGTTCATATAATGTGTTCTTCTAAAGAAGTATTTAGTGACTGGGATGCATGCCCAGGATACCAGTAAGCAGGAAAAGTTATATTTTTCTTATTGGGGCCCCAAAACGTTTTATATTTTAGTTAGACTGCAGTTACATCATGTTAGTTGGCTAATGTAAGTCAAGTGGGATAATACTCACCTTAGGTTTTATTTTATTGTATAGAAATGTCTCTTAATGTTATACAGGCATTATAGAGTTCTTTTCAGACACATTCCAGTATTAATGGGAGGTTGTTTGGGAAAGTTAATTATGATAAAGATAGAGTGTTTTTTCTGCTTTTAAATGTTCCTGATTAGGTCTAATACTGTGAGTTTATAGGCAAAATACAAAGGATCCCCTTTTTGGGATTGTTCAAATCTACATGCGTTGGTAGTATTATGCGCACCAGATTCTCTGCTTTCCTGTTGGTTTTGGTTTAATTTTCTTTAGTTTTCAGGTGGCGGTAAAGAAATGTAAGTTTATAAGGCATCAAGTATTTTGAGGGGTTCCAACTATTATTGGTATAGGAAGTTGCCTTTCTTTAGTTGCTGAATGTTAACCATGGTCACACAAGTGACAGACACACCTATAGAAAGAACTCAGGTGCGCCACACAGTGGCAGTGTAGTCGTTTCCTGCATATCACAAAAGTTGCTTCTAAAAGGTTTCCATAACATGTGTTTCATTGGGTGCTGCACCTAGCACTTCTCACATTAATTTTTCATCTTCTTTGTACCTATCCATGCACTATTAAAGCAGGCTATTCAGCAAGTTAAGTGAGAAAAGGCTTACATTTTCCTTCTTCAGGGGATTCCCGAGTTGTGCCTGCCACTGTGCCCTCTTTTCCTGCTGGGCACTGAGTTTCAGAGATTCGCATAGGGGTGGCTGCCATTTCCACTGGGCTTCTTCTATTTGCCAAGTTCAAACCTGTCTGTTCTCTGTTGATTAACGAGTCATTCTTCTCCTCATGTTACTCTGGGCAATTTATCTTGGATCTTTGTGGGCGAGATTCACTATCTACTCCTTCCATTTTACACTACCAAGGCTCTCTGCAGTCTCTGCATGCTTCAATCTATCGTTGTCCTGTATGCTGTAAATTATGTAAAATTAGTACTATTAAGATTTTTAAGATAACCAAAAAGATTCTTGGCAAAAGGAATGAACTGTTAAGGTTTTGTTTTTGAAACTCCTTCACCTGACTGCTAAGGAGAACTATTCTGACAGACTCTTTTCTGGCTGCGAACTGGCTCCTTCATCAGCTGTCAGTGCTGACATGTCATACTACCGTGGTCCTATTTATCTTCCTTCCACCGTTGGTTGGGCTTTGTGTCAGATCCTGATGGTGTCCGACTGCTAATTACATTTGTGATATACTCAACAATACAACACTCTGGCTTCCTAAGTAAAGATTGAAGATCAATCATTCAAGTTTTCTATGGTTACCCTTTGCATTCTGTCTGAGTCTTCTCTTCTCTAGTCTGTTCCTTGAATGTTTCTAATTTCTCTGTCTTCAGGAGAATTTGTGTTTCAAAGCACCCACAGGGCAACAGGGACGGAACATGGGAGTGAGAGGCAAATATGACAATGAAAGAGAGGGGCGGTCCTACAAGGCCTTGTGAGCATTCAGAGCATGCAAGTGGAGAGTGAGAGAGGGCGGGTAAGTGCTAGTAGTAACACGGAGGGAAGTGCTAGGGAGTAATTTGGAAGCAACTGCTAAGTGACTGGCAGAGATCACTTGGTAAGAGTGATCAACTACCAAATTAAAGTGCAGGCCTGTGATATCACAGGCCAGTGTGATCCGAGGCAAGTGCTGGGAGTGGGCAGAGGCTGAAGGTGATTGGCGGTGGGAGGCCAGGGCACAGGTGGACACATAAGGGCCCTGGTCACCAATCTCAGCAACTGTGAGGTTTTTAGCAAAGGAGGGTGGGGGGAAGGAGGAGGTGAAAAGGAAAGTCTTGAGGAGCTTCCGGAATTTGAGAAGATCCGTCTCAAGACAAAGAGGGAGGAGGAGGCTATTCCATAGGAGGGAGCAAGCCGAGGAAAGAGATCGGCCACCAGCTCGCTCTTTAGTGAAGCGCTTGACACGCAGAGAGGTGGTGCGGGCAGGGGTGGACTGGCCTTTAGGGAACTCTGGAGATTTCCCGGTGGGCCTCTGCACCCTGGGCCTCTTTTCTGTGGTATTTCCAAATGTTCTCATAGGAAAAGCATTGGGCTTGCTGAAAATGTGTCATATAGGGCCACTTTGAACTTTATTTCCAGGGCCTCTTTTGGTCCCCAGTAATTATTTCCAGGGCCTCTTTTAGTTCCCAGTCCAGCCCTGGGTGCGGGAGGAATGTAGAGATCTGGATGGGGTGTATTTAGTGAGAGCCAGTTGTAGATGGCATGGTCCCTGGCCCCAGACAGCCTTATGGATGTTGCAGAGGGATTTGAATTTGATCCTTGCAGCAAACGGGAGCCAGTGAAGAATTTGTAGGACTTGAGAGATGCGGTCCCTGGGCTTGAGGCCAAGGATAAGTCTCAGAGCCCTATTCTGGATTAGCTGCAGGGGACGTAGAGAGGAAGAGTATAGATTAAGGACAGTGGAGTAACTTTGCTGAAAATGTTGTGGGGAACATGACAACTGAAGGAAAGGGGTGGGGTGGAAGAAGGCCGGATGCGGCTCTGAGGGATCGTTCCGTAGAAATTGTTCATAAAAATGTCAATGAATGGTAGATTTGACAGAAATCGGTCACAACCATTCGTTTGAAGCCGAAGATAACAGACATGAAGAGCGGGGGTTGCGTGGGTGTGTCCCGCTCCCCATGTTCAGTATTTTCTGCTTTGGCAGTTGCGGGGGTGCCCCTCGCTTCCTGAACATTGGAGGCAGGGGACCCCAAAAAAAAAAAGAAGAAAAACTGACCCTGCTGAGTCAGATTCGACCCGCATTAGTGGGATGGAACTGACACTTCAGAGGACAGGAGAGGCGGCAGACAGAGAAAAGGTAAGTAGGTGGGTTTGTGGGTGTACTGGTAGTTTGGGGGGACAAGGGTTTGGGTTTTTGTACCGAGGTAATAACGGATTATTGGCAAAAATTAATACAGTCAATTCCGCCGCAAATCTTTTTAACTCGGTCAAACAACCCAAATCCCTGAGGGATAACACAAAACTAATACACAAGACTGGTGGCGTACCTTTAAAATTCGATTTGGCGCCCCACACATCTTCATCCGGTGACACAACATAACATTCACAAACTTCATTCCAACCAGAACATACAAACAATGCATTATTTATCATTTATTCAGACACAAAAGTCAACACACATATGCTTGCACACACATTCACTCACTCACACACAAATGCACCCAGCCCCTCCATTGACATACACTGTGTGCACACAACATTTATGTGTACATACACAAGAACACAAAGAAACAGTGGCACAACGCCCTTTGATCAGACCAGGCTTTATCACTACCTGATCACTAAAATGTTGGGCTACGTGACTTAACCTAGCTGAACTGTAAAGCCATGGCAGAAAGGAACAGAATGTCGGCAATTCCCTTGATTTTTTCATTCATTCAAAGGCAGAAGCCATTGGTTAATGCACTGCGGTGAGTGACCAAATATACTTGGTATAGATTTTTAAATGCCATATATCTCCAAACCTGGGTTCTGCACAGCACCTTATATGTGTACATGCTGATAGATGTTTTCTACAAGATTCTGACTGATTAAAATTAAGTTTTGTTTTCCTGTGTTCAAATTACTCCAAGCAGTGGAGTACCAAGCGGGAGAGGCAGGGGGGTCAAGCTGCCCCCTCATGGCTCTTTTATGAGCCAGACCGGGACATTTGTCAGTGGGACACCTCTCCGTTTCAGCACCTCAAAGAGGGTGCCCAACGGGAAAGGTGTCCCTGCTGGTAGTACAATGTGTGCCGAGCAATTCCTGCTCAGCACGCTCATTGTCCTGGCAGTAGGACACCTTACCCATTCCGAATGGTTGATGTCCCGCTGCCAGAACAATGTCCCAAGGAGCTCTGGGCAGCAGAGGGTCCTCACGTTGCTCTGTGTCAACAGAGCATTACAATGTGAGCCATTAGGCATTGATGGGAGGGAGGGCAGGGACTTTTGTCCCTTTAGAAATGTGAATCAGAGGGAGTGATCAGAGGTGAGAAGGGTGCATAATACTGCATACTTTATGAAATAATCAATATGGCTTTAAAACACAAAGGGATTTGTTAGGCTCACATTAATCTGCATTATACTATTGTGACTTTGCATGCAGGATGGGGAAAATAAAACTAAAGCCATACTCTCATTGCTGATTTCTATGACAATGTATATAGTGTGTGGTTAGTTTACTATGAAAGGCTAGTTTATTATGTAATGTGGTCTTCTTCCAAGGCATTGCTATAAATAATTATTTAAACATACGAAATGTGAAGCAAAACCATAATAAATATCAAATAAACCTGGGAAGATGTGCGCAGTTGCTTAAAATGTCCACATCCCAGTTTCACCATTTAACAAAAGTGTGTGATCCTGGGCAAATCATTTAATCACATTGTGCCTAATCTGCAGCTCTGTAACTGATTCTGATTCACTTCAAAGCTTATGTTAATATAGCATTCTATTATAATAAAAAAGCCTTATGACTATAGAGTTGCTCCATACATAACAATAGTGCAATTTATGTATTTTGCACCACAACGTGATTTGCCACTGAGCTTACTTATGGCAACTTATTCTAAAGTCACTTCCATGGTGCCTACAAGCATCAAAGACTGATGATGCTCCTTGTAATGTCCTTTTCTGTGAAGTCACTTGTGTTGGTGCAATCCATATGCTAATTGGGAGGTTTGCATGTATTTTGCCATATGGGGCTTGGACAGTGCTCTAATAGATGAGTTTCCTGCATCTGGAATGATCCTGCAGTTTTATTTTTTTGTTATGTGTTAAAATGCCATCTGCCACTAATGTTACCAAAAAAGTAGATTGGGGCAGGGGTGGGCATTTTGGGGGGGGTGAGCACGAGTGATACCATGTGGAATTGCATGCACTGCATTATTTTGTCGCTCATCCTACACTCTGGACACTCCCCTGCTTAGTTTGGTAAGTATAGCAGTTTTTGGTGGCCTGTAACCTGAACCATGACACCCATTGACTAATTTGCACCAAACCGCCCTGAAAAAGAGTCTGCATAATTCGAAATACTTTTTGCCAGTTTGGTGAAGATTATTTTTGGAAGCAGTGGGAAAAATTACATGGGTCTCCCAAAAGTGTGCATTTAACACAAAATCCCATATGGTTCCTTCTGCGCACCCAGAGCAAAGACTGCTTAACAAAAGTTCACCATGTATCAAATGTGTATAGCACTCAGCTTCATTTCATAGAATTTGCAGATCACGACAGTTTTGGGTCACAGGTTTTCTCAGCTTGACCTTTTCCACTCTACTTGGGGAGGGCGGACCTTGCGACAACTTAATTTTGAAATTAGGATGCTTGTGCTCTAGTAGCACCTGAAAAGTGGCAAGACTCATTTTAGAGGCATTGCATAGCTGTGGCTTGCCACAGAGAATGCACCATTTGTTATTGTTAGGGTGTCTTCATACCTGGGCCTTAATGTGTACTGTGAGCTCGTCTCACATTGTCCAAATGTGACCCGGGCCCCCAAAAGGGGTCAGCCCGCAGCTCAGCCAACAAACATACGCAAACACAAAAACTTTTTTAAAAAAAACTTATCTCTTCTCTGCTTTCAAATGCAGCCCAGGCCACGCCTCAAGTTACACCGACCTAAACTCTTCACACTCATGCGCCTCCAGACAGAAACCAGGAAGCTGAATGAGCTTCCTAGCTCCTGTCTATGTCTCGCACGAACACAAAGCTGTAAAGTCACACTCTGCGCCGTGGCCCAAGGGAGTGCTGCTGCTAGTGTGACAGTACAGACACCGGGCCCGCACCACCCAGTTCAGCACCCTTTGAGTCAGGCCATCCAGCATGAGGGAGTGAGCCATGCAGGGCATCCCGGCCCAAACATGTTGCAGCGCAGCCACCAGGCAGCTCAGCATTATGTAATGAGACAGCGCAAGCCTTGCTGGGCACCCCAGCTGGGCTCACCCTGGCCAATTACATAATTGATGATTGCAGCCCCCTGCCCTCCCTCCCAAAGATGGGGGGACAAAAAGGCATGCCACATAGGTTGGGGGGTACAAAACCCCTCGCCCCTACTATAATTACGCCCCTGATTAAGGAAAAAGCTATTGCAGTTGTCAAGCCTAGAGAGTACCAGAGCTCTTGGGACATTGAGGAGTCCTTTGAGGAGGTGAAGTTGGAAGTGGGACTTCTTGGCAAGGTCCTGCATGTGAGGGAGGAAGGAAAGAGAGGAGTTGATGATGACTGCAAGGTTTTTGGCTTCAGATGAAGGAGAAGGGGGAGAACCCATAGAGGGTGGCAGCGTGAGGAGAAGAAAGGGAGCAGCAGTCCCAATGGGAACAATCTCGGTTTTACTGGCATTGAGGCAGAGATCATTGGAAGCCAGTGGTCGACGTGTACGAAAAGAAGTAGTGGAACTATGTTCCCTGCTGGCCTACGCCCGCTCTCCACAAACACCATCACTGTGCTCCCTCCCACACACAATCCAAACCCAAAAACAAACACACCTGCTATTTAAGGGAATGTTCGGTGCAGTGCACTGAAGTTTAAGCCTCAACTTCTTCCTAGCCTTTTATTTTAAAACAAAACCATTTCAGAGCGGTTTATTTTTAAAATAAAAGTATAGGAACAGTGAAACTTAAAAATGAAAAGTAAAAGAGCACCGCTCCCGACCGCTCCCGCCCACTTCGACCTCTGTTGGAAGCACACCATAATGTGATGGCAGATAGGCACTCAGGAATGATGGCGGAAGTAAGGATCAGAGGGAAGTTTGGAGAAGAGTTGTGTGTCATCTGCATACAACTGGAAGTAAGAGGAGTAGGTGGAAATTAGGTGTGCCAGCGGAGCAAGATAGATGTTAAAGAGTCGGGGTGATTGGTTGGAGCCCTGGGGGACACCACAGGTGAAGATGGAGGTGGGAGAGGAGAAAGAGTCCAGGAGAACCTGGGAGGGACAGTCATTGAGGAAGGAGGTCAGCAGGTCCGGTGCCCGCACCAAGATACCTAGGGTATTGTGGAGCCATTTTATGAGGATGTAGTGGTTGACCATGTCAAAGCCGAGGAGACATCGAGTAGAATGAGAACGGCAGGAGAGCTTTTTCAGAAGGGGGCACACAAGAGAGTGCTTGAGCCAGGAGGAGACTCCTTTGTTTGTTAGAGAGTTCAAAGAGGTGGACCCTTTTGGAATAGGTACTGATTCTCACAACAGGCTGTGTCTCACTTAATGAATGATTTCACATGTCCCGCAGGGCTTTAGGACATGATTTCCCAGAATGTAATGCTTAAATAGGGAACACAATCTTTATTCAGGCTGGTCTTCAAGACTTTGCCGGTCATTACGAGTTTGCTGGTAGGTTGCTGGTAGTACAGGTGGCCTACTGGCAACCTTGGCTTACTGTTTCCACTGCCCAATATCCCGGTAGTACCGGGATATTACAGGCGGCGGCGGAACAGTACGTTTCCATTTCCATGGAGTCCCATAGTACTCCATGGGAATGGAAAGACTGAAGCACTGGCACTGTTGCCGGTTGTTCACTGCCAACTCCGAGTACGCCGGTCCGGTAAAGGTGCTGGTAACTGTTGTTACTGGCACTTTTTTTTTAACGTACCAGTATACCCGTAGGTAGGCCCTTTGTCTCTCAAGATGCAATATTTCAAGCAATGAATAAACTTTCAATTCAGTCTGGATTCTCACAGGATGCAAGTTTTTAGGTAAAACTTCTTCTTTCAGCTCACTTCAGGCATTAGATTCACTCTCGATGATGTGGTTAAGGTACCACATGCTCTAGCAGTTTGCCCTAGACCTAGCGAATCAGCTTCCCAAAGTAGCAGTCCCATTACGTCACCATTTCTTTAGAAATCAATCTTTCAGTAGTTAATGTCAAAGGCATTATATGTGCTTGGGTTTGGATGGTTGAACTGTGTATCTCAGTGTGTGGTGGTTCAGGCGACACATGCTCTTTTCTCCTTTTGCTTTTGAGTACTCAATTTCGTATTGTGCAGTGATTGAGGAAACGCACATGCTCCGCTCAATTTGGGTTGCTGGTGGGCTCACTTCCTTCAGACGTAGAGGTTCCAGCAACCTACTTGTTTTAGTGAACTTGTTCTCCCAACATGCCATGGTTCAGTGTGGACAGGCTTTTCGCTCACATTGGAATTTCTTGACTCACTCTCCCAGGATATAAGCAACATTCAGTTTGCTTGGACTTTGTGGACTCGGGTTCCCAGTATACAGCGCTTCAGGCAGCACATGCTCTCTCTGCTATTGTTGAGTTGTTGGACTTCCTCTCACAGGATCTATTGATTCATGCTCATTTACTTTACTTTGGTTGGACATTTTGGACACACTTCCCTAGTATGGAGTTTCTCAACACAGAGTTTGTCCATAACAGTTCTTTTCCTATCCCTGATGCTTCTTTGAGACTCTTTTTGCAGCCTCTGGTGTGGAGCTTTACTCCTTGGTGTTCCCAGGCCCTGCCTGTCCTTGTCCTCTTGATTTGGGTTATTGGTTGCTAAAATATTCACCGATTAAACGAAACTTGAGAAATTTGATTTGGATTTTGCGTCAGCACTTTTTGCAGAAATACATGTGTTTGGTGTGCCAAATCTAAATCTTTCACGTAAAAATGTTGCAATTCAGTATATGTAGGCCAAATAATGAGAGCTGAATGTGAGCGTCCCAAAAAACGCACCCCCCTTAGTGAGAGGCAATAAAGGACACACCCCAGGAGGGGAATAATAAGACCAGGACCAAGTGCGGGTGAGATCAAAAAGGGTTTTATCTAAATCAATATAGGGCATGCAAAGGACTCTGCAAACTCTGAGAGCGCTCTGTCTGACAATAGCAAAGACAGTCCTACTTATTGCAGAACTAACATCACGCATGACACAAGCTATAGGGGGCACATAGTCTTAGGGATTGGGGGATGAAGGCTAGATGGTATACATTGTATACAGTTGCTGTTCCAGGATTGGCGGACGTCCGTGCGGTGCCATGTGGGGTAGACGGGTCAGCTGGGCTCTTCGGGGTGGAGCTGCCGGCCGGACATAACTTGTATTGATGATTGGAGGCTGCTCTAACACTTGCCCTTGTGGCCACACATTCGCAATCATTCGTCACATTCTATAATGTCAGGTGTCTGGTAAATCCTGTGACACATTGACCTTAGCCCAATAGGGAGACACGGACATGGATATGTGATAGGGGGTATCTCTATCCATCTGTTGTAGTGACATTTGGGTTCAAGTATTGTAGTCCTATGAGTCCATGTGCATGGCCAGGGGTACAGAGGGGGAGGGTTATTCGATCGGCCTGTCCTGGTGGCTATAATGAAGGACGATATTACGATCTGTTAGTACAAGGGTGGGCGCCCTCCTTCGTGGGCCATTAACTTGGGGTGAACGGGGATACCAATGGGCCATGGGGGGCATGTAACCGGTGCCCGGGAGATGGTGGGATTTAGGACCAGGTAACTCTTAATTCATAGAGTCAGGCTGTGGTGGCCTCTTGACATGGGAAAGGCGGATGCTTGAAGCGGGTCCAGCAAGATTGGGAGGGGAGGCGAGGCTGTGCTGTTCGAACACCAGCTATCCCTGGCGGGCCTGGGAGGGAGGAGGGGGGAGACGACCTTGCAGCTCTGGGCCTGTTTCCCTGCACAGGGCACCTCCCCGTACTTTTGGCAAGGGTGGGTGGCAACACTTGGAGCTTCTGGTATTATACACATATGTTTACATTAATATGGGAACACAGGCTGGAGAGGGTTTTGCCATTTAACATAGTATTTCACATCAGTAGTTGACATACGAACATGAGGTAGCATTAGGTGGGTTGTGTGTAAGAGAGAGCACTGCATATTACATCACAGTACAATCTGGCTCCACTGCCTCGGCTGATCATTGTGCATTACAAATGCGCTTTGTTACATCATGTACAGGAGTGATCACATATTACTCTTAAATCACACGTCTCCAGAATAGCAGCAAACGTTAGTCAACACGACATATATTACACACATGCTTATTTCGTTATGCAAGGTGCCTCTGGGCTTGGTGGGGGTGAGGCAACTGATTTCGAAAGACGGCAAGAAAATAATACCAGACCGGGTGGCAGCCATTTCAGCTGTAGGAAGACCAAAAACAGTGAAGGATAAGCAAAAATTCCTAGGCATGTGCAACTACTGTCGTGCATGGATATTAGACTATGCTGCATACACACGGCCATTGCTTCAGGCACTCAAAGAAGTGCAGAAGGAAAATATCTGGTATACTACAGCAGGACACTAGACGCAGTAATGCAGGGACACTTCACGTGCGAACAGGCCCTCGCAGCTGCCGCGCTCACCATTGAGAAAAGCGCCACCATAGTAATGGGATGTTCAGTGACGCTATACGTGGAACATTCCTTGTTCGCCATACTAGAACGATCGAAAAGCACACTGACCACACAGAGTGCCACTGCATACGAGGTAATTCTATCAAGCGCGAACATACATGTAGTAAGGTGTAAGGTAGTAAACCCTACAAGATTCATTTCAGAACCATGCACTTAAGAGGATTTACAAGCACATGACTGTGCAACATATCAAGGAGAGGAACAGGCAGCAACGATAGTGAGTGAAAACGCACTAGCTGAAGGTGAAATATTTTTCATAGACGGGTCAGCCTCCATAAATTCAGAATGTCATTGTGGGTTTCATGGATATCGCTGCCCTGGTGGTTCTTCATGGCCCTTTTGTTAAGAAACTTCACTTGCTACATTTGGCCCAATCAACAGAGGTAACTAGAGTCTTTTACTTATCGTTGGCACTACACATATGTGAGCTTGTACTGGTGTTCAGACAGAGTTAGCTGCCAGGGTGACTGACCACTAATACTACTAATAACAGTAGTTGCCCCTAATTATATGAATCGGTGTATTTGGTTGTTGGGGAGTAGGAACACCCCGGTGGAGGGTGTTGGGAGGAGGAACTGGTCGAATTCATGACAACCAAAAGTGCAAGTAAATAACCCAGACTTTTAAATAGTGATCAATGAAAATACGCAGAACCGTTTCTGGCCTCTTTGTCTGGGAAATGCCCCGGGAACCACAAGGCAGTACACCACTGCTACCAAATCAAGCACCCCAGACTTAATGCAGCATAAACAATCATTGGCAATGCCAACAGTTCAGGCTTTTGTGTAGGCATGGGAAAGGCACTTGCCAGGCACTGCCATAGTGGTATTAACTGGCCATTGATGATAGCAGGTGCAAAATGGTGCGATTATCTGGGCATCTAATAGCAGTGCCTGGCAAATGCCGAAAAGCTATACACACGCCAAAACTGTTGACTTTGCCAATGCTTGCTTTTAATAAGACTTCTGTGACGGACACACATAGTGCTTATAAATCGAGTGGTAGAAGGCAGACTTGGTTCAGACATTTTTATTACACCATTAGCGGGTTTACACCTCCAATTAAGTCGTTAATGCTCAGAAGACCACTTGGAAAAACACTGACAGGCACTTCTAGTGTAAAGTTTGATGGTAAAGCTTGATTAAAGCAAGCTCAAAGAGTTCCCATGAGGAGGTGTTTTGGGCAGAGACAGGCAGGAACTGGGTAGGAAGTTCCCTATGACGACCCAAAAATATTAAATAAATGTTGTATGAACCCGATAAGAACACAGCTGTAGTGAATATAACATTTGATATAGATGTAACTGAACCGCTATATATTTAATTGAACCCCAAAAAATGTGATGACCCCCAAAAATGTAATTTACATTTTATATGAATTTAACATACATTTCATAAGAATTCCAATGCATTTGATATAAAACTTTTATATAGATTTATCTGAACTTCTATATATTTAAGTGAACCCCAATAAATGTGATGACCCCCAAACATTTTATATACATTTTATATGGATTTTACATACATTTGATAGGAATTCCAATGAATTTGATGCAAAACTCTTATATAGATTTATCTGAACCCCTATAATTTTAGCGGAACCATAATAAATGTGACGATCGCAATACATTTTATATACATTTTGTTATACCGTAAAAGTAATCACATAGCCCGAATGATATGAATAGTATGCTGGCCATAAGCGAATCGCATCATGTGATAAACTTCGCAAACCAAAAAACCTGAATGGGACAATAGGGAGTCCATTTTGTAAATGCCAGCCATTTTGTTTTTCTTTTCAGTAAAACGCTTTGCAAAGTATATTATATGCTTTAGACTCACACAAGGTGCAAGGCCACAGCTTGAACTCTGAAATACTAACGTAGGCAGGAATGTAGAGCCATGCAGAAATACATTGTTTTCCCTCTCACTGAGGCCTTGAAGCTGTGCAGAAGCCACACCTAATCAGTAGTCCAGGTGCTGGTTTGTCTTGCAAGCACTGTTGTAAAAGGCAGTTAAACATTAATTATATGCAAATAGCGGTGCTCCTTCACGAAGAATGGTATTTCTGCCTCAGAACTGTCTGACCCTTAGCTCATGAGCCGTGGCAAACAGATAACGTTGTATGGAATGTTTCTCTGCTAAGAACAAGATATCCTTTCTCTGCCAGCGCTCCATGTTCCTCATAACAGAAAAGTGTCTCTGCGGCCTTTGCTAGAATAACTAATGTTTAGACTAAATGTAGACGTGTCATGAACTTTGAATTACTGAACCCTCGCCTGAATGATATGTATAAGGGCAGGACGTACTGCATGAACAGATAATGATGTATTATGTATATATATGACTGCTTGAGCGCTGCCCGCTCACTCGAATCTCACAGTGTCTGGGAACACACCTCGTGAGGCGTTGAGACCCAGTCGGCCGACTGAAATACTTTGAATAAAACCAGACTTGTTTGGAAATCAAACTTCACGACTGACGTGTCATTGGGTCTATGGTTATTGTGCCTTATTTCCATATATGGGCTCACAATTTGATATACATTTAAGAACCCCAATAAAATTGATGACCCACCAATACTTTTGATATAAAAATCAATACATACATTTGATAAGAACCCCAATAAATGTGATGATCCCAATATTTTTTATATACATTTTATATGGATTTTATAAGAACCCCAATACATGAATGGAGGATAGCACAGGGGCCAATGTGCTGATCTTGGAAGCAAGATGACACATATCAACAGAGGTTTGAATCCCAGATCTGCACTTAGAAACCGAACTCAGGTATTAAGTGCATTATAAAAAAACAATTAAAATAAAATAAACCCCAACACATTTGCTGATCCCCCAATGAATATGATATACATTCAATATACATTTGATAAGAACACCGATACATGTGATGACCCTGATACATTTTATATAAAATCGATATACATTTGATGAGTACCCCAATAAATTTGAGGACACCCATACATTTTATATGAAATCAATATATACATTTGATGAGAACCCTAATAAATGTGATGATCCCCAATTAACTTGACATCAAATCGATATACATTTGAAAAGAAATCCAATAACTTTGATGGCCCCTATACATTTTATATCAATTTGATAATAACCCCAATAAATGTAATGACCCAAAAAAATGTATATACATTTTATATGAATTTGATAAGAACCCCAATAAATGTGATGACCCCATACATTTTAAATAAAATCAATATAAATTTGATATGAACCCCATTAAATTTGATGACACCAATACATTTTACATAAATCGATAAAGATTTGATAAGAACTCCAAAAAATGTGATGAGCACCAATACATTGGATATAAAGTCAATATACATTGTATAAAAACTCCAGTAAATATGATGACCCCAATACATTTTATATAAATTTGATATAAATGTGATGACCCCCAGTAAATAGGATATAATATCGATATACGGAAGAACATCTACAGAGGACCATCTAAAATTCAGAAAACTTCTAAAACGCCAGAACAACATCGACGCACCATAAAATGAGCAAACACATGGAAAGGAACCCCACAAAACCAGTGACCAACCGAACACACTTAAAATGAGCCAAGACTAACCTAAGGGACCTACACCCATCAACAAGCCCCAACATGCTAAGCCATGCAAAATCCAGTAAGAAAAACCCACCAGAAAAACCAGGAGTACAGCCATTAAGAGACTCCAGAACGCCCCCCCACTCTAAATACCTGATATAATACACCTGCCAGCATTTAGCCTACTAGTATAGGTTAACTGTATCCAACATGTAGCTTAGCTGTGTAAACCAGCCACTTTCTACACTAAGCCAGTATGTGTAGGTTAGCCACTTCTGCATCTGGCATAATAATATAGATAACCCTTATACACCCTGGTCTGCACTGAGACAAGCAGTATGTATCATCTGTAGCATGCAGAGATCGACTCCGAGAGATGGATTGCTGGGGTGGGAAATGTGTCCTACTTCGATAAACAAATCAATTGTGCAATTCGGTCATATTTGGTTAATGGTACTGCAGATGCACCAGCATTATGTAAAAGTACCGAAACAGTCCCTCTATAATCAGGATCAATCACACCTCCCAAAATGTCAATGCCTTTTTTCGCCAGGCTGGATCGTGCAGCAATGCGTCCATAAGTGCCAGATGGCAGTTTGATGCCAATACCCAGTGATATGGATTTAGTTTGCCCCGCTGGTATAAAATCATCTTCATAGGTAGATAAATCAAGTCCAGTGCTACCCGCCATGGCTTGCACAGGCAGCTTTGCTTCTTTGTCTGTCTTCAACACAATAAGTCTCTGTGGATTCCACTTTCTCACTTGTCAGTCTCACAAAGGGTGTCTGCCGGTTTCCCAACGGACGATTATTCAGTTCAAACAGTGCTTGTGCCAGGTGTTTGGACCACCCCTTGAGAGTGTGAGTCTTAGTCAATTTCTTTATTTGTTGCTTGAGCAGCCCATTGCTGCGCTCCACCAGAGCAGAGGATTCTGGGTATCGACTGATGTGCAGTGTCCATTTGATGCCTTGTTCCAGCGCCCAGTTCTGCACATTGTGTCCAGCAAAATGGCTGCCTTGATCTGATTGGATTTCATCCGGAATGCCATAATGCCTGATGAGGTATTCCATTCCTTGCAAGGTAGCCCGTTGATCTGCCTGGGCAACTGGATAGGCTAACAGCAGTCCAGAGTATGTGTCTACCATGGTCAACACATAATGCTTTCAATTCTCGGGCGGTAAAGGGCCAATGTAGTTAACTTGCCATACGCTAGCAGCTCTTTCACCTCTTCTCAAAGGGCCTTGAGGCTTCCTCTCCAGCGGGAAGTGCTTCACTTCGCAGCACACGGAACATTGGGAGGCAGCTTGCTTGGCAAGATCCATGGCAATCCATGGTAATGGGCAATTGTATCCTCTTAGCCCATTCATAGGTTCCTGCTTGTCCTAGATGCCCTGCGGTTTGGTGTGCCCAGTCCGCCATTCATGCTCAGCTTCTTCAGGTGTTGTCACTGGGCAAATCTTCGTCATTTGATCCACTTCGTTGTTGAACAGGGCAGCCAGTGAGGTGTCAGGTGGCATGTGTGCATCGACATGCCCAATGCAGATTTTGCACCTCTCACCTTTGCACCACATCTCTTCCCAGATGTCCGGCCCTCCCCAGATCGGAGGTTCTTGATCTGCCAGCCGTCTCTTCTCCATGCTGGTGCCCAATGCGTCAGGCCCTGACATGTGGCCCAATTGTCTGAGTATATGTATGCAGTCTCTGTCTCTTTCACCTGTTCAATCACGGAGGCCACAGCCTGCAGTTCAGCATATTGACTGGATCCTCCCACACCTTCTCTCATCAGCAGTGTTTCTCGGTGGGGCTGGAATGCAACAGCCTGCCAGTGTCTTTGCCCTTTATCATACTTTGCTGTGCCGTCCATGAACCATGCAAGCTTTTGTTCTTCCTCTGTTAATGTGTCATAGGTGGGTGCGACTTTGAAGGGAGATTCTGGCAATGCCACAGGGGTGCTTGGTTCAGGCATCGCTTCCAGATCCACTGCCTCCAGCATTTGTTCTTGCAGTCTGGAAACCCCTGTGCGGCCAGCTTTCGCATGTTGCTGTAAATACCATTTCCATTTGACATGAGTGGCGTCTTGCGCTCTGCCACTTTTTCCGCTTGCAGCAGCGTTGCGCACCCAGCCCATGATCGGAATTTCTGTGCAAATTGTCACTTGTTGCTCGCCTGTAATTCTTTCAGTCTCAACTAGAGCCCAGTACACTGCAGCAACTTGTTTCTCAAACAGAGTGTATCTTGTCATAGGATGTGTGAGCTTTCTTGACCAGAAACCTTGCAGCACCCTTTTCTGTCCTTGCTTTTGCCACAAGCTCCACACCGCAACATCATTGTAAACAAGAATTTCCAGTTCAAAAGGATACGTTTTTGTCATGTGCCCACTGTGATATAATTCTGCAAAGCGTCCTTAGCCTGCTGAAAGTCAGACTGTTGCGCTAGGCCCCGTGTACAATCATGTTTCTTTCTGGTGACTTTGTTGATGGGTTTCAGTATCAGGCTTAAATGAGGTATGTGATTTCTCCAAAAACCCATTAACCCAATGAACCTTTGTGCCTCTTTTTTACTTGCTGGTGGAATCATGTGTGTAATAAACTTTTCAGCAGCTTTTTCTGCATGTTCTTTCTCAGCACTGGTCAGCATGATATCATCAATGTAATGAGCAACATACACATCATCCAACTGTACCATCTTTAAGTCTCTGGCAATCAATCCATGAGACAGAGTGGGACTATGCAAATACCCCTGGGGAAATGTAGTAAATGTAAATTGTCTGTCTCCCCAAGTGATAGAAAATTGGTCTTGTGATTCAGTGTCAATATCAATGGAGAAAAATGCATTGGCCAAGTCAAGGACCACATGCCATTCACCCACTTCTTTCGTAAGGTTTTCAATCAGAGTAATGGTGTCTGGCACTGCCACAGCTAAGGGTGGCACCTTCTTGTTCAAAACGTGATAATCAATTGTCAGACGCCACGCTCCATCTGGGCGGCGAACGGTCCAGATCAGCGAATTGAATGGACTGACTGCCGGCCTCATTATGCCAGCTTTCACCAATGACTCAATAGTTTCATCAATCTCTTTGTGCCCCCTGGCAACCTGTACTCTTTCACGCACACTGGCTCAGCAGGAGGAGGTAAATGCAAGGGGGACCATTTTGCGTGCCCAACCACCACAGGGTTAACCACTCTCACATGGATTTTCCGATTGCCAAAAACAAATTCACCTAAATCTGTAGTCACACTTTTGCCCAACAACATATCCATGCCAAGTATATATTCCGGTATGTCTGCAATGAAGACATTTGCTGTGAAAGGCAATCCCTTGCCAATTGAAATTTTTACATTAAAGGCTTTTGCAACAGTTGCCGCTCCCCCATAGCCATTGACTAAAACTCTGGGACCAGATAATTTACTGGGATTGCCATTCAAAATGGTTACCTCAGCTCCCGTGTCTAATAGAGCCAGGACGTGTTTTACTTTCTCATCCAAATGCAACATTAGTGGCACAAAAGGGCGTCTGTCTCTGGGACTGGTTCTCTTTATTAACCGTACCTCAAAGACAGAGCCAGCCCTTCAATCAAAAATGGGGTCTGGGACCTCCCACTTGTCCTTTGCCAAATCAGGGTAGCCTTTTGCTCGCACTTTGGGCTTCAACACCTCTTCTTCAGAGGGTGCAGAAGGCCTAGTTTTTCCTTATCCCTGTTTTTTCAGTTTTTTCCATTTCTCAAGCAGCACAGGTGTGGGTTTACCGTCTATCTCTTCCTTTGGAATTCCTGCTTTTAGCAGGTCCACCCACATTTGTCTGCGCGTGACCTCAATTGTGTCAGTTTTCTCTTTAGACTTTACATTTTTGCCACGCTTTTTCTCTGAATCATTATTCGCCGCCACTAGGCACGCCGCCTTGCGCACATCCAACCCTTCTAATTGCCCTAGCAGTAGTGCCACTTCACCAATGGCTTTACCTTGCGCTGGACCCAGCAATGAAAGCAATGCTCCCTTCATATGACCCGGAGCATTTCTCAACAAGCGCGCGCGCATTCCAGCTGTAAACAACTCCATGTCAGGCCCTGAAAAATTTGCACTGTACAGTGCGCACTGTAAACCCATCTCTCTAAGCTGATCTGTCACTTCCGTTAGTGACCCCCAGCGGCCCCAATTCTCTTCCATGTCCATCAGACTTGCATTCAGATTCAATAGGGCAGTCTGAAGCCAATTAAACAAGGAATGCGAGCCTTGCTGCCCTAGCGCACCGCACACTATCTGCCCTAGGATTACATTAGTAGTGATTGACCCCATTTTTAACAATTCTTCTGGGGTTAAGAAGATCCCATCCGCACCTGTATCCCACAATCGAAGATACCACTTCAGAAGCGCTTCACCTGCCCTCTGTCTAAATTACTTGGCAATGTCTAAAAGCTCTGTCTGTGTATAATCGCGGACAATCCTCGTATTCTGAATGTTTCCACGGCCAGCTTGGCCCTTTGACTTGTTAGTGATTAATGGCCGCGCTGGATAAACACATTTCTTTGGAGCACATTCCAGCTCCTCTGTCGTAAATCTCCCCCCGTCTCACCTGTGATCGGGATCTCCCTTGTTCGGCCGCAGGACTCTTCCTGTGGATGGTTCGGGTCTTGAATAGGCTCGCCCGAGCCTCGTCAGGTTGCAGGACGCGTTCAGAGTTCCGGGAAGTTCGTGGTTCCAGGGTATCCAGAATAGCGATGAACGAGTAAGTAGGGTGGGAAATCCAGGAACAGGATAAAGGCAAGGAAGGAAGTAAGAGGATCAAAGGAAACCAATGTAGAGAGTAAACACACGTCGGGTCACTACCGAAGATAGCTTTGAGACGCGCGACCCGCAGGGGCGTGACCAATTTATAGTACGTGCCACGACGTGAAAGCTAGTGCATAGCAGGGAGCTTGGTACGGCCATGTTGGGAGGAACAAGGAGTACAAGCCCTTCGTGACAATGACCATGAGGTCCAGAAGGGGCAATTCCGCCGGGTCATGACATCCTCTTCATCAGAGCAGTCTAGCTCTGCAAGTCTGACTTCAACAGATTAATTCCAGTCAAATGTTTGTTCGGTTTCGCTATCACTAACTTCACCCGACCATAAATTTGGGTACCAATTATCTTTCCTAATTAATGCGCAAATCCTTATCTTTGACGGATTGCCCCACCGCTGTCTGCGCTTTTGCGTGGCTACACGCAGAGCTAAAGAGGCACACTGGTCCTCCATCTGATCGGCCCGCTTAACGGACGATTCAAGGGTCTCTCTCATAATGATTTGTTGCTCCTGGAGCAGGGAAATCTCATCGTTCAATTTGCGAATCTGCGCATCTTTAAGCAATTCATTCTCATGCAACTTCCTGAGCGCCTGCAGGAATAACCAGCCTATGTTTCCTGCTGCTTTTAGCTCCCATCTGCATTTCCCAAGCGGCAAACACTCACTAATTACCGCCGGGGAAACATCATTTTCAAGCATGTCCCATGCCCTCGGTGCTGAATACCGATGCAAAATGTCTGCCACACCCGACCAGGCGTTTGTTTCTGGCCATCCTGGAATGTGACAGAGTGCACTATCCCCCACATTACATTCATCCTTTGCTTGTTTCTTCCAGAAGGGCATTGTGCTCGCAAACCCTGCTCACAGCGCCAAATGTAGTGAAAAGGGAGAACCCGCACTTACCTGGGACCAGCCCTTGGTGCAATAAAATCACTCCTAATCACCTTCCCACACAAGTAAGTATCTATGCAAAGCATAGTGAACTCAATCTGGAAGAAAGCCAATCACACAGAAACTGTATGCTTGCATTTATTACTACAGTGTCTAATGAGAACTAAGCAGCATTTTACAATAATATGGGAAAGTGCAAGCTAGATAATACCAATTGTCAGTCACAGATGAATATGCAATTATTGATCTTACGCTCCTAGATATCGTGGATGGAGATACGATCGAATCACACCCAGAACCCTCGCCACTCAAAGTGCCCGGCACCCCTCGAGAAGGGAGGGGGGACTGGCCAAGCCCCCCACAGGCCTGCACCAGAGCGGGGATGTGATGATAGGAGTCTCGGCCCTCTAGTGCACGGCTGGTCATCCAGGCGCTGTTCCTCTCTGTGCGCACGTTTCACAAACAGCTCAGGATGAGTCCCTCCCTCACTGGCCCAGGTATAGTTCTCTAATTAGGGGCTGCACGTCAATCACTATGATTTACCAGCTCTTAGAGAATCTTCTAGGCTCACCCTTCCAGGCAGCAAACATGTTTTTCACTGGAAAGTTACTGTCAGTCTTGGCTCTCAGGCTCAGTGCACACTGTTGTGGGAAGCGCCTTTCTACATTCCTGTGTTATCAGTGCACCTGACTTCGCAGAGTGCAGAAGAGACTGGCCGTGCCTGGCTCCTACAAGCTGCGCAGAGCTTCATGTAAAACTAGATGTTTATGTCTTGAAGGGCCTTTGCAGTTAACCCCTCGCAAGCATGCTGGCTTACTCAGATCGAGAGGCCTGGCTGGTTCAGCATTTTTCCTCCACACTTCGAATAAGCTCTAAATACATGCAAGATATCCCAGTGGGTTAATGTAAGTGTAGGTTACTGCAAGCGCCTAGAGACTTTTCATGACACATAGCCTTTAAAAGATGACTTGTGATCGTTGGGTAGCACACTGAAACAGCAGTTGGGCTGCCCCATGGTGATAATGATGAGCTGAACCCCTTAAAGAATGACGTCTTATCCGTGCTCTGCACAGAGCCCTGTGCTGGAGTCCATGTACAGATAAAAGATGATTGCAGCCCCTCTGCAGTACAGCCCTGCCAGACTTGACCAGCGCATAACCCAGGCTCAAACCCTCATGTGAGAATAGGTAAGACAATAATCTGTCAAATAGCCAAAGGCCCAACCATGTGTTACTAATCTCTAGTTATTTTGAACCTCTGAAGACATTTCCTCTATAGACATGTTGAGATCATAATTTTTAAATCCAAACCTTCTTTTTTTTCTTTAGGCATTGCTATCTGCCATACCGAGATAGCCACCGGGTTGGGCCTGTGAAGATAACAAGCCTTGAGAGCCTTTGATCACTGTGCACGTCACAGCATTGGCGCACATTTACAGATAAGGCTTGGTAGCTGCTCATGTTACCAGACATAGCTGCAAGACCCAACCATTGTGTTACGGTCACCTGGCTCCCACAGAGGCGTCGGTCTGAACTGGACAGCTACGGTCTCCACCAGTGTGACGCGTAGGGCCGAGATGACGGACTGGACTGGCCCACCTAACTTTGTTTGCTTGGCCCGTAGGAATATTATTCTGCAAATGGAGAAAGGGGATTAACCACCCGTGGAGTTGAGCGTAAATCCCCCCACCCCTGCTGTTCTCCCCACAGATCACCTTTGATGTCCCCTCTTATAGTCTCACCTGATGGTTTAAAAAGATGAGCTCTCCATCCTGCATTGAGCGCAGGGGCGCGTTGATAACCAGTTGCTTCACTGGCTCGAAGGAATTGGTGAGTTCCAGAACAATATTGACTCCGAAAAGTATGTAGTTCGTAAGAGTTCACATGTCTGACTTTCACTCTTGTCCGATTCCTTGCAGTTTGCAGCTTGACCCCAGCAAAGAGTTCCTCGTGGTAGCTGACGAAGTTCAGGTAAGGATTTGGCTTATCCTACACAGTTCAATAAAATAAGGCCAGAATGTAACCTGTTGCTTGCTCCCTTATTCAGGTGTGGAGAGAAAATATGAAGTTCGGGGAATAATGCCTCCGGCGGTAAAATTAGGTAAGTCTATTGTGGTGAGAAGAGTTCCCCTTGTTTGTCCCTTTGTCTCACCTTGTTGTCCTTTTGTTCCCCTTAGGGGCCGGGGTACGGCGAGGATGCAATGGAGACTGCGCCGACCCGTGAAGAGGAATAGTACCCCCAGCGGTAATCAGGTAAGTCTATGGGGGTAGTTACTACTGCCTCTGTTTATTCCCTTGGCTCACCTTTGCTGTTCTTGTGTTCCCCTTAGATGCCAGAGTGCGGCGGGAACGTGCAGAAGGATGCGGTGGATCGTGAGGATGTTGCGAAGGCCGGTGAGTTCAGCGCGGCGCTGCAGCAGGCGAGGCGGTACGCGTAAAATGCTTCTTTCTTCCACCTCGAAGGCGCGGTGGATCCGGAATTCAGGTAAGGATCGAAGGTTTTGCTCTTATTCTAACCTCTTCTCCTTCTGTTCCTCGCTTTTTCTAGGAGCTGCAGACTCGAGGCGGCGTGGCAGAAGACTGGATGCAGGCTTGCAGACACGGTGAGCGTTACGCTGCTGGATGCAGAATAACGCGAAGCGTGTGCTGCTCTTCGGGCGTGGTTTAAATAGCCTCCAAAGTAGTCCCAGGTAAGTATTCCTCCCCAGCCCCACCCGAGTAAAAAATAGTCCCTAGGTAAAATAGTCCCTTCCAAGCCTCATTTGGGTTGGAGCTCTGCAGCATGGTCTGCATCAGGTAAGCTTGCAGCATGGTAGACATATGGCGCCAGGACTGCACCCAAACAGCCCCTAGCAGGGGTTTTTGGGCTTGCTCAGAATAACTTGATGCCTGCTTCTGGGGTTGCAGCAGCTGGTCTGGTTCCCCGGGGGTAGACATCATGACAGCACTCCCCCCAAGGCCCTTCCTAAAGTCATTCTTCCCCGTGGTTTTGGTTTGTCTGGGACATTTCGGTGGAATCTTTTCACCAATCGAGATGCATGCACGTGGTCACTAGGTTCCCAAGACCTTTCCTGTGGTCCGTAACCTTTCCAGTCGATTAAATAAAAAAGATTTGACTTCACCATCTTGGAGTCCAGGATGTTCTTATCTTCAAATTCGGGTTCCCCGTCTATAAGGATGGGGTCTGGTGGCTTGGTTAGTCTTGTACCTGGTTGCACTGGCTTCAAAAGTGACACATGAAAGACGGGGTGAATTTGCATATTAGCAGGTAAGTCCAACTTGACGGCCACCGGGTTGATAATGGCCTTAATAGAGTAAGGTCCCAAATATCTAGGGTTAAAGGTCCGCGTTCCCTTGCGAGGTATGTGTTTTGTGGCCAACCACACTTGGTCCCCTATCTGGTACTGTGGAGTATCACTTCTATGCCGATCAGCATCTTTCTTATATTTCTCCTTCGCCTGTTTTAAATGTGCAGTTGGCTCCTTAAAGGCTTGTGTAATCGTAGCATGTAGATGGTCCACTGTGGGCATTTCTAAGTGTTGGGGTAAGTCAAGGTCTGAGGTTCGAGGGTGGTGCCCATATAGGGTATAAAAGGGGTTTTGTTCAGTTCCAGAATGTACTGAATTATTGTATGCATATTCGGCGATCCAAAGAATGTCCTTCCAATTACTCTCAGTCTGATGTAACATACAACGCAGGTATTGTTCAAGAGTCTGGTTGGTCCTCTCGGTTTGACCATCAGTCTGGGGTGGTGACTGGTCTATAATCTCACGTCGATTTGTGCCAATTGACAACATTTCTTCCAAAAATGTGAAATGAATTGACTGCCCCGGTCAGAGACCAACACGGATGGAAATCCATGTATGCGAACAATGTTTTCAAGGAATTCTTTGGCCAGGATTGAGGCTGAAGGTAGTCCTTTTAAAGGAATAAAGTGGGCCATCTTGTAAGGAAGATCCACAATAACTAGAATGGTGTTAAATCCATTACAAGGAGGTAGATCGGTAATAAAGTCTAACGATAAGGTGGGCCATGGTGTAGGCGGAATGTCTAAAGGTTGTAAGAGTCCAGCTGGTTTTTTCTTTTGACTTTTGTTTTGGGCGCAAATGCCACAAGACATTACAAATGACTTAATATCCTTTCGCCAGGTGGGCCACCAGAATTGTCTTTTCATTTTAGCTTCAGTTTTTGCAATACCTGGGTGCCCCACCATTAGGGTATCATGATAACGGGAAATGACTAACTCTTGTAGTTCCTTGTGTGGCAGAAATAGCCGCCCTTGGTAATAAGGCAGATCATTAGTGAGAGAGTAGTCCGGGCCTTTCTTTACCCAGTCCTGCAGGGCTGTAGAATCAAAGAGTTGCTGGATCTTTACATGAATGTCCTCTAGAGTCTGTAGAGTAGTCATGCCAAGAATCCTTTGTTCAGAAATTATAGGTACTGGTTCTGGGTTCACTTCTGTCTCTCCCATCCCTATTCGGGATAAGGCGTCTGCTTTACCATTCTTACAATCACGAAATCAAACTCGGCAAAGAACAATGCCCATCGGAGTTGACGTGACGATTGGCCTTGGCTGTTTTTAAATACTGTAAGTTCCGGTGATCAGTGATCACAGTAATGGTATGCCTGGCACCGAGAAGATAGTGCCGCCAAGCCTTGAAGGCGGATTTAATGGCTAATAACTCCTTGTCGGTAACCGCATAGTTTAACTTGGGTGCCGAGAACTTTCTGGACCAACATGCTACTGGGTGAAGCTGGCCAGTTTCAGGGTCCTTTTGAGACAGGACAGCTCCCATGGCTAGACTGGCTGCATCAGTTTCCACTATGTATGGAAGTTCAGGGCGCGGGTGTTTTAACACAGGTGCAGACGTGAATTTCGCTTTCAGCTCTTGGAAGGCTTTTTCAGCTTCTTCAGTCCACATAAAATGTTTATTTTTTCGCAAGAGTGCTGTGATGGGATGTACGACATGTGAAAAATCTGGGATGAATCTGCGGTAGAAATTGCCATGCTTTGTACTCCTTTAACTGAACTTGGTGATGGCCACTTAAGGATTGCTTCCACCTTTCATGAGTCCATTCGGACTCCCTTTGGGGTCAGGATAAACCCAAGGAATTCAACTTCTGTGGCATGAAAAATGCATTTTTCTAGTTTTGCATATAGTTTGTGCTGGCACAATTTCTCAAGGACTGCTCGGACGTGCTTCACATGGTCAGATTCTGAAGAGGAGTATTCTAGAATATCATCGATATACACGACAACACAAACGTCAATGAGTTCACGAAGGACATCGTTCATGAAGTATTGGAAGGCTGCTGGTGCATTGCACAACCCGAAAGGCATCACCTGGTATTCGAATAACCCATACTTAGCGCGGAAAGCAGTCTTCCATTCGTTGCCCTCTTTTACACGTACCAGATGGTATGCCCCCCAGAGATCTAATTTAGTGTATATACAAGCGTCCTTCACTTGGTCTAGTAGTTCAGGGATCAGAGGCAAAGGGTATCGGTTCTTAACAGTTATCTGGTTCAATGCGCGGTAGTCTATGCACGTTCTGAGGTCACCTTCCTTTTTGGGCACGAAGAACAAAGCTGAAGATGCAGGGGACCTGGATGGGCGAATAAAGCCATTGGCAAGGTACTGGTCTAAGAATTGTCGTAGGTGAAGGTTCTCAGGTTCCGTAAGGGCATAGATCCTGCTACAAGGGGGTTGTGCACCGGGTATGAGATCGATTTGACAATCGTACGATCTGTGAGGAGGTAAGGTGTTTGCCTGTTCCTTTTGGAAGACATCCTGGAATTCTTGGTATTCTGGAGGTAGTTGCATGACTGCTGTGGTTACTGTGGCCAGGCCTGCGTTCTGATTTTTCTTCTGGTAACAGGTTTGTGCACAATCCGGGAAGGTTATTCTCTTCTCTCGCCAATCAATACAAGGATTATGTGTTTCCAACCAAGGTATCCCCAGTATTATTTGGAACTGTGGGGCTTTGATTAGATCAAACACAATAGTCTCTCGATACCCATCCTGACCCAATAGTGTCATCTCTGCGGTGGAATGAGTTACAGGCCCAGAGGCAATTTCATTTCCATCGACTGTGGTGATGACATCTGAGGTGGTTTTTCGGCAGAGAGGTAGATTCATCCTGGAAGCCAATTCATAGTCCACATAGTTTCCTATGGCCCCGCTATCAATGTATGCCCTTACTGCGTGCATACGCGATGGCTGCCCTGGATCTACGAGGACCATTGATATGATGAAATGCGAGGTCTGAGTATCCTTCTTCAAGCTCGGCAATCGGACCTCTACGCTTGTGGGGCGTGGTCGTTTCCCGAGTATGACTCCATATGGCTTTTATCTGCAGCTCCTACCACCTTCTTGGGTGGCTTTACAGGGCAATCCCGTAGAAAATGCCCAGAAGTTCCACAATATAGATATAATTACATTTGCCGTCTCCTTTCTCTTTCCTTCTGAGTTAAGGGTCCTTTAACCCCTCCGATTTGCATGGGTTCTGAAGCATCTGCTCCTTTGGGGTTAGCATGGGTTTTGACCAACACCCGATTCTCAAACTTGGCTCGATCAGCCTTTCTGTTCTGAAGTCTGTGATCTAACTGGACCACTAAGTCTATATATTCAGCGCAGTCTTGAGGTGGGTTCAGGACTTGAGCCAAGACATCCTTGAGTTCTCCTCGAAGCCCTCGATGAAATAACGTGATTCGTTTTATCTCAGGCCATCCAGTTTCCACTATCAACCTATTAAAGGTCGCAATGTAGGATAGAAGGTCCTGGCTACCCTGTCTTAGGGACAAAAGTTTGTTATCCAGGGCCTGTCCTTGGGAGTGCCTGGTAAATAGTCTTTCCATGCTAGTTTGAAAGCCCTGAAAATCCCGAAGAATTGGGTCATCCTGGTTAACTAGTGGAATTGACCAATCAGCTGCAGTGCCACTGAGATATGACAATACAAAGGCTACCTTGGCTTGATCGTTTGGGAAGGCTCCAGGTCTGCATAAAAAAGTGCAAGCGGCATTGGTTCATAAACACGGCGAACCTTTTGGGATCTCCGGCAAAGCGTTCGGGTGGAGCTAATGGAATATTTCCTGGTAGGTTTATTTGCACAGGGTTACTCGATAACACAGGAGCTAGATTTCCCCCGGAACCAGGTAGGGGTGCTTGTCCAGCCTGGCTCTGCAATAGTTGTCTAGCAAGATCATCAGTTCGCTCCTTTGACAAAATCAGTTCTCTCCTAAGAGCATTGGTTTCTTGACGGGCGGAATGCACGTCAGGCTTCAGTTCCCCTAGTAATTGGGCCAATTGGTCAGTCTCTGAGGTATCCATAACGCCCGGGTGGGAATTTGTGGGTAGGCTTTGCGTTCTGTTACGCTCACCTGGCTCCCACAGAGGCGTCGGTCTGAACTGGAGAGCTGCGGTCTCCACCAATGTGACGCGTAGGGCCGAGATGACGGACTGGACTGGCCCACCTAGCTTCGTTTGCTTGGCCCATAGGAATATTCTTCTGCAAATGGAGAAAGGGGATTAACCACCCGTGGAGTTGAGCGTAAATCCCCCCACCCCCCGCTGTTCTCCCCACAGATCACCTTTGATGTCCCCTCTTATAGTCTCACCTGATCGTTTGAAAAGATGAGCTCTCCATCCTGCATTGAGCGCAGGGGCGCGTTGATAACCAGTTGCTTCACTGGCTCGAAGGAATTGGTGAGTTCCAGAACAATATTGACTCCGAAAAGTATGTAGTTCGTAAGAGTTCACATGTCTGACTTTCACTCTTGTCCGATTCCTTGCAGTTTGCAGCTTGACCCCAGCGAAGAGTTCCTCTTGGTAGCTGACGAAGTTCAGGTAAGGATTTGGCTTATCCTACACAGTTCAATAAAATAAGGCCAGAATGTAACCTGTGGCTTGCTCCCTTATTCAGGTGTGGAGAGAAAATATGAAGTTCGGGGAATAATGCCTCCAGCGGTAAAATTAGGTAAGTCTATTGTGGTGAGAAGAGTTCCCCTTGTTTGTCCCTTGTTTGTCCCTTTGTCTCACCTTGCTGTCCTTTTGTTCCCCTTAGGGGCCGGGGTACGGCGCGGATGCAATGGAGACTGCGCCGACCCGTGAAGAGGAATAGTACCCCTGGCGGTAATCAGGTAAGTCTATGTGGGCAGTTGCTATTGCGTCCTTTTATTCCCTTGGCTCACCTTTGCTGTTCTTGTGTTCCCCTTAGGTGCCAGAGTGTGGCGGGAACGTGCAGAAGGATGCGGTAGATCGTGAGGATGTTGCGAAGGCCAGTGAGTTTAGCATGGCGCTGCAGCAGGCGAGGCTGCGCGCGTAAAATGCTTCTTTCTTCCAGCTCGAAGGTGTGGTGGATCCGGAATTCAGGTAAGGGTTGAAGGTTTTGCTCTTATTCTAACCTCTTCTCCTTCTGTTCCTCCCTTTTTCTAGGAGCTGCAGACTCGAGGAGGGGGCGTGGCAGAAGACTGGATGCAGGCTTGCAGACACGGTGAGCGTTACGCTGCTGAATGCAGAATAAAGCGAAGCGTGTGCTGCTCTTCGGGCATGGTTTAAATAGCCTCCAAAGTAGTCCCAGGTAAGTATTCCTCCCCAGCCCCACCCGAGTAAAAAATAGTCCCTAGGTAAAATAGTCCCTTCCAAGCCTCATTTGGCTTGGAGCTCTGCAGCATGGTCTGCATCAGGTAAGCTTGCAGCATGGTCTGCATCAGGTAAGTTCTACTCTATGAGCCTGGCGCCTATGGCGCCAGGACTGACTCTCCATATGAGCCTGGTGCCATAGGCGCCAGGACTGCACCCAAACCGCCCCTAGCAGGGGTTTTTGGGCTTGCTCAAAATAACTTGATGCCTGCTTCTGGGTTTGTTGGACCTGGTCTGGTTCTCCGGGGGTAGGCATCATGACACATTGCATCTATACTGGATAGCCCTATTAGAAGCACAGGTAAGAACATTTTCCTTAAACTAGCCAGAGGCCTATAACTTTTAAAGACAGCAGTTGTATAGACTTATTGAGAGCGTGTTTTACATCCAAACTCTCTTGTACTCCCTTTAAAGTTATAATGGATTCCATACACAGGGCTGCACAGCCATCAGTGGGGGATCCACAGAGTTGGGCTAAAGCCATGAAATGGAGCTTACCCACTGTCAGCAAACATAGATCCATTAAAATAAGTCAAAGATGACCTCTGATGTCCCTAGGCTCCAGCTATAGTGTGGAGAATGACAGTGATGTTGCAGCGGATCAGAACTGCTTAGTTGCTACACCAGGGGCACCTGAAACCGGTGACGTACAGCAGATCAGAGCATCTTTTGTATGGTGGCTGATCTGGATCATGGGGGCCCTGCAGGCTGCCATCTTGTTGTCACACCAAGGGCACCTCGAACCGGGGTCCTTACAACAGATCAGAGTGCCTTTTGCATGGGGGCTGATCTACATCATGGGGGTGTTGTAGGCCACAGACTTGATGTTACACCAAGGACCCTTGGCACCTGGGTCCCAACAACAGATCAGAACACCTTTTCTATGGGTGTTGATTTGTATCATGGGGGTAATTCAGTCTTGCTATTTCACTAAGGATCCCTGGAACCGGGACCCCTACTTTGCCACATGATGTCCTTTTGTGAAGCATTGGTCAGTGTCCTAAGATCAAAATACCAAGTTGATGTAGATCAGCAGCTCATTTATAGGTGCAACCCGTTACTAGATGTGTAGGAATGAGGTTGGGGAAGTTTGCAAGTCCCATGGCATCAAACATGGATCGTTTGGGTTTAAAATGACCATTCAGGAGAATTCAACAGCCTCAGGTAAGAACGGAGCATAAGAAAGAGATAGGGTATGTAGATACAAAAGTGGTTCTAACTGCCCACTCTCACAAAAGACAAAAGCAACAAGTGCCTGTACAGATCGATGTTACAAATGAACATGTTGAAGTAGGGGTAAGGTCTAAAGGGATACGCTTGAGCCACGAAAAAGTAATTATGTACCGAGTAGAGAGACATGGGGTGTTATGCTGACAAATGGCATTGCTATGGACTGTGCCAATGCACATTGTCTCCATGCTATAGCAACAAAAGTCGATTGCTATAGCCGGTGGCACACATGCATGTTCAACAGAGCGATGACACAGTCCAGACTGTGGCAATCATCGACAATGATTACTCTGTGATAACATGTAATACCTTGATTGATAAAACATAGTCTACAACGTTAACTAGTGGACAAAGTGGAACAGGTATTAGTTGTGAATTAGAAAATAATATAGGTAACTGTAAATATAAAATTATAGCAAATACTGTTGTCAATGCTCTGATGAACCCATCCAATAGCACCACCGGACCTCAGGGCGATGATTTGTCAGCACATATAGGGACTATTTACCAGTATGAACCCGATCCCCCACTGTATGAAAACAACAAGCCATGGGAGGATGAGGATGTGTTTGTGGGGGCTTGCGATAGGCCTGTAGTTTGATTGTATAGATGAGCTACAACCCTATAATAATATGTCCACTCAGGAAGCTTGTGAAATGATATGATATGATATGATGTAGCATTTATAACACACATGTACACAAGTGTTTCAAGGCTTAGAATCTATTCCATGCTACCCCTGAAACATTTGTTGATGACCCAAATACAAGCACTAAACACACAAGCACACATATTGATCATGATGTTGCAACTCAAAAGAACTGTCAATCATACAGATCATATGTGTGATAATACCCATGGTGCCCCCACTGATATTCAAGATGGTGGTGCTGTCAGTATTTCCATTATAAATGACACAAACACATACATTGATCATGATATTGAAACTCCGAAGAGCAGTGTTAATGTCTCAGAGGGGATGTGTGCTAATCGCTAGGAAGGCATCGCTGACGTTCAAAATTACATGAATACTAGTATCATCAATATAGATGACACAGCCGATGTTTGCGGGTATACAACCATCTTCCGTACGGGTCCCATTATGGTGGGAAACCCCCCAACTTCAGAACAAAAGGACAGATAAAATCTGTAGACACCACCACCTTTAAACAGAGCTATAAAAAATGCTGGCGGTCGTGAAAATTCTGAAGCCCTACTGTAAAAGTAAATTGGGGGAACCTGATATCAGCGGTTCTTTTCAATATGTGTAATTGGTAGTTTCTACACTAATAAAACATATGGCTGACAGCACTACAGCCTTGGTAAACCAGCTCGACTAACCTAATAGCGCAACATGTAATGCTAAAAATGTGCAACATAGCATACCATTGAATGTGGGGCACGGTCAGTTTGAAAACCAGAACACATCATCTATGCCGCTGACACCCACTGAAAATGATGGTATAGTGATACCTTGCCCTAGTAGAGTGGTTACTCCACCAATACCCACTCAAGGGGTATCTCATCATCAGCTGTAACAAGGTCTAATGACAGCAAACGCTTGTGACTAGTAAATAGCTCACACTTGAAAGCACAATGACACGTTACAAAACAGGCGTGTCTTTTAAACAGCCAGTAAACCATTAGAGCACACTCGCATTTAACCTGCCCGATGTAATAGGTGGGCTCCAACGTGTGAAGTTGAAAACCCAAGCCCTGTTACGGATGATATGCCTCTACAGAGCATAGATGGATCACAGTTCAGAGGGACCGTGAAAACAATGAACGATCTTTAAAATGGCATAGATCCAGAGCCCAGTGACATCGGTTATATGAAATCTTCACAAAGGCCAGGTTGGTTATATCCAGACGTGATCCTCCATACTCGCCACAGCCCCACATCCCCATCCTGATGCTCCTGTGTACTTAGAAAGTTTTTAGACATATCAATGGGTATATAAAGCCTTTGCAGCCATCAAGTATTATAAGGAGTTTCAATATGTAAACTTAGATCAGTTACAGTCCTTACGGTTTAACTGTTATAACAGAAGCCATACTAACATTGGTCAGATGTATATTAGAAACTGTTGGGCCCAACAATTTCATACAGATACACATGGATGCTGATGGTTCAACTAGGCTCTTATTTACAATGCGATCCACGTGCAATATCTTCTGAGTTTTACAATTTCTGGAAAATCTGAGGCAGCTCATGCAGAGTAATACCGAAATTATGTGTTTTGCACCATTAAGAATCGATGCAGTTTTTGTTATGCCCCGCTCTCGAGGTATTTCCAAGCCTTTGAACAAACTCATTCACAGTCATATTATAAAATATAAAAGCAGATGGCTGTTACATTTAAATCACAGGCCATTCAATCTTTGCATGGCGTCTAGTCTCATAGGTTTACTAGAACCACGTAGTTGTAAAGATGCAGATATACATGACAAAGCATTGAAAGCCTGTAGAGGACTGAGTAGTTCATCAGACACATCTGTATATTTTGGACAGTTGGCTTTCCTTGAGTGGTATTTTGTTAGAGCCATCAAAATACTGTACTTCAGCTGAGGTGTATGGCGATTATTCCTTCTAATGTCTAAAATGGCAAAAAATCCCATTATGTTTTACACCGCGACAACCAATTCTATAGTATTTCAAATCTACAAAGCTTGCAAGAGGCTGAAATCCTCTCAAGCGTTGTCATCATATTTTCATGATCATTGTTGCCTGTTTTTAAGAGACGAGTGCAAAGCGCGTAACAAGAGACCTTCAAAATGTCTGCAATGTCACACCTTTCCTAGGTTACGTGTTTATCTAAACATTCACAATGCGAACACGGTTGCAGGGGCTGTCGTGATTGATCCACGATTTGACTGTCCCACATACGGGAAAAGTACCCCAAAGAGTCATACATGTAATGTGCTCGTTTTCCAGGTATGGAAAGTGCCTGTTGGCAACATGGCGGAACACCTGTGTTATATGACACCTGGTAGACCTCAAAAGAAAAGTGAGGATTATATAGTGTTTGACATGGAAGCCTGACAGGAAAATATAACGCCCGAGCCCGAACTACATTTATGCCTAACATCTAGCATGTGATAGTTTTTGGGAGTTTGTGGGTGATTCGTGTGTGAGTGAGTTTGTTAGCACCTTTGTAACAACTAAAATAACAGGCTACACGTTTTTAGCTCATAATGCTAAAGGCTATGATGGCTACTTTATAGTCAAACAATTGGTAAAGGAGCTAAATAGAGTGAAACTTCTCACAAAGGGTGCTAAACTCATGCCAATGCTTGTGGTAATGTTGAACATAAATTTCATCGACTCCTTGAACTTCCTACCCATGCAACTCAGTAAACTCCCAAAAGATTTTAGTTTTCCCAGTTCAAAGGGCTTCTTTCCACATCTTTTCAACATGGCAGCTAATCAAAACTATGTAGGCTGATCCCGGCTCCCAATCAATATGGCATTCAGTACATGATGCCTAGCAAGAAAGACCAAATTCATGACATCGTATAAGGCAAATGAGCATTGCCTATTTGACTTTAGCAAGACATTAAGGGCTTACTTTAAAGATGATGTCGTCATTTTAAGACAGCATGTTTTTTTCAGGGATGGGATCATTGAAACAACCCATCAGGAAACACCTATACAGGGTGGCTTACACGTGTCATGCGTCGATCCTTTTAAAAGTGTTACGCTGGCTAGTTGCGGTGTGCAGATCTATAGAAAATTATACCTAAAGCCTGAAACAATCTTACTGCTGCTCCATGATTTTTACCATGGGCACCAAACATGTCATTCAACAGCGGCTATTCAATGGCTCTTATATATGGCAGAGAATGATAACATTGGACATCATTCCAAGTCTGGTGGGTATCCTGCCGGGGCTCCAGGCGGGTTGCCGCCGTACTCTGAATGATTTACCGGCACCTGACTTCCCGGTGCCACCAGGCTATTCCAAGTCCGGCGGACGGGAAGTCAGGTGCTGGCAATTTCGTTAATCCCCATTCCCATAGAGCCCTATCAGACTCTATGTGATTGGGGACACGGGAGCACCGGCACCATTAGCAATGGTGCCGGTGCTCCTGTGACAAGTTTGCCTCCCGTGGCTGCTGCACCCGACAGGGTCAAATCTGTCGGGTACAGCGGCTCCGGCAGGCAGACTTGTAGTTTGCCAGTCCGGAAACAACGGTGCCAGTAGGCTTACCGGCACCATTGTTTCCAGACCGGTAAACTTATAAAGAGGCCCATTACTGTGCAACATGCCGTAACAGGTAACAGTGAAAAATGGTACAGTAAATACCGGTTGGACAGATATGCTTTGGTTCAGGTTGTAGAAGCAAGGTGTTCTGAATGCTACCCAGCCAGGATTTTCAACACTCTATCAGGTACTACTTATGAGCATTGGTGTGTGGTGAACAGGGTTCAATAATATCAATAAATGACGACCACTACGCCCTCCTCCTTCTTTTTTCATTTAATTCAAATGGCTATGTCACAAATATTGTAGCATTAAGAACCTCAATCATTGTACACAGGCCTCCAACTGTTTATACAAATATAAAAATCCAATTATTGTTCTCTTTTTGAAAATTATAGATTTGTCCTTTTCAAACATTTACCCTAAAAAATTACAAAACATTTAATAATACAAAGTGCAAGATTTGATTTTTTTGCAAATGGGATTAGTTAATGTGTGTGTGTGCAAAATACAAAACATTTGAATCTTTTCAAGCATGTTTGCACATGCTTATACAGGGAGTGTGATATCCTTCTCACATGTTTTTATGATCTACATGATTTAAGTGAGGTACATTCATTTGTTTAACCCAATTTAAAATTTCAAAAACACTCTCACTTTTCTCTGACACCCTTGATGTCATTTTCAGCTCCCTAGACCACATTTCCACACCCACCCCTAAACCCCATATCTGGAGAGACCATTCATTCATATCTTTCTCTCTAGGCACATCGCCCCTGCCTCCCAAAGCTTCCTCTATCCATTCATCTCAGTTTAAGTGCTGGAACAAGGTCAAGATAATACCTGCCCTGGCAGAAATTCTGCTACGCGCCCTCCCCTCACTCCCGGCCACAGATAGACCCATATGCATTGAGCTCTTTGACTCCTGACTTAATGACTCAGTTCTTCCTCTCAACCCCTCCAGCTCCGCTCTCTCCCGCAAAAGACCAGCCCCCAAGTGGTTCAATTCTCTACCTGAAGGCATTCAAAACTCAAAACTGCTCCACCAGGTGCAAAAGGTGCAAAAGGTGAGTCTCCAGAACCCCTCAAAGCAAATCAATGTATGCCCACCATCACTGAAACTACAAATCAGAGATCTGAAAGGCCAAAAAAGGCTATTCCAATAAAATAATCCTGAGCTGGCCCAGGAGCAAAGTGCTCCACAGGATCAGCACAGAATTCCTTAACCCTTCTTGCACCACTGCCTCGACTTACTCCTCGCAATCGTTCTACAACTCCCACTCTGAACACTTCCACAAAACAGCCCTACACAAGATGGACACCCTCAATGGCAAACTTTCCAACCACACCGCCCGCCCAACACCCGCTCTGGAAGAACCAACCCTCCTGCCCTCAGACACCCCTCTGTACTGCTCTTTCAACCCTATCTCGAGCGAGGAGTTAATCAAACTACTATTAAACAGCTGAACTTCTGGCTCCCGCCTGACCCTTGCCCCGCCTCTCTCCTCAAAGAAATCTTCACCTCCACATGTCCAGGAGAGCTGGTGAGGTCCATCCATAATGACTCACTTACATCCAGCAACTTCCCAGAACTCTTTAAAATCGTGCATGTCAAACCCGTTTTAAAGAAAGCATCCCTCGACCCTCTCCAACCAATCAACTACAGGCCCATTTCCAATATCCGATTCTTGTCAAAACTCATTAACCGCACTGCACACTCCCAGCTCAACTGTTTCATGGAATGCAACAAATTCCTGGAACCCGCGCAATCAGGTTTCCACTGGCACCTCGGAACATAAACCACACTGATCTCCATCTGGATGACCTCAAAGTTACTGCAGACTCAGGAGGATGCGCAGCACTTGCTCTTCTTGACCTCTCGGCAGTGTTTGAAACCGTTAACCACATGGTCCTCCTTGACAGATTACACTCTCTAGGAATACGAGATTTAGTGATCACTTCATTCCTCACTAACCGACAGCGAATCACCTATCTCCCCTGTTTCATCTCCACCACATGCCCAGTGAACACTGGAGTACAACAAGGCACCTGCCTCTCATCCCTTATCTTCAACCCTTACATGACCCCCTGCCCGGGCTCATCTGCTCTCACAACCTCACCTGCTATAACTATGCTGATGACACACAAATCATCCTGAGAATTCCCGAATTGACCTCCATTCCTTGCCCTGACCTAGCAGCATGTCTCACAGGCATTGACCTCTGGATGACGAGTAACCATCTCCTTCTGAACCCAGGGAAAATGGAGATCATGGTGTGCTGCAAAACAGCTCTATTCCCACAACCCTTTCTCTGGTCACCCTCCCTCTGCCCCCCACCTCCACCACTGTCCAAAACCTTGGTTGCACATTGGGCTCTGACCTAAATCTGTCACACCATAATAACAATGTATCCAAATCCTGTCACTTCCACCTTAGGCTTCTGAAATGCATATTTCCTTACCTCACCTAACCCAATAGACTGGCTGCAATTATGTCCATTGTTATGTCTTGACTGGTTATTTATTATGTTGCCACATCTACACTACAATTGTTGATTTTTTTAAGTTCTTTCATTCATACAAGATAATGCTAATTAGAACACACATCTGCATTTCTGACACAGTGTAAAAGGTATGTGAGATCTATACACACTGTCTTATTATTATTAATGAATGTTGTCACCTTTGAACATTTTGCTTGCGATTGATTGAGTACATTTTCAAAACAGTCAACAGCGATTGCCATTCTGACATTTGACTGATAAAGAATTTACAGTGTTGCCCGCATGTAATAGCTTTAGAATCTTGGACCGGTACGTGGTATAACGTAAATACTTTGCAATGCTTTTCACATAATCCATTAAAACACTAGTGTTTATTGGGTGTTGTGGAAAGTGTGTCAAGCTGTCAAACATCGTTAGCGTATCCCCCGCCAACCACAGAGCTATCCGATGCATTCCATCCCGGGCCTGTGGATCAGTGTTTACCACCTGGCTAAAAGGGTGACTGCGAGGCAGCTGCATGTGGCATGTATAGCTGGCATACACACCGTAAAATGTTTCCTGCCGTGTCTATTGTTACTCAGGGATCTGTAGAGTATCCATTATATATCAAAGAGTATGTTTCGCTGCTTGCTGATCTCCAGAACGCTATCAAAAAATGTTCCACACTAGAAGCAAGTGTGTAGCTGGTAGGTTTCTTTTAAACTTTATATCAGCTCGTAAGTTCCCACTCCTCAATAGGTTGAAATGGCCTGATGATGCATTGTCAGGTCTTAAGTCGAAGACCAGTAGCGTGTAGCTGTGGGCATAATCATTGCGTGGGAATGCAACTGCTGCATCATGCATGTGCTTCCCCATAATAGACACCAGCCCCATGTACTCCCCAATTATGTTTGGAAGTCCAAAATGAGGTGCATATGCTTTGGCCGGCATCAAGACACCATCCTTATGCAATGCTGCATAGTTCATGTTACAGTGTTTGAAGTCAAAGGGGTTTCAAGCGCATGTGCCTCTGAACGATGCTGTTTCAACAATCCCCATGAGGATTTTGTTTGGTAGTTGCCACAGGAACAGGTTGTCTTGAATGGTACCCCGGCTACCGGTAGAAATTCTGAAGACTTTAAGGGCTGCCCTCTCAACCGTATATTTCACGTTTGATATTTGAAAAGCCTCTGCACTATGAGCTAATAACATTTTTGGGGAGATGCTCACATGTTTAACGAACAAATTAGCCAATATGATGACTAGCTTGGATAGTTTGGCATCCCCGCGGATGATAGAGAAAGCATCAGTGTTTCGGGATGGTTTCACTTTAAGGTCGTCATCGCTGATCAACAGTTTATCCTGGAAGAAAAGGTATGAATGTCGATGTTCTATTAAATCAAATGTTCTACTGAGCGGGGTGTAGCAGGCTCTCTTGTTGTCACCCTGTGTTGCCACCATCCAGAGCAGTGGCGTCGAGCTGTCCCGCTTCCCTGTAGGCGTACATATTATCATTCTGTGTTATCAATCGATTACCCAGTGTTATGTCCACCTGGTTGAACATTGTGTCAATGACGTATGTGATCGTAGCCACTGTGCACCAGCGATGATGTTGGTGCCGTCAGTATTTGTTATTTTACAAGCTAGATGCAACAATGTGTCGTTTAAGTCCAGATACATGTTGGTCAACCCTGATACAAAGAATTCTATGCAGGCTAGCGGCGATAGAGATGCTAGAGGTGACACCACCATGAAAAAACTGTTCTCGATGCTGGTTTGGGTCAGTGGTATGATAAAGAGATCCAACTCCGATTTCACACACTCCCCGGAGGAACAATGAAAGAAGGCCATTGCTCTTTAGAAGATATCGCCCTTGTGTGCTTTAGGTATAACGTGCTTCTTCTTCTTAGTTTGATGTCTGCGTTAGCCTTCAAGCTTCTTTTGTTAAAGGGTTTTGGAAGGCCTTGTAGATGTGATGTGGAACTCTTCCTCTTAACACTCCCACAAGGTCTATAAATGAAGCCTGGTCCATCCTGCCCTCACTTTTTCTGTTTGCCGAGACAATTCGCAACTGCTGCTGTCACACTTCCCATGACGTCTTTTGCAATACTGGTGGCAGCCGTTTTCACATGTGGTTTAGCTAATTCGAAGCCACAATGGTGGAAAGGCATTGCTAATCTAAAGAATCTTCTAAAGATACCACTGAGGCCTGCTCCATACATTATGGAGCTCCCACTAAAGTATGGATGATCGCTGTAGCCAACAAGGGTCCTGGAATATTCCATATAAACCCTGGGGTCCCCATAGTTCTTCAGCACTGCCATTGGCACATTGTTTTACTAGCCTTTGAGCTGCAGCATTTGGAAGTGAAACCGCAGCCAGAATGTTCAACCTGTCCTTAATCGGCTCTTATCTGAATGTTTATGGTGTTGAAATGCTTTTTACACACAGGAATGTAATTGGGTTTGCTTTATTGAATGTTCACAATATCATTGTTGTTCCCTTTGATCACCACTGTACTAAGTAATGGCGAATGGCTATCCCACACCCTTTGATACTCCACTATATTGCTGCAAATCAGTAAACTGTAAAAGCCCCTGTTAATATAAGCTCGGCTATTGTCCCACGGTTCTCTACTTCCAACATGTTGCACGGTTCCCAGAATGTTACATAGGGCCTCATGACGAGGTAAGAGGTAAGGGATTACTGGCCTCGGTAAGAGTGCCGGTGCTGGTAATCCCTTACCTCCATATTCTGAGGTCCCTTAGCGGGTCCCTTCCTTAACGCCTGGTCTGACCAGGTGTTAAGGACGGGACCCGCTAAGGGACTTTAGAGCTAATAACGGTACCGAAAATTGCGGTACTGTTATTAGCTACTTCCCCATTCCTATTGAGCCCTATGGGGGCTCAAATGGGAATGGGGAATGGTTCTCAGAATGGGGATTTACCGGGTCCTCCAAGGTTGGAATGACCTGGTAAGTACCCATTCCGAGAACCCGGACCTGGTATGCGGCAAGGGGGTAGCCATGGTGCTAATAGCACCATGGCTACCTCCTACCTCGTAATGAGGCCCATAGTCTCCCCTTTGTTGAAAAGCTGACAGACGCACCCTGCCCCTGAAGAAAAACATTCCTCTGGTGCGGATCAACATGTAACACTGAGTCACTATACTCTGGTATGATTTTTGTGCTTTTGTTGATGACTCTGACAAGATCCTGTATGTTTGGGTAGTACCCCTCGGGGAACCGTCCCGGTGAAAGCCTTGCAGGATTTGTTCATTTTATGATAAATGTGGCGTCCCTTCTGCCTAAAGTATCCCACAAACTGATGTATTGAACTTCCGTGAGCGTCACAGTCCACTGTTGTTCCAAATGTATGGGTTGGGCTAACTTCACGGTGAAGTTGGATATTTTGTTCTCTGGGAATGTATCTGAATTGCTGGCGAGCATAATGTAAAAAGGTGTAGGTTCCATTACTTTCCCGCTATAAACCTGTGGTCTCTAGAGAGCTGCCATCCCCTGAACTGTTGAATTTCACAGGCCGTCATATCTCTAGGTATTGTTTAGTAGACTTGCGTCCTTTGCTAGTTATGACTTTTTCTTTTCTATAAACTCTGTGTTGGCCTTTGCTGGCTTTCCGGATCTCCTCCCTGTAAAAAACACCTTGAAAGCTTCCCCTAAGTAATCGATTAGTTTAGTTATATAGACACCTTCCCGGAGAGTTACTCCATTCATGATAAAGATCTCCTGGCTGTAGTTCTGTTCATTGCCCTTTGTAAAAACAGCCTTGAGTTTCAAGATCGGCACATGATCTGCCATTACAAGGGGCGTTTGTGCCTCCTTTTCAAAAAGTCTTTTAGGGTAAAAGTTTTTCCAGACTTTCAAGGAATTCTGGGTGTTACAGCTATGGGGGGTACTTTTAATAGATCTCTGATGTGTGTTGTTAAGCACATTTATAACTGCGGGAAACACATCCACATATCTACAGGAGTTTTTAACTGTGAAGAAATGCCAGATCTGTGGTTTTAAAAGTTAATATAAAACATTCTACAATAGAGGCTTTAACTCTGGAATGTGTTATGAAATGGTGCACCCTGTGTTGTTTTAGAAGGATCTGTAGCGGCTTATTTAGTAACTCCTTACCAGCATCTGTCTGTAGCTTTGCGCATACTCGGCTGCGATTAAATATGCCTTTAAAAGCCACTGCTACCGTAAGTCTGATCTTGTCTTTTAAAGTCGCAACATAGGCGTATTTTGGTAGGACATCGATGACGGCTAAAATATATCTAAAGCCATCATTGTCTCCCTGGAACTGGCTCACATCCATAAGACAGACTGCCATTGCTGATCGATATCAGATACCCTGGTCATTCGCTGTTTACAATTTTCAGGACTGGATTGTGTAGCGCTGAGTACTCCTGATCCGATAGCCACATCTTGACAGTGCTCTTTGACACATTCTCACCATCAGTTTTCAGCTACACCTCCATCCCTACAAATTACAGACCCATCACCACGGTACCCTTCCTCCTTAAAATAATTGACAGAGTAGCATATTTGCAAACTCAAAACTACCTTGAAACAAACCACCTTTTGGGTTCCCGCCATTCCGGATTCAGGCCACAACATGGCACGGAAACGGCCTTAATCGACCTAAAAACACAAATTAACAAGCTAAGGACAAAGGCAAAATGGCCATGCTACTCATCCTCGATTTGTCAGCAGCCTTTGACTTGGTGGATCATGCAGTATTATGCAAACACCTAGCATTGGCAGCCCACTTTTCGAGTGACGCAATAACCTGGGTCCAGTCCTTTCTTGAAAATAGAACAATGAGAGTTTTCTCCCCATTGGCATCAGCAGACCCAATCCAGACCACTTGCGGCTTACCACAAGGATCATGTGTCTCGCCCACCATGTATAACATATTTACCAAGCCACTATTTGACAAATTGGACAAACTGGGTGTCATCTACACAAATTATACAGATGATACCCAGATCCTCATTCCCCTTTCGGGCAATTTTGACAAGGACACAGCCTTAGTAAATAGAATATACCTCCTCATTCAGGCATGGATGGCCTCCCATGGCCTCTGCCTGAATGACGATAAAACAGAGATCCTGATTCTTGGTTCTGAAGCCAACCTAAAAAGACTAAACCCCAACTACTCCACATTCAATATAGATGGCAACACAATCAAAGTAGTTAAAGAGGTAAAAACGCTAGGTTTCTACCTCGACTCCACCCTTACCCTAAGGAAACAGGTTAACTCCATGGCATCTTCTACTGCCTAGACCTGCATTCTTATCACGGCCTGCAGACCATTTCTAACTAAAGCCAGCTGCATCACCCTTGCCAATGCCCTGATATTGTCAACATTGGATTACTGCAACGCCCTATACCTTGGAGCCAACAAATATATCCTTGTCAAAATACAAAGGCCCTCATAAGGACTCCGGCGCTAAACCATGGTGCTTTCACCATGGTCCATGCCGGAGTCTGCCATGGAGAAAGGGGGAATTACCACCCCATTCCAAGGTTGGCGGGCAGTAATTCCCCCTTTCTCCACGGCCCTTCCCCATTCCCATTTTTGCCCCATAGGGCTCAATGGGAATGGGGAAGGTGGCAATTACGGTACCGCAATTTGCGGTACCGTAATTGCCATCAAGGTCCCTTTGCGGGTCCCTACTTTAACGGCCGTTCAGGTTGGGGCTGCAAAGGGACCTCGTAGTAAGGCGTTAAGGGGTTAACGGCGCCGCAGCCTTTTATGGTGCCGTTAACCCCTTAACGCCGGGGTCGTAATGACCCCCAAACTCTAAAAAACAATGCCCTCAGAACAGCCATTAATATACCGAATAAAGAACACATCTCCAATATCAAAAGAGATCACCATTGGCTAAAGATAAGCAACAGGATCCTACTTAAAATCTTCTCACTCACATTCAAATGCCTTAACAATGCAGCACCGCCCTACCTCACAGAGAGAATGATCAAAAGAATGTTGACTCGCACCTCCAGAGCGGCCAACTCCCATTGCCTAGAGATACCTAGATTTAAGTTAACTAAAGCAGGAGGTAGTAGTTTCCCAGTGAAAGCCGTGCAATCCTGGAATGCTCTACCCCTAGCCCTCAGAACTGACCAGTCTTACTACAGCTTTAGCCACAATACCCTTAACTGGCTGCGTGCTAACGACATGTGATCCTTGCAGACTCTGCAACATTTACCTATGTACCTGCACATGCATGCAACCTGCTGTACCTCACCTTTGTATTGAACTGTATTTTCCTATTGCCTTTACTGTACTTTCCATTGTGTAACTAAGCCTTAAGTATCCTTGTACCTGTTGCACCCAGCTACCTAAGGGTTTGGCGCGCATTACCAAATAAATAAAAGAACAAACAAACTATACAATACCTCAATACCTCCATAACTACCAACACACCCTTCATCGTAATATATTTTGGACAGCTTTTTGCCCGCTATGTTCACCCTAGCTGTTTGATATAAGACATTCCACAAACAACAGTTATTCACACTTACAAAATCAGATTTCTATTCATATTTACACCACCACATTTTTATTCAGATTTAATATTTGGGTTTGTTTGCTGCTGTACAGTTATCAATCGGGCTACAAATTCTGCAGTATGCCCAATTACTTCATACATACTCTGGCATTCACGGCGTCGATAAGCAAACATGCACAGTATAGTGGTAGTCGATAGAATTCATACAGCTCCCTATCACACAGTCAATATCCTTTAACGGTTTGTAAATGATGTTGCATGTCATACACTGCTAACTTCAGGCACGTTAAATCGTTGAAGCCCCTTTTGTCTCGATTTCATCGGTAGATGTCCATTGTATGGTGGCATCTGTTGAAACATATGTTCATGATACATAGAGCATGGTTATATTCACATTTGTATGCCCTGTGAGAAACCAAAGGGTGTCTCACTCGCTAGTCGCTGGGAATCTCTCTCTCTCAGGTGGCCAGGGCATGGCCATCGCCTTTGGTTCAAGACCCTGGGGTGAACCAGTGTGGGAGGATCACTTGGGTGGCAGACCTTCGGGGAGTATTGTGAGGCAACCGATGGTGAGATGTGATATCTCCCCCTTTCCCATGCCCATATCCCACCCTATTTTATAGTATTCTCTCAACTCCCTCCCTTTTCAACACAAACACTGGGCCAACGAAGAGGGCAACTGGGAGTAACAACACTAAATCTTAAACATCGCATTGGACATGCCCGACTAATTGGGTCAGGCAAAGTCAGGCACTTGACTCTAAGTGCATGCACCTGATGCCAATTAGCTTTCCTCACACAGATAAAAGGCGGAACGTAGAAACACACTCTGAGCAAGGTGGAACACGAGTAAGAGCAGAACTTCTGGGGTGAAGGTGAAGCTACTGGAGCAGAGCAACAGACCGAGGGACGAGAGCCACCGGAGGAGAATCCCAGGAGTTCCCTGCTGGAGGCTGTAGCCTCCAAAAGGCTGCGAAAGGCACGTGGAGAAGGCCGAGTCCCAAACAAGAAAGCTGCATTGTGTTTCAAGGATGCCAGTGACCCTCCCGGCTGAACAGCAGAGTTGGGGAGGTGAGGTCAAGCCTGTAGTAAGGATCAAATTAGCACAGAACAGAAAAGAAACACTCCCAGCCGGTGAGTTGGCAAGCGACATGAAAGACCAGTGTGTTCTAAGGCAAGATTGAATTAGCAACATATTATCACACAATTGAAGGCTGCACTCATTTGGATGATATGCGAAGAAAGGCAGACCTGCGAATGAACCTTAAAGTAACAATAGCTATAAAGTCAGCAATACTGAGTAACAGAGTGATCCGGCGAAAGGAAGTCACCCCTTCGAAAGTCTCAGTGAAAGGTGAAAAGTTTGTAGCAACGAAGTAAATGAACTGTAAAAGCGAGGTAATTGAAATGGACCCTGACAAAAGGGGAGGGTAAAAAGGTGAACGTTGAACTTTGGTGCTAATACAGTGAACTACCCATACCAGCAAGCAGTGGGGCATATGATATAGAAGTATGAGTTACAAGTTGGAAAGTCGAAGTGGTCCTGTGGAGGTCTGAAGAAAAAGCCACGCATATTCGAAAGTCTTCAACATCAGGAAAGGGTCCGAGCCCGACAGAGGGAGACCGAAGGTATAATAAGTTAGAGGAGGGGAACCCCTAAAGGAGGTGAAGCATGGGGAAGGGAACCCCTGCAAGTGTTTTGTTTTGCTGTGAAAGGTATGAGCCCGATTGAGGAGACAGGCAAACCTTTGGCTGTGAAAGATCTGAGCCCGATTGAGGGAGACCGTTGTGAACTTTTGCTTTAAGAGGTCTGAGCCCGACAGAGTGGGACCGACGTGAAATGTTTGGTGAATTGTGTTTGAAAATTGGAAAGAAAGACTATAACACGGAAGGCCAGGTGGGCCTCGATCCACGTTGTAAGGAAGGCATGGTATCAAATTGTAAAACAGACACAAGTGATCACAGTTCAAGGGTGTTTATTGAGCTCCAATTGGGTTTGAAAAACACCTATCTAATCCTAAATCTAAAGATGGGAGCAAGCTATGACCATCAAATAATAATAGCGCAGTCCTAGTTTAGTCTTGACAAACTAAAAGGGCCTATATAATAAACCTATTGCCAATCCGTACTTCTAAATACAAATAGTGTGGGAAACAATGTTATGCAAAAGAAAAGTGTTCACGAAATTATGTCAGGATATTCAAGCTGTTGGCTTCCCTTCCCCACGTTTTCAGCACGAGACAAGGTGGCACACTCAAGCTTAGCACTCTCTCTGGCTTCTCTAGTACGTGGATGCAGTTCAAAATCCCCTTCTGTTTTGCCCTATTTCTTCTCTCCTTTAGCTGCCTTCTTGAAACTGCTGTTTCCTTGTGTGCTATGCCTCGCTCAGAGTGTGCCCTCATACTCTGCCCTTTATCCTTGTGGGAAAGCTTAAAGGAAGTCAGGTGTGTGTGATGGTCAGTAGTTGCCTGACCTTGCCTGACCATTGTATTGGGACACGTCAGGTATACAGCTCAGGTGTTAGTCTGTTTTCTCCCATTGCGGGTTGTCTGTGTGAAAGTGTTCGTGTTGTAAAAGGGGGGAGGTAGAGTTCCTAAATATCCTACCTGGTAGGATGGGGTAAAGGTGTTATAAGAAAGGGATACCACCTCTCACCATCCGGTGTCCTACTCCCACTCCCTGAATACCCCTCACCTAGGTGATCCTCCCACACTGGTCCAGCCCCAGGAACTGGATCCAAAAGTGATGGCTGTGTCCTGGCCACCTGAATGACAGATCCCCGGGGACTAGTGGGTGAGACACCTTCTGGTTTATCACAATGTATTGAACTGGCTTTGTTTTAAGAGCCTGAGCCAGAGTGTGTCATCTTGCCTACAAGGACCACCTTATCCTGTGCTGTCCAACGTGGGGTGGCGAGCTGACTAAGCCACATTTATTCTTTATATTTGAACACTGACTTTCCTTTACATGCTTATTCTTCTTTTCACACTTTTTGTACAAGATATAAGGTAGGCATTAGGTTTTTGTTAGTACAGTCCATTTTGATTTGATGGACTCAACTAGGACTGTTTTGTTTATTATGTGATGCTTGAGACTACACCCATCTTAGCTATAGCTCAACGTAGGAGTTTCTCCAACCCCATTGAAACTTAAATACAGGTTTTACAAATTGCACCTTTTGTGTCAGGTCCATACTTGTGATACCATGCCTTCCTTACAGTTGGAACTGGCGTCCTTGCCATCAAATGGGCAATTCTCCATTTTAGATACTATCTTCTAGAGAGAAAATTCACACTCATTACTGACCACTCACCTTTGGTATGGATAAGTCAACGAAAGAACTCTAACCCTTGAGTCATGTGATGGTTCTTAGATCTGCAACCTTAACGTTTTGCTGTGGAACACCAACAAGGTAAAGAACAGGGGAATGTTGATTTCCTTTCCTGGTTTCCCTGCGAAATAGATGCGGCTACATCACATAGGGGAAGGGATGTGAGAAACCAAAGGGTGTCTCACTTGCTACTCCACAGGGATCGCTCTCTCAGGTGGCCAGGGCACGGCCATGGCATTTGGATCCAGACCCTGGGGTTGAACCAGTGCGGGAGGATCACCTGGGTGGGGGATCTTCGGGGAGTGGGGGTGAGGCAACCGATGGTGATATGCGCTGTCCCCCCTTTCCCGTACCCATACCCCATTCAATTTGATAGGATTCTCCAACGTCCCAACACCCCGCTTTCTACACAAACATTGGGCTGGGGAAGAGGGCGACTGAGAGTAAAGAGGCTAACACTTACAGATATCATTGGACATGTCCGGTTAATCAGGTCAGGTAAAGTCAGGCACTTGACCTTAATCACATACATCTGATACCCACAAGCTCCCCCCGCACGGATAAAAGGTGGAACATAGAGACACACTCTGAGCAAGGTGAGACACGAGAAGGACAGATCTTCCGGGGCAAAATCAAACCCACTGGAGCAGGAGGACAGATCGAGGGACCAGAGCGAAGGGTAGGAAAACCCTGAAGGTCCCTGCAGGAGGTCATTGCCTCTGGGAAACTGTGAAGGAGATGCGGAGAAAGCCAAATCCCAGACAAGAAGAAGCCTGCATTGTGTTTCAAGGGCTCCAGTGACCCTACCGGATGAACACCAGAGTTGGTGAGGCAAAGCCAAACCTGTGGTATCAACCTTGACTCGTGAAGCAAAGCTGCACAGAGAAGAAAGGAATGCACACAACTGGTGAGTTAGCGAGAAACATGAAAGGCCGGTTTGTGTCAAGGAAAGATTGAATCTGCAACAGTGTATCTCACAATTGAAGGTTGCGAGCATGCTGATGAGACGTGAAAGAAAGCAAACCAGTAATGAACTTTTAAGTTACTGATAACTGTGAAGCCAGTGATACAGAGTAGTGGTGTGGTCTGGCGAAAGGAAATAGCCCACTCAAAAGTCTCAGCAAAATGTTTGATTTCTTGTTATAAAGTGGCACAGTGAACGAACTTAGAAATGCATAATGGTCAAGATTAACCCCGACGAAAGGGGAAGTTAAAAGCTGATTGCTTTAAGAGGAAGATTTCTTTAAACTTTTCTGATTTTGGTATGGAACTACCAATACCAAGAGACATTGGGGCAAATAACATTAAGGGAGAGCTGAAGTGAAAGTTGAAGTTGTCCTGCAGAGGTCTATGGTAAAAGCCCCCCCCCCACATTCGAAAGTCTTCGACATCAGTCAAAGTTCCAAGCCTGACTGAGGGAGACTGGAAACATGAAATAAATTGGGGGAAAGGAACCCCTAAAGAATGTGAATGATCTTGGGGAAGTGAACCCCTGCAAGTGCTGTGATTACGAGGTCTGAGCCCGCCGAGGGAGATCTACGTTGAATCAGGTACTTTTTGGTTGAAAGGTCCAAGCCTGACTGAGGGAGGCCTACGTGAACTATTGATGCCTTGAGAGGTCTGAGCCCGACAGAGGGACACCTACGTGAACTTTTGTTGAACTGTGAAATAACTTTTGGAAAGCTGGAATAAGCGACTTTAACATGGAAGGCCAAGCGGGCGTTGACCCACGTTTTGAACTGCGTTTTTTGATAACCTGAGCCAGAGTCTGTCATCCTGTTTACGGTGGCTGCCTTACTCCGTGCTGTCCAACGTGGGGAGGAAAGCTGATTCAGCCACCTTGATCCTTTATGTTATTACACTGACCTTCCTTTGCATACATTTTCCCCTTTACACACTTTTTTTTTTCTAAGAGATAGGGCGGGCATTAGGTTTTGTTAGCACAGGCCATTTTGAGTTGATATAAACTGACTAGGACTGTGCTTTCTTTATTATTTGAAGGTAGAGACTAACCCCAAGATTCTAATAAAAGTTTTGAAACTTGTAACTTTTATGTCAGTGTCATTCTTGTGATACCATGCCTCCCTTACAGCCCACAGTGGTGGTTGCAGAAAGCACAACATTCTTGGGGATATACTGGTTACATGCCCTTTAAGCAAAGCCAGCATTAATTGCTGTAAACATTATTGTGGGTTTCACATTAAATTGGCAGCTTCTCAACATGTGTTCATTTATTATTTCCTGCAAATAAGCATAAATACATGTAAATTATCTACCTTCTCAATCTTCCTTCAAAGGTCAGGTTTACGAGGCACATGTACATTTCTCTGTTGTAATGGCTTAAATATATTTTATTACCCCATGTATGAACAGTTTTCTCTATTATGCTTCTAACACACAGCGGACATCCCCATCTAAACAGCTTCATTTTCAAAAAGGGCAAATATGCTACTTGTATAGACAGCAACATTTTAGGCACACATTGTTCCGCCCCTTTGCCATCCAACTCTTATCTGGTTTGACAGCTGTATTAGACACATCATTTTTACAAGACGTTTAGTGCTCAACATGTAGCATATTTTATGTAACGATTTATCTGTATAGGATATTTGCAAACATTCATGAGCCTCCTACTGCAAATCGTCAATGTTATGATGTTGCACCATTTGTGTTGTTTTAAACATTTTTACCACTATAGCTGTGAAGCCCTGCCTGGCTAGGATATCAGCCCTGCTCACAACGGTTGTGTTTACATCATCTTAACACTATCAGTCTCCATTAACAAGATACCTTGCTTACATAGTATATTATTGAGATTCCCTGGGTTTTCAAATTGGTTTGTGCAGCAAACACAGTAAATATTGACAGTGTCTGCTACAGCCTGGCTCTTCTCACTGCCGTCCATTTGATCAGCTGTAGGCTGTAGACAAAAACAAAAATGCATGGTTTTAATGCCAGGTTACGTGTTAAACCCCTAAAAAGGTAAAAACGTTGGCTTTAAAAATATACCCACCAGCTGGCACAACGCCCAATATCGATGCTCCATGTCCTTCTGTATTTTCCAAATGTTCATGGGGTTGGGGGTCAGTCTCCCTCTCCTCAACTCCATCATTCTGTATGATCATAGACTCGTATCCATTTTCTTCAGACTCCATTTCAGCATGTTGCATATCTAAACATGATCATATGGACTCTACGCCCATGGGCTGCTCGAGAACCACAGCGTCAGCACTGCTAGCCATTTGCAAATTAGCCATATCTTCGGCTGAACTCACCTAAGCATTTTGAATGAGATCTCCAACAGACTGTCCCTTGACAGTGGTGAGGAGAGGCAGTTGACTGCCCACACAAGGTGTAGACATGTTGTCACTGAGCTCCCGATTTTCACGGTCTGCCACCGAAGACTGTGAGTTGTCCATTGCATCAAGACTGTTGCATCTTCTTCTGGGCAATAAGGTAACTAACTATCATCGGGATCGCTGATGCTGCTGGGGGCTGTTTTCTCTGCATCATAACTGTAGCTGTTCATAAATACAGATCCCTGATACCACACTTGATTGCCCTGAGACGCCTGACAAGTGCACATGTTTTGGAGGTGTACAATAACCGTTATATATCCGTATTGTAAGACCACACCTCTAATACCGTCACAGCCTTAGCGCCACCCATAGGCACATGACTATGTAGCACATGGAACTGTAAGGGTGCTATCAAAGTTGTATTTTCATATTAAATTCATTGGAATTCTTATCAAATTTATATTGAATTCATATAAAATGTATTGGGGTCATCAACATTATTGGGGTTCAATTACATTTATAAGGGGTTCTGTTAAATCTATATCAAATGTTATATCACTATAGCAGGGTCCTTATCACATTTATAAAAAATGTACAAACAATTTTTGGGGGTCATTGCATTTACAGGGGTTCAATTGCATGTATAGGGGTTCAGGGTCATGATAAAGGGACATGACCACCTGTCACTTGTAACGCTTGATGAATGGTATCCCACTACTTACAGGGAATGGGAACTGTAAAACATGTCCTTATTCTATTAAAAGTGATTGAAAATGGCAGACAATGGGCCTCATTACACGGACGGCGGTAAGGGTTAACGGTCACCGTTAATGGCAACGGTGACCGTTAACCCTTACCGCCGTACTACGAGGTCCCTTTGCGGGTTGGAGGAATTAACGCCTGCTTCTTGCAGGCGTTAAGTACCAACCCGCTAAGGGACCTCGGAGCTAATTACGGCACCGCAAAATTGCGGTGCCGTAATTAGCGCCTTCCCCATTCCCATAGAGCCCTATGGGGCAGAAATGGGAATGGGGAAGGGCAATGGCGGAAAGGGGATTTACCGCCCCTCCAACCTTGGAATGGGGCGGTAAATCCCCTTTCCGCCAAGGCGGTGCCGGTAATTTACCGGCATGGTCCAGGGTGCTAATAGCACCCTGGATTACCGCCTTCCGTGTAATGAGGCCCAATGACTGTACAGTGTATTTGTTGTATTCCACATGGGCCAAACCGAAGTCTCCTCATATGCGCCTCATCACGTACAGTGTCTGGCTGCTAGAGTCTAGCTGATCAAAAACCTAAGAGGACTTAAACCCTGTCATTTTTAGCACCTCTGTGGGACATGTAAGGATCCAGGAATGAGACATGGACACAAGGGTTTATGGTTTTAGCCATAAACCTTTATTACACATGAAAAGGTGGTTAGAAAAAAATCCCTCGCTATCCCTACTCTAAGAGGTGTTTCCCTGACTAACATAAAACTAAGGGTCTGTCTGATGTCAAGATGTCCAAAGCAAACCATCTTGTGTCCAAAGTACTATTCTGGCCTTCACATTCTAACAAAATTAACTTTAAGGTGAAAAGGGTAATGTCTTTGGCCTTGAGTAGTGTATAAATGTTCAAAAAGGAAATGTGCAACTCCAACACAAAAAGCTTCAGAAGGATAAGGTTTTTGGTTCCAGAGGGTGGTTGCCTTCCCCTGGATTTCTCTTCACTCTGTTTTATACTTTCCAAGAAATCAGTTCCGTAGGTTTATCTTGATCAACAACACAATTGGCATTCAAAACAACTTGGTTGTTAGTCTATAGCTTTACAGGATACCTGGTGTACTCTCCTGCCAGGTTTTCGCTCCTCTTGGGTATATTTTAACTCAGCCTTTTGGGAGTCCTGGTGTATCCTTTCCAGGACTTTCTTAGCTGATGTATTTTACACACTGTTCAACTTGACCTTGCCTGGTATGCTTCTTTACCAGGACTTTCCTATATTAATACTTTTGCATCTGCTTGGTATACTCTCCTGCCAGGGCTTTTCTTTATAAACACACTTGCAACTTGCACCTGCCTGGTATACTCTCCTGCCAGGGCTTTTCTCTTGTGACTTGAATCTGTCTAGTATACTCTCTTGCCAGGGCCTTCCCTATAGGCATGCGACAAACAATTATACACTTGTCTCTTAAATGTCCTTTGTTCTGTCTTTTTCAGTAATATTCAGTTGCTGGTTCTTTCTCATACACTTTATTCAATGTTATTTTCTTTCAGGAGGATTTCCAATACACCCCAGTGTCCCTGTTTCCCTTGGGCGGACTCACTGGTTCTTGATGGCATGCATTGGCTTTCCCGCAGCAAGTCTACAGCTCTTCGGCGTTCCATCCTTCTCGCCGCCTCTGCCTTGCAGCTACTGTGCCTCTTGTGGGTCCCGCTCTTCTGTTAAGTGTTGATCTGGGCTCAGACGGTGAGGAGGCTCCCTTTCATCATCTGTGAACGCTCTGAAGCTTCTCGTCTGCTTCTGGCATCGCAGCATGCAGTTCCTTGCAGTCCACTCCTCTTGGTTCCTTCAGTGAGCCGGCTGGCTCCACGAACCTCGGTCGACAAAGAGAGGACTAGAGTTCTCCAGCCAGCGTCTCCCTGTCAGCTGGCCTGCCGGTCTAGATCTACCAGCAACTTGTCTTTCCCTGCAACGCTAGAGTGCAGCTTGTGCTCTTGGCCTCCATTGATATTCATTACTCAGCACCTCTTCCTCATCCCAGTACTTTCGCATGTAGGAAAAGGAAGTCAACTCTTGACGACTTGTATGGAAAGACTGGAAAACTATTTTCAAGCCTTTTGAAGGGCAATTAAGTTTTTGAAGACTTGTATGAAAAGTATGGAAAGGTATTTTCAGTCATTTTGAAAGGCAAGTCAGTTCTTGATGACTTGTGTGCAGAGTATGGGGAAGTGTTTTCAGTAACCTTCCTAGGTGAGTGAGTAAAGGTATGACCATATGCCATTAAGGTACGGTGAATAGATGGGGTATCCTCAAAAGAAACAGTTGGATACCATGTCTCGACGAATGATGTCATGTCACTCCCTTGGGGTTTGCCTCCCGCATGTGATCCTCCCTCACATAGCCGCCCCCAGGATCAGGATCAGGTAGCGGCTGCAGTCCCCTGGCCACATGGGAGAGGTCACAGCTGGGAAAGAAGTGATGACACCATTGGATTTATCACAGACAGTTCTCACCCTTGACTTTCATTGAATCTTTACAGTCTTCAGGACAAACTGTCTAAAGTAGCTCAGCGAGGTTACTGGCCTGCCATGGCTTAGATAGAAGGGGATATACAGGAACATAAATAATAACATCTGGAAAGAAAAGGAACAGAACAAGAAGAAAAAGGGAGAGAAGGAAATAAGGGAAGGAGGTATAAGTAAAGTGAGTAGGAACATAAAAGTGAGGGAAGGAAGAAAAAGCACGATGAAAAAAGAATAAACATGATGGGAAGGAAGATAAAAACATAGAAAACAAAAGAAAAAAGGCATAATTAATGGAAAAAGGGTGGTGTGACAATAAAAGAAAGCAAGGATAAACAGAATGGGAGATCAAAAAGATGAAAAGTAAATGGGCATGAACAATGGAATGGACATGAAGGAGCAAATAAAACCATACGAGTTGATGACAGAAGATAAATGCTGATAATAACCGATAAAAAAGACAAGAGCAGAGAAAAAAGATCAAATGGAAGGAGAGGGAGGAAAGAAGGTTGGGAGGAAAGAAGGGACGGAAAAAGGGAATATGAACAAGAGGGAAAGGGAAGAAAAGGAGAGCAAGAGAGAAGATTGGGGACAATGGGAGGAAGAAGGAAAGATGGAGAGGAAGAAGGGTAAGGAGACGAAGTGGTAAGAACACGATGTAAGGGAGTACAGTAGAAGTGGAAGAAGGCGGAAGAACAGAAATAAGTAGGGGAAGAAGAAACAGAAGAAATGAAATATGGTAAGGTGGGGAAAAGAAGGGGATGAACCAGGGACAGGAAGAGGTCAAAAGAGTTAAAGAATGGGGGGGGTGAGAGATGTGAAGGGGATCAAGAATGGGGAATATAAGCAAGGGCGAGGTAGAGGATATATCTCACAGAGTATTGCTACATTGCACATGACAATGGGGGTGAGAGAGGAAGAGTAGAAAGAAAAGAGTTGGGAATGAGATGAATTGTGTCTTCTGTCTCTCTGTCTTTGTGTGTGTAAGCTTGTACTGCTGCTTCCCCTGCTGTTGCAACTTGTGAGTGAACCTTTCGCGTTGAAACACCTTTTGCTGAATAGGCGCATTATAAATACCCAATAAATAAAATACATTTTGCTGCTCCTCTCTATGCTCTCCCTGTCCATTTAAGGGAGGCTTTCATTCATGTTTTACAGGGGCACTCAACATACCCCCGTGCTCCTCTATCTCCCCATCATCTAAACCCATATCCTTCAACCCTTTGTGTGAGAAGTGAAAGAAAATGACACTGGCAGAATTATTACCAGCAGCATTATGACGTCAGCATCTTTGCCTAATAAGGTGAGACATGGGCATCATTGACACTTTTTTAATACCATCTGCTGTATCTCAGTGATGATGAAAGGTGTAGTATAAGTTAGTTGCTTTAATGGGCACAGTATTCGTCCTATGGCACTGTGCTTTCTATAGCTACGTAGGACAGAAGTTATTTTTTCAATGTGACTGTTTTAGTGAACACAGGTACAAGGGGTAGTGTAGTTTACATCACTTCTGCCCCTATACATACTTGCATTCAATCTTCCAAACATTTGGTGGTTGGGGTTTTGTTATGCCGTCCACCGATTCACCCCCCAAGGAGTGCTCCCACAAGGCTTTGGTCACACACACAAATTTAGTAACATGGCCTTAGTGCTGCACCTGTTAAATGCTTTGAGGGCTTCCTATAATCTGGGTCTACAAGGGTAGATAGCCCACTTGAAGAACCACTGCAAATCAGTATGGAGCCAAGCCAGCAAGATGGCTAGCACTGGTGGGCCTCTAGTGCAGAAGCAGACAATGCAGGCTATGACAACTGAAATGCAAGGGATATGAGGGAGCAAGAATCAGCTAATGCTGATCATGGCCTTGGAAAAGGAAAGCCCCTAGGACCATCAAGACTGCAAACACCTCATCACTAAACAACTCAATGACATAATAGCGAAGATGCTTTCTGTGGAACTGCTGCCATCTCCCTTGTGGAAAACCTTGACTTTCGAGAACTGATGGTGTACCTGATGTACAGGTGAAAGCTTCCGAGCTGCCACCTATTCTCCAGGACCGCAATTCCCGAGCTGCATCAACAAGTCATCAGAGGACAGCAGAACACACTTCAAGAGTCGGAAGCCGAGAAGGTGAATCTCACTGTGGGAGTGTGTAGTACTACATGACTATGACTGCACACTGGGTCTTTTGCCAAGGCACACTCTGAAAAGACAACAGACAGCAATGGGTCTTCCAGCACACCATGATACACCATGCCTTCCAGCATAACATACCTACCTGCAGAGCTGTGACCAGATGGCACACAAGGCACCAGATGTTTGCTCCAAATTTAAAGCAATGATCACTGAATGGATTGCTTTGTGCGGCCTTCAAGTTGGCTTTGTTATGGCAGACAATGGCTGGTATGGCATGGTAGGCCTGCAAGAGACTGTCATTGCCTACATAAAGTGATTTAACCATGTTATCAACCTGGTTGACACAGTTCCGAAAGCAACCCATCCTTTCTGACATGCAGCATACTCAGAAGATATGAAAACACTTCAGTTGCTTCTACACGGCTCACTATGCATTATCACACTTCTATTCAACACAGCATTTGCCACACCACCAAATCAAGCTGGAAGTCACCACTAACTGGAACGCTTGCATCTAGACGATCTAGATGCTTAAATGACCCCTTTCACAAAGTCTTCCCATAAATGACTACATAATGGCTTCCAACATAGCTACGCATTGGGTGTGACGGTCCTGACAGTGAGTCAGTGAGTATTGATTCTCCTTTTGTGCAAGATGCTGAAGCCATTCAAGGGAGCAACTGTGAGGGTGAGTCTTTAGGGAAGTATTGGAGAACTATTCCTAAAGAGTAAGAAAGACCCAAAGACATTGTGAAAGAGTGTCAAGAACTGATACAGGAAGTGACAAAAGACTATCTAAGACTAGCCTACTAAAAAGAAATTGTGAAGAGAAGAAGAGACATTGCCATAATACAATCAGGAGAAGGGAGACATTCTCCTGATCTTATTTAAGTTGATTAGAATAGTGGTAGGGTCAACTAGAACTAGTTTCTGGACAGAGGACTGATTCATTTGAGACTTTGACGACTGACAAGCACCTTACTTATTTACACAGGCAGGAAACACCCACATAGCAATATGGAGAGATAGCCCTTGTACTTAGTATTTAATAAATAACCAGATGAAATGTCCTCAAAGTGCCTGCGTCCTTCTACTGACACACCACAGAACCCACAGAGCTCAGTATTGCCCAGACAACACCCAAGAGGGTTAAAAGGGAGGAACTAAAATCCAAGATGGCTAGTCACCCAAAAATAGACATGGCCCATCACCATTGAATTTAAGGCAACTACATATATATACAAAAATGCATGCCATTAATAACCCCGCCCAATTTATTAGCCATAGGTGCAAACCCAAACTGGAAGGCACGACCAAGGGAAGAAGGGAGTAAACTAAAAAATCCAGCTCGAATCAGGTAGTGTCGGTTGTCGGAGCAGGTTGTAATGAGTGGTGAGTCAGTGTTTGAGTACATTGGGGTGAGGATTAGGAGGTTCTTTAGGCAAGAGATGAAGACATTAGATAAGGAGGAGGTGGTGAGATCATGGAAGAAGGAGGTACCATCAGAGAAGGAGGAGGGGGTCAGAGCAGAGAAGGAGGTAGTGACATCCGTCAAAGAAGAAGCACTACTATTCAAGGGACAGAACGAGGACAACCAGATATTTATTAAAAACAGGACTCTATGAGGAGGCCGAGCTGGCCCACGGCAGGTTGAAAAAGGAGAAAAGGAGACAAGACTTTTACGAGGAAAATAGAGAAGGAGTAAGCAGGATGTGGGAGGAAAGCCCTGAGATCTCAAGGTGAGCAGAGACTAGGGTCTAGGAGTGACAAAGGACTGACCTCAGAAGATCACAACCTTTTGACCACCCTTACCCGAACGGAGATGCTCTGGTTGTATCTACATCTGATCCTGGAGACTGTGCTATTAACAGAGAGATTGATCACCGGTAAGGAACAAGGTCTAAAAAATGAGTGTTTAGGAACCCAAGGGAAACCTGCAAGTCCACTCGGGGAGGCAAGACAATATCACATTCAATGTGAGAAACTTGGTTCCTGCTTGGATCATTTCCTTTTGAAAGGAAACCTACTGAACCGTCCCAATAGTGTCAACTCTTCTGTGCATCCCGACAGTTCTATCAGTTTATTGACTACCCCTCCCTATAATATTAGCTGTTCTGGGGTGACCGGGGGCATCCATGAGACCTGGCCATCAGGGAGTGACTGCAACTGTTGCAGCATCTAGGGTTTCCAGTTAAGAAAGGAAAATCATCCCTACTTCCAAAGAATAAAACTACACTTCTGGTTGAAATGTGAGGTACATCACCAAACTAGTAGACTGAAAGGTCAAATGTTTTAGTGATATGGCGATTCTCTTTATTGACATCTATCTGCCAAAGTGATACAATTAATGGCACTGTTGAGTCTAAAGTACACTTGCATCCTCCCTATTCACTAAAACACTGAGCACATGTTTAAATTAAACTAGGAAGCATATGTTTTATCTTAAGCATTTTGCTACAGTAAAAATGCAAACCAGATCATTTCAGGCTCTTTGATTAAATTGAATAAACAGAAGTGAAGGATCAGAGAATGATTAGTTGTAGCATAGTTTTATTAAGGAAATTCCATCAGTTGTGTACTATATCAAGGCACCTTTTTGCTATGATCCTGCTTGTGCACATTTATATATATATATATATATATATACGGTGCACATACAAATTGGTATATAAGCTGGTATATCACTATATCATGAAATTATGTGCATATAAAGATATTTTGAAATGTTTATTATTACAGCATTTAATTTGTACACAGTAGGTTGGGAATCATTTGTATTTCAGTGACTAAGTAAAGAGATTTATATGGTGGCTCTTCAAAATAAATTGCCTCTAGCCACAAATCTCATCTGATTATGCTGTTAAAAATGTTCCTTGTAGAAGCATTTAAGAGGGTTAAAGAAGCCCATACAGATTTTGCTTCTGACCGTTCAGCAATGACGTCTCACTCAGTTAGAATGTATGTTCATTCAGTGGTTAGGTCCCCATGCTGAGGATCTTCTCTATCGTCTTTTGTCAAATTTCGTTTTGGGAACTTTTAGAAACTTTTAGCAACTTGTCCTCACTGCATCTCAACATCTTGGTGGAAACATGCCTTTGTAAACTTGTGATGAGTATTTGATGGACTGTCCATTCAGGCTCCTTTAGACCAGGTTGAGATTCTTTGAGATGATTGCATTGTGCACCTGCAAGCAGCGAGGGCCTCTTCTGGCTTCTTAAGTATGTCTGAATCTTCTCAATTACATGGCTGGACATACTGCAGCGTTCTGCACCATTTGGAGTTTACCGTTTTTACTTTGATGAAGCAACAATAATTATAAACAGTTAACATATATGTATGCTAAAGAGTTTGACTCTATATTTCAAATGAACGTGGGTTCGTTCTACTGAGAGATCGAAAAGGCCTTTGATTTAGAAGAATTGTATGTTTTTTCCCTTCATGAGCAAGTAACAAAAATGTAAATAGCTTACCAGAGATAGCTGCTATAATTGGACCAAAAAACCTTTATAGCCTGATTGAGCATTTATGACTTGGCTTCTATTAAATATATTATGTAGTCTGTTCTTTAACATCCATTATAGAAAGATTTTTCAATATATGTCTTTTTCCTGTTCATTTATTTGGCTCACACGGTAGCATGCCGATAGGTCATGTCAAGTGGATGATATGTGCTGTTCCTGAGATTGTAAGTATCGCATGGGATCTACAATCCTGAGAAAGCCACGGACTGTTTTTTGATCCATGAATTATGTTAAGATGTGTTAATCATTTGTTTTCTTGGAATATCCTCCTGCAATCTTTATCATCTTCGGTATAACAGCTTGCAATGTGAAAATGTTCTTCTATTGCGTGCTTCTACGTCATAAGCATCAGAAAGCGAATGCTGGTGGTGGTAATCACGACGCATTGCATCCAGTGAAATTTCAAAAGGATCTGAAAAAGCAGAAAAAGATATGTTTGAATATGCATGGAATATTTGATTCTCAAAACTCATAATCCAAATGTATTCAAATATGCGTTGCGATTCTTTTAATGTAATTTGAGTTGTGATTTGTTATTGGCAACTGCCTCTGGCAGATGGCCAATGTGAATGTTGCTGACATCATTGTGGAATCTGACACGCTCCCAGACAAAATCAAATGCTGGTGACAGTGTGCTTAATCATATGGAAAAGGTTCAACTTTGAGAATTGAAATCACATTATTCTTACACTGGGAAATGATATTCCCTTACCAGTGACACTTTTCAATTTTAGTTTTGGTCGAAAGGTTTGGTTGACTACCTGTGGTTAAAATATTCCTGTACTGGGAGGTTGCCGATTTGTGTTGGAATGCAGAAGTACCTTAGCTGGCATTTTCTTTGTTAGGGTCATTCATCCTAACTTTCTGCTCCAGATATTTCCTGGTTAGATGAATATTACTGTTACTCCATTTTTGCCACCACTTATAGTAGCTTCTCCTTTCAACTCAATGACTGAACGTCCACATTTCTACAAAGTAACCTCCTCATTTTCTCGTACCCTCGCCCTCTGTTACCCCATTCCTCTCTCCTTCCTGCTTTTGCCTAGTTCCTTTTGATGCACATATGGTCTCCCTACATTCCATTAAAGTGCCCCTTTCCTTTGCCAGCTCAAGTTGGTGCCCCCTCCAGTAAGTTGGAGGCTACTGCACTGTGCAGGAGCCTGACGATCGTTTCTTAATCACCAGCTTCTATGAATTAAAACAGCCAATAACACTGGAAATCAATGAGACTCTGACAAGGAGAGTACGGACTCCTAATAAGGCAAGGCAGAAAGTATAATAAAAGTCACCTTTTACATTAAGCCAACCTATTGACTGACAGTGAATTGTGCAACTGAAAGGATCATATCTGATTACGAGTCCAGCATAAATTAGGCCTGCTTCCTGAAACAAAGTGGTTTTTTTCTTCACAACATGTACTTTGTTCATAGGCTAATCTACGAAGAAAAAGTACCAGTTTCCTTGATTTTGGAGGTATGGCATTCAAAATGGATTTGTGTGCTCTGGTATCAGAGGTTGCACTGATCTTTCCCGCTTAAACTACACAATACCTTTCTGCCGTGTTCATAGATGCAAAGTGGTCCCATGCGATGCAGTCTGCCAGTTCTGGTTTTGTACATTATATGCTGGGACTGGTTGTTTCACTTTCCCATTGGGCCTACAAGTTCCAGCATGAACGTTGCAGAGCAAGGCATGACCGAAGGGCTTGCAATATGAATGTGACATGTCTGCACTTCACTCTTTGACATTCTAGCTCTGGGAGATGTGCTTAACAGATCTGAGTATTTGTGACTCATCTATTACCATTCTTTCCATTCTGAACTCTGCTATCAATGTGGACTTTGCCATCTCTCTAAACTGCTCACATGAATCTTGGGCACGCTGTATTACTGCTTGCAACCAGGGGATTATTCCCTGATATGGCATCATCCACTCAACCACGTTGTGATTTTGCACACAGTGTTTTGTGGGATCTGTGAAAAATCCTACGGATCCCTCATTGAAACCCTGCCTAAAGTCTCCTCCCAGCTGGCCAGGGAAAGGCAGATGCTTCCTGATCCTGACCTTGGGGGTGATGTGCTGCGGGAGTATCAGGTGGGAGGAGACAAGGCCCAGGGTGGTCAGGAGATCTTGTGGGATGAGACACAGTATTTGTCCTTTGAAATCGAAAACCTTTCAAGGTTACCAAAGTAGGTAATGGTTTATTGTCATTATAATGTCCCTCACTCACAAATAAAATCTGTGTTTCTGCACAGGCACCATACCATACAATCTGAGCAAGCCTTACCCACAGAAATGACTTTAAGCAAGTAAATCTACCCTTAAAAAATCAAGCATGTACCAACTTTGTTGTAGGGGACTACAGTTCCCATAATCCTGTGAGTACTGGGACGAGGAAGAGGGCTGAAGAGGCATGCTGTAGCAGTAGTCAGGCAATTAAACCTAACAACCCACACCTGAAGGAGCCTGGGAGACATAAAAGGCCTCCTCGGGTGCAGGCAATAGGAATGAGCTAGAACTGTGGCTGGATTATGTGCTGTAGTAGTGGAGGCATAGTGGAGGAAGAAACAGTGTTGGTAATCCAGGCAGAAGTGGGAGAACCAAAGGGATGCCGGAACATTGATGCAGCAGATTTCACAAGCTTGTTCTGTGAGGATCCTGTTCCCCCAAACTCTGAGTTGCAGAGGCTGTGCAGAGGAAGGCATGCAGGAAGACTGCCTTTCCCCACGTGAGCCAAATTGCAGAGATTGCACAGCAAGAAGCTTGTCGGCGACTGAGGAGAGGAGCTACTGTCAAGCCGTGGGTCTCATGAGCGAAAGGGGCTCCTTAACAAAGTGGCCGGACCGGAGACACCATGAGCGAGGAAGGGTGTGCGTCCCTGTGAAGCCAGAAGCAGTAGAATATGTGCCCAAAGTCGTGGAAGCTGGGCAAACCACAGAACAAGGATCACAGAAGCCGTTGAGTCAAACCTGGCTTTCTGATTCCTTGCAAAAGCATTGCCAGCAAAAGTATCCAGTTCAATCTTCAATCAAGTATAAGCAGAAGTGAGCTGAAGTTGTTAGTTGAACTATTGACAATGGGAAATGGGAAATATAACACTTGCATCTTAACGAGCATTGTCCCAAACACTTGCGTATGCTTGAGAAGTATAATCGATTGTCTAAATACTTAAAACTTTGAAATCTAAAGGAAGCAATGGTTGCGTGTGATCACAAACAATTCTCAAGTGAGAGTCCATTGTTTAAGCATTTCAAAAACCCTGAAACATAATTAAGCAGCAGTTGGTGTGGCTAAAATGATTCTCAAGTGGAGGTTAACTTGAGAATGCATTGTTAATCTCTTTAAACATTGTAAACTGCATGAAGAAGGGGTTGCGTCTGCCTAATTTCACTTTCTGAGGAAAAAGTGACCTTTCCATCTCTATTCACACAAACATTAAATACCTATAAAAGAAGTAAAGTGTTTACCTTTGTTTCTACAATTGAAGTGAGAGCAAGCTTTGACCAAGGCAAGAGTATTCCCCAATTAAGACTGAAAGCAGCTTTTTCTAAAAGCTAGAACACAATCTAACAAAGACTCTGAGTCCAATACAAGTTTAACCTTGCCTAATGTAAGTGTGCAAGCATTACCTGAAGCCAAGTGAGTGGCATAAAGGCTTCTGGGTAATTTATTTGGTTAACAGTTGGCAGAGAGGAAAAAGCGAAGTTGCTCATGCATATTGTTTGAAGTTGACAGAATCTATTTTCCCAAAGACTACTCAACAGAGAGAAGTGGGTCATACAGCCAAATTGAAGTTGTCGTGGCAGACAGACAAGAGAGGCAAAGAGGCTGCCCCTTTTGAAGAGAGATATTCACAGGAAGAGTGCCTTGCCTGTTTTAAGGTGTTGAAGTGCCTTAACATAAATCTTGTCAGAACAAAAACCTGTTATAAATTACGAAGCACTGAAGTTGTGGTGGAATCACTAAGTATTGAAGCTGTGGTGATATATTTGGATATCAGTGGATGCAAAACTTCAGTAGTACAATTGAAGTGGAGTACTGTGAGACAAAGGAGAATGTCCGCATGGTACACTTTAGTAAAAGTGAAGTTGTTGAAGTAGAAGCAGCAGTACCATGAATTCATCCTGATCTACTGTGAATCCTAATCTTATAACTAGTGGCATAATAACTGTTAACCAAGAGCTGTGTTTTACTAACATTTATAAAAGTTATATTTCTTTTGAACTGTAGTAATTCCTCTTGGATTATTTGAAGCGGTGACAAAGCATTGTGGCTCGGAATACCATTGGTGCTGTTTTGATGGAAAGTCAATATTTCACCAAGAAGAAAAGATTTGCTATTGTTGGAACCTTGGTTAACAAGACTTTACCTTGACATTGAAACATCAAGAACTGACCTCAGACTACCACACCTACAGGGATTTCCTTGTTTCTTTTTGTTAAACTTTGGAGCTGAATTCACTTTGAATCCTGGGGAAGGGATCTTGCCTAGGTTCCTAGGAAATTATCAAGAAACTGTGAATGTTCTGGTTGTTATTTGAATTGCCATACATTTACTTTATATTTAGTGTTTAAGTGTGAGGGCCAGCCATCTTGTGTTGGAGTGTTTCCCTTTAGTTTTGTTAGGCAGGGAAATCCTCAGCAGTGTAGGTATAGTGAGGCGTTTGATTTTTGCTTTAATAAAATTGCATATTTTTGAACAATCATTAAACAGTTGTCTGCCTCGCATTGTTGATCCCTCACAGATCCCACTTGGTTAATCTATAGAGTGTGTTAGTTTCTAAATTTCAAATGTTAGTAACGTTATCTACACAAAATACTTTCAAACTACCTACCATTTCATAACTATTAATCAAAAGTGGATGATTAGTAATAATGCAAGCTCTGTCTGACTAATTTGAAAAATGTATATACCATTAACGTTATATTGCATCCAAATACACTCCCCAACAATGGGAGTGCACATGCATCTGGCCACATTCCTGTCTGTGGACAAACCAACCCTTGGCCCCTCATTGTGCATGCTTGACTCTATAGTAAAGCCCTGACTAGCTATCCATCCTCTACAAATTTGAGAAACCCAGCATGTGTCATTTATTTTAATTGGCAACATCACAAAAGGACACCAAAGTGTTAACGGTTACAGTTTATGAGCCCTCATTACAAGTTTGTTGGTAGCATTGCTGGTAAAACCGGTAGGCTGCCGCCAAACTTGCAAATTTTTCCGGCACCCGCGAATGGGCAATTACCGGGTCATTACGACCCAGCCGGACTCTGTATTTGCCCATTTGCGGGCGCCAGAATTAAATGCTCCCCATTCCCATTTGAGCGCCATACAGCTCAATGGAAACGGGGTTCATGGTAGCTTACCGGCACCGTTACTACCGGACCGCCAAACTTGTAATGAGGCCCACAGCCTTTTGACAACTAAACAGCAAGAGCTTAACTGAGATGCCTCTGGGAAATTGTAATACTGCATGCCAATGTGTTGCCAATAATCTCCCCCCGCTCCATTGAAAGCACAATGCCCGTTGATTACTCATTATTTGACACTGCTTACATTTTGTATAACTAGATCTGGTACCCTCATTTCTAAGTGCTTCAAAAATGTTCTCATATGTAGAATCCTGCCATCTCCAATTATTCCCAACCCCTTTTGCTGAATATTTCAGGACAGCTCCTAACAAGTAAGCCAACAACTTCACTGATGCTCTAGCTCCAAATCCTAATGCAGATAATTTGTTACAAATGGTATCTATATAAACATTCAAACAATCAATACTTAATCCACCCTTCTGCAAACATCCTGCATTGTGCAACTTAGGCCAGGTCACTCTACTCAAAATAATACAAGTAGGATGATATATGCGAACATTTTCCATGGCTAATTTGATGTCCAGTTCAACCTCACTAATGATGGCTGCAAGTGTTACGGGGTTGGTGACAACCCGCCGGTCACACGTGAAAGCAGGATGCCCTGGCATCTTGGTTGACTTGACGCATAGAAGAGTTCCGTTGTTAGAGTCTTGAAGGTGGGTCACATTGGGGTTGCAGCACGTGGTGTACCACTTCCAAATTGCATTGTTGATTAATCCATACTATCATGTGAACGCGCATGCCTCCCGCTCTAGTAAGGCAAACAACAGTAGCAATCCCCACATAGGAGAACTCTTGGTGCATAGTATAATTTGTATGCCTGATTATTGAAGCAGACAGCATAAAAGTCATTTTTATGTAACAAAAAAAACACAAAATTAACTTCTCTCTTCTATCTCTGAACATTCCCTATCTTATAGTAAGGAAGCCAGTAGTTCCTGACTTTCATCATGCTTTGTACTGGCACTTGAAGTAAGGTATTCTTCTGACACTTTGAGGAGGATCTAGAACACTTTAACAGCTTTTTTGAGCATTTCCACAAGTGGATTTCTATTTTTTGACAAAAACGTTAGGCTTCACTTGACACTTTACATCTCATACTGTCTACCATCTAGCTACGGCATTTTTTGAAGTACAAACATGTGGATTTGTCAAGATTTTTCTGTCACCTGTTATCTTCTTACTTACATGTAGGCCCATTTACCAAATGTCCATGGTCTGGAGGCGTACAGATCTTAAAAAAGACATCCATTCCCTTCACATCGAATGCCTCAAGGTCACATGGAAGGCTTAAGGATATACAAGGGCTCAGACTGAAGGCTCAACTTGAAAGGGCGATCAGCCGCCTCAAACAAACCAACACTGAAGATCTCTGTCACTTCCATCATCAACTGGCAACCCAATAGATTATTACATGGAACCAGAGGGGTATTAGGTAATATTATCCCCATATATATGGCCGCCGTAAATAATATCGCCGGGAAAAGGTTGCAGCGATATTATATGGGTGACCATATATATGGGGACAGAGGCTAAAAATAAATAAAAATAAATAAAAATAAAAAGTTTGGGGATTGCGGGGGTGTCCCTCGCATGTTCCATGCAATAATGTCGCCACAAAAAACGGCCATTTTTCGGTGAGATTTTTGCATGGCGAGATTTTTGTGGCGACATTATTACATGGAACCCCAAGAGGTCCCTCAGCACATCATCAAAGCCATCTCGGCCACGGCGAGGATTGGTTGATGTCGAGAGAATTCAATGTTGAAGGTGTTAGCAACATATTTGTCATCAACATAATCCTTGGCTGTAAGTGGATCCTACCGTTGACAGTGTGTCAAGGAGTTCCCCCCTTCTCACCTGAGTTCGATCTTTGCTGGATTTTTTGATCGATGCCTTCTTGCGAACGGATCGGGTCTTGAATAAGGCTGCACGAGTCTCTTCCGACTCAGGCGTGCGTTCAAAGTTCTGGGATGCAAAGATCCAGGAATCTGGGAAATGTACAGAGTGCGCTACTCAGCACACGAGTCCAGGAATCAAGAAGGGAAGGAAAGGGACTAGGAATGGGGTTGGCTGGGAAAGAATCAATGAAAACAATACCGCGAGCTACGGAGCACACGTCTGGTCGCTACTTCACAATAGCATTGAGACGCGCGGAGCCGCGGGAGGCGTGGTCTATTAATAGAACACGCTACGTCCAACGTGTAGAGCGAGGAAGGTGTTTCACAGTGAACGGCCATGTTGGGAGTACCAGGGAGTGTAAGCCCCGTTCAGACAAGGACCATGAAGTCCAAAAGGGGCGTGTTCTGTAGGTCATGACACAGTGCCATCTTTGACTTTGAAGATTTCGCCATCGAGAGGCTCATCGTCGATGTGTTTGACTTCAACCCTCATCACAGCATCTGTTACAATGCCAAAGTAGTCAATCTCGATGTCAGAACATGGAAAATCACTCTCCAGATTAGGAAATCACACTGAGAAGCTATGAAAGCACACTCCCAAGCCTACAAAACATGAAGAGATGCCTCTTTTACATGTGACACCTTTACATCTTCCAAGGAAATATTCGGCGATACCTTGATGGTTTGGCCTGACTTATCTCCTTATTCTTAGCCTCAAAGTACTTACCCAGAGATGATATCTTGACCTTTGCTGAGGTCCTTTTTTGGGGTTAATAACATTGAACATACCTGTTGCCATTCCAAGAGCAGATGCCTCAGTTAGTTGAAGTCATTTACAGCCCGAGGAACTCACCAATACTCCTATACCTTTGGTTCCAGGATTTATGGGGCCTATAAAGGAGTCATTTAAGGCTCACACACAAATCACAGCCAAGCAGAGATGGGGGGAGAAATATAGGCCCCACTTATTGCCATTTTTTCATACCAACTGGGGCCAGTAAAATATCATGCTCCTCCTCTTTTCAGTCAACATCAACCACACTTCTGACTAAAGAAAGTAAGAGGATGGGCAATAGAAGATAGAAGGGTCTGCTATACTGCTGGCACCACCATCAGGCAAACAGTCTCCATGGAATGGCAAAGCAGATATGACAATGACCTGTCAAATGTGATGGGGACATTGGCTGAATTCCTACAGAGCGATAAACAGCAATACCTGCTGGAAATCATACAAGAAGAGGTCTACAGCGTCCACCGAAGTTGTAAATGTGCCAAAAGATATTGAAGAGATTTTCACTAAAAAGAATTGCTCCAGTCTCACAATAAGGAGATCATCATGGGCCAGACTGACATGCATCCATGTGTATTTATAGCAAAAGCATATTTGTCTCAGGGCCTAAGGTTCCTCTCTCGTCAGTGAATGTAAACTGAGTCTGAGAATCCTGCAAGTCTTGATCCCGAGAAGAAGGACTTCAACTTCATACACACATCCTTCAAATCCAGGAGGTATGCACAACAGCAAGGCCATTCATCGTTTTCCCACCAGCAGCAGAAACAGCAGCAACAGCAAAACTTTCAAAGCTAGCAAAGGCCTCAATTCCAGAATTACAAATATAAAAATGGCAGAAACAAACCTTGGCAGCTTCAGGGACCCCCTTGCTACTCAGAAACGATGAGTCCTCCAGACCATCTCTATGGGTGCACGTCCAGGCAAGGGAAGGATTCCATGCCATTAATCAACAAGGCAAAAGGTTACTAAAAATGATTGGGTGCTCAAAATAGTGTACATAATAAGCATTTGTTAAGGTTCTCTAAACCCTCTCCAGCTATCCCCCAAATTCAAACTCTCAGAAACACCTGCATTCAGGAGACAAACGCCCTGCCTTTGAGAGTCGTAGAAAACGTCCACAGGTTGCAGCAATGAACAGGAATCTACTACTGCTATTTCCTGGCGGAGAAGAAAGGTATGGATAAATTGAGGACAATCGTAGACCTTTTGTAGCAAAGTAATACAACAGGAGGGAGCGATTTAGAATGCTAGTTTTACATCAAATCTTGACACACTTGAGAAAAGGGAACTGCATGTGTTCAGTAGATCTGCAGGACATCTACTTCCATGTTTGTTTGTTTTATTAACATTTATATAGCACACATCAGTCCGAGGACATCGTGGCACTTGTTACAGTACAGGCTTAGTTACATAGTCATGAGCAATATATATACACAGATACAATTGTTATATTACATTTCTGATTATATTACAATATACATGGCATGGTAGAAGAGGCAGTCGTGGGATTAATTGAGGAGTGTTGACTTGAGGTTGTTGTGCAAGGCAGAGATGGATGTTTCAGCTCTAAGGGTGGCAGGGAGAGAGTTCCAGAGTTGTGGTGCAATGTAGGAGAAGCCTAGGCCTCCAGCAGTGGCTCTCCTGATGCGTGGTATGTGTAGCTGGTTGGTGTACTGAGTTCTAGTAGGTCGATTGGAAGTGGTTCTTGATATTGCTTCAGATAGGTATGTGGGAGCAGTGTTGTTGATGCATCTGTGTGTGATGGTAAGGATTTTCAGCGTAATTCGGTCTTTGACCTGAAGCCACCGTGCTGTGCGTCTGGCATGAGATATATGGTCCCTTCTGGGGATGCTCATAGCTGCTCTGAGGGCGTTGTTTTGTGTGATTTGTAGTCTGTGGATGTTTTTGGCGGAGGTGCCAGCTAGGAGAGCATTACAGTAGTCGAGTTTAGTGCCTATAGTTGCTCTAGCTATGGCCACACAGTTGGGGGCGGATAGGTAGGGTTTGATGGCATTGATGAGTTTGGTGCTGAAAGCTGATGCAGAGGCTATGGCGCTGACTTGTTTGTTCATTGCTAGGTTAGCGTCAATGTGAACACCTAGGGTCTTGACGGATGATGATACAGATATGGTTGATTTGTCTATGTTGAAGTAGGCGTATTGGGGGCTTAACTTCGTTATTGTGTTTTTTTGACCAAGAATGAGAATTTCAGTCTTGTCTCTGTTGAGACAGAGGCCATTGATTGCCATCCATGCTTGGCTTGTAGCATAGATATTGTTGAGGGTGGTGGCGTCTTAGTGGTAGAGTCCAGTTAGGGGTATGAGTACTTGAGTGTCGTCTGCATAGTTGGTATATGCCACACCGATGGAGTCAAGTAAGTCGAAAAGGGGTTTAGTGAAGAGGTTATAGAGGGTGGGGGCTGTACAAGATCCTTGGGGGACACCACAATTTATAGTAGTAGGGTCTGCGTTTGCTGTGTTGGAGTAGACCTTCATGACCCTTCCTTCGAGGAAGGAGGTGATCCAGGATGCTGCTTGTTTGGAGAAATGGGCTGCATGAGTGGGTTGTGTGGTAAGTGTTTGGTGATCAACCAGGTCAAAAGCCGCTGATAGATCGAGAAGGAGGAGCAGGGCCAGTTTGCCTTTGACCATTATTTGTGTGATTTCGTTTTTTAGGTCTAATAAGGTAGATTCTGTTCCATGGCCGACCCGGAAGCCAGATTGCCTTTTGCCTAGTATGGAATTAGCTTCTATGTATCATTGGATCTGGTTGTGAGCTGCTTTGTCTAGAATTCTCAGGAGGAATGGGACTGTCGTTATCGGTCTGTAGTTGTTGGGTAGCGCTGGGTCAAGTGTAGCTTTTTTTAGAAGTGGCCGCACCCAGGCTTCCTTGAGATTATTTGGGACAGTTCCTGTTTGGAATGATGCGTTAATTAAGGCAGTAATCAAAGGAGCTAGGTCATTAGAGCATTCCTTGATGATTTTAGGAGGGCAGATGTCTGCTTTGCAGAGAGATGGTTTGAGATTTTTGATGAGGTTAAGGACCTCATGTTCAGTGACATCTCTGAAGGTGAATTGCGCGTGATTAAAATTGTTACACTTGTCTTGTGTAGGGCGGTTGGTTTTTAGGTTTGGGAGGGCATTACAGTGGTTTTGTATTTTATTCTGGAGGAGTTTTATTTTGTTGAGCATAGCGGTCTGAATGCTAGAGCACCAGGCTTTGTCTTTAGTTATCTCGTCTGCGGTAGCTGGGGGTGTGACTAGTTCATTGAAGATTGCGAATAATTCTTTGGCTTGGGAATTGGCCTTGGCGATCCTATCAATGAAGGAGTTAGATTTTGCTGTAAGGATGGCTTTTTTGTATTGGAGGGATAGCTGTTTGAAGATGCTCTTATTTAGGTCACTGAGATCTGTTTGCCAGTTTTTTAGTGCCTGGCGCTTTTGTGCTCGGAGGGTTTGAAGTTCGTCCGAGAACCAGGAGTTGCAGTGAAATGATTTTTTTGCTTTCTTGCTTTCAAGTGGGGCTATAGAGTCTATGGCATTTGTGAGGGTATCATTAAAGATGGCTGAGAGTATATTAGGGTCCTGGGAGAAGGGAGGTGCTAGGCAGGGGTTTTTGAGATAGGGACGCAGGTTGTATGCATTGAGTTTTTTAGAACTTCTTATTATGGCGGGTGGTGTGCGTGTTAGGGTTTTAGGTCTGGGGTCGGTGGGGATGAGGAATTCAATGCACGTGTGGTCCGTCCATGGCAAAGCGGAGTTGGAGATAATGTTGGAGGTGCATTTGTGATCCATGACCCAGTCTAGGGTTCGGCCTTTGGACTGAGTGGGGGTGAGGACTCCTTGGGAGAATCCTAGGTCTGTGAGTTCTTTAGCAAGAGTTTTGGCGGGTTTATCCTTTGGATCATTGAAAGATAAGTTAAGGTCTCCTAGTAGAAGGATTTTGGAGGATTTTTTAATGTTGTTAGTGAGCCTGTGGGAGAGGTGTTCCTGGAAGTCTGCTGGTAGTCCGGGCGGTCTGTATAGGATGTGGATGTTGATCAGATTATTGGGAGAGAGCGTGATCCTGGCTGATAGGATATCAGCATTTCCACTCCATGAGCTGTGCTTGCTAATCTAATGGACAGTGCATCTTTGTGGATAAGGGCGACTCCTCCTCCCACCTTATCAGATCTATATTGCCTAAGAATGGTGTAGCCTGGGGGTAGGGCAAGTGCGATGGCTGGACAGGAGGCATCATTGAGCCAGGTTTCGGTGATGCAAAGTAGGTCCAGATTCTGTGTGGCTAGTAGATCATTTATCTCTAGTGCGTGTGCTGTTTGAGAGCGTATGTTCAGTAGTGCGCATTTGAGTGGAGGGTATTGTGTACCTTTGATGTTTTTGTTTATGCTAGTATAGGGTGGGCTGTGCTTGTTGTGGTGTGTGCGAGTGAAGGTCTTGGAGGGAGGTAGTGTAGAAGCATGTTGGGGTGGTAGAGAAAGAAGGGCATTATATTTGTTGACATTAGACTGGAGTAGTGGAGTGGTGTGGGTGCCTAATCTGGTATTTCTGGTTGTGATAGGTGTGTGTGAGCAGTGAAAATCCCTAGGACGTGAGCGATGTCTGAGGTTACAGAGTCTGGTATCAAGGCTGGGTGGCTGAGACTGTGTGATGTTACAGTCTGATACTAAGGCATATGAGTTGAGTGCCTGGCATTAAGAGAGGAGTGATGAGTGTGTGTGGGGAGGCATAGGGCTCATTATAGTGAGAGCTATGAAGAGGGCTGTGAGGCTGGCTGGGCGGAGTGTGGCAGGGAGAGTGCAGGGATGTCCGCCTGTACTGTGATTGGGAGGTGTACTTATGGGCATTGTGATGGTAGGGAGTGTCTGTGAGTGTGGATAGTGCGATTGTGCAACTAGTGCTGGGCTGTGGTAGGTCACAAGAGGGTCACAATCAACAAGATGCCGTGCCTAAATAGGATATTCAGTGAGGGGTAGGCATAGGGTACTGGTGGCAGGATACACAATGGCAGTAGTGCAGCACAATACAGTATCTTGAGCCGATTTTCTATGCAGTACAACACAATGCCTAGATTTGATTTATATGCCGTACAACACAATGCCTAGATTCTATGGAGCACAACACAAAGCCTAGATTCTATGCAGCAGAGCACAGTGCCTAGATTCGATTTTATATGCAGTACAACACAATGGCCCTCATCATACGGTTGGCGGAATGGGGCTCGAATGGGAATGGGGATGGACCGGGTCCTCGGACAGGGAATTACCGGGTCCACCAAGGTTGCGATAGCCTGGTAAATCCTCATTCGAGGAACCCGGGCCCGGATTGCGGTAAGGAGGAAACCATGCCGCTAAAAGTGGCATGGTTACCCCCAACCTCCTGATGAGGGCCATTGCCTATATTCTATGGAGCACAACACAACTCCTAGATTCTATGCAGCAGAGCACAGTGCCTAGATTCGATTTTATATGCAGTACAACGCAATGCCTAGATTCGATTTCATATGCAGTACAACACAATGGCCCTCACTATAAGGTTGGCGGAATGGGTTTACCGGCCCCGGTAAAGTTGCCGGTGCCGGTAAACCCGTTCCGCCCTATTACAAGGTCTCCTCGCGGGACCCGCAATGGGCGCCTGGAAAAACCAGGCGTCCTTACCGGGTCCCGCGACAGGACCAGAGAGCTAACAACGGGCCCGTCATTAACGGGCCCGTTGTTAGCTCCATCCCCATTTCCATTGAGCCCTATGGGGGCTCGAATGTGAATGGGGATGGACCGGGTCCGGGTTCCTCGGACGGGGAATTACCGGGTCCGCCAAGGTTGCGATGGCCCGGTAATTCCTCATTCGAGGAACCCGGGCCCGGATTGCAGTATGGAGGCAACCATGCCGCTAAAAGCGCAATGGTTACCTCCAACCTTCTAATGAGGCCCAATGCCTAGATTCGATTTTCTATGCAGTACAGCACAATGCCTAGATTCTATGCAGCAGAGCACAGTGCCTAGATTCGATTTTATATGTAGTACAACACAATGGGCCTCATTACGAGTTAGGCGCAAAGGGATACCGGGCACCGGTAAGGACACTGGTGCCGGTAATCCCTTTGCACCCTATTCCGAGGTCCCTTTGCGGGTCCCGCTAAGGCCGCCTAGTTTTACCAGAAGACCTTAACGGGAGCCGCAAAGGGCCCAGGGAGCAAATAACGGTACCGCTAATTGCGGTACCATTATTTGCACCTTCCCCATTCCCATTGAGCCCTATGGGGGCTCAAATGGGAATGGGGAATGGTATTTTCAATGGGGACTTACCGGTCCCGCAAAGGTCCGACTAGACCGGTAAATCCCCATTGAATGAGGGCGGACTCGGTACCGTTATTGGAGGCAGCCATGGCGCTATTAGCACCATGGCTGCCTCCAATCTCGGAATGAGGCCCAATGCCTAGATTCTATTTTATATGCAGTACAGCACAATGCCTAGATTCTATGCAGCAGAGCACAATGCCTAGATTCGATTTCATATGCAGTACAACACAATGCCTAGATTCGATTTTATATGCAGCACAACCCAGTAGCTGGGATCTATGAGGCCAAGCACAATAGCTGGATTCTATGCAACACAACATATGCCTAGAATCGATTTTAAGTGATGGGGGCAGGCATAGGCTGGTGGTAGCCGGGAAAGAAACAATACAGCAAGAGAAGTGCCTAGGCAGAGGCTGGTGAGGGTAAGATATAGTGGCAAATGTCGGTAGAGCGCTCCAGGGTGGCATGGAAAAGAGGGTGCAATGCTTAATGTACATGGTAACCAAAGAGCTCACGATAGAGTTAAGCATTGATATGCACTAGTAGTGAATGCAGAGCTTTTGAGTCACTGTACCTTAGGGGGCGACATCTGGGAGCAGGTGGCACCCTTGTGCGGAGAGGCAGCGTTTCTGGCAGGTGGCAGGGACTGGCAAGGGACAGGCTTGGACAGGTGGTAGCCTTTCCGACGCGGGCCTTCCAGAAAGTGGCCCGGCTCACGCCTCCGGTCGCCTATTGGACCACTTGTAGAGTGAAGCAGCCAATCGGTGGGCAGGCAGCAGAAGGCAGAGGAGGTCTGCAGGCATAATGGGCTAGGCGGCCATCTTTAAATGGCTACTGCCTTGTGGAGCCCAATGGCGGTGATTCCATATCACGGCTTGTGGGCTCTAATGCGGCGATTCAGGAGGGTTAACTCCAGGAAGGGGAGCGGGGTGCACATACGGCCCTGTGCTGGTAATTGCGATGCAAGTTGTGCAAATGAACAGAAAAATAAATTCTTAGCAGCAGGAGGGTGGTGCAGCCATATGGCTTACCTCCAGCAGCTGCCTTGGTTTAGGCACAGCATATCGCGGTTCTGGCAGCTTGGGGAGCTCCTGCTCCTGCTTCTCAGTGTTGCCGATGTTCCGGTGATTGGCAAGCACAAGAAATGCCACAACTATCAGTTCAAGTTCCTCCCCTTTGCTTCAAATCGGCTACAGCATATTCTTAAATAGCATAGCAGTGGTGGGTGCTCATTTAAGAAAAGTGGAGACATTGTTTGTATATCGTCCTTTGATGGCTACCGCATCAAAGTAAACTCTTGGAAGACTGCACAGGACTTCACGATTTTGGAAATTCTGGTGAATTTGGGTCTGCAACTCAATCTGAAGAAACTGACAGCCATACCATCTCAGGGAATAGATCTTCTGGGAGCCACACTGGCAGAGCAAGGGCAAGTGTCTGTCCTCCACATTAGAGACTGTGGGCCTCATCATGAGTTTGGCGGTAGCCCTTAAATCCGGCGGTAGCGCTATTACCGCCGGATTTACGAGTCCACCAAATCACGGCTTCGGCTGATTTCCCCCCAGCTCTGAGCTGGGGGGAAATCTGCTGAGATTTTGCCAATTTTTGGCTCGTTTACTGCCGGCAGGAAATTCACCAGCGGTAAAAGTGCGAAATTTCCACATTGAGCCCAATGGGGAATGGGGAATTCCTGAATGGGCTCAATGGGGAATGGGGATTTCCAGTTCCGTCAAACACATGATCCGGCGCTAGTAGCGCCGGTGGGTTTGGCGGTAGGGCTAATAACACCAGCGCTACTAGCGCCAGCGTTACTGCCCAACTTGTGATGAGGCCCTGTGTACTATCTGACAAAGGTGCCAGGCACTGTAGAAATTCAGCCAAGTTTCAGCAAGAAAATTACCTCCTCTTTTAAGGGCAAGGGCCTCTTGCATCTTCATTGTGTCTCATGCACGACTGTTTATGAGGCCTCTTCATAAGTGTGTGGGGGAACAGTGTTTTCCAGAGACATGTCAATGGGGGAACTCCTGACGTTCACAAAGGCTGCAAATGACTTCTTCTCTAGGTGGTGCAAAGAGTTGAACACACTTCAGAAACTACCGTTCTAGTCACCCCCAAAAACCCAATACTTAATGACTCATGCATCACAAAAGGGCCGGAGTACACACATGGGCCATCAGACCATGCAGGGAAACTGTTTGGGGAAAGAGAAGACATATCATATAAGCAGTACATCTGGCCCTGAAAACTTGTATCCCCTTGACAGAGTCGTTTCCAATACAAATCCAGAAGGACAATACAACAATGTATTATCTGATCAAGCAACAGGGCATGAGTTACAGTACCCTCTCGCTGAAGGCTTAGACCGTCTGGAATTGGCTTCTGGACAGAACCTGCCCATCACAGCAACACATCTGCCAGGAATCTGGAATGTGCAAGCAGAGCTCTTGGGGAAAATCTTCCAGGAACAAAAGTAATGGGAACTAAACAACAAAGTCATAGGCATCATCTTTGCAAAAAGGGAGAGAATGCAGATGAACATGGCTGCTATGGCAGATAATTTGAAATGCCTAAGCTTTACCTCCATGGAGGAATGCCCTTTTCTATCAGTTGGTGAGATGTTCCTCTGTATGTCTTCCCTCAATACCTCTCCTTCCAAAAGACATCCTTAATTTGAGAGTCGAATAAGCAGCATTATCCAACACACCAGCCTTACATCACTGAGCTTGTCTGCATGGTCCCTGGGTTCATGCAGTAAGGACATTGTCCTGAAGGAAGCATGACAGTCAACGAGAACATCCTATTATACTATTTGTTAAAATGGAAGAGGTTCTACACGTGCTGCTTGGAGAAAGTCACAGATCATAGATTGGACCAAAAAGAGTCAGTGATACTCTACCTCCTGTATCTGGAAAAATCAAGTGTGTCATTTATTCAAACTGAGTACACGTGTCTGCTAATTCAGCATACAGAACAAAAACAATTTGAGGAACTGATCTTTCCTATTCCAGTAATAAAGGATTTTTTAAGGGTTGGAAAACGCTTTTTTTCCCAATCACATGACCTTCCCCTCCATTGGAGCTTTACAGTTGATGTCATGAAGTTCTTAACATCTTGCTGTTTTTGTCAGCTGATAAGTCACCCCTGGTCATGAGCTGGCCCCAATCTATCAGCGACGCTGGCTATACGCAATTGTTTGTGATGCTGTTCCTCATTTTACCACTGGTGACTCCTTGCTATTGAATGGAGCCTGAGCTCCCATGCCTTCATGGGCTGGTAAAAGGGAAGGGTGAGAGGAAGGAGAGTGTGATGTAGCCATCATTTCAAGCTCGAAGGCGTTCAGACGTATAGTATTTTGTGTGATGGCGGCTCTGAGTTATGGCTGGCATGCTACCTGCAATGGATTGGGAAGCAAAGGTTTGAGGCGGCTGCTCACTAATCAGTTGGGTGAACGCCTCATACATTGGGTGACACAGATCAATAGGTTACAGTCATTTTTCATATGCAGGCTAACGCCATAGGAACCCGCTATTACATAGTAGGTTCAGTATGTGCAGATAGCCGGCCGGATTATTTCTGTGTTGGATCCAGGATTTGGTAGGGTGGGCCAGATCTCCTTAAACCAGGGGAGGTACTGTATGTTGCTCTTACTGAACAGTATGTTTTAAGGTAGTTTACTGTAAAGGAATTATGCTGTATTGTGGTAACGCTGAGGTGTTTTAATCATACTGTAATGCATAAATCTCTGCACCTCTGTACCCATTTGAAAAAGACAACTATTGTACAGCACAAGCACCAGAAAGAAATATGATTCTTGTAAAAGTGTCCTCCCGTCAGGCAGCAGGGGTCAAAATGCCTGTTGAGTTTCTACAGTCAGAAGCAGGGCGATGTGTAGGGCCCAGTGATCTTGATGCCAACATACAGATCTTCCCTAGTACTCAATTTTTGCAGGCTCGCATGTGGTATTACAGGTTTTTTCTGTTGCTCGGTGATAGCCCCCTGAAAGGCTGAAAGACATTCTTAGTAATAGCCAATTGGCCAACCACCAGGGACGGTAGTAAGTCCTCTATGGGTGTTGGTGTGGGGCTTTTTTGCTGGGACTAGGGTGGTGCAAGTCCACCTCCTTTTCTTCCATGCCCAAAGCTGTAGGATTTATCCACTCTTGGAATGCGTAGCTGTTAGTAAATATTTCATAATTGTATGTAATTTTCCCTCCATGTGTCAACCCCCAAACTTTTTGCTGCTGTTTAGACACCATTGACTGATTTTGCCAGAGAAGCACAGCTGTCAGATGCACTCCTGTGAGCTTTGCTCACTTTTTTTGGGGAAACTGACATGCCCTTAAGATAGTCAGTACTGGGAGACTTTGTTTCCCTTAGTCCTGTCCTCATGTTGCAGCTTTTGTGCAAAATGCAACAAGTGTGCAATGTATCTTACAATATAGCACACTTGGGTCTATAGTCATTTCCAAAGGCCCTAGATACTCTCGCTGGATTTTTTATGAACTGCGCAGATGTGTCATGGATAGGACTGGTAGCAGTTATCTTTTCTCATTCTTTTTAACACTTTCCTGCCATGTTAACCATGTTAACCGCGTTTGGCACAAATAGGTGGCCTGGCTCCAAAATGGCCATGCCACAAGGTTCTTTGTCCTGTCCTTTGGCCATCTTGTCCCTTCACCTTCCCCAAGTCGAGTCAACCCGGGTCAGTCCTTATTTGGCCATGCACAGAGTGTGTGTCATAATCAAGTGCAGCATCTGGTCTGCCATTCTGAAATGCGTGACGTTACTCCGCCTGCTGCCCCCTCTCTGTCCAGTGAGCTGCCAGTTTGGATTTCTCCCACTAAGCATCCTGTCAAGCGTGGTCCTGGAAGAGAATGAACACTGTGTTTAACAAGTATTGAGTAAGAACAGTGGCAATTGATAGATTCAGCCAGGCCTAGGCAGAGACAGAGACTGAGGACCGCCCAACTTGTGCACCCCACCTCTGGAGCAGGACTGGCTCTTGGAAGCCCTGTGATGGGCCTCTTGCCCCAGGCTGGGGATGGGAGGCGGATTCCTCCCCCGTTGACAGGGTTAGTTTCCTGACCCTGTCAAAAAAACCTATTCTCTGAACGTTGATAACCCCATTTTCTTTTTTTATTGTACTTGCAACACAATTTCATTAACAGCGGGGTACCTGCCTTTTCTGGGCTGCTGAGTTGAATGCGATTTAGATTTCTCTCTTTACAGGACAGGCACTAAAGACAGAGGGCCTCATTACACAGTAGGCGGTAACCATGGCGCTATTAGCGCCATGGTTGCCGCTGGTACCGTACCGAGTCCGCCGTGGTGAATGTCGGAATTACCGCCACATTCCAAGGGCAGTAATTTCCCATTCACCATGGAACTTCCCCATTCCCATTTGAGCCCCCTTAGGGTTCAATGGGAATGGGGAAGGCAGCAATTACGGTACCACAAATTACGGTACCGTAATTGCCTCCAAGGTCCCTTTGCGGGCCCGTTCCTTAACAGCTGGTAAAACCAGCTGTTGAGGTCGGGTCTCTCAAAGGGACCTCGTAGTAAGGCCTTAAGGGTTTACCGGTACCCTTACCGGTAACGGTAAACCCTTACTGCATTCCGTGTAATGAGGCCCAGCCTCTTTTAGCATTGATGCGTGTGATACTGCAGATAATGTTGTCCTTTTTTCCGGGCCCAATAGTGGGGTTTTCTTCACCTTCATACACGTGGATTCTCCTTTTCACCCACAGCTCGTGGCATGCACTTGAGGATTGTCCTTCTAGTGACTTCTTCAGGTGTGTGCAATGCATTGGTATGCAGTAGATTCCCTGAACACCCCTCAGTCAGGCTGGAGCTGGGACTGAATCACCTCAGAACCAAGCAAACCCCAGGTAATTTCAAATCTATGTCTCCAACTGACATTGCCTTCAAAAGAGAAATCAGAGCAAATATACTGTCATTTTTCAAATTGAACATTTGTCGGTTTCAACGTGGGTCACATAATGTGAATTATTTAATATCTATATTTGTTGAGTTTCTATAGGGAACGGACATTAGTGAGATTAGCAGGATAGGAGCCTCCGTCAGAAAGCTATTTTATTTATTGTGCATTAGTAAGGCGCTTCTACATGTTCAGTAATGAAGTAGAGAAGGAATACACCAAAATTAGATATCAGGCCCTTCTATGCAAAATTAGGAATAGGCTGTAGGAATACCGTCTTTCTGCCGATAGAAAACTCACGTTTTTCAGCAACCTGGCTATAGCAAATCGATTTCGCGTCAGCGAATGCCTGGCTATTCAGAAATAACAGAGCTGTGACTTCTACCCAGTCATTATGGGATGAGAAAGGGAGTTCACAGCTGACTGCATCTGACAGCAATAAGGCATCCATGAGGTTCTACCGACCCCTGTGTACCAGCCAACGGAAGAGGGCAGCTGCAGAACCAGTGAATACTTCACTGGCAGTGCCTCCCAGACCTTTTGCTGGTGCTACACCTGATGGATTGGATGTGTTCCTAACAGTCTAAAAGATCCAGTGAGCATCAGAAGGCCTTCCTGCTACCAAAGCCCCAGGCTCAATTCGCTAACCTTCCAGGTTTTTGAAAGCATTTATCACCCTCTTGGTGCCTTACTTGCTTAATGTAAGAGAGGAAGGAGCGAGTATGGTAATCTGCCTGCTTCCAGAAGACGAGAGGTTATCAGCGCCCAAGGAGAAAGAGTGCGGCACCCTTAGACTGTTTTCATTAATATAGATGTCAACATCTGCTCTATGATCATCATTGGTAGTATCCTTTCCACATGCCATTCCTTACCTGTCCAGACCATTCGAGATCCATTCCACACTGGCAGGGTCGGACTAGCGCATACATTTCCTTGATCACAAATGAAAACGCGTCCCACAGTTGCAAATGGCGTTTCATTCCATTCATAACAGACGGCTGGAGAAGTATCCATCAGGAAGTTTTTTGACGAATTGTGTTGCAAATAGAGCATTGTACAGAATATTTTTAATTAACACTGTTCCAAACATCAAGAAGCATAGGGGACTGGCTACTTTGCCGGAAAAACGGGCCCACGTTACCATGTTCGTCCTGCACTTTGTGCATGACCCTATTATAGCCCAGTCCAAGTGTGCGCGTGGGTCAACTGCCTTAAACCATGTCTGCCGTTTCCGTGTCATGGTTTAGCCCATCCCTTCACTGTCGTGGTCCTTGATGCAGATTCTGTCCCATGGTAAAGAAACAGGGTTTGGAAGGTATACACTGAACAGAGTCTGCTTGCTCTGTGCAGAACCCTCTTGTTCTTTGCCACTTCAGAACCACATCTGGGGAAGAAAGAAGTTTCACTGTAAGAGAGACAACTGTCTGGAACTTTATCATTCAATTTCTTTAAGACAGCGCCATCATATCCATTTCTGGAAACTACTGAAAACATAGCAATAAAACCTAACCTTTTTCCTCCTTATCAGATTGCCACGGGCCATGAGGATTTTTTGTAATAGGTTTGCCACTGACAGATGTCCAAATAAATTAATAAATAATGGTGCTCACCAGCACTCCTTGCAATGGAGGTGCCTTAATCTCTACAACGTTTGTAACCTGCTCTCCCCTCAGAAATCAATGCCAGTATTTGAAGACATCCTGCGTGGATGGCTCTTGAATGCTTGTGATATTGCTGCTCATATACAGACAGTGACAGAGGCAAGGCAGCCACTGCCACAACTCTTGCAGACCTTACGTGGCAGAGTACACTATTTCATGCCTTGAGTGGTAGTAGTGAGAGCACCCAGGAATGTGCTCCGACAGGTATACAATGGGGCTCATTACAAGTATGCCGGTCTGGAAACAACGCTGCCGGTAGGCTTACCAGCACCGTTGTTTCCAGACCGGCATACTACGGGTCTGCCTGGCGCAACTGCCATGTCCGGTAGGTCTGACCCTGCTGGAGAATTCATTTTTGAAAAACAGTAACAACATCAAGGTTGTTAGACTCCTGCATGTCCTTGGTCACTGTAAGACCTCTTAGAGGAATAAAGGCAAAAATGTGTAAAAGTAAAGTTTACACCTTGGACTGAAAACACATATAAAAAGGTGACAAGTCCAGACTGTCTGTTGTGGGTACATACTACTTTTACTATCCCATAGACAGCACAAGACTTCCCAGGGTGACTCTACAATTAAAACGATTACAAACACAACCATAGAATTTCTTTGTTTGGTTTGATGTTCATTAAATCTGTATTTTGACGTATTTACAATGTGCACAATGGAATACTTTGGTTGTCCTTGATCTATATGAGGAGACACAGTTATCTGAGCTGGCTGTCTCCTAGCATCAGAGCGCATGGCAGTGTTTGGGGTTTGACCTTGGTCTATCAATTTGTTTTTCCATAGGTTCCTCTCCTGATACTTCCTGCATTGGCGCTAGAAAACGGGGTAAAGTATAAACCCTGTGGCAGAAACACGGTGACTGAATATAGAGTATCACCATAGTATCCTCCCCCCCTATTTTAGAAGACTGTCCTGATGAAAGTGGTTACACCCAAAATACACCACTGAAACCGGTAGACAGTGGTTGTCACATGGTGGAGAATTAAAATATCTTCTACCTTATCATGAACAACCCCTCATATGTCTTTTATATGTCTTTTATTGTAGCCTCACTCCCCGTCCTACCATCTAACACTCTACTGGACAGGGCTATGTGGTTTACATGTTAGTTTTCATTTGTCTTCTTTGGAAAGTTGGCCCATCCCCATTAGGGAGTATCTGCTATATAAAAAAACCTACATTACAGCAGTACAACAACACTGTTTCAAGCCTTTTCTTTTCCAAAAAATGTTTTAATTGTAGAGTCACCATGGGAAGCCTTGTGCTGTCTATGGGATAGTAAAAGTAGTATGTACCCACAACAGACAGTCCGGACTTGTCACCTTTTTATATGTGTTTTCAGTCCAAGGTGTAAACTTTACTTTTACACCTTTTTGCCTTTATTCCTCTAAGAGGTCTTACAGTGACCAAGGACATGCAGGAGTCTAACAACCTTGATGTTGTTACTGTTTTTCAAAAATGAATTCTCTTTGACTTCTTTTACTGTCCCCGTTTTTGTAAGCGGCACATCAGCGCTTCCTAAGGAAAGTTTTTCCCTATCTTTAGGGCTAGGACAGGGACATACAGTTATTTCCCCTCTATCCTGCTGTCTTCCAAAACCGACCCTGCATCTCCTCGCCCACCATTTGTTTAGCGCCTCTCTTTTTTTGTTCCAAATGGGATTCCCATACTGCCTCTTTTAATGACATACAGTTGTGTGATGCCCTCCTTTACTGTGTTACAATATTAGCCTGTTAGGGCTTCACCCTGTTCACTGTACTCTCAGTGCCCTTTGGGTAATAACTGACCCTGCTGGACACAGCGGCCACGGTAGGCAGACCATCACAGAAGCAGCGGCACTGTTAGCAACGGTGCCGGTGCTTCCGTGGTCCCCACTCCCATAGACTCCTATGGGACTCTTTGGGAATGAGGACTTACAATTTTCTGGCACTTGACTTTCTGATCTGCCGGGGTTGTAATGCCCTGGTGTTGCTGGGAAGTCAGGTGCCGGTAAATATGTACGGACCAGCGGCAACCCGCTGGTATTACCGGCACGGTTACCGCCAGACCCTTAATCAGGCCCAATGTCTTCAAGAGACTTCAGCCTCAAGAACATAGGCCACACACTGCCAGAGGTTCTGATTAATTAAACAACGTCCCAGTCATCGATCTTCACTTATGCACATGTCACCTTGAGTGGGATGGCTGTGCGGAGATGTGGATCTCCAGCCTGCTGTGCCCAGAGACTCAATCTACATCTCACTGATGATGCCTGACGAGGCTGAAACATGTCTGGGGTTGCTTTGCCGTCTTGTTCAGAACGGATTTGATGTAGCAATGCCAGCCACCAACCTTCAATTTTGAAAACTGATCAAAAATCAGGCAAACACAGCTTTGTATGGTTTTTAGTGTTTATTTGGGATTCGTCAGAAGTTAGTGGGGCACAATTATAACCTGGATGAGGAATGATAACAAAGCATCACCAGGATAGTCCCTCCACTGATCCAGCCCTTCTCTCAGGGCTTCTTCCCTTGGACCTAGAGAAAAAACAAGCCAAAAGAAATGTCTTCTCTTTAAGATCCAACAAAAGCTAAAACCAAAGTAAAGCTCTTAGGTTTCAACTGTCTCACAAGCCTGGGCCGTCTGCTAGCAAGTCTTAAGGGGGCTTCATGCGCTCATGGGTTGGGGTTTCTAAATGTCCCTTGCACTTTTTTCCAACTGCTGGACAAGTGTTCATTTCTCCTTCTTAACTTTCTGGGTAACGTGTGGCTCTAGGGGTCGCAAACTGCCATCATCCAGATCTGGGAGACCATGGGAATGAAGCTAAAGGTCACCACACCTAAATCCCAAGTCTCCCCACTGGTCTTTGTCAGGTTGGCTTTGTTGAAAGGAGAGACTTCTAACTACGCAGAAGTTTCTACCTGACACCCAAATTCTTCCTCTGGAAATCGTCTGCAAGCTTCAGCAACAATCTCGTTCCTAGGAGACCCTCTTGTGTTCCCTTATCGTCACCACCATATTCTTCATCACACTGAACTCCTATCACCTTCTTGCTGCCTCACCATGTGCTTGCACCACCACCCATCCACACTTTTCCACCATGCATAAAACATACAAGGGGCATGCTCCCTCTATTTCTCGTCCTTCCCTGGCTCCTACCCCTGCCCCAGCAATGTTTCTGCCGTCTCCTTTGACAACTCTACCTCCTCGTGATTCCTCAACACCTCTGCCTGTTGTGGTCTCACCATCGCCTCCTCTGAATAGTTCACCACATCCTCCAGTGATTTCCCCACCACCTCCTGATGTCTTCCTTCCTACAACCCCACATTCTCATGATGTCTCTCACCCTCCTGCAGGTTTTTCTATTGCTGCCCCACCACCTCCTCCTGAGGATTCCCCTGCTGTCTAACTACCTCCTTTTGATATCTCCCCTCATTTCTATCCCTCCATTTCATCACCTCCACCTTTAGATGTCTTTCCACCTCCTCCTGTTTTCCCAAGACCTTTGTCTTCAAGCACCACCCCGACCTGTTCCCCCAACACCTCCTCCTATTCCTTCTCACACTCCTCCTTTTTCTCCATCACCTCCTTTACCCACTGTTTTCTAATTCTCTCTTTACATATCACCTTCTCTACTCTCCTTAAAGTCACCCTATCTTCTCCTCTCCCAATTACATCCTCTCCTCTCCTGCTTTCTCTTCCACACCAGTCTCCTCCTCTCACCATCTTCTCTGCACCTTTGTTCTCTCCCATCTCTTCTGAACCTTCACCTGTTTGCCAAAACCTGTCTCCTTTATAGGGAGCTGGCTTCTCCTCATGAGACCTCCATGTTTCACTATATATCAGGTGTGCTGGATAATAGTTTATCAAATCGGATTGGTTGATTATAATTTGTGTGCCACTCTCTCCCTGTGAGGTGGGCTCTCCCCTCATGTGGCTCCCCAAACCGAGAAGATATCTGGGGCTGACACCATTTTGGTTTTGCTACCCTGCATGTGTGCAATCAGCTCTGATGCAGTGTTATTTACAATTTGTCCATGCCGGCGACTCTCAGCTCCCCCCAGTATATTTTCTTGCACTCAGGGCTTATGAACTTACACATTTGATCAGATTTCTTCTCTCTGCAGGGTGCGCTGTTCCGGGGGTAGTGGCCCTGTGCTCTTCTTGCTATCCAAGAGCTGTTTTGCTCTCTTCGTGTCTCTTAAAGGGGCAGATCCCATTGTTGGTGCAATGTGACAAGTCCCTGACACACTCTTGGGGAAGCGTGGGGTTGACCATGGAATTCTCCAACACCACTGCAGTGCTTGCGGTGATACCCGGCTCCCTTGGTCGTCCCATTCCTTATACTAAGAGCCAGACATGGCAATTTGTCACACTACCCATTTGTTCAGTGTCATTGAATGCTATTTAGGCTGGGGCAGAGCACAACTAATGTAATCCTGACACAAACTGCAGTTCCTGGAAGGAAGCCAGTGCAGTGGATTCCTGTCTCCATACAAAGCTTGGATTGGTTTTTCTCCTGCTCCTTGTATGTGAGGTGTCACAGATGACCTTAATAACTCACTGGGTCCCACTCAACATTCAAGAGCTTTTATTTTCAAACAACTTCTTCAGCGTAATTAGTGCAGACTGTTCAACATCGCTAGTCCAGGTATCCCTAAATCGCAGTGTGGTCGGCTAGCGATTGGTAACCTCTGCTTTCTGAATAACATTTATTATGTGATGGCCTAAAGGCCAAAGACAAATCCACCTAGCTACCTCCGGGTTCTTCTAGGAATACTACCTGGTCCGATCTCTCACTCATTCACTCCCTTCCGCTCCTTTCCCTGATCTTACTACTTCTCTCTCCACTCTCACGTACTCTACTCCAATACCTGCTCTCTTGCCCTTCTCTCTCGCCTCACATTCCATCGCTCTCACCTGTCCCTTGATGTTCCACACACTCACTCTATCTCCTTCAAGCTTCAATGTCACCCCTCCTCACCATGCTACTCTCACAACCTCCTCGCATGCTACTCTCACAACTTCCTCACCATGCTACTCTCACGCCAGCTAACTGTTGTCGTATGGTGGCATGCTACCCTTGCAGAGATATAATGCACTGTTCCCTCTCCAATGAATATAGTGCCCTGCTCACTCTCCCACGGATATTGTGTCCTGATCCACCTTCTCTACTATCTCTTTCCTCCTGCCTGATGCACTCTCACTATTCTCGCCTCCCATGAGTTCTTTCTTGCAAGCCTCTGCTCGCACCCCTCTCGAACCCCACTCTCTCCCTTCCAGCACCTAACCCTCTCTCCTATCCTTACTCTCTTCCAGCACCTACTCTCTCGCCCTCTACCTGCTCCCTCTCACTCTACCTACTCCTCTCACTTTCCTACTTTTGTCTCCCACTCTTCCTTCACTACTACCTTCACTCTTGCAAACACTCTCTCACTCATAGCGTCACTCTCACAAACTGGTACCACTCTCTCTCTCACTACCAATACCTCACTTGCACTCTACACCAACTCTGCCACCAACTCCCCAGCCTCTGCTCTGCCAGCTGTCCTCCCTCTGGTCTTTGGTCCCACCTTCACGCCATCTGATCTCACCTGACCACCTGCCTCTCCGTCTTTCGATCACTCCCGTTATATGCTGTGCTCTTCCTAGTTCTGAGCCTCCACCCTTCCATTGGTTCCAGCACTCACCTTACTATGTGGGCTGTTGGATGATTTAATCGGGCAGCATCTACTTCAGGGGAATTTTACACTCACCATAAATCAGATGCCCACAATTGATATTTATTTAATAAAGTTATTTTTATGAACCTGGGACATGCCAGTCTAATAGAATAGTATTGATTCCCTACAGCCGCCCTTCCCTTTTCGGGACAAGAAATACACAGGTCTGCACAGAAGGTCTATTTATTAAGAATAGAAATAATAGAACCCACTTAAAATATGAACACATTATTAATTCGTATCATTCTCTCAGAAATCTTGATTTCAACAGTATCTACAATGATGAAGGATCTATACACTGGTCAATTGAATTGTCGCTGCTGCATTTAACTTGGTTATATACTTTTGTGAAAACACCCATGTATCAATATGTACATTAGATTCACTCTGAGGCAGGGACGGCTCATACATAATGGGCGACGGGTTGTCAACCCTCTCTCATTAGGGACGAGCTGAGCCAGCAAGTAAAAACACTGAGCAGCCCCTCAGCTGCTGCAGCTCCTGGGCTGGCTTTAACTGAACTTTCCAAGTGAAATAGTTCATTAGTACTCCAGCGCATGCTCAATGGGCCATGCAAGGCAGGGGGTGTTTCACATCCCCAGCCTTGCAGGGCCCATTGGGGATGCAGGCTGGTGTAGTGCAGGCTTGAATGTGTGCGAGGGGAGCTCTTGTGCCTCCTCATACATACAGGGCACGAGGGGCATCATGAGCGAAGCATTTCAGCTCCACTGCGCATAGGCAGCACGAGCCATGAAGCACTCTCTGCTTCCTGGTGTATGCTGCATGCGTGGGAGCTGATGGCCTTCATTGAGGGGTGAGAGGACTGGAATCTGGAGCGGGACAGCAGGTAAGAAAAGAATGTGTTTGTTAGTGGATGCATGAATGAGAGTGTATGTTGTTTGGATGTACGTGTTTATGTGAGAAAGTATGACTGCTTTATAAGTGCAAGGGTGAATGTGAGTGAATGAAGAATGAATGACGTATGAATATTGATGTGTGTGAATCTGAGAGTGAATTAAGAATAAATGGTGCCATATAAACGCTGATGTGTGTGGTGTGTGAGAGTGTGTGTGAATGGAGAGAGAATGAAGAATGAAGGCTGCCATATGAATGCTGATACAAGTGTGTGAATGGAGAGTGAATCATGAATACATGGTGCTGTATGAATGCTGATGCATGTTTGTGTGAATGCAAAAGTGAATGAAGAATGAATGACGATGCCTTAAAAATGCTGATGCGTGTGTGAATGCTGGGTTCTGTGAAAATCCTGAGGTATCGACACTGCTTTAGATGGGAATCCCCTTTCCATGAGGCCAGGGTGGTGAGGCCACTGCCCTATAATCCCCTTGGGTTGGTACTCAGCAGGAGGATCTCATGGGGAGGTTGGACCCAATTGACAGCAGTGTCACTTCAGAAGAACACAGTATTCTCTTGACCCTCCCACCTTCCAACAAGACCCCTCCCATTCCCCATTACCTGTTACTTCCATGTGAACCATTGGGAAGAGGCCACGAGGACTGATGATCACTTGCCAAAACGAGTACACATGTTCTAGTGTCCCATATGATCCTATTGGTCAGCCGTCAATTGAATGAGGAGAGGAAAGAGAATTATGGGGTCTTCAACTCCGGGCAAGCATGGACCAAGAACTCGGCAAGGCCCACACAGACCCAGAGGGCTGAATGGCAGACGGTGTCCAGGAAGGCTGCACGCTTGCAGAAGCGCTCATAAAAGGTATGTGACACAAGAGGCCGACAGAAAGTGAAGCAGGACACTCTCTGGTAACCAAGGCTGCTGGCATGCAACAAAACTGCTGGACTACTGCGGGGACGAGACATAGAAGACCAAACAAAGTACCGAGAAGCCAGGAAAGCAGCCAAAGTTCCTGGGAGACCCACGAACAGCCAGAAGCTAATGGGCCGGACCCTAAAGGTACAGGGGTGGCTGTTCAAAGGGCTGGGGAGACACAGAAGGTGAGAGGGGGCTTAAGGAAAGCAGGAGCACAAGATCCACTGAGGCCGAGTAACCTAGTGGAGGGGGCCTGGGACCCATACAACAACGGCATACCCCTACCAGTAGCTAAGGGGAGCACAAACTGTACAAACCTAAGAGGCACACAAAGCCCTTGGCAGGGGAGCACACCAAGGCTGTGGTTCAAGGGGAGAACAGACGGAAAGAATGCAAGGCATAAGCAAGTTAGGGGTGTCTGGAACCCACATAAAGAAAGCATAACCTGATCAGAAATAAAGGGGAATACAGACTGGGCAAATATCAATGACCCGCACAGACCTTTGCAGGAGAGTAAACCAAGGCTGTTGGACAAATATTGAGTAAACAAGAAGAACATTGTGAACCATCAGGTGAAGGGGGTTACAAGTAAGAGGAATACAAAAGATATGTGTAAAAGGAACACTGACAGACCTTGGCAGTAGAGCATGCCAAGCCAAGGCTCTGGGTGGAAGCAAATACTGAGAGAGAGAGAGAGAGAGAGAGAGAGAGAGTGAGAGAGAGAGAGAAAGAGAGAGAAAGAGAGAGAGAGAGAGAGAGAGAGAGAGAGAGAGAATGTGAGAGAGAGAGAGAGAGAGAGAGAGAGAGAGAGAGAGAGAGAGAGAGAACTGTGAAACTAACAGCATGGAGTACCCTATCTGACAGGAGAGGGTGCCAATTCAAGGGGTACTGCAACTAGGCTTGGCCAACGTAACCACGCCATTCTTCCTTATTGCAGTACCTGGGAGTCAGGCTAGTCTAGGAAAGATAAAGGCTCTTCTTTTTCCTCTTTTACAGGAGCAGATTCGAGTTTGAATGAAGCTGGAAAGATTGTGGGGAAAGGGAGACAACCCCTTGAGTCTTGTGTAACATTTGTTTTTTTTGCACCCTTTTGTCACTATTGTTTTGAACTGCAAAGTGGGGCTGCGGGTTGGCAGTCAGAGAGACATTTCTCTTTTCAGATTTTGTTAAATTTAGTGTGTGAGGGACAGGTTAGGATTTGAACACAGGATGGCAACATTTACTTTGTACATTCTGACACAGATAGTTTCATTAGTTTGTTTTGTTGAGGCAGGGAAACCCCTCTTAGCAGTTGGGCTAGAGAGGATTTCCTCATACCCCGCCATTTTGGTTATTAATAAAAGTCTTTCCCAATCAGCATGTCACCTCTGTGTCTGTCTCTTACTCCTAGACCCTGAAAGCTCACTTACATTAATCTTCATTATTCTTAGTCCTACTCTTCCCCGTCCCACTACTTACCTCTGAGGTATCATTAACTCACAATTAAGTACTGCAACGAGGAAGATGGACGTGGAGGTAATGCTGGGATTACTTACCAGTAATCTTCATTACCCCAGTCATACTCTTCCACATCGCTGTACTTACCTTTTAGTTAAGGTTATCTTACAAGTAAGTACTGGGATGAGTAAGAGGTGTGTTGTGGTAAAATGAAAGTGATAATGAAGGAAGAAGAAGAATGAATGATGCTGTATGAATGCTGATGTGTGTGTGTGTGTGAATGGGAGAGTGAATATAGAATGAATGCTGTATGAATGCGTGTGCGTGACTGGAGAGCGAATGAAGAATTAATGAATGTTGTATGAATGCTGATGCATGTATGTGAATGTGAGAATGTATAAAGAATGAACGATGCCATACGAATACTGACTGCTGTGTGTTAGAGGATGTAGAGGTAATGATGGGATTACTTACTGGTAATCTTTATCACTCCTAGTCATAGTCTTCCTCATCCCAGTACTTACCTGTGAGGTAAGGTTATCTTACAAGTAAGTACTGGGACAAGGAACAGGGATGTGGAGGTAATGTGAGACTGAATGAATAATAAATGATGCTGTACGAATGATGATATGCACATGAATGTGAGAGTGAATGAAGAATGAATGGCATTTGAATGAATGCTGATGGGTGTCTATTAATAGAGAGTGAATGGAGAACGAATGATACGATATGAATACTGATGCGTATGTGTGAATGTAAGAGTGAATAAAGAATGAATGATGCCACAGGAAAGCTGAGGAGTGTGTGAAGGAATAAAGAATGGAAGCCGTGTAAATGGAGAATGATGAGTGCGGTTTCGAGTGCGGTCAGCTGTTACATACTTGCCTGCTCCTCTGCTGATTTTACTCTCCAACGCTCGAGAACATCTCATCAACAGCTCCTATGTATCCATATTGGCTGTAGCTGCGACTTGCATTCATTGTATTGGCCTCCTGCAGTACTCCCACGCCTCATCCCACCTGGAAGTTCTATAAAAGTTGGCGGCATGCACATTGGCGCACGCGCATTGATGAGTGCGGGTTCGAGTGCTGTCAGCTGTCTGCTTGTCGGCAGGGTGGTGAGGTGAGGACTGAACAAATCCAAGTAAGTCGTCTGTACTGTCTCTAGTGAAAGCAAATGGCACCATAAAAAGAGAATGGCAGTGGAAAGACATAATCTTAGAAGTGGTGCAACAAACATTGACAATACATTAATGAACGCCACTTCTCTTGCACCCCTGCCCAATGCTATGGAGCAAGATGAACTTATTGTGAATACGAGCAACCACAGGGATAAAATTACAGCTTAATACAAGGAACACGCGCAGGCATCAAAATCCATACCAATCACGACAGGCACTAATCCGGGAAACTCTGGGTCCTGTGCGCACATGCAGCAGAGCACCGATTTACTATTGTTTGACGGTATTGACAATAACTCTTTATTGAACATGGCATATCGCTTGTAATCAAACATGGAGGCTATAGTCTCTGCTCCCCTCAGGGTGAATGGTTCAACCACGATTGTGGTGGAAGCACAGGTGCTGCGGGCGGACGCTAGCTATGAAGCTTCTACAGAAATGTATCATCTCTCTAATTCACCCAACTTGCTATTACATTCCTCGCCGCAAAGTTTTACTTTGAATTCTAATCTGAGCTTGACAGCCTATGCTGAGATTCAATCCTCGCTGCCGCCAGTTCAGTTTGCGCTTAAAATTCAGTTGAAACTATGCTGGAACTTTCTTGAGATGGTTCAGTCAGGTTCACCTGCTCCTCCTCCACAACCCACTTGCGATTACATTGCGTAAATGACGATCATGTTAGGGAGGTGAACTGCTCGAATCTACCTGCAAATCAAAGTGATGTCATTATTTGTCAAGATGAACTAACAACTCCAGTAACCGAAGTAGGGTCGATCCCTTCCATTGAAGGAAGCACAAACGCTTGGCCAACTGTGCTTGGGCGAGGCAAGAAAAACAGCAGGCTGTGGCTGAGAGAGTCTCTAAGTGTGCAAAAAAGAAGACCACTCACAACATAAAACGGCAAAAGCAAAGGACCGGTAACCTGAGCACTTGGCTTATGCCTGCAAGTCGAGATGTCATACTAATAGTGGCTGCAGAACCCTATATAACAAGTGCCAGTACTTGTTTAACAGAACTGGTGGATCAAATTAACTTGCGAGTACCACCATTGATACCAAGGATGGAAAAATCTGAGCCACACATAAGAGCCACACCAACTGAAAAATAGGGGATAGGCAAAACAAGCCTTCTTAGGATGGATGGGACACTTTTAATAAAACATTTTAACCAAACGACAAGAACTCCATGGGCATCTAGATCAACTTGTATGAACTATTTGAATCAAATCCTGCAACTTTGTGTTTTGCCCAACAATGATTTTACATTCGTGCAACCTTTGAAAGTTAATAACCCTAATGTCTCAATGATTCACTGTAAGAATTTAATCCACAAAGATCTCTGTTTTGCTAGTGGTATCGAAGTAGATGTTGAAAGTGAGGTGGAGGACCTGTTGTTGCCTACACCTAAGCCTATTAATTGCAACCGAGACCAGCATCCCAATTACAACCGGGATCAGCATCCCAATCCTTCCATGAATGTAAAAAAAGCAAATTTGCAAATGTCGGACATTCAGGGGGCATTTAAATGGCTGGCTGAATCTTTAACAGCAGTTATGCTGCGTAAAAATTGAGCCATCTCAACTCACAAGGTTTTACCCATCTGCTAGACCCCAAGTGCTCAATGGAGACCAAAACCGTAAATCACATATTTCTTGTCCAGGAAACCTGGTTCACACGGATATCGATATAGATGGATACACAGTGTATCAAACTAATGCAAGACGGGGTGAGCGGGGGAAACCTTTTGGGGGTTTGATGTTAAGGGTGAATCCATATTTAGATCATGTTGAATAGCAGCTCGGCTGCCACACTCTGTACTAGCCGTGGAAGTGGAATTCCCTCATAATGTATTTAGCCGCCCTGTGTTAATCATTAATATCTACAATCCCCCCAGTATGCAAGAGACTGCGCATAATCAACACTCAAAACATTATCTCTTAATGTCTTGGGCATCTGGTGATGGTGAGGATGCAGTAATCATGAGTGGGGATCTTAATGCCCATTTATCTGTGATGAGAACTTGAAGGATGTGATCGTATTACGGAAAGGAGCAGGATGAAATATCGAAACCCTAATCAAGCTGGACAACTTTGGATAGCCTTCACAAGGGAGTGGGCCTTAGGCCCTAAAAATGCTTATTGGTCGGGTAGAGGGAAACATGCCAGGGGCCTATGCATGGAGGTAGGGACAGAAGCCTGCTACATTGGACTACTTCTTTACTAATATCATGATATTTCCCAGGATTGACTATTGGAGTGTGGAATGGAATCCCTGGAGTGATCATGCTATGTTGAAACTATCTTGAAATTGCTGCATGGAGAGAAGTGGGAATATGGTAGGTCATAATATCTAGGTAAACCATCCAGGAAATCGAGTCGGTTGGTTGAATCAAAATATCTTGCGTGCTAAAGCAATGACCAATGGACTTGATCAGAGTTTAATATCCAGACTCCAGAATAGAAGTACAGAGGAACTGGAGACATGGATATCTGATTTTTCCTGTTGGTTATGCTCAGCTGAAATCATTGGTGAATGCAAACAGCGAGAAAAAGTCTATCTGTTATGATAAGAAAGTTTGTGACAGAAAGCATACACTAAGGCAGGAAGTATGTATGCTGAAAGCTAACCTGGAACATACTGCTGAAAGAATGGTAAAGACGAAAATTGCTAAAAATGCATGTCAAAACTGGATTCGTTGGTGGCGCAAGTCGCGGCAGCAAACTCAGTGGCAGCACATGTTGAAAGCATTTGTAGGAGGTAATGTGAGGATCATCTGGGTTTTGCTGGGGGAGGCCAAGGGCAATAGCTCTCAGAGGGTCCTTAATCCTATAAATGAGGAAAATTGGGGACAGCATTTAAGCACGAGATCTGGCCTGAATGGTCAAGAACCGGGATGCGGACCATATAATGAAAAGAATGTCCCGCACCTCGATTATGATAAAAAAGACATAAAGAATAAAATTGCCAAGTTAAAATCCTTGAGGAATTTGGGGCTGGATAGCTCGGCCAACTTTTTGATGAGGAAGGATCTCGATTTTTGGTCTGCCCTCCTTGAGATAATGTATGGGAAAATCTTGAGAGAGGTCAGAATTCCTGCATCCTGGCAAACAACAACTAGAGTCCCGGTCTTAAAAAGGGATCTCCTCTAGTTCCCAGTAACTATCGACTGCCTTTGATGCTAGACTGTTCAGGGAAAATATTTGCCACATTATTATCGAAGGATCTTCAGCATTGGGTGGATAGTGTTGGAATACTTGATAGACTTAAGAATAATAGATTTCCTGATTGAGAAAACGTGACAGAAGTAGGCACCTGGAGTCTAGGCACTTTTTGTAGACTTTGCTTCTGCCTTCGATACGGTGGATAGATCTAGATTATGGGACAAGATGGAGGATATGGGGTGTCCGCCTAAGATCTTATAGTTTATAAAACTATTCCACAACAGCACAGTAGTAAGGGTAAAATGTGATGCTGACAGAGCTTTGACTCAGCCTATTCATATTGGTGTAGGATTGAAACAGGGGGATGTTTTTGCACCGTTATTGTTTAACTTCTATTTGTCAGATCTGGCAGATATATTGAGGAAATTGCCATGTTGCCCACCCATGGTGGACACCATACGATGTCAAGTTCTGTCTTAAGCAGATGATTTAGTAGTGCTAGATCACACTTTTGCAGGGATAAAAAGCACAGCTGAAGCTCTTCCGTGTTACGCTGATGAGAATTCACTAACTATCAGCAGAATAAAAACGAAATTAATATTATTTAACTCTAAGAAAATACAACACCTGCTAATGTTGGTTCGTGAAGAACCAATTGGATATGTGTATGTATGTAAATATTTGGGTTGGACATGGAAGCCAATAAGGGCTTCGAAGCATGTAAAACGTCCCGAATAAGGAAGGCCGCACAATTGACATCCTTGATCTATCCGTTTGTGTAGAGGACTGAGGGTTTTACACTTGAGGGTGCAAGGTGCCTATATCTGCAACACTGGTTCCCTGCAATAACCTATGGGCTTGAAAGCTTAACTATGGTTGATCGTGACTGGTTACAGCACAAATTAGAGGGACTGGGACTTCATCCATTCTCCTCAGAATTATATTTCCCCTTCACAATATACTTACATAGGAATTTCTTTTGGCTGTCTCACACACTGGTTTAATTCTCCCCCTCCAGTAACAGGGGGGGCATCAGTCAGCAAGTTGCGTCAACTTCCCTCCACCGCCTGATTTGTCTCCTATATTGGGCCTGTTAGCTTCCCTTTCAAATGAGGAAGGTCTGGGGGTATACTCCATATAAGGCTCTCTTACAGTGGTCTTTCAGCAATCCAAAATGAACCCAAAGGAAAGCAAGCTATTATATTCTCCTTTCTGTTTTTGTAATTCTTCTTTTTCACTCCCCTTCTTCCAGTGGGTCTGTCCCCAGTTTCCTTCCCATTAGATATTTTATATAAAACAATTGTGATTTTCTGAAATATTGTGTTCCACACACGATTAAGTTACTAATTTGCCAGATTGTTCTTACTCAGGTGAATCAAAGGATGGCAGTCTCATCTAGTCATGACATGTGGTGTGCATATGACAGATGTTTCCTTTTCATTATCTGATATTTTCACTCAAATACTCTTTCCTGATCTCAAAATATCAGCCTAGTAGACATGTATGCTGGAATATATAAATCGCTGACGTGCAACTTTTCTGTGAAAAACCATATAATTTAATATAATTTGCATACTTAAAAGAATACAAAAAAAATATTGTTTTGCATTCAGGGATTTTCACTCTAAACAATTTTAAAAAAGGTAAGTTGCTATGGCACTCTTATCAAAACATATTCAGGAAAATATGTTCCCATATGTAATATTCAAAGATACACAAATTTTCCTTATTTCACAAAATATTAAACAGTAGTTCCATTCCCTGGTCTGGCAACAGCCATATGGTGTCAGCCCTTTGAGGGTTCAGTGCAGGGTCATTTATAACTCCTGAGAGGCCTAGTTGTCATGACACTATTGTCAAAAGGTCCTGTGGTAATTAGGCTGCTCAGCACCAAATGTTGACACAGGTTTTGGCCTCACGAGATTATACCAGCTGGCTGTCACAAATGTCAGACTTCATATCTCTGCAAGCGTGAATTGCATCCTTTAATGGAAAGCCTGTTTGATGAGAGCTGCTTATAACCTGGGCAAGTCCACTTGGGTCCATGTTTCAGAATATATTTCTGTATTTTTAGTGACATTTGGGACAGAACCAGTGACAAATGGAAACTTTTAGTGGACCTCATTTGTTTTATTACCAATGCCTGCTTTTAAGACCAAAGAGAGCATTTGATCCTTTGGTGCAAGGACTTTGCCATAAAGTTTATAGCTCAGCCTCCAGGTCTTGGTTTTATTTCTTTTGAGAAAACATCACCCCAGCACTGCAACTTGCTTTTTAGCCAATTTTGCTGAATCCATGCACCACTGTAACGTATAAAGTTACTTTTCTTTTCCACATTTTCACATCATAATGTCATGGCCACGGGTCAAGGGACATTACCTTCATGCCTTGCAGGGTCCCAATGGACCCAGTCCTAGCGCCTTTGGCGCCAAGCTCATTTAAAAGTGTGCGCTGCACACAGTGTGCCTAAGGCACGTGCATCCAGGCCGGGCGCGGCCTTCCAAAGACATTGGAGGCATGTGCAGAAGTCAGAGGGAGTGGTAAGGTGGGGCCACAAGGCAGGGCCTAAATATATAATATATATAAGCCAGCCCTATCCGCATGCTGGCACTTTGCGTTAGTCTGCTGGATGCAGCGTAACGCTTAACACCGTCTACAGTGCCTTACCTGTTTCCAGTTCATCACGTTTATCTTCAGTCTACGGAACTCCATCCTACAGCTACTGCACGCATCTTACCTGAGACCAGCCACGCCATCGCTCGAAGCACTGCCACCGATCCAACTCTGCAGTTACCGCGCGCATCTTACCTGAGCCCAGCCATGCCATCGCTCGAAGCACTGCTACCTGACTCCAACTCTGCAGCTACCGTGCGCATCTTACCTGTCTCCGCTGATCCAACTCTTGCAGCTCCCTGCATCCATACCTGTTCCGAACACCCGACAACACGGGAGTCATCTTTCGGCTCAACATCCTTGCGGATCCTCCATCTGGCAGCTAACAGGTGTTCGGAACATCGCTCGCCATCAGGCACCGTCTGGTTGAACCTGCAAGGGAGACAGAAAGCATAAGGTTAGCAACTGCATACACTTTTAACTCCTTGGCCACGCAACTCACAAACTTGCGCTTCAGCCGGAAACCCAATTTACCTACTGGTTGGCTCTTCTGGATCCTCTTTGGCATCATTTAGAACCCTCTTCCATCACTGTGACTCCGTGGGCCCTCTTCATACCTAAGGGGAAAGAAAGGACATTACAACGTTACTGACAATAATCATTGGGGAAAAAGCAACACAAAGGTTACAGACAATAATCATTGTTACAAAAACATACCTCCAAGGCAGGATTGGTTGCAGCCGGTCTGGGCCACCACGCATAAGGACCAGTGATGCAACTTGGTCTGTCCAGGGCGCCCCTTCTGAGAGAAAGCAGGACGGAGAGCTCATCATTACAAAACAACAGGTGAGGTCATATGGGAAAACGCATGCTCATAGCATTCTGGCACAAAGGGTCCGAGGGGGATCGCACTTCCACCGCAGCATTCTCATTGCCTCTTACCTTCTCCCAGGGGTATAACCAGCAACTCGAGCAGTCTACACTATCGCAGTCGAGGGAAGAGGCTGAACCTGAGGAATCCAGGCCAGGGAGGGCTTCAACCGTGCCCCAACATCCCGGCAGAGACCAGGTGAGCGTAACACATAATTTGCCTCTGCCGGTTTCATCGTATAAGGCTGATTCTCAGGTCTGTTAAGAAGAAAGCAGATATAATGTAGGCCTCAATTCGATTTTATCTTTTCTATGAAATGATGTGCCTTTTCATCTCAGATGACCTGCTGTGCATTTAATACAAATGTTTGTATGCTTTCAAGTTAATTCAAGTTTTGATTTTGTCATCTGCTCTGGACAAATACAATGTTGTTGTAGAAAGTCTGATGGTATTACAACTTCTCCTTGCATGTGCTTCTTTCAAATGCTTTGTGCAGAATGCAGTCCATATATTTATTTTTGAATGTGGACATTTCTTTTTCTCCTTTTATTTTGTATAGATTTTCCTCCAGGGCCAATCTATGCCTGTCTTTTCTCCATGGTCTGGGTTACACAGAGGAACATCTTTCAAAAACACTGTCAGTCCCTCCACCTTTTCCAGTCAGGTTTTGTTCTTATTTTATTTTCTTTGCTGTTTCTGTAGCGTTCTGTGCGTCTGTCCAATTATCTTCTTTGCACGTGCTGCATTGCTTGCTTTTCTGGTGTGCTGGACGCTGTTTGGTTGTGGTGAAGGTTCATATCCCCTTCACGTTTGTTTGGTTGTTTTCCCTCTTTGCAGTGCACTCTGGTTCTCTTAGTTTAAAAAAACAACAGAGGGAACACTGGCCAGAAACAGTACTGCAAGGTGTCTGGTGGCTGAGGGTGGTACCAGGTTTCATGGGCTCAGAATATTAACGACACTTGGGTTATACCCGCGCCCTGGATTTTAGAGCCGGCATATTGCCACGTCTCCTATGTGTGTAAGACTGTGTTAGCATACTTACCAAGGTAAGGAAGGATAGCTCAGAGGCAATGCATTTTGTTTTGGAAGCATGACAACGCAGCACAACGCAGGTTTGAATCCTGTGCTTTGAAACCACTCATTGGTAGAAAGCGTGTTATAAAAGAACAATTATAATAATGTGACCAGCGGATGTATATGATTTGGCCGTGGCAGAATTCTTCGTGGCCAAATCTGGCGAAACTTAACCCCCCACGGGCCCCAATACATCCCCCCACCCACCCCCTACTTACCTTTTAGGCGTCCGCTTATCTCTGACCCTGCAGCGTCGGTTCTGTCGCTCCTACGTGGGTCAGATCCGATGCCGCAGGGTCTGCTTTTCTTCTTTTTCTTTTTTTTCCCTATCCTCCGCCTCCATACTCCAGGAAGCGGGGGATACCACTGCTACCCCAAAGGCCATCATTACCAAACATGGGGAGCGGGGCACTCCCCCCTACCCCCCGCTCCCCATGTTTGATAGTGATTGCCTACTTTTGGTACTGGCAGAATTCAGCCAGATGTACCATACGATCAATTTGAAAGGATCAGATTGGATAATTCCTGATCAGCAGAGCTAGTACACTAGCCGTATATTTACTATTATGACTATAGTTACTTTTGCCAGAAATTAGCTTTGCTCTGATCTAGAGAGAAATGACTGTCTGCACGAATGCAGGCATCCGTATCTCTCGACCATTATCGATGTACTTGGCCCAACACCACATAATGGTGACAGCCGCACAAGCAGGCTCTGCCATTGGATGGTCAAGGCAGTCTCATTCACAAAATAAATCAATTACATTTCTGTAAATGGCTCTCTAATAGATCGTGGAACTAAGAAGATTCTCTATAAGCACTACATATGTGATCTAAAATATTCCCCTACATCGCTAGGCTGTCCATGCCTTTTTCCTACTTTCGCTAATTATCATCACAATTTTGCATTGACGGCATATCTTTCGCGTGATATGATATATGATATGATATGGCATTTATAACGCGCCTGTACACAAGTGTTTCTAGGCACGATAATACAATGCTCACACGAGTGAGTATAGCCATGCATTCCTACGGCCGAAGTACAGCATAAGTCATCGATTCTACAAACGAGAGAACAATACTTGACACCATTTGCAAATGGCGTCCCTGATTGACAGCCAAATCCAGACATCTCTGCACATGCGCACGTTTGCCTGACAGAACCAGACTCCTTCTTATGGCATCTCCTGAACTGGCACAGTAAGCGACACAGTGAAATACGGTGCACTGACGGTTCGGCGCTTTGTGAAATCGTTTATAACACATCATTAAGAGGTAAGAGGGTCTACTAGCACCATTTATGCAGAGCGAGGTATGTACACTTGCTTCTGTACAAAAAAGGATAAATAAGTTGTTCTAATATTGTAGTTTCAATTTAATCACTGCTATTTGCCCAAAACGACCCTCCACTGCCCTCACACTAAGACCATTTCTGTGTTTAGGTGCAAAAGCTACAGCCCAACTGAATAAGGCTGTCCTCTTCCATTTTTACTGAAAAAAAGGCATAACAGTGGGAGAGGTCATCCATCCTTTTTACATTTATATACTCGTACCATACTAGAATGAACAAATGTGGTCATAGATAAGAGACCAGCAACAGATAAATGTGTTGCTGTTGCTTTTCTGTCTCCCAACATAGAGTCAAAGCTCTGCAGATACGGACGAATTCAAGAATAGATGGCCCAAACCATGAAACTATAACCAGCTGGGTGGTATTCTCAATTGAACTACCATTACTCACCTCATAGGTCCTGGAGAAAGTGGTATTAACAAGATAAGCCACTGAAACCAGTCGACCAGATATGGAGTGGGCTGTCCAGTCAATAATTGCTCATCCTTGTTTTGAACAATATTGATATTTTAACTTTATCTTTGAGGTAAGAAACGGGATTGTGTTTCTTCTGCTTATACTCACACTCCGGGGACTTGATTGCTATAAGTATTCCATGGCACAATAGTGTTGCCTATGATTATTCAGCAGTAGACTAAGGAGGGTCAGTCTCTTCTCCTGTCCCCTCACTATAGACAGGCGGTCCACCACCCCAGCCTCAGGAAAGTACATCACAGTGGGGACAGTTAGTATTGGTTGGAAGGTAAAATAGGCTATTTGATAGTGACTTTCAGAATAAATATGATAGCCCTGTACTTTTTGATTTGATTGCGATTTGATTTGATTGTTTATTTGTATGGCGCCTATACACAATGTGTTTCAAAGCGCTTCAAGGAGGGAGGGAACATGGGAGAATACAATTACATTCTTACAAGTCCTTGAAACAAATTAGAATGTGAGAAAATAACTATCATAATCAGCCAGGTGACATTTCAGATGGTGCAAGTGCAAGGAACAATTAGTGAGGAGAGGGGAAAGGAAAATGAGACAAACCAGCAGTAATATTACTATGCCTGACAACAATTGATGTAGTGCATGAGTTTACAAGAGGATGGGGAGAGGGAAAAAGGGGTGTGTGGAATGAGGGAGAAGGAGAGGAACAAAACAAGCGACTATGATGATAGGTCATACGACGATTCAGAGTAGTGCTGGGGAGGGAGTGGGAGGAAGACAAGGAGGGAAAGGGGGGACAGACAAGCTACTATCAAAGGTCACGGGACAAATGATAAGAGTAAGTGCTAAAGGAAATAAAATGGGGGGTGGACGAGGAGAGGACAGGTGGATGTCATAGGCAAGCAGCTACGGTTACTATGCCTGACGGCAATTTGGGTAGTGCCGGACTATAACAAGACAAAGGGAGGGAAAAAAGAGGAGGGGCGGGCAGGTGGATAGGAAAGACAGGCAGCAAGGATTACTATGCCTGACGGCAATTGGGGAAGTGCCAGTCTAAACAGGAAAAATCGGGTGGGAGGGGGCAAGGAGGAGGGTGGGGGGACAGAGCGACACTCACGGGGGCATGGGGTGGGTGGGGGGACAAAGCGACATTACAGAGGCAAGGGGGGTGGGTGAGGGACACAGTCACGCAGGTGGGTAGGGGACACAGCCAATAATCACAGGGGTATGGTGGTGGGTGGGGAGACATATACATACATACTCATAGGGGCATGGGGGTAGGAGGGGGACACAGCCATACTCATGGGGGCATGGGGGTGGGAGGGGGGACACATACATACTCACGGGGGAATGGGGGTGGGAGGGGGACACATACACACTCACGGGGGCATGGGGGTGGGAGGGGGGACACAGCCATACTCACAGGGCATGGGGACAGGAGGGTGGACACATACATACTCACGGGGGCATGTGGGTTGGAGGGGCACACAGCCATACTCACGGGGCATGGGGTCAGAGGGGGGACAAAGCTCAATCATGGGGGGCAACTAGTGGCATACCATGGAAGACAGAGGTAGACAGGGCCTTCGATGGGGCCTTAGGTGGATGGGCTGGCTCCCGCCTCCCGGTTGTCATGATTGGTTTACCAAGCCGAGTGGTAGCCAATGGGAGGGGGAGCCGGGCCAGGTCATTCCAGGCAACAAAAGATGAAGTAAAAGGGAGGCCATGTTGGAAGGCCTGAAACAAAGAAGAAGGTCTGAGGGGTGCCAAGGAACAGGCACAAAGATGTCACATTGTAGGGAGGGAATGCTTTTTTCCGGACATGCATTTTCTGACGTGCCATTCTGTGAGATGCCGGAATATTAAAAGCATAAAAGTTTGAATCTTGACAAAGTTAACGCACCGCTGTGCGAACATGCAGAATACACCACCGTTACCCCAGAGTGAGCAGGGGAAGCAGCAAGCATGGTCATACTTTATGTGTGTGATAATGTCCAGGATTATATACAGGTTCTAGTACCCTTCTTGGTCCTTCTGTGTGTTTTCTTACCAGGTTTCACAGGCATGGCACATGAGAGAGTGTTCAGGACTAAGCCCCTCTACCATAGACCCCATCCCGCTCCTGGGACACGGATGACTCTGCTCTACACCCAGGTAGCCCTCCTGTCCCAGGTCAGGCATCGAACCCTGTCACAGAGGGTGGTCACCTCCTTTGTGACCTGAAGCCCAACTGAGAAGCTGTGCTCCATACTTCTCTGCCCTTGAAAGACCTGAATACATATTATCTTTCTCCCATGAAGTGCAGAGAGGTTGAGCACCCAACGATGGGCTGAGAGATGCTAAACTCCCAGTCGAGTCCAGCTGTCCTGCCATTAAATTATCTTCGAAGGGGTTTGAAACCCAGAGGGGGCTGAGGAACCAACACAGTGCAGAGCGAGTGAGCCTGCAGAGAAGTTCTGACGAGAACATCCCTGTGGGCTCAATTGCTCTGCGCCTCCCAGTTTAGTGCAGAGAAGCTTGGCACACAGTGAAGTGCAAAGGGGCTAATCACACAATGAAGTGTAAAGAGAACGAGTTTACTCATGGAATTACTATAAGATCTTCCACTGGTCTACTAGTTGATCAGTGTCACTGAAAGCTGGTGTGTCCAGTGCAGAAGAAGCCCCATTCATCCTATCTCTGATGCTCTTAACTCTACCCAAACATGGATGCAGGGTAACATGCTCTGATTGAATGTTGTCAGTATCAATGTTTAGACCCTCAACGGCCCCACAACCCTCATCAACCTCTACTGCTAACCCCGAGCCCTGTTGTCCTTGATAACAATATGTTCTCAGCACAGAAGGTAAAGGGCCTTGGTGTTATTGTAGACCCTACTTTTTCTTTCAAAGCCGACATCATCCTCATCATCTACTCTGGCAACTTCACTTTGAATTTCCTGTGCATCATAAAGCATTTCCTCTCCACAGCACATCTAAGATCTACCACCTAAGCTGTCTTCCCCCTTGCGTGTTTCTACTACACACCTTGCAAGAAGCAGCCAACGTATCTTCTGATATCAGAAAGCAGTCATCTGGGAGATGAGTACGACTTTCCTAATGTCCCCAGTCCCATTCAGCTCCTGTTGCCATGGGAGATGCGAGGCATCGGATGGGAAAACATGGTTTACATTGACAGAAGTTTGACATTTGTTCCAACGCCCTTAACACGGTGGGAGTACCTGGACAATTTATGGCAATTCCTGACAAAGGATATCAGGATAATGCCAATAGCTAGAAAATGATGTGAGCACTGCAGCAAACTATGGCAATGCCTACCAAATGTTGATTGCAAAGCCTGGCATATTCTATGTGCCCTTGTACAATTGATGGCAATCCGCTACTAATGGTGTTAGTACCTGTGCATACAATGCCAATACGTAACAAACGGACCTTTGCAGATTGATCCAATGACTGACAAATCATTTGAGGATTTGGGAACATTATGTCAATACCTGTGCCTTTCGTGACATAACCTGGTATATAGTGTAGATAGCTCACCATAAATCGGCATAGGGTTTGAGTGCCAGGTACACGATGGCAATAGGTGACAAATGAAGTGAGTACGCAGGCAAAGTAGGCCAATTGCTGGAAAGCAATATAAATGCCTGGGCATATGATTGGAAAACCTGGTATGTGGTATGTGTACTTGGATTTATCAATGGCATTATCTGCCAAAAGGTAGGAGGGCCTGTGCATATAATGCCAAAACCTGGAATTTGATGGAAATACCAGACAAGTGATGGGCAGGGATGTCATTTCAACAAAATGCCAGGGGTAGTGGAAGTGACATCACACTACCCTCGACCTCCCTGATGACATCACAGGAAGTGATGTCATTTGACCCCACCCCCAAGTGACATCACAGGAAGTGGTGGCACACAACCTTTCGGCACTCGACATCACAGGAAATGGCAAAATCTGCTTTATTGTCTTCTTCAGTGGAGGAGACTCAGCATTGTACGGATATTAAGAGTACAGTGCTATAGTACCCAAAATAAACAGAATATTAGGATGGTTGGTATTTTGTTGGTAACATAGGAGGCTGCAGGAGCAAGCAGGAAAGTCTAAGTGGTTTTCATTGCCTAGTTGGTTATCACCATGACCTACGCAGCAACAGTGCGGGAGATCACCAAACCGGTTCAGGCAAGGGGTTTTTCTGCAGGAGAGTGGCATGGCGAACATTTGGGCAGATCCCAATACAATTATTAGGCATTATAGTATAGACTGTATAGCCTGAATGCTGATGGCTCACTGGTGAATGCCTTAAATGTGAGTGTTATCTGATCCAGTATTCACTAGAGATGTGGTACAGCAGCATAACTTTGGTCCCTATTGTCTGTCATAGCCCCCTTACATGCAAGAGCTTTAGTATACATTTTGGGTAAGTACTGGGACTAAAGAGAGGGGCATGGAGGTAATGACTGGACCTCTTAACAGTAGTCATCCTTACTCCTAGTGCTACTCTGTCTAGTACTAATGCCCCTCTACAGTGTATGGAAGGGCCACTGATCATGGAGAAAATGTACTTAGGATGATAGGAGAAGAGGCAGTGTTATAGCACTGCATCAGTGGCAGGCATAAAGAAGCTTGGGGTAGGTTCCTGTCATGGAGTAAGGGCCTCAATTTAAATACTATGAACAGGAAGCGTAGGGCTAGGAGTAATGGAGATGAACAGTAAATAATCCAGTTATATACGTGAGACGGATACAACCCAAATATGAAGCCTACCAGAGCCCAAGTCCTAAAAGAAGAAACAAGCATTGGCAATGCCAAAGGTTTGGACTTTTGACTGCCAATGGCCATGCTAATCCCTATGGTTTTTCACACCCACTTCCTGCCCCTCCTCGCCCAAAATACATCCTCATGGGATCTCTTAGATAGTTTTATCAAGCCTTACCATCAAACGTTATGCTCAAAGTACCTGCCAGTGTTTTTTCAAAGCAGACTTGTGAGAGTTGAGCTGTAAACATTATACTGGTGAAATAAAATTAAAATGCGACTTCGACAACTCTATTTATAAACACTCTGCATGTCCTTCACTGAAATCCTTTTAAAAAACAAGCATTGTCAAATGCTGACATGTTTGAGGCAGAATGAGACTGGATTGTGAATGGAATGGCAGTAAGATGATAGCGCTGTCACACTGCGTGCCGATAAACAAATCAGGATGTTATCGCGTGCGCAAACGGCATAGGTGTGCGTTTCCTATTTACTACTTTTTTACTGGTAGCTGTGTCCTCCTCTCAACCACTTTCGCATGCTGACCCCCTGTATGCCCTCCCCCAGTACAATTCCTAGAGGCACCACTGCTTTGCAATTCCATTAGAGAACAAAACATACTACACAATACAAAGTATTGAAGCAAGAGATGAGAAATGAATACGAGCCGAGACAGTCATTCTGAATATGATTTCGATGGTTTGCCTGGGTAAGATTTCGATTGCGTTATAATGTATGTAAAGCTCGGGATCTTTACATAAGAGTCAAATTCAATTTGTTTCGTACCAGAGAGCGGATGAAAGACTGGGATAAAACGGGGATTGTGGGATCAGACACAGCGTGTTGATTCTGTTCTGAAGGATATTTAATAGAAACGCTCCAACACCTAGTCATCAACTGTTCTTTTTTTCAATCAGACAGGATCAGGTTTCTTGGCAAAGTTAATGTTAGCGATACCAGTTATTCAAGAAACTTTCTTTGGATGAGATATATGTGAGCTGAAAATGTTTCTTTGATCATCTCCTCACTCGTCTGCTATCTGCAATTGATAAGGAACGGATGCCTAATGTGATCCAATAGGGACAATGACACTCAAATGTGCATGCTCGGCAATCACATGTTTTACTATTGTTCGCAACCTTTGTGCTCAGAGCTCAAGCACACATTCTCCAGCGTTTTTGCACACGTGTTGTCTTGCACATTGTTTTATTGCACTTTGTGCTCAACCTTCGCGATGTGGGCTCATAGCAGACATTTCTTAACGCCTTTTGCACGTAGTTGTCTTAAACATTGATTCTTGGCGATTTGTGCTCGGTCTGTCAGCTCAGGTTGAATTTTAACATGTTCTGTTGACTTCTGTTTCATTTCAACTTGTGATCGATGCGTTAATTTGGGATGGATTTTAACATGACTATGATTAACTCTCTCATCACCTCATCAACTGTGAAGCATAAAAAACTGATGTTAAATGTGATCAAACGGGAATGATAATACTTAAATGTGTATTCCCTGTATTTAATCTATTTGCATTTTTTGCATGCAGTTATTGCACTGGTCGATATGCTGGTTTTAAAATGAACAATATGATTTTTAACATGTTGATCTTATGGAAATATGTGTATATGCAAATGTGAATGTGTTATGCTTGTTCTCTTTTTAGCTAATATATTTTGTCTCTAAAGGTTTTGTATAAACCATATACAAATAAAAAAACACACTTTATAAATAACTAGGTATAATAAGAAAATAAAGCTTACCTTCTGTATATTTTGATTTTGACATGGTGATAGATTAAACAATAGAATCTGGGAAAAACTATTGGCTCCAGATAAGTAGGAGGTTGTAGGATCTCTGGCTGCGCACCGAGAATGGTATTTCTCAGTAACTGGCGTACTGAACAAGGGTCACTTGTAGAATGAGGAGCTGAAAGAGTTAAACATCTCCAGCTGCCAATCCATCATGGCAGAGGACAAGTGCCCACAAAGGGGGGAGATCAGAGTCCGGAGGGCTGCACCAAGCCAGGCTTCACCACACCCCCTCCTCTACACGCAGGTCTGGACATTCAGGGGGCGTGACACTCCACAACCCACATTTCATCAATGGAAGGGGTGGATCTGAAGACCACGGGGAGGGATGCTGCCTGGCACCTTTCTTGCCCCATCCCGTGCTATGCCTTTAGCTGGAAAGCCGCAGGGAGGGAGATTGAAAGCCTAAGATGTGGAACCACTAAGCTTATGGAACGTGGACATCGTGCATTCATTATATACATAAACAATACGCAGATTCGTGTTTGTGTTGGCAATAACACGGCTCTGGCTTTTTATTAAACATAATACTAATGACCCAAAGAGGAGTATTGTGTTTATTTCCCAACAAAAAGGTGTGCAGTGTTATTATAGTTCTGTTCTTTTAGGCACTTGGGCCAGGAACTGGAAACTGCCCTTCTTTGCTCCATCTGTGTGCCCCCCAGCATGGGCACCCCTGTCTGTGCGTTTGGGACCTGTTCATTGTCTGGTGGGCACCCCTGTGTCTGCTGGCAGCTTCCTTCCAAGCCCATGCCCCCTTACTGTACTTCTGTTCCACGACTTTCTGACAACGACCGTTGTCTTGTGCTTGCCCAAATGTACCTTCTTTTGGGGAGGAGGGGATCCGGGCAAACAAATAGCTGGGTCTGTGAATGCAGAGTCCAGTACACTCGGCCCTGAGTGTTTCTTCTGCAGGTCTGTTCCAGCAGCCCTGTCTTTATAGGGCCAATGTGCCCTGAGGCAATAACATGCCCCTGGCTCCTGTGCACCAGGAGGGCTTGCATGTGCCGACAGCAACTTAGAACCTGGGTTCATGGCTTCCTGCCTTTTTCCCCAGATCTTTTTTTTTATTGTTCTCTCCCCCTATTGCTAAGGTGCTGGTGCCGACTGCCCATTAGCACCTTGGCTGTCTGGTCCCTTCCCTGTCATGTTTCCGTTTTGGGAGGCCTCTGTTAGGCTATCTACACTGGGGGGGCAGGAGGGGAGGTGTGCCTTATGGCTGCCTTTCTTTCCCTTCTGTTCCCCCCTGCTGTATTTCCTGTGGCCGCTCCCCAAGCTTAAGGGCTTGTGCCCTTTGGCTTCATGGGGGTGCCCCATCTCATTCCGTGGCACAAGACAGTGGTACTGTTCAATCCAGGAAGGGACTGCTTCACCCCCAGCATACACACACACTGGGCCTCATTACAAGTGTGTAGGCACCGTTGTTTCCGGAGAGGCACACTACAGGTTTGCCTGCCGGAGCCGCTGTGCCCGACAGGGCTGACCCTGCCGGGCACAGAAACCACGGTAGGCAAGCCGTCACGGAAGCACCGGCACTGTCAACAACAGTGCTGGTGCTTCTGTGGTCCCCATTCCCATAGAGTCCTTTGGGACTCTATGGGAATGGGGACTTACAAATTGCCGACGCCTGACATCCTGGACCACTGGGGTTGTAATCCCCCGGTATTACCGGCATGTCAGTTGCCGGTAATTATTTACGGGTCTGGCGGCAACCCACCGGTATCACCGGCAGGGTTATCGCTGGACCTGAGGCCCACTGACATGGCCAAGTACAGATACAGTGTCCCTTTATATTATTTATTAATAACCTCACTTTGACCCGACATTTTGACCCTGATGCCTCTGAGCCTGGCACGCTCTATAAATAAATGAAATACAAATACAAAATACAAATACAAAGTGTTGCCCATAGAAATGATTTCTCGTCCATGATTATCAATGAGAAAGATTGCGTAATCTCCCAATTGCAGCTGTTATAGCCGTGAATAGTTAACTGCAGAGTTATTACCAACCCACTTTTAGGACTGTTTGCTCTAGATAATAACACCACTTGTGGCATGTAGAGCCTGAACCCTGGTGCCGTGCTTAAGTCTTCTAGACAGGTGGTGACTAAATCAACCTGCAACTAGGTAGAGAGTTCTGGCCCTCCAGGCTAACCCACCTGACCAAACTGTGTGATCCCCAGCACATTTCCCCAGTTCCCTTAGCTCTTGAAAGTGAAAGGCTTCGTAATTTGCATCAATCTTCTGAGCACACGTGGGTCTTGTTTTTCCGGGGAACAGAATCCCATTTCTGACTAATGTACGGGACATGCTCAATGCAATGCACGGCCGTTTCAAGTGGGAAAACACAAAATGGAGTTTGAAGCGAAAAGAAGTAGCTTTTCTTCAGCCCTCGCATTCTTTAGCTTGCAGGCAGCAACACCTAACGGACTCATCACATCAAGAAAAGGAGGCCAACAGTGTGGGACTCTGACCACATAGCGGCATGACGGCTTTCGCGAATTTCCCAGGACGACCACGCATGCAAAAGTTACTGAAAGGGACCCGCCGCCACACAAACTCATTCCTCGACTTCAGAAGCTTTTACAAGACTTTGCCAAAAACAGGAACATCTCCATACTTGCCAACATTCTGTGACCAAAAAGATGTAGGATTTTTGAAGTTTTAAAAATGAATCATTCCCATAACAATGACATCAAAGGAAAATACATAACATACATTGTTGGCACCATTGAAGTATTCTAAAATACACAACCCACCAAACGGCACAATATGGAAAGATGTTCAAATGTTAAAAATGTATAATTCTGAATGGTGACTTAACACCAAATTCAATTACCTAACTTCACAGAAGGTAATCACACAGAGCTGGCGGGCAACGTTTGCCACTGCTCTGTAGCAGCATCCTGGGCAATACATATTTATTGCAAGTTGAACTTTGAATGACATGGTGACTGATACCCCCCCTTAGTCTGATAGGCAGATGTTGTGTGAAGGTGTTACACTCTGCCACTTGCCTTCGCTGGTGGTTCACCTAAGGGTTGTCCCGGCAAGAGTGCAGGAAAGTCACGTAGCTGTCAGGTCAGTGGATTGATCTGAGCCCAATCAAAGTAATCACCTACCAGTCCACTGCACAGACAGACTAATTAATGTATTGCATGCTTTGTCCTGGAGCTTGCCTTATAGTCATATAAATTACTTGCCACTATAAAAAGCAGTAGGATCTGTCACAGAACTCTGTACGCGGTAGGACTGATTAAAAAGCAGTAGCCTACTGCCTAAATCTGTAGGGTTGGCAAGCATGCATCTCAATGTAGACAGCGTAAACGACTGAATCCCGTGGCAGTTGTTTATTGAAGTTATTTAGGATTTAAAAGAGCGTGAGTTTACAACACATGTTCCAAATGCAGGGTTGTGGGGGGTAATTTTGAGCTGAGCCCGGGAGACAGATGAAGGATCCAGCATAGATATTGACGGCCTCTTCATCAACCTTCTCATTTCATTTCTGCTTTATTTCGATAAACAGAATTGACCATAATAGCCAAGCTCCTATGGCTGTATGTGTACACGCTAGGTGTGTACAAAAAAAGAATCAAGGTCTGGAACTCAGAAATAAAATCTTACCGTGCATTGACATCATTTTCTCTTGGAGTTTAGATTGCCCATGTACCCCAACGGGTTTCATTCACTCCCCCTGGCCTTCGCATGGAGATCCGTGACAGTCTCTGGCGTTAAGGGGTTAACGGCGCTGTAAAAGGCTGCGGCGCCGTTAAACCCTTAACGCCCGATTCACACTTTAACGCCTGCTTTTTGCAGGCGTTAAAGTCCAACCCGCTAAGGGACCTTGGTGCTAATTACGGCACCGTAATTTACGGTGCCGTAATTAGCGCCTTCCCTATTCCCATTGAGCCCTATGGGCCAAAAATGGGAATGGGGAAGGGGCCATGGTAAATGGGGATTTACCGCCCCGCCAACCTTGGAATGGGGCGGTAAATCCGCCATCCACCATGGCGGAATCCGGCATGGACCATGGTGCTAATAGCACCATGGTCCAACGCCAGGGTTGTAATGAGGCCCAACCGAGACGAGGACCCCTTGCATGTCTCCTCCTCGAGATGAAGTAGGTGCTGCCTCGCTTGTTGCATTGTGCTCGCCTCTTCCAGCAAAGTTGACATCCTCCAGGGAGAGAACCAGCCCTGGGGCCAGGAGGATGGCTCAGGGTCAATGCGTTTGTTTAGGAAGCAATGCAGCTTCAAATCCCACGGTCCCACGCTCTGTAACCGTGTTACATTTTTTTAAATGAATAATATCATATTCTTCAAGTAGTGATAACGTGTCAAGTTGGGCTACTAGTACGCCCACGCGCCAGGAAGTCGAGAGCCCAGGACTGAGAGAGAGCAGAACAGTCCACCCCCCACACCGCCAGAGAAAAAAGAAAAACATTTACAAACACATAGAACGTGTAGAGACACATGTAAGACCTGCCTACCCACGTCAAAGTAAATTGCATGCAGCTGAGGAGCCAGTCCATGCTGCAGGACAGGGATTGCAGGAGGGGTTTGTGGGCTTTTAATAGCAAAGCCTGGCAAAAGCTGTACATTCCTGGACATGAAAGAAAAGACCTGGGGTGTGATGGGAGGAGCATATGGCCATATGATGACAGTTCATAACAACGGCTACTTGAGAATATTCATCATTGAGGTGAGTACCTGGCTGATACCTGTAATATAATATGTGACAAAGTCCTTTGCCTGAATTTGTAGACCTCTAGTGGCAAAGCGATAGCAGCGGGAATAAGATATTCGGACACCCTATTTATTTTTTTTAATTTTTTTTTACAATTTGTTTTATTGACAACATACATATAAGGCTGAACGAAACGAACCGTTCCATCAGTAAGACACAGAAAATTAGAGAGACAGGTCGCCAGTTTTTACAAAATTAACTCCCTTCCCACCACCCCCCTCCCTCCCACCCTAACCCGCTATTAACACACCAAGTTTTGAGAGTTCACGGACAATAATAGCTCTGGGGAGATCGGTTACTTGCCATGTACCAATTAGACAAATCACTTGACACAGTGGGTTCAGCTTGAGAATTAAACAGAAGGATACAATCACAGTCTCAAGGAAGAAAGGAGATAGGCATCTCGTGGAGGCAACCTAAAATACAATCTACAGGCGCATAGAAATACAATCCTCGTGAAGAAGAACTGCAGTCCATTCTTGCACAAAGTCCGTCATGGTGTCATTAGTTATTGCGGTAAGCTTTTCGTATATGAAGATGGACCTGATTTTGCAGAGCCATTCCTCTTTGGACGGGGCCAGTACACTTTTCCACTTTTGGGCGAGCGCTAGCCTCCCTGCTCTCAACATGGCCCCAATGACCTTAGGGAACGCATTAAGTTCTGTCTCGGGTGCGGGGATGCCCAGGAGGATTTCCAATGGCAGTAAGGTCGGGCAGAACCCCTCGATTTCCTTGATCCAACTAAGTAGCTCCGACCAATAGACCTGAATGACTGGGCATTCCCACCATAAGTGAAACCATGTGCCCCGTTGGAGACACCCTCTGGGGCAAAAGGGGGACACATCCCCAAACATTTTGGACAGGGTGGTCGGGGGGCGATGCCATGAATGAAGGATTTTGAAATTATGTTCCATAGCAGCCGTATACAGAGACCCCGTGAAAATGCATTTGAAAATCGCCCTCCACGTGTGATCCTCCAGAGGCATGCCCAGCCTGGTCTCCCAGATCTCCTTGAAAGGTTGCCTACCCTCCAGGTCAGCTGTATTCAAAACACCATAGAACCTTGATAGGGAGCCTCTCCGCGTTGTGCTTGTGGTCAGGATTGTCGCGAAAGAGGTGAGGGGGCGTTTGAGACGATCTGCCCAGCGAGGGTGGGTCAAGATCCCCTTCAAGCGTAGGTATTCGAAGACTGAGGGAGGGTTATCCGCCAATGCTTCGGTCAATTTATCATATTCTATAAAACCCTCCTCACGGTACAATTGAGAGATTCTCTCCAGGCCCATATCTGACCAAGATTGGGTGTCTCGGAATCCCTTGGAACCTAGATCAACAGGGGGGCCCCAAAGTGAAGTCAGGGGGGATGGCCAAGAGGATAGTCGTTTGTTAGCAGTGTTAGGCTTCCAAACTGCCCAGAGGGCCGCCAGGGTGGGATGAGTCCTGAGATGTGGGGGGAGATCCCTAGGGGGGGGCCCACAAAAGGTCTCTAACTTTTCTCGGGTGGGCGTGGATGTCCTCAATATATGTCCAATATGTTCCCATGTCATCCCTCATATGTTCCAACATTACTCGGAGCTGGGCTGCTTTATAGTAGAGCCTGAAGTCCGGGAGACCGAATCCACCCTCTGACTTTGGTAGGGTCAAAGTGGAAGTCTTGATTCTCGTCCTTTTGCCATTCCAGATAAATTGGAGGACCCGGGATTGGAGAACCTCAAAAAAGGCCTCGGGTATCACCACAGGGAGTGCCGTGAAGAGATAGAGGAGGCGGGGCAAAATATTCATCTTCACCGTAACCATGCGCCCCAGCCAAGAGAGTGTAAGGGGAGCCCATCGTTGGAGGTCGCTACTAACCTGAGCCAAGATCCCCAGGAAGTTGCAATGGTATAGTCGGGAGAGGTCGCTGGGGATGGTGGTGCCCAGGTATCTGGTGGATTCCCGCTCTATTCTTACCCCCAGTATTTCGGTGCTGCCCTCAATCTCATGTTCCCCATGTCCCATGGGCATTACGCTAGATTTGGACGTATTTATCTTCAGTCCCGAGAAGGAGCCGAAGTGGTGTATGAGATCAAATAATCGTGGTAGGGAGACCCGGAGGTTGGTTAGGTAGCCCAGGATATCATCTGCGAACAGGGATAGTTTAAAGTCGCAGTCGCCACACCGTATCCCCGTGATCTCTTGGTCTGTCCTGATTGCTATAGCCAGGGGTTCCATCGCTAGGGCATATAAAAGGGGAGAGAGGGGGCATCCCTGTCGGGTGCCCCTGGAGAGGGAAAACGGCTCTGAGGTGCCTCCGTTGACCAATACTCTCGCTAAAGGGCCGTTGTAAAGTGCTGCGATCCACCCACAGAAGTTATCTCCCAACCCCATCTTGCGGAGAACTCTGCCCATGTAGGGCCACTCGACACGGTCAAAGGCCTTTTCTGAGTCTAACGAAAGAAGGTAGCCTTCCGCCTCTTGTCTCGAAGCTTCATGCATGAGATCGAGGGTTTTCCTAATGTGGTCTGATCCCTGGCGCCCCGAAACAAAACCCACCTGATCGCCATGTACTAGGGAGGGAAGGAGGTTTGCTAATCTATTTGCTAGGAGTTTAGCTAGAATTTTAACATCGGTGTTAAGAAGGGAGATGGGGCGATATGATTGGCATCGGGCGGGATCTTTTCCTTCCTTAGGGAGCACTACAATCAGAGCCGACATCATCGTGGGTGGGAGGGAGCCCTGATTCAGCACGGCATTGAACATCTTAGCCATGAATGGGGCAAGCGTGGACCTATATGTTTTATAGAACTTGACTGTGTAGCCATCGTCCCCCGGGGCTGTTCCGCTTTTCAGCGAGGATATGGTATCTATTATTTCTTGTGGGGTTACAGGCAGCTCCAATAACTCAGCTTTGTCGGGGTGGAGGCCCGGTATCGGGAGGGAGTCGAGAAAGCTGTCAACCTCGTTCCCGTCACCCACGTATTCCGAGCTATACAGCCTTTCGTAATATTGCCTGAATTGTTCCGCGATTTTACTATCCCGCACTGTCGAGTCCCCCTCTGGGGTGCGGATGGAATTAACCCTTCTGCTGTTTCTGAGCTCACGGAGCCTTCAAGCTAGTATCCTATCCGCCTTTTCCCCCTTTTCCATATATTTCTGTTTTAAGAAAGAGAGTTTCTTCTCCGTCTGTCCCACATGGATGTCTTCTAATCTGGTTCGTAACCTCTGCAATTCCTCCCATTTCCCAGGGAACATCTGAGTTTTTAATTTCCCCCCTGGTTGTATTGCCTCTATCTTCTCCCTTAGTGATTTCTCCTCCTGGGCTCTTTCCCTCTTTTTCCCCGATTCTATCCCTATGAGGGTACCTCTGATAGTAGCTTTAAATGCCTCCCATACTCCCATGACCCCCACCTCACCGTTATCATTGAGGGAAAAGTAGTCCTCGATTGCCACCAGAAGGGCTTGGCGGACCTCTTTGTCCTGCAGAAGAAGGTCATTACACCTCCACCGGGTTCCTACTGCTGGAGCGGGGGCGAGGCCCAATCTAATCTTTACCATGTCGTGGTCAGTCCAAGGGACAATCTCCACTCCCGAGTCAGTGACCTCACTCTGAAGCGAGGTCTCGACCAAAATGTAATCAATACGAGAGAAAGCTGCGTGAGGCCTTGAGAAAAAAGTATAGTCGGGGTTCCGACCCTGCTTGCAGGTGCTTATTTTATTTTATTGTGCATTTGTAAGGTGCTTATACAGCAAGACATTGTGCTCCAAAGTGCCCACAGGGCAAAGGGAGGGAACATGGGACAAATGCAATAGAATACAATAATGAACGGGATAGAGGTGGTCCTATTAGGCCTTGTGAGCATTTGGATTGTGCAAGTGCAGAGAGATGGGGGGGGGCAGGGGAAGGTGTGTAAGTGCTAAGGAGATTCTGGGGGGTGGGGGTAAGTGCCAGGGAGTAAGTTGCAGTGTACTGGTAAAGTGTTAGGCAGAGATCGCAAAGAAAAGAAGAATGGCTATCTGCTGATACAAAGGGCAGTCTGTGAGGGAACACATGCCAGTGGGTGCCCAAGGGCAAGTGCTGGGAGTGGGAGGGGCTGCAGGCGATGGAGAGGACGGCCATGACCCAGGAGGACACATAAGGGCCAAGGCCACCAATCTCAGCAACTGAGGGGTTTAGCACGGGAGCATGGGAGGGTGAGGGGGAGGGGGAAGGAGGGGAAGGAGGAAGGAGGAAGTGAAGAGGAACATCTTGAGGCGCTTCTGAATTTTGAGGAGATATGGCTCAAGACGGAGAGGGAGGAGGAAGCTGTTACAGAGGATGGAGTTGGCTGAGGAAAGAGATTGGAGCCAGAGGAACGTAAGGACCTGGAGGGAGAGTATTTGGCGAGAGCAGATTGTAGATTGCGTGGTCCCTGGCCCCAGACAGCCTTATAGATGGTGCAGAGGGATTTGAACTTGATCCTTGCAGCAATCGGGAGCCAGTGAAGAGATTTTAGGGCTGGGGAGACATGGTCCTTGGGCTTGAGGCCAAGGGTACGTTTTGCAGACCTATTCTGGATAAGCTGGAGGGGGTGAAGAGAGGTAGAGGGTAGATTAAGGAAGAGGCTGTTGCAGTAGTCCAGCCTAGAGAGTACCAAGGGTCTAGATACATTGAGCTTCTGGGGAAAGGTGAGGAAAGGAAGGATGCCTCTGAGGAGGTGGAGCTGGAAATGGGCCTTCTTAGCAAGGTCCATGATGTGAGGGAGGAAAGAAAGAGAGATGTCGAAAATTACTCTGAGGTTTCTGGCTTCTGAAGAAGGAGGTGGGGGTGAGCCCATAGAGGGTGGCCAGAGAGAAGGAAGGAAGGTGGGAGCAGGAATCCTGAAAGGAATGATCTCAGTCTTGCTGGCATTGAGGCAGAGGTTGTTAGATACACACCAGGACTGGATAGCAGAGAAGCAGTCTGGAATGGCAGAGGAAGTAGCAAGAGGGTCAGAGGGAAGTTTGAAAAAGCGTTGAGTGTCATCTGCATAACACTAGAAGTGGGAGGAGAAAGAAGAAATAAGCTGAACAAGTGGGGCAAGATAGATGTTAAAGAGCTGGGTGAGAGGTTGGAGCCCTGGGGGACGCCACAGGTACAGATAGAGTTGGGAGAGGAGAAAGAGCCCAAGATCTGCTGGGAGGGATGGTCAGTGAGGAAGGAAGTCAGCCAGTCCAGTGCAAGGGTATCATGGAGTCTTTTTATGAGGTTCGAGTGGTTGACAGTATGAAATGCAGAGGACAGATCGAGTAGAATGAGAACAGCAGCAGAGTTAAGAGACCAGAGATGTCAGAAGTTCTTCACAGGTGCTCAGAAGATCAGTTTCCATGCCTCTGGATGCTCAGAATCCAGATTGATGGTTGTGTAGGCAATCAACCAGCTCAGTATGCTGAGTCAGTTGTGGGAGAACCAATTTCTCGATGAGTTTCCCAAGGAAGGGGGTGATAGAGATGGGGCAATAATAAGCAGGACAAGAAGAGTCTGCAGAAGAATTTTTTAGGAGGGGCTGCACAAGAGAGTGCTTCAGGGAAGAAGGGAAAGACCCAGTAGCAAGCAAGTAATTTCAGAAATCATTAAGTGCAGGGGCAAGGGAGCTGATGTTGTCCTTAATAGTTCTGGAAGAAAAGGGGCGCAGACTCTCATAGTGCGGACAACCCTAGAGACCTCATCCGATGTGACAGAAGAGAAGGGGGAGAGGAAGACAGAGGGAGGATGGGAGGCCAGAGGTGGAGGGGGATATGAGGGGGACAGGGGAGGGGAAGAGGGGGAAAGAGAGAGTGCTCTGTATGTCCTGATGTTTAGCATTAAAGTGGGTAGCCAGTGCACTGCAGAGGGCCTGACAGGGAGGAGGCGTGGTGGATACTGTAGAGGGATTGGCTAGTTCCTTGCAGATTTTAAAGACTTCAGCCGTGTTGTTGGATGCACCAGAGATGCAAGCCTGGATGTGAGCTCTTCTTGGAGCGAATGGAGAGACAATATTGCCTTTGGAGAAGGCGATAGGGCAGTTTGTCAGAGGATGAGCTTGAGGTCTGCCACTTCCGTTCAGCAGTCCTGCACTTGCGCTTCAGGGCTTCAAGATCAGAGTCGTACAAGGTGTTCCACTAGGTGGCATGTTACAGGCAAATCCACATGACTGTGGCATGGATATTGAGAGTGTTAGTGATGGCGAGGTGGAGGTTGCTAAGAACACCATCAGAGGTAGTCTGCAGCGGGAGTGGAGGGGGGATAAAGGTAGATGCGAAGGTAGCCGCTGACACTTGTTTCATTGGGCAAATGTCCGAGAACTAGGTTGGCAGAGCTGGTGGAGGTGGGGCCATGGGGCAGAGACGGCCCAAGTGAGAGGATAGGAGGGAGTGGTCTGAACAGGAGAGCGGGGAGAGCAGAAGATCAGTATGGATGAAGGCATTGAGAGTGTTTCAAGCTGAGTGGGTAGGACCAGAGGGCAGAATGGAGAGGGAGAGCGAGGTGCAAAGGTCATGGAAGAGAGTGGTAGCTGTGATTGAGGAGTCAAAGTGGATGTTGAAATCACCAAGTAGAAGGAGTTTAGAGGTAGATGGCAGTTGAGAGGAGGAGAAATCCGCCCATTCTGAGAGTAACAGTTGGATGGAGACAGGTGGTCGATAGATAGTGGCAATTGTCAAGCAGGAGGTAGGAGAGATGACCAGCTTGCAAACCAGGCTCTCGAAAGAGAAGTATGGCTGGGTGGGTATGAGAGAAGAAGGGACCCACTCAGTGAAAATCAGGGCAACCCTACCACCATCTCGGTTGGGGCGTGGCTGAGAGATGATCTACCCGTATTAAACAAGAGCCTGAATCTCCCACTAACCAGACCCAAAGTCTCTGAACGAAAGCACAAGCTTTGTTAACATTGAGTTTTGCAACAAAGAGCACCATCACACAGCCTCTGTTAATGTTGCCAGGAATCTCATTGTTAAACATACCGTGCTGCAAAGGCCCAGAGAAGCTCCTGCTGAGACTTGCCCATCTGTGAGTGTGCAACATTGCCTGTTCACGGTTTACTGGCAGAATTTTCATTTGATTATGATAGAATCTTACCAATCAATTGTCTACACACAAGGTTTGCATTTGTGAGTGAAAGAAAGTTGCAGTGTTACCAAAGACCAGCATTCTTTTCACGCACAGAAATATTAAAGAGACTTTAAAGGATTTACCCGCAGTGGTTTCACATGCTAAGGAATCAGATTCAAGGGAACTGTGTCCTTCGCAGGCCGTTTTTTGCAGTAACAGGAGAGAGACAGTGGATTTCAAGATGGCATATACGCAAAATAAAGGCTTGTCCTACCGCCTAAACCACAGAGGAAGGTTAGGTAAACCTATTAGGTGCATCCTATCCCAGTCCCTCTCTAAGGACCCTCATAATGAGCCGGGACAGCCAGCACGTAGCTATTGAGTCCACAGGCCTAGTCTGAAAGTGTGGAAGTTAGGGGAAGGAGTTGGAGAGGGGAGGTTGGACCAGATGGGAAAGTACAGCAAGTATACGGAGAAGGTTTGAGGAAGAAAGAAGATTGAAGGCGAGAAGGAGGCATTAAGAAAGAGACCAGAGTGAGAGAGGAAGTCTGTTAAGGAGAAGGTTAGTGTTAGTGGGGAGGAGGTTTGGAACTATCAAGAGGAGGTTGGGGAAAGTGTAAAGAAGTCTGGTAAGTACCAGGAGGAGGTTGGGAAACATCAGGAAGAGGCCAGTGAAGTGCATCAGGAGGAGGTTAGTGTTAGTAAGGAGGGTGTTGGGAAACAGCTGGAGATAGTTGGTGATCAAAAAGAGGTAGATCCTGAGAGTCAGGAGAAGGGAGTAACTCAGATTAAGATCGTTGGAGAGCATAAGATGGGGGTGGGAGAAGAGGCTGAGGAAGAGGTCAGAAAACACAGGAGGAGGTGATCAATGCATTTGTAGAAAGAATGATTAATGTGTTTAAAGGACCCAGTGGCCCTAGGTCTTTTTTAAAGGCGGGAGGACAAACAGGCATGTGATAAGAAGGATAGGTGAGCATCATAGAGGCAGAGGAGAAGTATGAAACCAAAACCACAGGAGGAAGGGATAAGAAGATCAGATAACTCATCCTCTAGGGAATAATATAATCCTTCTATGTGGTTGTGCCCTATGCTGGGAGATCAGCTCTCCCCAAGATCCTAAATGTCTAAGGTTTAGGGAGCCCTCTTATACTACAGGAAGTCAACCCAACAGGTTCTAAATTCATTTGTAGGATAAATTCCAACTCTGTTGATTACTCCCTGAGGAAAATCACAACTTCTCTATGATGAGGAAGGACAATCTTGGAGCTATTGAGAAGAGTGGACGGTGCAGGAAAAACCCTTACGCCCGGGACACTGAGAAGGAGGGAGTGTGAACCACTCAAGTCTCAGGAGACAAAGAAGAAAGATGCAGGAACCCCTTTAAACCTGAGGGGGTAAGTTGCAAACTATTGCATTGACCTGCCCGTGGAGATGGTCGCCGGTCTCATTGAGAACCTTACATTTAAACACTCATTGTTTTACCCAAGAGCCACTTTCCTCTCTTATGTTACCCGAAGCACAAGCAAGAACAGGTGGAGTTTTCATCCTGCAATTCTAGTTGTCGGAGACCACTCCTCTTCTATTTTGGCCATTTAATGTTAATTTAACCCTGATACAATCTTGTGTCAACATGACTGTTCAGTTGATCCCCATCACCTACATGATGAATAGCAATACCTGCCATAGACTTGAATACCTGAAAATATCATCAAAATACCTTGCACCAGATGAATGTTTCTTGTTACATGATGGTGCAATCTTGCAAAATCTGTGAACATTTGATAATATAATTCCAATACTCGGAAAATGGTCTGGGTACCTGTACTTATTGTGGCAACACCAGGCAACAGACTTTATTTACACCCCAAAAGTCAAAGCTGTTGTCTTTAACAATTATTGTATGATATGGTAGTGTGCTCTGCACGGAGATACCATTGATATACCGTGGCCAAAGCATCTAATGCGTGTGTTTAGCTCAGATTTGATCGTAAAAAGCACTTACCACATTTTGCAGCAGAAGATTGAGATCACCAGAAAGATCACGACTCCTGCAACAATGGCAAACCCAACAGACAATTTCAGGGGAAGAAATTCATCACGTTGAGGTACTGCAAAAACAACAGAAATGAATGAGAACAATACCTTTGCAGAATATGCATATGTAATTACACATAAGCACAGACAGAATGGGGGTCATTACAAGGTTGGCGGTAAGGTGTTAATGGCGCCGGTAAGGGTGCCGGTGCCGTTAACCCCTTACCGCCGCATTACGAGGTCCTTTAGCGGGTCCCGCTAAGGGCAGCTGGTTTTGCCAGGTTCCCTTAGTGGGAGCCACTAAAGGACCAGCATGCTAACAACAGGCCCGTTATTAACGGGTCCGTTGTTAGCATGGTGCCCATTCCCATTGAGCCCTATGGGGGCTCGAATGGGGATGGGTTCCCTGAATGGGGAAATACTGGGTCCTCCAAGGTTGGAATGGCCTGGTAATTCCCCATTCAGGGAACCCGGACCCGGTATGCGGTAAGGGGATAGCCATGGCGCTAACAGCGCCATGGCTACCTCCAACCTCGTAATGAGGCCCAAATGTCTCTCTCCCTCTGTTCTCTCTCCCCCTCTCTCAGGGCCCAATTCTCATCATGGCGCAGCGAACGTGCTAAATAGCACGATTCGCTGCACCATTTCGTGACACCCAGGCACCACTGCTATTCTGAAGTGGGCCTGGGCGTCATCGCAAAGCAGGACAGTGCTTTCGCTGTAATCCGCCTGTTTCTAATGGAAACAGACGGATTGCAGAATCTCGGCAGCATTTTCGTTAAATAACGAGGGAATCATTATTTAACGAAAATGCTGCCGATACACCAAAGTGAACAGCTTCAACATTACAGGATGTTGAAGCTGCTTACTTTGGTGTATAAGAAAGTGTTCATATACACCCGTGTATATGAACACTCATTTAAAGCGAGCAGCTTCAACGTTGCAACCCTTTGGTGTAAATGAAAGTGTTCATGTACTCTTTGGTGTAAATGAAAGTGTTCATATACACCCGTGCGGTGTATATGAACACTTTCATGTACACCAAAGCAATCAGCTTCAACGTTACAGCAACGTTGAAGCTGCTTGATTTGGTGTAGATGAAAGTGGGTATCAGGCATTAATATCCCCAACAAAAATATTGCCGTAAATATGGCCGTTTGGTTCGCCATAGGCGATATTTTTATTGGGGATATTATGTGGGAGCGGGGATTGCGGGGGTGTCCCCTGCACATTAAAAAATGTTGCGGGGGTGTCCCCCGCAGGGTCCATTCTGAATTTCGCCGCAAAAATATGGCGACAATTTTGTATCGCAATATTTTTGCGGTGGAATTATCACATGGAACCTGAAAGTGTCCATCTACAACACAGGTGTATATGTACACTTCCATTCACACCAAACAAGGCTTCTTGTGGCACTCCTCCGTATGGCACCAATTGTGTACCGTAGTTCAGCGCTAATTTCAAGCGCTTGTGAAATTGGAGGAGTGCCACAAGAAAAACCAGGTAAATGCATAGTTAACGAGAGTGCCTGTTGCTAAATCGGTTTCCAGCCCTTCCTAGCAACTGGCACCCATATTCCTAAAGTGGCACAATAATTCCGACTTCGGAATATTGTGCCACCTTTAATATGGTGTAATTACCAAAAATGTCATTAGCCCTTTTAACAACATTTTCGGCAATTACCACCCAGTTGAGAATCGGGCCCTCAGTCTCTCTTTTGAGAAGGAGGATCACAGCATATGTAGGCCCCGCCTATTTGATTCAGGCATGAGGAAACAACTTCTAGAATGGATCATGTGTTTCCTTAAAAGCGGTTAGCAACCAATCATCACTCATCTGCATGTGGTAAGGCTTTAGACAGTAATGCTATCCGCCGTGCTTTCTGATCAAGCTTTAGACAACAATACTATTCTTCTAAATTGAACATAGTGCACTGTACAAGGCCGGCTTTAGACGGCAGAGCTGTTCCCCTGAAATGCACATATTAACCCCTACAGGGTAAGTAAACACCAGAGCTGCCTCCAAAATTGCACATAATGTAGCTGACAGGGTCCGTCTTTAGACCTTTAGACAGCAGCGTCAATTCCACTAAATTGCACATACTGCGCTTTACAGGATCCGGCTTTAGAGCAGAGCTATCCACTTGATTAGACATTGGGTATCCTGCAGAGTCAGGATTTAGACACCGGAGCTCTCCCACGTATTACACCTTCTGAACCTTACAGGGCCATGATTTAGACAGCAGAGTTATCTTCATAATCCCAGATACTGCAGACACGGATGGACATGCATGTTACAAGAAGGCATGGCATGCTCAAACAAAAGGGAGCAATGTTGCTGAAAAGCCAACTTTAAAGCTAGAGACCATGGCAGGGTTGTGTGGAAAGAGTAGCTAGGAAATATGCAGACAGGGTGGGCTACCAAGAGGCAGACACAGATAGAGACCATGAAGAACCTACACACCACCCGAATCAGAACCTCTACAAACCCGAGGGAGAAATGGTAAAGAAGATACAAGGGGTAAAGCTGAAGACCATGTCAGGCCAGTGTATCAAGAGGAGGCCAGAAATGTGCAGATAGGATGGGCCACCAATATGCAGGCATGGGCAAAGCTGGCGCCCATGAAGGGCCTGTTTGCCGCAAGAAGGTGGAAAATGACCAGGCAACCAAAAGGAGACAACCTAGTGAAAACCTGTCTATGCTTAGCTTTTGGAACAAGCTTCAAAACTACGCAAACACAATATTTGACACTCAACCCACCTTACTCCAGAAAGTCAAAGCCTGCCCCTCTCCTACTTCCTCCCTCTTTTGAAGTGCTACACCCAAAGCACTTACCACATCATTGACCAATGCTTCCTAGAACCACATGAACTAAAGCAGCCTTTTGGACATACATATCTCAATGCTCTCAACAAAGAACGCCCAGAAACAGACCCTCATTCCGAGCTCCGGGTACTTCCAGTCTGCACAAACCAACACACCAACAAAGATAATTCGTGTTGTCCCTCACTCCCCACCTACCTAAACCACCCCGTCTCTTTCAGAGCCACCAGAGTGCAAATGGCAGGGATCCCAGCATACATCCCAATAACAAAGCATTTGAACCAAAAGAATGCCTGTTTGAGGTTCCTCAGAGATCCCCGCTTTCTCTGCTCCTGTTTAACCTCTAACTTCCCCTCTTCCCTCCTTTATGAGATTCTTCAAACTATCCTGCCATAACTGTGCTGATTACAAGCAACCAAGAAGGGGACTACAAACCTTACCAATGATTTTCTTCAGATAGACCACAGGATGGTGGCAAACCAAATACTCCTTAAGCCCCCAAAACAGGAATCGTTATTAGAGGTAACTCTTCCGTACTCATTCCCTTTCTATCTGACCTCGATAATCCATATCTCACCGTTCTACCAAGATAAGGGTTCAGGAATCATTGTGGAATCGATATTGTTTCTGGATGCAAAGATTACAGCTGTGACCAGACACGTTTTCAAGCATCTTAAAATCCTCAGAAGAATTGTCCTTTTACTTGCTTTTCCCAAAAAATATACTGCCATATCTGTGATCATTCTGTCCAGTTTGGACTGTGCAAACAAGGCCTACTCGGGTGACCTGACATATTTAATTGTATGGCTTCAGAGAGTGCAAAATGCACTTCCACGGCTGTTACTGAGATTACTGCTCATGGAGTATATCTCACATGCACTTACTTTGGCTTACAGTTGGGCGTAGAATAGTCTTCAAGTTGCTCTCTACCAGAGGCGTTGCTAGGGGGGGCAGAGGGGGCTATAGCCCTGGGTCTTCTGGTTGTAGCCCAGGATAGAAGCTCAGGGGTTACAACCAAAAAGGATAACTAGTCCCCAGTCCCAAAAGTCCCAAATAAGTGTAGCCGTCCCAAATAAGTGTAGCCCCAGATCTTTTCCAGACCTAGCAACACCCCTGCTCACTACCTGCTACTAGGCTATTCACAGATAGTGTCCCGAATTCCTTGAACTTAAATTTTTTTTAAAAATCTCCCACCAGGAAACGTAGATCATGGGCCTCATTATGAGTATGGAGGCAGCCATGGAGCTATTCCATTACCAGGCTCCTGCGATGGGGACTTACCGGGTCATTCCGACATAGGAGGACCCGGTAAATCCTCCTTGCAGGAACCATTCCCCATTCCCATTTGAGTGCCCATAGGGCTCAATGGGAATAGGGAGGGAGGTAACAACGGGCACATTACAAGTGTCCCATTGTTACCTCCCTCTTCCCCTCGCGGGACCCGGAAAAGACGTCTGGTTTTACTAGACATCTGATCCGGGTCCCGCAAAGGGAACTTCGTAATCAGCCCTGATGGAATGAAGGGGGCCGGTCCCGTACCGGCCCCCTTCATTCCGGGAGCGCAAGGGTCGTAATGAGGCCCCATCTCTCATCTAGTCCTTGTGTTGCCTCTCTTTTACAAATGTCACATGGAAGGCTCCTCCTTCTCGATCCTGGCATTCTCAAATATGGACCTCTCTTCCCAGCTTCACCAGGGGCATGACTGAACTACCTGCCTTGGCAAAGCTGGCGCTATGCATGATAAGCATCTCTGCCCGTTACTGTAGGAAATCTATGATTTTTTAGGAACAGTCTTCACTTTAAGCGTGACTGCATACCAGGGATGTGACAAATGTATGCTATGGCTCTCAGAGAGTGGCTTAATCTGCTTGCCTACACTTGGGCTGCTAAATAACATGTGATTAAGGATATATAACACAACAAGCTTTCATTCAGAATTGTATGCCCCACCCACTACTGTGCTTTATTGTTTGCGCCAATTTGCTATGCTGTGCAAACTAGACATGTTTATAATATATCTACCTAAAAAGTGTGACCTTTTCTTCTCTGTTCATTTTCATCTTCCTGTACCTGCATTTATCCTGCAGCTTTCAACATTTGGCAATAATGGTATTTTCTCTCGTAAATACATATATTGCAAACACTGATTACAGTCCCTGACCAGTTCATCTCTTTTTATCCCTGATACATTTCATGGGATTCTTTTGAATAAATAGGGTTATTGCACAATAAGGAATTACTCAACTATATTATGGAACACGCATCTGATATCTTGCGCCTAAACTTCCAGAAAGGCGAAAAGCATGCAGACCGCTCAAGGTGATACCTTACAGGACACCTTTTCTCAAAACAGTACCAGAATATTCTGGGTCCGCAGGAACGAATTACTGCTGCAAGGTACCAGAGCCGATAGAATAGACCAAGAGGAGAATCAATAATCCAACAAGCGGTCATATCGAATTACACGCTTAGCCTTGAAAAAGACGGATAACTCGAAACACGTGTTGGCTGTTCAACCTATATCAAATCAGAAAAGAATAAATCGACACATGAAGAATATTATGAATTCTGTCATAAATAATTTGGAACTTTAATCTTACATAGAACTTTAGTCTATCATTAGCTTTGGGCTAAGCGCAAAGAGCTAGTAGTATATACAGACTCTATTCGCTCTATGGTTTTGGGTTCACCACAGTCTATTAGTCACGTGGTTGGCCCTCTCATTTTGGAACTCACGTCTCTGCAAAATTGTACGCAACTTAACCCTCACACCTCTTTCATAATTCCACAAAGCTCTCACAATTGTTGGCCAGCATACACACACTCTTTCATGAATTGAAATCTCTTGCGATAATCCAGTCTCATATCTTGAGCATTGTCACCTTGGCACAGAAGACACATCACGAAAGACGCCTAGTGGCAAGCAGATTACAATTGATTCTCTACTCTAGGGCAAGTGATATGACTTCAATTTCACAAACCCTTGCCAGGATTTTTTGGCAATCTCTCTTCTGCATGGACCCACTAACTGGGAGGTTTTTTGCTGCGATTCTTGCAATGGACAGGAATCTTAACAACTTAGTCCATGAAGGCACCCAGGATGTGCCGTTCTTTCTGGGATAATCATCCATTTACTAAATACTTAAGAAGTTTTGGGGATGAACTATTTTCCCACCAGCTCCTTTATTCGTGTGATTCCCATGAGTGTCTTCTGCCGGTTGCATGGTTTATGTTGCATGGGCTCCATTGCATGCCTTTTTCCTTTGACAACCATTAGTATACCTTAAAATGTAAAGAGCATTTTCGCTGGCATAAAGCAATAGGCGTTCACATGAATTTGCGGTGCAATGAAACCATGTTCAATCTATGTTCCATCTGGCATTGGGACCATGCTTGTGAACTTTGCACTGAGGCAAATTCTCATTGGAATTAACACTCAATCAATCATTTCATGTTATGTTTCTTGCATTTATATAGCGACTCCTGCCATAAGATATGGCAGCAAAGCACTTTGCCTGACAGAGAGGCAAATGGGGAGTATGAAAGAACATGCAGTAGTGGCAGTGAGAAGCAAAGTTGGGTAGATGGTTGAGGATACATAAGATGCTGAGGAAGGCATGAGAAGGAAAAGGTGGAGGAGCTATGCGTACAATTGGGCCAAATTTATTGTTGGACTCAACTGTATTCTATGGGGCGCAGCGCTGAATGGCAAGATAGCTTAAAATAGGTGCTTGCCACCCGAGGGGGTATGTATGGAATTCACTCAACTGACCTAGCTTTTATGTTATGTTACGTTATCCAATATTTATACTGTGCCCATCACCACCGTAGTGGTTTTACGGCACCTGACCCTGTCCAGAAGGTAGCATATTGTGACCCTGCCAGGGTGTCACCAGACCTTAGTCTGGGGAAAAGGAAGTGGAGTTTTGGAGAAGAGGTGATCAGAATGAGATATTAGACAATATAGGTACCAAAAACAGAGATGAGAAAAAATTGGGATGAGTCATAGGGGACATTGTTGTCGAAGAAGGGATGAATATTTCTGAAATGTGGTACGTTATTGGTAAGCATGAGTGTAGGAATCAGGAGAGTACATCTCGGATTAGAGCTATATCTAGATCCGACGAAGCTTGGTACTAGATGTAATTAGATGGTGAGTGCTTGTGTGATGGACTTAAGCCATGCTCAAGCAGGCCCTAGCAGTGTGGAGGCTTTCACCAGATTAGTTTGTCTGAAACAATCCCTATATCAAGGAAGAGCAGTGGGTTTGCCAAGCCAGCTGACAGGAATGTTGGTGCCAAGAGTTGGACGTTTATAGAAGTAGGCTTGCGGAGAACATGGGGTAAGTGCTAGGGGAGGGGAGGAGGTGACATGATGGACTTGTGTTCAGTGATATTAGGTTCTGTAAGCTATGAGCCACGTATAACTCACTGTAACTTCATAAAATGACATTCATAACAAAATAGCTCAAGTATGTTAGAATATACTCTCTTTTCTTCTTTTCCAATCTTTAGTTCATCTTATCTGATTCTACACCCACCTAATCTATCACAAAATATACCTCCCCTGTCGTAACCTTATTGCATCTGGCTGCGGGGGAAATGCCCTTTTTCCCATGCTCTTATCTTCACATTCCTTCTTTTTCCCCCACTGACTAAGGTCACTTGACTGAATGCCCTGGCCATTTGTGCAAAGACAGGAAAGAGCGAGGTAACTGGGAGTTCAGTTTGAGAAGGATTGTGATTGGGAGCTGTGAGAGAAAGTTTGCAGTGTAAAATAACCCGGTAGTTAAGCAGGCTTACAGATATCCCAATAGAATAGGATCTTTTGGTGCCCCTTGGCTTCCAGAGTTAAGTTTAACCTGTGAGTTGAAGAGATAACGCACCAGAAGGGCCATTCATATTCACACAGGCAGAGTTGTCATTTGACCAAGTAAGTACAATCGCGTGTACCTATGCTTGTAGATTTCCACATTAATGTTTTTGGTATTCCACTTTGCAATTCATTCTAGCATCCACATTAAAACAATGTTCAGTTGAAAAGGGTAGGGTATGGTGCTGGGTTTACAGATGTTGGTTGGGAAGGACTGCCATTTTCCCCGGAGTATGTAAAGCTGCTTTCCAAGTTAGAACAACTATAGCCATCACGGAAAACGGTATGACGAAAGGAGAAAAGCATCCAGTATCATGAATCATGAAATCTGTATATGAACCAGAATTCCAAGTGACGATGAATTAGTAGGGTGGTGCACAGAAGGTGGTATCAGTTAGGAGCACAAGTCACAGAACAGCTTTATGAACATGGCTTTCTCATGATCACCTTCTGCAGCCCCAGAAGATCAAAGGTCATGCCAATGTGGGGGAGACATTTTATGGTGAATTTTATGATGAGGAATTGGATAATGATGAAGAGTTTGATGATTATGATGACATTGATGGAATATCCTATCCTCTATAAACAGACTCCTCCAGTTCATCAGATCCAGGGGAAGTGGCAATGACTCTGATGCAGTAGAGGACAAGAGAGGGCAAGGGAATGTGGCCCTGAGCTGGGTGTACAGAAATGAGAAGGAAGATCCACTATAACGTGGGTAAAGCCAGACGCTCAGATCGAATTGACAGCGGGCAAACATCCACCACGGAAAATAAAACAGTACATTGAAGTATAATAGGTCCTTTCAAGATAAGCCAGGAGATAAAGCAAAGGCACAGCCAGCATTATAAACAGACCCCACCAGTAGCAGCACACCCACCATGAGCATTCACATGTGTGACAGTAGCTACCCCCCCTCTCACTTGTAGTAGCGATAATGTGAGAAGACGAAGAAGTTCTAGATGGATTTTCTGGCAGGACTGTCTGTACTCGACTTTCCACAGTAAAAGACATGTTATTAACAAAAGAACTGCTTTTTCCATAAAACCCTGGCAAATGCGTAGTTTGACTAGAAAAACATTTAAACTGAACAGTCCAGTTTATAAACTACCCTTTTAACGCCCATCTTCTTTATTGCAATTCTTTCAGCTGGTAATTGTCCTACAAATAATATTATTAATGTGATTTGTCTACAATGGTTTGGCAGATAAGTGCCCTTTAGTTCAATGTGCATATCGTTGTATTAATGTGATTATGCGGCATTGCTCATGTTGAATACGTGTTATCTGGAAACTATTTGGTAGTTGTTGTCAGGTGTTTTTTTTTCCTGTAGGTGTGCTTTTGTAGCCAACACAGTGGATTTGGAGCTGAGAAGCCGAGAGTGGCTGCTGCCCCCCGCCACACAAATGCATTGACAAAAAAACTCTGACCATGGGGGCTAGGCACTGTTGCAAGTGCAATTGGCCCCTGGAGTCCCAATGTCTTCTGTGTAGAATGGCAACACATGAATGGGCAGAGATACGGTGACCACCAATGCCACCCTTCACGTGTGTAGCGCACAGATGTGGGAGCTCTTAGGTCTTCATAGCTGCACAGTCCTTCTCCTCCTGTCACTGCACATATCCAGGCCAGGTGTTCCTTGCACATTCTCAATGCTAGCAACGAGCCATGCTATAACTCGCTCTCTTGTCTCTTTTACTGTGCCGGTGCTTGGAGGAAAGAACGACTGGATGTGTAGAGCTTTATGATTTAATGAGTTACATTGACCAATGGCACTGGTAATATGCTGCAGGGGAAGGACATGGCAGATACAGTAGCTCTTTTCATCTCTGCTCTAAATGTACTTCTCCTTCTCTGAGTTCAGTGCCCACTCAGCCTCCCTGGTGCAGGCTCTTCATGGTACTTAACATGACTTCCTTTCAGCAGTTCAGAGTAGTCAAGTCGCAGGAGGTCCACCAGCAGGATTACTCTGTGAAAGACCAATATTTTCCAGATGAGAAACAGGAGTACCAGGAGTACCATGATTACCTTGCCAGAGCGCTATCCATACGGTCTTAGAATCAGGAGATAGGATGGTACACTATCTTATGGCCTAAGTAGTCAGAGGAGTACAGGATAAACTGGCATGATTGGAAGGCGATTGGGATCATGGCTGGCCTCATTTTCACCTTCATAAGGCCCGTCTTACATAAAGTCTTGAGAGTTTGATAAGTTAGAGAAACTCCCCATCCTTTTATATGCGGGGACCGAGCCACAGGGGCCTGTGTTGGTCCGTCTGCTACCTGCTATGCCTCCCATAGGGAGGATGGCGCATGATTCGCTGGGTTCACCCTCCACTCAGAGATGTGGTGTTTCCTCAAAGTGTAATGATTTGTCTTTGCCTGAAAGGTTAGTTCAGGACTACAGTCCCCAGCATGCCCTTGAATGCTCAGATTCTAATAATAATGAGAAGGTGCAACTCTGAATGCTTTAAAAAAGACTGGAATCATGTTTAGAGCTCTGAGCACAGAGAACGATTGTTGTACAGACAAATTCAACTGCAGCCCTTTAATATAGAGGAATACCGGAAACACTACTGTTCCTGGCGCAGGCGAAGGTCAGGGCAGCGTCAGGTAAGTGTGGTGGGATGGTACGTGGAGGTGCAGGGGACCACCGCTGAGATACAGCTGGGGAAGATGGTAGACTAGAGCTCTGAGGAGGCTCAGAGCGGGGGCTTTAATATGTGGTAAAGCCCCTTTTCCGAGCCTACTCATTGGCTGGGAGGCCGACACCATGCCACGACGGGTACTAATCTGTAGTCCAATTAAGACCTGACCAATCTCAAAAGTGAAATTATAATGAAACCATGTTTCAAACAAAATGCCCTAAAAGGCAAAACCAATCAGGCAATTTAAAACACCCCACGCAATGGAATCGCCGTTCCTGGGCCGGCTCAGAAAACTAGCCACCAGCCCAGTACTATTAAAAGGGCTGAAAAATGTGAATAAGGGGCAAAGGCTGGAAGGAAGTAGACATGCTTTCAGCCACTCCCTGGAGACATGAGCGGCTGCTTTCATCCACTACCTGAATACATGGGCTATCTGGAAAGAGTCAGATCTCTTACTGGCCATTGTGCAGCAGGTATGACCTCTGACCTTAAGAGCTGGCGATCCTTTCAAGAGAGGACCTAAGAACAACTTCTGTCTCAAGGCAGAAAGATGAAAAAAAAAAGCGGAGGATTCAAAACTTCCTTGAAGGATCCAGGATGAAAACCCCCTGGCTGGAGGGTGAGGATGTGCCTGAAAAGGCCCCTGAAATAAGAGAGGAGAGAATACCCATTACTGTCAAGAGTGTTAAGCTGAGAAAACCAAAGGTCATGGAGAGACCTAAGAGAAGGTTGAGAAGAGCTCTAAGAAAGGCCCGATAGAACCCAAGGTCATGGACAGGCCTAAGAGAGGTCTAAGAGAACCAAAGGTTGTTGAGAAACCTAAGAAAAGTCTGATAGAAGAAAAGACCATGGAGAAGTACCACAGGTTCGATCCCCGGGTACGCGCTTAGAAACCTCTGGGTATTAAGCATGTTATAAATAACCTATCATATCATATTATATCAAAGTGAAGACTTTGAGAGCTAAAGGTTGAAGAGTGGTGTGTCCTTAAAGAATCTGTGATGACCAAAGTACTTGCCAAAGGCAGACATGTGAGTGACCCAGGACGAGACTACCAAGGAAAGCATTGGGTGTGAGTGAATTTTCAGAGAACTAGAGCCATGGAGAGACCTAAGGGAACTCTGATTGACCCAGGACTCATTGGAAGACCTAAGAGCCTTTTAGAAAGACCTGAGACAGTACAGAGAGATGCCAAGTTCGTGAAGAGTCCAGAAAGACACCTGAACGGAACCTGAGACCTGGGTAGACTGAAGTGATTTATAAGAGAACCTGAGGACGCAGAGAGACCTGAGGGAATCTGATATACATAAAAAGAATCGAAGAGACTGGTGCTGAGAAAGAGACACCCTTGGAGAGATTTAAAAGAGGGTAGTTATGTTCAGAGCTCGGAGATGGGAGCCTGACATGTGGAAGCTTGGGTGCCGGAACTAGGAGTGCTGGGGGTCCTGTTGCAGCCCCATATCCTGTGATGGGAAATTAGCAAGGGAAGTGAGATTAGTGTTCCCCTTCAAGTTCACATTCTTATATTTTGTGGCGCTTAAAGCAGTACATGCCAGGCCTAACCGGGTAGGTGCTTTAGGAAAACCTGTGCTTATTCTGACATATGTCTGGCTGCAAAGTGAATGCAAGCCTAGGGGGGCACTCTACTGAGAGCCTAGGAGAAGGTATAACTAGAAGATAACGTCCAACAACTCATAAAACATTCATCTGAAAATAATATTTAAAAAGTCAAGAGGCATAACTTTTTTTACCGTAAGAAGCTCTAGGGTGTGCGCTGCAAAAATACTTGTCAGATATCTCAGTAAATTATGCCAATGTGCAGGTCGCGAGGTGGAATTCTGACAGGGCAGATTCAGCTTTTCAACCACCCCAGGAGAGTACATTGAGCCCCACTAAACTGGACCAGAGTAATGCACCAGCACAGCCTATATGAGAAGCTGCTTCTGAGCAGTACTGCCGTACATTGGATTGGACAGTAACATGGCATATCAAGAGGGGCAGCCTAGGCAGAGGTTTAGTGATTTAACATGAAGGTAAGCAGCAGCACTAGCAGATGCCTGTAGTAAGAGTTCTCTGGAATGGGACTGACAATTGCTTACTGGCTTACTAAAAAATACAAAGCCACGTACATATCATTCGAATATGTTAAGATAACTAGTCTTTTGTCTCTTTCTATTTGGGAAAGGATTGCCCACTATACGTTCAAATGCCATGTCAACCTCAGACACAGTCAAAGGGTTCTTTGAACTAAAATGAGCGCCTAGCAGAATCCTGTATTGAAAATAAGAAGATGACTTTGTACTGAACACATCACAACTCTTGGTTGTCACAAGGGATGCTGAGAAACATATGAGAGGAGGGTAACGCTATCGTGCTCATAATCTATCACTTTTCATGACCTTTCCATTTCCCTTGATGTTCCTATGACCAACACGTGGCTGAAGTTCCCCCATCGTACTCGCCCTTTCAGAAGTCCTGACCTGTTTAACAATCTTCCCATTTCTATACAGGTAGTCTTTGAAGATGCAGTGCATTCACAAGTAAGGTATTCCCTTCATGTCAGTTTAGATTGCACCAACCCTTTGAGCCCACCCTTCTTCTGAAACATAGTTCAGGCTGTCAATGCACCTGCTGCAGAGAACTATCTTTAGTATGAATCTTCCAGGTTCCAATCCTGGGGAGATAGCTTCATGCATTACTGGGCCTTCTTTAGAAATAGTTGTTAACTCTAGTTCAAAACTTTCAAACCCAGGTACACCTATTCAGCCTTTGATTTGTCAATAGCGATGACCTTCTTTCAATAAGACAGGATCACTTGTCAACTGTGATGATATGCTTTGATTGGAAATATAGCTAGATGGTCGTTCTATGTAGCACCCAATGGGGGTCATTCCGAGATTGGAGGTAGCCATGGTGCTACTAGCACCATGGCTACCTCCAATACCGGGTCTGGGTCTGGTCTGGCTGAATGGGGATTTACCGGGTCATTCCGACCCTGGATGACCTGGTAAGTCCCCATTCAGTAAACCATTCCCCATTCCCATTTGAGCCCCCATAGGGCTCAATGGGAATGGGGAAGGCACTAATAACGGTACCGCAAATTGCGGTACCGTTATTAGCTCCAATGTCCCTTAACAGGACCCGCTAAGGACGTGTGGTCTGACCTCGGAATTGGGTGGTAAGGGTTTACCCGGTGCCCGTTAACCCTTATGGCCCAACTCGGTATGACCCCCAATGTTATCTGTCTACGAAGAATTTTAATTTAAGAAGGTGGTAACAACACTTCTTAATAAGCTGCTCAACCTTCAATAATAGAAAAGTACATTTCAGCTAAAAGGCCACACATGCACAGCACCGCTTAGCAGCCATAAAAAGAGACACCCAGCAGAACACTATGGGCATTACAATTAGCTGAAAAGCTTGCATTTTGTTCCCAAGAGGAAATTGCCAATGTCTTATAGGGCATTTGTATTTGTATTTATTTGAATGTACTAAGCACCTTCGCCAAGGCACTGTACACAAAAGCAATATGTGATACAAAATAATGAATGAATGAATCGAATAACAATCAACGTAAGAAACAGAATTTAGGTGGAGAGAGAGAAGAGAGAGGATGAGCCTTAATGTGCGAATGAAATACGTGTAGGGAGGGGGAAGCGCGAATGTCAGGTGGCAAAGCATTCCGCTACTTGGGCATAGAAGGGAGAAAGAGCACAAGGAGTTTTAGGAGAGGTAAGGAGAAGAAGATGCTGCGAGGGAAGAGAACGTGAAGGAGAGAAGAGAAGCAAGATAGGGGGAGCCAGGCCATGATTACACTTAAGAACGATACAGAGAAAATAAAAGAGAAGACGAGAGTCGAAGAGGAGAAAGGATATGGAGAGAAGAGAGGGCGTAATAGAAGAGCGAGCAGCGAGTGAAAAAAAGAAGACAGATTGGGGAATTAAAAACCGAGCGTAGAGGAGTGAGGTGGGAGAAATGAAGCCCAAAGAGCAGGGCAGAGCAGTAGTCAGAGCGAGAAAGGATGGAAGAAGTAAAAAGAAGTTTTAGCAGCATGTAAGGATAGATAAGGATGTATTTTGCAGACGTTGAAAAGAAGAAGGCAAAGGTTAAAGATGGCTCAAGATGACACAGAGGTTGTAGTAGACACCTTTTGTTGTATGCTATGCAGTAAATATAGTGCAAAAACAGCTTAATTAACTTTTGGCCAAGTGCAAACGTTTTTAGATAATATGGATTGTGGCAAAAATGCTCTATTTTGCATTATCAAAGCATTTGCTCACTTTTAAGCACCAGTGCAAATCGTTGATAATCTGGCCCCTGATGTGTGTTTGGCTCTATAATAGGAATGAACATTGAAAGGGGCTCACAAAGGTTAGCTTTCACATTTCTGTTGACCATCACCTTTGGACTTTAGTTGCTAGAATAGGGCATCCCTGGAGAGAAAGAGGCTCATAAGAGTAGGTTAAGGCATTTGTGTTACAAGACCTCGTCTCCCTGAGGTGCCGGGAGTACCTGGAGAATACTGTTTCAAGTCATCACATCCTGGCCACTGATTTATAGAGTTCCCTTATTATTTTGAGACTACTTCCTTATAGGTGTTTACCCAACCCAAACCTTTATATTGTGACTGCTAATAAAGACCTGATAAATATTAATCTAAATCTATTTGGTCTTTCTTTCTTGGCATCGCCATATCAGCTAGTACTGCCAGAGGGATCCTGCAAGACAGATCAAGGGTAAAGTTGACATGCCCATGAGAGGATTATCTCATCTACTTCACCAGGCCAAACAACTCCTAAGAAGGAACTTCCTCTTGCGGCAAAGTCTGCCTTTGAGAAGCTCAAAGCAGATTTACCAATCTTTTGGATAGTGCCCTGCCTCGTAGCCTCAGCTTTGGAGGGAGGACCTATAGGAGCAGGTGGCACACTGGCCTCCCAAGAACATGTACTCCTTGCCTCCAGTTCAGTGTCTGTGGAGGGAGACAATGATCACAAATCCTTAGAGGACTGACATGACTATAAGCACAGCAGGAGAGAAGAGATGGAGGAGATAGCTTCAGAATTAGAGCCTTTGACAGAGAGGGGAAAAGAGCTTGAGGAAGATATGTCAGACCCCAAAATAAACATCATCCTCAATCCTCAAAGTGGACTCCAAAGATTGGAGAATAGTTCAGAGTCTGGCTGTGGAGGTGGCTCGATAAAGAGGTGCAATTCAACGTGAAAGCCTAGTGCTGTAGAACAAGTTAGAGCCTCACATGGTGCCTTTCATTTTCGATGGGGCATAAGGACCCAAAGAAGTGACATTAATGGTTACATGTCTTTATATCGCGGTAATATATAACGAATGCTCATATATCACATCTTTTATCTTGAAAACCTTTATAGTGAAAGCATATTTTTTAGGGGGTGGGGGTCCCCCCAAACCCTCTTTTCCCACCCCTAAAAACCCATCCTGGCCTTTTTCCCAAAAAATGTAACCCTTTAGCCCACCCCAAATACATTCACTTTTCAAGATAAAAGATTCGATATTTGGGGATTCAATATATAGGATTCAATATAAACACTGCATACCAAAACTAATTCTCCTGGAGTTCCTGCTCAACTAAATTACTAGACCTTTCAGCGCCTCTGGTGTAAACGATGGATTTACTCAAACTGAACTGAAGATGCCCAGAAATTGGTTCGGGATCCTTGCAGGCTCTTTCCTTATCAAGTCCCTAAAAGTGGATTTGGGGCATTGCTACATCCATCTTTTGATGGATACTATTCGGATACATCAGCCGGTTCAGGAGGGTACCTTAGCGGTAGTAGCCTTGAGAATGTGGGGCACATTTACAAGTACCAGGCCTTTTAGAAATGGCGTCTGAGCTTATCTCTTATCCTGGACATCTGCGACATCAAAATGGCAAATGGTTACAAGGCGGCATAGGCAGCCTGGAGAAGGTTGTGTGTAGACAGGGGTTTTGATGATGTGTTCACATCTTTTGCGAAAGTTCTGCATTCTTTAGAGGGCAGTGGGAGTGTATCATCTTTTTAAATTATTTATTTTTATTATTATTATTTTTTATACATTCTTTTTATTGGCGTATATCACTACGTGCATCAATTACGTAGATGGCAATCCCGTTAGAGAAAACCCATTGTAAGTCACATTTTGAAAGAAATTCTTCTTATGTGCCCTCTCACTCTGCTGTATTCAACCATGTGTGGGGTGTCATGCCCGCGCCGCTGGCGCACGCATTGGCAACCATCATGGACTACTTGGTACTCATTTATCCTCCTAATACTCCTTGAACAACTCTTTTTCACGCCTTGGTCTTTTATTTTCATTTACTCAACTTTGGTTCTTTCTTATTTTATTCAATTAACTACATTTACCATAATGCACCTGGCTGCAGTCCTCAATTCCTGGCTATTCTCATTCATTGTTATTGGGACCACAATCCCCAGAAGCCCTAGCGGCCAGTGCTGCTTCCACCTGCTCAGGACCAGAGAGGGAGGAGGCAGATTGTCTTCAGGTGTGCTGCTACAGGTGCTGTCAATTAGCCTGCCTCAGAACAGGGCAGGGATGTATATAAGCAGCTGCCTGCAGGAGCACAGGGTCTTGCATCTTGAGTTCTCCCTGCTCCTGTTTGCCTTGACCCGCTACTTTGTATGCTGTTCCTGTTGCTGCATTATCCTGTTTTGATCCAGTGCCCTTTCCGGGCTCCCTGCCTTGCAGCCGATCACGCTCCGCTGCCTTCTACCTACAGCCCTTGTCCTCTGGGCTTCCTGCCTTGCAGCCTATTACAGTCAGCGGCCCTGCTCCTCTGGGCTCACTCCTTGCTGCCCTGCTCTTCTGGGCTCCCTGCCCTGCAGCCTGCCTCGCTCCGGCTGCCTACAGTCCTTGTCCTCTGGGCTCCCTGCCTTGCGGCTTGGAACACTCCTCTGCCTTACAGCCTGTATTACACTTAGCTACCTATGGCCCTGCTCCTCTGGGCTCCCTACCTCGCAGCCCTATTCTTTTGGGCTCTCTGTCTGTCGCCTACTACTAATCTCTCTCTGTCCTGTTCTTCTGGACTCCCTGCCTTGCAGCCTACTACAGTCCTCCGCAGTCCACTACAGTTTGCCTGCACCTAGTGCCACTCTTGACTGCAGACCTGCTTCCTACTTTGCAGCCCTTCTGTTTTCCTGACTGCTGCTCCCTTCTTCTCTTCCTTGAGTCCTCTGTACTCCACCTTAGGTTATCTACTTCAGTCTAACTGCCTTTCCTTCATTTCCTTCTGCTAGATTGCTCATTGACTTCCTTTTCGCTGGATATATCTGTTCTTGTCTTCTCATGTGTTTTATGTAATCCCTTTGCACAGAGCTTGCCTGTTGGTTTCCGGCAGGCAACCTCTGCCCCTTCCCTTGTCCCGTTTTCAGTGTTACAGACACCCACTGCTGTTGTTCCCAGCCATGAGCATACAGCGTGGGCCTCTGTTATAGCAATCTGTGCAGAAGGCTGGAGTTTCCTAAGGTTCGTGGAACACTCTTTCCCATTTCAGCATACACCCCAAGAGGGAATCCAGTTTGTTTGTACCTTTGTATCTTTTGCCCCTTTTGGCTCACAGCTACAGTTTCCTACTCTTCTTTCTTGTTGAACTTCCTGCTGTGTGTGCTTGTCTGCTACCTTACTTCAGCACAGCCACCCAAAACATACCTGGGTACCCTGTGCCACTCTTGACAGAGTGCCATTCTTGACAGAATGCAAGACCAAAAAGATTCTTGTTCCATAGGCAGGAAGGGCACACACAGACCAAAGATGCTTTCTTTGCGGTTCAAGAAACCTCTGCAAAAATCTAAAGTTTTCTTAAGGACTGCAGACAAAAACCATAGTTTAAAAGACAGACTCGCCCTAGTAAACAAAGGTTTACAAGCACAGAACTACACACACTGGCTCACTGACCCTTCCATGTGTAACTACTATGACATTTGCAACTATGATCCGCAGTCTCTATCTATAGAAGAGCTACAGCAAGAAAATGAATTCCTGCAGCTTTTGTTAGCCCAACCAGTGGAAAACACTCATGCGGTTTCTGGCATTTCTTCTGACACTACATTCGACATTCAGCCGGTACACGAACCTTGTATTCCTTTATCCCAGGCTACCCTGTCTCAGGACCAATGTCGTAACACTGCTACAGCCAAGGATATTGCACTCATTGTGGCAGACTCTCAACCAGAGTACGCTGTTGCCAAAGTGATATGCTCAAGATCAGCTTGGCAAGCTACACAACCTCCCCTGACTGCTGTAAACACTCATTTAACCGGACAAGGCATTCAGTATCCTGAGGTTAGTGCAGCTGGTCCTGGGTACAAAAGACCAATACTGACCATCGGTTGTCTTAATGCTTCCCCAGTAACTACTAACCATGATAACTCTAAGGTCAGTCTTCCTATTGCAACACCCGAATTTTCTGCTGCAGCAGATTCTGAAGCTGTAGAACAGGCTAATGGAGCATACCTGTTACAAGAACAACTCTTAAGCGTTAAAAGACAAACCGAAGACCTCTATGATGAATTTGTCTATCTGCATTATAAGAATCTAGCTAAGGGACACAATTTACCAGACCATCTGACACTATGTCCAACACCCGACATTCTGTCTTTAGAGTTTAACAGATTAAGGCCTGTACTGGTAACACAGAAGAGGATACAGACTTATACAGAGCAGTTGGAAGACCTGAACTTGGCATATACATACCAGTTAAAGCTTGACACCGCTCATTCACTTACTAGCCACAGTAACACAGGCTGTCGTTCAGATAGTGAAGAATGGACTCCTCCAGTGGGCCAGATCGCTCACACGGCCATTACACCAAAGATCAAGTGTAATCATCTGACTGGACATTCCGCTGAGTCTAAGGATTGTTCCATTCTTGCCCTTGATGTCAGTCCTTTACTCCCACTTACAGCCTCTACTGAAGTGACCAGATCTGAGATGTATTCTGCTTCTATGAACATTGGCACTCCTGACCATGAGTCAGATCCTGAAACATACCCAGTAGCTGTCTGGAATCCAACTTTGCCTACTGTCAGTACTCCAGATCCATGTATCAACTTGGGCACACAAGACTTTGCAGGCCAGCCTTCGGAAGGCTTAGCCTTTCTCCTGGTCCTACATCCACCATGCTACTTGCTACAAGATCTGCTAGCCCAATCTCTGCTGCTTCCCCTGCTAGTACTCCTGAATCTGCTACTGATGCCTCATCTCAGATCACTCCTACTGCAGTCGAAGCACCCCCTTCCTTTATGCCTGCAAGGACAGTACCTGTTGCAAAGCCAGTTAAAAGTTCTCCTATTAAGGCTACAGCTCCGGTGGATCCTGTTGGTGCCTCTGCAGCACCTAAACTACCAGTCACAACGCCATCAGTCTCAGTTGCGTCCTTGTCGGCTGGTGCTCCTGTGACACCTATACCTCCAGCTGTTAAAGCATCTGAACTTCCTACTGCCATTCCTGATCTTCCTGCAATTCATGGTGTTCCTGCAACATTTGTTACTCCTGAAGTCTCTGTCGCAAATCTTCATGTTGCCATTGCTGCTTCTGACTATTTGGACGACCGTCCTAGAGCAACCAATTCAGCTGAATCTCTGGTTCCACCTTTCAGCACTGTACCATTGCCAGTCCTAAGGAAGACCACTTCTTTCAAAGCAATACATGCCATGGAGCCTGCAGCACATCTCCACAGTTCCTCAGTTCATGAACGCACTGTTGGGTTTTTGGTCCCTAAGAAGTTGTCTTTTCTGAATTATACCTCAAAGTTTCGAAACATTGGTAATGTCTCCTTCCTTCAAGACTCTCACCTTGCAGCATTAAACAGTTTTTGGTGCTTCATGATGTTCCTTTTTGGTATAAGACTCTCTCGCGGTGTGACAGGCCTTGGACGTGCTCTTCTTGTTGGTTAGTCTTCAGGGGGCCTGGAGAGGGGCATGGAGAGGGGCATACTGTCATGCCCACGCCGCTGGCGCATGCATTGGCAACCATCATGGACTACTTGGTACTCATTTATCCTCCTAATACTGCTTGAACAACTCCTTTTCATGCCTTGGTCTTTTATTTCCATTTGCTCAACTTTGGTTCTTTCTTATTTTATTCAATTAACTACATTTACCATAATGCACCTGGCTGCAGTCCTCAATTCCTGGCTATTCTCATTCATTGTTATTGGGACCACAATCCCCAGAAGCCCTAGCGGCCAGTGCTGCTTCCACCTGCTCAGGACCAGAGAGGGAGGAGGCAGATTGTCTTCAGGTGTGCTGCTACAGGTGCTGTCAATTAGCCTGCCTCAGAGCAGGGCAGGGCTGTATATAAGCAGCTGCCTGCAGGAGCACAGGGTCTTGCATCTTGAGTTCTCCCCGCTCCTGTTTGTCTTGACCCGCTACTTTGTATGCTGTTCCTGTTGCTGCATTATCTTGTTTTGATCCAGTGCCCTTTCCGGGCTCCCTGCCTTGCAGCCGATCACGCTACGCTGCCTTCTACCTACAGCCCTTGTCCTCTGGGCTTCCTGCCTTGCAGCCTATTACAGTCCTCTGCAGCCCTCTACAGTCAGCGGCCCTGCTCCTCTGGGCTCACTCCTTGCTGCCCTGCTCTTCTGGGCTCCCTGCCCTGCAGCCTGCCTCACTCCTGCTGCCTACAGTCCTTGTCCTCTGGGCTCCCTGCCTTGGGGCTTGCAACACTCCTCTGCCTTACAGCCTGTATTACACTTAGCTACCTACGGCCCTGCTCCTCTGGGCTCCCTACCTCGCGGCCCTATTCTTTAGGGCTCTCTGTCTGTCGCCTACTACTAATCTCTCTCTGTTCTGTTCTTCTGGACTCCCTGCCTTGCAGCCTACTACAGTCCTCCGCAGTCCACTATAGTTTGCCTGCACCTAGTGCCACTCTTGACTGCAGACCTGCTTCCTACTTTGCAGCCCTTCTGTTTTCCTGACTGCTGCTCCCTTGTTCTCTTCCTTGAGTCCTCTGTACTCCACCTTAGGTTATCTACTTCAGTCTAACTGCCTTTCCTTCATTTCCTTCTGCTAGATTGCTCATTGACTTCCTTTTCGCTGGATATATCTGTTCTTGTCTGCTCATGTGTCTTATGTAATCCCTTTGTACAGAGCTTGCCTGTTGGTTTCCGGCAGGCAACCTCTGCCCCTTCCCTTGTCCCGTTTTCAGTGTTACAGACACCCACTGCTGTTGTTCCCAGCCATGAGCATACAGCGTGGGCCTCTGTTATAGCAATCTGTGCAGAAGGCTGGAGTTTCCTAAGGTTCGTGGAACACTCTTTCCCATTTCAGCATACACCCCAAGAGGGAATCCAGTTTGTTTGTACCTTTGTATCTTTTGCCCCTTTTGGCTCACAGCTACAGTTTCCTACTCTTCTTTCTTGTTGAACTTCCTGCTGTGTGTGCTTGTCTGCTACCTTACTTCAGCACAGCCACCCAAAACCTACCTGGGTACCCTGTGCCACTCTTGACAGAGTGCCATTCTTGAGATGGGGTTAATATCGCTTTCCATTTGGCCAGAGTATTTAAACCCTGCCGGGGAAGCTTGCAATGCTTTTGTGCCTCAACACATGAAAAAGGGTTTCCAATGTCAGTGCGCTGGATATTTTCCATGGACATTTTCCTCAGGAAGCGGTTACTGTTCTTATTACCCGGCACACCAAGATGAGCACTGAGCTCACTTTTTATCCAGCTTTTCCACATACCCTAAGATTTGTGTTGGGTAGTGCTTAAAAGCATTTCAAGGCGCTCGAGTGACTGCAAGCCACAGTAGTCACTACACAACTAAGTATTGCTATGAAGCAGCCGTGCCTTCACCGGCCCTCATGTGGTGGGTGAGGCTATTCATGGAACAGTCTGGGGTTCCTATCTCAATTTCTTGCACACCTGTATCTGACTCTTTTGTTGGAACATTTCGCCATGGTGGCTGGAATTATTTCCTGGTTAGATGTGGCTGTCCTAGGAACTGCAGCATCAATTTTCAAAAGTGTCCATAGTGCCGAGATGTCTAAAATATCAATAGTTTAAAAAAATACAAAATGGCTTCACAAAGGCTCTGCCTGATATCTGTGTTTAGTGAGCTTTAGTGAGCTTCTTGCCTCTTACTCTGGAAGTGCACCGGTCTTTGTAGCACTCCCAACTCCAGAAATAAAACACGAGTGGAACTGGAGCTTTCTCTAGCTCCCTGAAAGAAATGAAATAAATGCATCAATCTTGAATATTATTATAAATGAAAGACTATAGCCAATAACACCACGAGGGAGTCTTCTTTTAGAGTGTGCCCTGAGAGCTTCATGGCTTTAAGCGGCTAACAATTTTGAAATATTCAGGGACCAGAATTTTTGACAGAATATGCACTTTGAGAATAACTCAGGTGCCTAGGAGCATGCACTTTGGTCAAGTGGTGAAGTAGGTATTTGATATCTCCAATTTCGGCACTTCATCACATTAGTTCTCCTTTCTTTTTAAAGGGAAAAAGTGCAACTGTCTCTGAACGTTTGACTCGCATGAACTAAAATAATTATCTGTTTTTTAGGCCTGAGTTGGAAAGTACACAAATCACATGATTAATACAAGATGAACATCTTTAAAAGAAATTCTTTATAGAAATATGACATGCAAAAAAAGGAATGGTTGTGGAGGTATTGTCTCTATCATAAGGTAGAAAATAACCCCCAGCAGTCCCAGGATATAAGTCTGCACAGTGTCGATGAGGACAATGAACCAGCTGGGGCTCCAGCGTCCGTATTAAACTCCATGTTGATGGACTCTAGCCCCAGGCACGGCCACCCACCCGCATGCATTCGCTGCCATACACCACTCTAACACACAATGCACCACATCTCTGCCATCAGAATGCAGCTAAAACTCACGCCAAAATGTGGTCTAGGTAGACACATAACGAGTCTCCTGCACTCACACACACACTCCCTACTACCTCACAGCACCCATCCACATGCCTGCTCGACATGGTTGCTAACTTGGTTACCTAACTGGGGCTTGTCCATCCACACCCAACTTTCTTTTTTGGCCAAAATGCACACACGCATTCTAAACTTCTCTGTCAAATTTCTGATACTTTGGACTTCGGTTCCCCTAGGGCGTTCAACCTACAGCACTTTGATGCCATACCAATGGGATAAAGGCACTATAGAAATCACAAATGACATTACATTGCATAAATGAAAGTCTATGATTACTACAATACTAACTGGTGTGAGCCTAAATAAATCTCTTTTGCATTTGACTGCTGTATTTTTTTTTTAACCATGTTTATTTTAAACCAAGGCAGGACGAATAACACACAGCATTGCAAAAACATCTCTATCAATTTCCGAAAATCCCCTTTAGCTCGTGCCTTCTTCCCCCGGGACTCCTGCTCCGCGGACCCGCCTACCGTGGTTCCTCCCTAGGAGTCCTCTTGATACTTCAGGGTCCTCCGAGTATTGATAGGTTTGTAGGTTAGGGCGAGGAATCGCTGATCATACTCCAGTACTGGGGCCCAGATGTTCTGGAAGAAGTGAAGGGCTCCCGCCCTCACCGCGGTTACCTTTTCCGCAATCAAAATGTCCCATAGCTTCCCCCACCACTGAGCCATACAGGGGCCGTCCGGGGATTTCCAGAAGTGGGCCAGCACGGTTTTGCCTGTTAGGAGATATTGGGCCTCATTAGGACCCAGGCGTTAAGGGGTTAACGGCGCCGTAAAAGGTGTCAAAGCTGTTAAACCCTTAACGCCTTACTACGAGGTCCCTTTGCATGACCCGACCTTAACGGGTGGTCTAGACCAGCCCTTAAAGTAGGGGCCCGCAAAGGGACTCTCGAGGTAAGTACGGTACCGCTATTTGCAGTACCGTACTTACCACCTTCCCCATTCCCATTATGCCCTATGGGGCAAAAATGGGAATGGGGAAGGGCCATGGTGGCATGGGGAATTACCGCCCCATCAACCTTGGAATGGGGGGTAATTCCCCATTCCGCCATGGCGGACTCCGGCATCGACCATGGTGCTAATAGCACCATGGTTTTCCGCCGGAGTCCTAATGAAGCCATTTGGGTTAGTAGTTTCGCTCTGTTTCCGGAGTGCGGGAAGATCCCAGGGATCGGGACCCACAGCAGGACAGGTTCGGGTTCCAGCGGGAGTGCAGTCCCGGTGATCTGTTCAATCGTCGACAAGCACCGTTTCCAGAATTACAGGATCTTTGGGCATGTCCACCACATATGGAAGAAGGAGCCCGGTCGGGCACATCCTCTCCAGCAGAAATAGTCCACCCAGGGGTTCATGTGGTGCAGCCTAAAAGGGGGGTAGTACCATCGCAGCAAGATCTTGTACGCGCTTTACTTTTTGGTGACACAGGTAGATGAAGAGTGGGTACGGGACCAGATATTCACCCAGGTCTGGTCGTCAATCGGGTGACCCAGGTTGGCCTCCCATTAGGCCATGCATCGAGTTTTTGAAGTTAGGAAGTCACCCAAGAAACGTCTATATAGGGTCGAAATCCTGCCTCGGAATGGCAGATCCTTAAGCGTTAGTTCAAGTGGAGTGAGAGGCCGCGTGGCCGCCTGGAGGGTTTGGGGATGCGAGCACCAATGACGCAGCTGAAAGTATGTAAATCTGTCTCTTTCTTGGAGTTGGAACATCTCCTTGCATTGTTCGAAAGTGCGGGGTATGTTCCCGGCATATAGCTGTTCCAGGGTCTCGAGGCCTCCATCTATCCAGTTCTGGAAGTTAAGGGGGTTCGCCCCGGGCAAAAAGGTTGGGTTGTTGAAGATTGGTGATAGAGGCTTAGTCCTCTCGGGATTCCCTTTTGTTTCAGAGCCCAGTCCCAGGAGCTTAGGGTATGTTTGATCGTCAGCAGTAGTCTCTTCCAGCCCTCTCTGAGGGGGGGTTGGATATGTGGGAGAAACCGCAGGGGGAGCGGGAGTTGTGCTTGCTCCAGTTCCACCCATCTGGGGCGGTCCGTGATCGTCTGCCAGGCGCGGATGTGTTCCAGTTGTGCTGCCGCCCTATAAGCTTGAAGATCGGGGACCTGTCATGATGCATGCTCCAAAACCCACGGAACTGATGGGCCCACCCCAGTCACAAGCACTTATAAGGGCTTATCAAGCTTATCAAGCCCCTAAGAAGTGCCCGAGGACCCCCTGGACTCAGTCCTGGCGTTGTTGTAATAAGTGTTGAAGTGCATGGAGCTATTTACTTAGCCTAGTCAGGCTAAGCTTTTCGGTATATCCAGGGTGTGGCTGAGGGACTACTTTATCAGAAAGGCAGGGTGTGGTTTAGGGACTACTTTACCTGGAACTACTTACAAGGCTATTTAAGCCACACCGTGCAGGCAGAACACGCTTCGCGTTATTCTGCACTCCTGCAGCGTAACGCTCACCGTGTCTGTCCTGTCCTTGAACTGCTACAGCTACGCCATCCATCGGTACCTGAGAGAAGAAAGAAAAGAGAAGAGGAGTCAGTACAGCAGCGAAGGCCTTACCTGCAGCATTTCATCTCTCGGTTGTGCCTTCAGCCGTTCTCCGGACCACCGCACCTGCAGAAGAAAAGGTACTCGCTCAGGCATCCAATACTCACCCGGGGTCAGCATTCAACCGGAACACGTCAGAGCGGTTCTTCCATTCATCATTCCGGAGCCGCGCTGCACCTGCAGAGAAGGAAAAGAAAACAGCAGGTTAGTCGCGCACGGAAGGGAAAACAGTTATTTAGACATTCAGCGCAACTCTCTCACGCAACTAGTCACCTGAAGGGAAGCTGCTCAGCATTTTAGGAAGAGTCAATCTTCCATTCAAAAATCCGCTCGAGACCGCGCCTGAAAGAAAAGACAAATACAGGTCAAAAACTTGGGGAAAATAAAGACTTCAAGCACCTATTCCAAGCAACCATTGGCATAGAGACTTACTTGTTTGAACCAGCTGTCCAAGACTTGGCAATCGCCCACAGGATCAGTGAAGTAACTAGATCCGGGAAAGACTGTGCTTATTGCGCCCCTGCTAGAGAACGCAGGACGGAGAACCTACCTTCTTAAACTCTAAGACAAGCGCCTCTTGGGGTGATAACAAGGGAGAAGTTACGGAAAGCATCACCGCCTGCTGAGTGCCACGCCATTGCAGACATCATTCATGCAGCCATGTGCTACTCCCCCATGGAGACCAGGTGAGCGTGACAGGACCCCCAACCCACCCAGCCTAGAGCTGCCTACCAGTGTTTCATGGGGATTCTGGCCTTTTTGCCCCTCCATATAAACTTTAGCATTTTCCTCTGTAGGTCTTGAAGGGCTGGTGCTGGGATGGCAAATGCGAGGGAGGAGCAGGCATAGAGGAATCTCGGGAGCAAGTTCATTTTGACGGCCATAATGCGTCCCATCAATGAGAATTCCTGTGTTGACCAACGCTTCAGATCCACTTCCAGTTCCAGAAACAGTCTAGGGAAGTTGGCCTGGTATGTGTCTTTTGGGTTGGCCGTGATGTGAATTCCTAGGTAAGGGATGGACTGCCTCTTCCACGTGATTGGGCACATCCTGGTTAGCGCCTCCCGTTCCTCCAGAGGGAGGCCGATGCCCAAGGCTACCAATTTGGAGAAGTTGACAGTGAAGCCGGTGACCTCCCCGTAGCTAGCTATTTCCGCCAGGGTGTGATTTACTGAGAAGCTGGCCTCTGAGAGCGTAAGCAAGACGTCGTCAGCGTATAGCGCAATTTTGTGCTGGAATGGGTTGACATGAGGACCCTTGATGAGATTGTTCCGCCTGATTCTCTGGGCAAAAGGTTCCATAGTCAGCGCGAAGAGTAAGGGCAACAGCGGGCAACCTTGTCTCGTCCCACAGGTTATGGGGATCGGGGTTGATAGGGACCCGTTGATCCTCAGGAGTGTTTTGGGGGATTTGTAGTTGGCCAGTACCATTGTCTGAAATGTTGGGCCAAAACCGAAGGTCTCTAAGGTGAGTCTCATAAATGACGAGTCTACCCTGTCAAACGCTTTAATGGCGTCTAGGGTAATTAGTGCGAGGCCCTGGGAGTTCCGGGAGGCAATGTTCACCAGGTTCAGGGTTTTACGAATATTGTCTCCTGCCGCTCTGTTCAAAACGAAGCCCGTTTGATCGGGGTGAATTATGTCAGGAAGTATGTGAGATAGACGATTGGCCAGGATCTTGGAATATAGGTTAGCATCTATGTTCAACAGAGCAATTGGCCTGTATGAGGCTGGGTCCCTCGGGTCTTTCCCTGGCTTAGGTAGTAGGATCGTGATAGACTCCTGCATTGATGGGTTCACCGATCCTGTTTCTCTGAAGGAGTTGAAGAGTGTCACCAAAGGGGGGATCAGCTGGGGTTTGAATATTTTATAGAATCTTGAGGGGAACCCGTCCAGACCCGAGGCATAAGTTTTAAGAGATTTGATGGCTTCTTCAACCCCCTCGTCCATGATCGGTGCCTCCAGGCTCTCTCTCGCCAGGCGGCAAGGCTGCTCCCCGCAGGTATTCCCCCTGTTTAGACTGATCCCGTGGAGGCGCGGTCATCACTTGGGTTAGGTGGTCTGCTGCCATCCGTTGTTTCTTTGACTCTGCATATTGAATCACACCCTGTGGATCGCACAGCCCAGTGATGGTATTGGTACGTCTTGCTTTGGCCAGCTTGGCTACCAGTAGCTTGTTTGCTTTGCTGTTCTTAGCATAGTAGAATTGCCTGGTCTTGGCCATTAGTTGTGCGGTATGCTCGCGTAGTGGGCCTCTAGTTTCTTTCTGGCTGTGCGGATGGCCCATTGTGTCCTGGGGGACCAACCTTTCTCCTTATGAGTCTCCTCTGCTGTTCGGAGCTCCTCCTCAAGGGCTAGCCGGGCTCATCACCTATTACGGTGAAAGGCTACCCCTTGTGCTATCAGTGCACCCCTGATCACCGCTTTCATCGCGTCCCAGTTGTTTGCGGGGGAAGTGTCTATAACCGGGTTTTCCTCGAGGAAGTTCTTAATCGTGGTTGCGATCTTATCCCTTATTGCCATGTCATTGAGGATCGGGTCGTAAAGAGACCATCTGCGTGGGGAGTTGGCTTTGGGGTCGTGGGTTCGGAGATCCATGCTTATTGGCGCATGGTCAGAAATGATCCTTGGGCCAATGGTTACCTCGTTAGCGTAGGCGATAGTCTGAGGAGAAGTTAAGAGGAGGTGAATTCTCGAGAAGGTTAGATGAACATAGGAGTATAAGGAATAATCATTCTAGGAGGGGTGGTGCACCCGCCATGAGTCTACTACTTCCAGGGTTCTGAATAGGTGCAAGAGGCTGAGTGCCTGCGTAAAATCTCCAGGGTTCGGGGGGGGGGGATTTGTCTCTGGTGGGGTCTGGTGCCCCGTTGAAATCCCCCCCTATTATTGTCTGGCCTTCTATAAAGCCCAAGAGGGAGGTGCCCAGTGAGTCGTAGAACCTTGCTTGCCCCGAGTTGGAGGCATACACCGAGACAAAGGTATAGAGGTCTCCCAGTAAAAGGCATTTAACTGCTACGAACTGGCCCTCTGGGCAGGTTTTTGAGTCTAGGACCTGGGGATTTAGGTCTTTCCTAAAAAGGATCGCGGTGCCCCCCTTCTTAGAGCCTCCCGAGGCGAAGAATTGACGTGGATATAGATGGGAGTGTAGACGCCCGAAGTCTGCCGGAAGGAGGTGAGTTTCTTGGAGCATCGCCACCCCTGCCTCCTCATCTTGTAGTTTTTGTAAGATCGACTTGCGCTTGGAGGGGGAATTCAGCCCATTGACGTTGAGCGAGAGATGATGTAAGGTCTGGTGTTCCTGGGCTAGAGTTCCACCCGCCCCAAAATCCGGGAGGGGCGGTCGGAGGAAAGCCGACTAGTTGCCATCATGGGTGAGGGTTAGATGCGTGTCGTCCTGCTCTTGGGGTTTTAACACGGGCCCCTAATGGGAGGCAATAACTTTAACTAGCGGGGTGGTTGACATTGTGAGTGCGGCCGAACCCCTGGCCAACCGGGCCAGTTGAGTCAATATAAGTGATACGGAATTCCAAGGACACAGGGGTGGAATGTACCTTGGAATGGGCATGGGCCGTGGGTGAAGCCCGCCGCAGTGGTTAGTAATAGTTTTCCGCTGGGTCGGGAATGATGGTTCGCTGTAGAGGAGAGCTGGGCGCCTAGTCAGAGAATGCAGCTAGGGTTCATGTAGTGCCATCCGACCTCTGTTTACCTCTTCCTGTTATTTCGGGATGCCCTAGACCATGAGGACCACCTGGGTTGCGGGGAGGGAGCGGCCTCTAGGTTTCCTGTCGCCTCTGGGTTTGGTGAGATGGACTCTTTGTGAGATGATGGGTGCATGATCTTGCTGGCGTCTTCAAGATGGCTAATTCTCCGCAGCGTGCCATTATATGAAAACTGTAGAGCCGTTGGAAATAGCCATCTGTACCACACCTGGCAATCTTGGAAGAAGAGGGCCAGGGGCCAGAGCGCTTTTCTCCTCTGGAGAGTTAGAGCGAAAGGTCTTGGTAGATCTGGAGAGGCGAGCCCTGAAAGGAGAGTTCATCTCGGGAGCGGCTAATGGCTGAGATGGCCTCTTTTGTGGTGAAGAAATGGACCCAGGTGATGGCATCTGGAGGGAGGTGCGAGTCCACTCCCCGGCGTGGGCGCAATCTGTGGGTGCGATCTAGCAGTAGTTGGGGTTTGTCCAGTTGCGGGAGTAGGGATTGGAAAAAGTCCCCCACATATTCCGGCAAGTTTTTGTCTAGGACAGTGGATGGGATCCCTCGGATTCGGAGGTTATTGCGGCGGGCCCTGTTTTCAAGATCCTCCTGCTTAAATTCCAGGATTTTGCACTTATCTTGAAGGGCTCTGATTGAGTGTTGAATTTCCCCCAGAGTGGATGTCTGGTCTTGGGAGTGGTCCTAGATCTCCCCCAGCCTCTGCTCCACCTCCGTCACCCTTTGATCGGCTTGGTCTAGTTTGGTGGTGAGTTTTGTCATACAGGACCTAAATTCCACTTTAATATCTGCCATGAAAGCTAACATATCTCCCCTGGTGGCCGGGGATCTCCCTCCTCCTGGGGATTCTGTGGGGTAAGCTTGGCGAGGTCAGGTTTTCTTCCTCTGTCGGATGCCGTAAACATGGGGGCAATGTCCAGAATTTTGCTGGCTTTCGCTTGTTTGGGATAATGCCAGTTCGGGGGAAGAGGAGGTGCTAGAGATTTTGGTTTCAGTTCAGTTCAGGGGGTGCCGAACTAGGCTGGGGCGCAACGGTGCTGGAATTCGTTGGAGTGGAGCTCCCGAAGGCAGAGGTTCAGCCCAGACAGTGCTGATCTTTAGGTTGATTGTGGGCTCCCGCTGTCCGGTGTGGAGAAGAGGGAAGTTGTCTTTTCCTCAGTGAAGAGAGAGATATTATAGTCCCCCTCAGTCCTTAGGTTGGGGGAAAGAAAGTGAGCGGGGAAGTGGGCCGGGGCGCCCCAGGAAGTGGATGATGAATGTTTGCGCCGCCCCAGGAAAATGCAGGCTCAGTGCCTCTTCCTCACGGGGGGGGGCAAGTGCCCACGCCGCGTCTGGGCCAGGAGCAGTGCCGCAGGCCACGGTGCTCACCCCGCAGTCATGGAGGCCTTATAGTAGCCTATTTGGTCTGCCACATGCCTGGGGGGGTGGCTAAGTGGAGTGTTTTGCTGCCTGGACGATCTGCTTGCCTCTGTTACGGAGTGGCTGCGGGTTTCCGTTTTCATGGGGGCCTAGGCCAGGGGCCGCGGTCCCGTAATTCGTTGTAGTAGGACCCCCACTGACTGTAGTCCAGACACTGCCACAGTTTAGAACCCGGCCTCCTGCTGACGGGTGAGGAAGATAGGGGGCCATAGTTTATGATGAGGAGAAGAGAATGATGATTCCCCTCGCTCCTTTAGTTGGTGGAGAGGAGCTGAGTGAGGATATGGGCCGGTGCGCGCCAGGAAGTGCGTGCGCGTACTTTATGCTGTCTTCACCACTCCAGCGCAGCTTGGAGAGTGGCAGAGTCCCAGCAGGATCCGGGTGGTGTTTGCTCCAGGGGCCGCCAGGGGGGGGGGGGTGGAATGGAGGGTGCCAGCTTTTTCTCTGTCCCCCAGAGCGAGGTCTCCGCTCTCCTCCGATGGGGCCCTGACCAGGCACGGCACGGCCCCCTCCCCTCACACCGAAGTAGGCCCCGCCCCCTGTCCGTGCTGCCCCCTGTGCTGATGCCGGAGTCCCTGCAGCGCCAGAGCCCCCAGGGGGAGGAACCGCACCTCGCGGGGGCTCCAAACCACCCCGGTGCGCGCCGCGGGAGTCCCTCCAACCTCAAGGGGCACCACGGTCCCTGCCGAGTGTCACGCTGGGAACCGGGACTGTTTCGGCGTCTCACGGAGGCGGGGCGCCCACTGCCCTCCTGCAGCTCACGTCGGGTGCTGCTGCCGCAGATCTTCGGCGGTCCCAGGTCCACGTCTGCTGGGTCCGGGCAGCCCGCACGCCTCAGGGCATCAGAACGCGCTGGCTGCTGCAATGCCCCTCAGGGCCTGCCTCCGCTCTTGGGGCGGAATATGCGCCCACCATCTTGGATTTTCTGGCGCCGTCTGGAGCCGGGTAGTTCCGTCGAAATTGCGGCATACTGGTTGAGCGTTATGCTCTCATCTTTGTGCCAGTGGTACCTGACGTGTTCCGATCGCCTCGGGTGTCAGATAGCGGCAGGCTGCATATTTTTACCTTTGCGGTGGGCTTCCCACGGATGGCTTTAGGGGAGCAGCCACATCGATGGCGCTCCAAGCCACGCCCCCATTTACTGGTGTATTTTAAATATGTAAATACACTCAAAAAAAGAAACCGTGTGATTAGGTCAGCAGCCCATAGACTTTGTTTGACCCAGTCTTGTAGATTGTTATTCTTGATTTGAAAAAGGAAACCTGAAATTGTTGACCAAAGCAACCATTTTTGTGTCAAATAAACTTGCTTAAGCCTCTGACACTTGGTTGTCTCTCTCTTACGCAGGACCACTTGCATTCAACCTGCAGGCAGAAAAAGAGCAGGCCATAGACTTCACTTTGCCATCAGAATTCGAGAATGCAAACCATTTTACCACAGAGAGCACAGCACTGCACAGTGAGATAGGATGATCTGTCCAGGATCACAATATTGTTTCATTCAGTGGCAAAGCTGTGATGTGTGCCACAACGCCTCGTTTCCACTGTCTCCAATTTGGCTGCCGAGTTATCTCTCCTGGCTGTCTCATTATGCTCTTCATATTGGTGGCAGTCCATTGTTCATAACCCTTATTTGGGAGCTCTAGACTTGCACAATAGTAGTGTTACGTCAGTTTATATAACTAGTGTTTTACGGCGCTGGTACATTGTTTTGTAGCAAAGTAGGCTTTACTATTTTCATTTAGTTTACTTTCTGACGTGTATCCACCGCACAGAGAATGAACCTGAGTCTGCCTAGCTGGTATTTGGCAGATGCACCCCGACCTCAGCAGCAAGTGCTTATCACGCTGAGCTATCTTTTGAACCATCACAGCACTTAATCTTATCATCATGTATTTCAACTTTGTTTTTGCATGCAATCAGTATGTTTCCCAAGGAAAGAGGAAACCGCTACATACGTTGCACTATATTGAACGTGCCGACTGCACGTACTACGGTGAACACACAACGCCTTACAGGACTTACAAGATTGCCCTTAACTGTCAACAGCAGCTTGGCATAAGAAACCGATCCTGGGTGGGTACCCGGGCAAAGGGCACGTGGCCGTTTTGCCTTCCCATTAAGACATCACAGAGTGCGAGGGGGGTGGGTGCAGCAGTCAGACCGAGCATCCAACTTTGTGCAAAGGACCAGGGACGGGGCGACTCTGGTTAGGAATCTGGCACAGCAACGCCGGCAACAGGCCCGTGAAAATCAGGCCTGCATGATCTAAAGACTAGCCTGTGGACATTTCAAGCGTGGTACCTGGTCTTGATGTTGCTGCCGATTTTGGATTGCAAGTTATTAGACCAGTGTCACGGCCTTCCGGGGTCATTGATGTTTGGTGGGACCTCCATTACTGAGCACAGCAAAGAGACAGACGACGGACAGATCTATCACGTTAATTTGCTCATGGTCAGTAGCGTTGCTAGTGGGTGGCTAGAGGGGGATATAGCCTCGGGTCTTTTGGTTATAGCCCTGGATAGAAGCTCAGGGGTTACAACAAACAAGGCTAGCTAGCCCCCAGTCGTGACAGACCCAAAATTAGCAAAGCCCCAGATCTTTTCCAGACCTAGCAACACCCCAGGTCATGGAAGAAAAATAGCAGGTACCTGAGAAGCTACCTACTGCAAAAACCTTAGAGATGTTCATAAAAACCCAAACTACCCAGGAACTGTTTTATTATAAGTTATTTGGAAGGTTTCACGGGAGGAGTCAGGTCAGTTAAGACCCTATCACTTACAAGAGGCCTGAAGACAGATTGTCAAAGGAGGAAATAACAGGAAATAATCCTGATAAGATAGCTCCGTGGTTTGAGCGCTCTCGCTGCTGAGATCTGCATGTCACAAAATTGAATCCTGGCATAGCCAACTCAGCCTTTCATCCTTTCCGAAATGAGTACCAACTTCTGTTGGATGATATTGTATATGTTCTCTGTAAGGCGCTTTGGCAAAAGCGCTATATAAATTACACATCATTATTGCACATCTTCATTCGACCTAGGGGTCAAAGAACACTCCCATAGTTAGCTTTCCAAGCCAACACTTTTGATGGTAAATTACGATTATAGACGGAGGTTCTGCATGCACTTTTGCGAAGTCAATGAGTTGTTGCATTTCGCTGTCTAGCCCATGCCCACATTTATTGAATAAATCGGACACTCTACAAAAATACCTGCAAGAGACCATTCCAATGGCTACTGGCAGTTTCCTCTAGCTCCTGTGAATAAAGCATTTCCTAAACCCTGTGCTTTCAGTGGGGTGGGGTGGTAAATTGAGGAGGGGCTCTTGTACAAGTGCTTAGGCCATGCCCCCCAATAGCCCTCCAGCCCTTGCATTCAAGGAGTTGCGGTTAAATGATTGTCTGATGGCAGGGCCGGCCTTAGGGCAGGGCCACTTGGGTGACCGGCTGGACTGCCCCGCTATTAGCCCCCCGCCACGCCAGCTTGGGGGAGTCTTTCAAGGTCTTCCCCCAGCTGGCGTGGCGGCAGAAGGTGTGGCAGGTGCCCCAATTGAAATTAAATGTGTCACGCTCTCGGGACTGGGGTGCATTTAATAACAATATTCCACCCTCTCCTGCCCCACATTACCAGGGGCACATGAGGGGTGTCACCAAATGTTTGTTTTGATGCCCAGGGCGCTGCCACCACTAAGGCCGGGCCTGCCTGCGGGGATCGCTGACCCTGCTAGGCAACCCTTTAACCACATTGCTCCTTGAATGCAATGGGCTGCCTGCTGCATGATGTCCCCTTATTCTGACACAGGAGGAGACTGGGTTGGCCAGCCTCTCCTTTTGTTTCTGTGTAAAGAGCTGACACGCAATGGAAGCCCTTTAACCAAAGACGGTTAATGGGCTCCCTGATGCATGTTATCTCTTTACTCAGAAACAACAGTAGAGGCTGTCCGACCCAGCCCTCCTCTTGTTTCTGAATAAAGAGACACCACGCAGCAGGTTTAGCCGAAGCACTGCTCAGGTACATGGCTGACTTCAGGTGTGAGCATTTTGGAATAGAAAAAGAAAAGGCAATGCAGGGCTCGGCTAAATGGCTGCAGTGAAGCTTAGACGGCCGCAGACACAGCTAAGTGATTGACCAGGAGCAGCTTTTGTCTCTCAATATGTGCAAACGGTGGGTGATTACACATGGGTGGGATGCATGAAGATGCAGGTGACACCAAGACTAAAAATAGATGCCTTCTCTTGCACTGCGCTTCTTTGCCCATTCGTTGCATTCTGCTATTTCTGCACATTTCAAGCCACCTGTTAGTTTAGTCCTGTGTTTTTCCACTTTGTACCTGTCTGTCACTTGTCCACTATGACACCACCCCTGGCTCTGCACCTTCACACATCATCCTTCTCTCGCCTCATGAGATCCCCGAGCAATTTATCCCAGTTCAAGCGGTGGGCATCTAAAAAAAGCTCAGCTTTCCTTATTGGCTAGTATAAATGATGCAAGCAACTGACACCAAGGACCCCGCAATGGCATGGGAGCTGCGAGCACTTTTCCCTTATTCAGGCTAAAAGGTCGATAAAGATTTCAATGTACCCAGTTCATAAAGGGCCCTGCCAGGGTGAACTATGCATAGAGCAGTGCCTTTCCATCCCGACAGAGACATAGAAGTATGTGAAGGACAGAAGCGGTGCAAATAATTGCTTTCCTGATTTTGAAGCAATGTACACAATGGTCAGAAATTATCCTTCTTTGCATTGCGCACGACCACGTGCCTGTTCTAAACAGACACAGGGAAGTGAGCTGCTTTTCCTCGCATGTCAGTAAATACCCTTCCCCTGGACTCTGTAATTGCGGAACTGTATTCGCACGGTGTTTGTGAACAGCCTGCCACTTTTGCACTAGCGCAGGCCCTCGCTTCCCGAGAACGTGTTTCTGCGAATCGTGCAACCAGTTTTGCCATAAAATGCAAAGCACTGCCCCCAAACACTAAGCTAAAAGTTCAGATCGAAACATGCACTAACGTGTGCAAGTGGTTCACTATCCGGAAAGCAGTGACAGGGAGTTTACCAGATGTGATTGGTAGACACCTCTGCCTATTATGACAGTGCATGATGGGCAGACATCCTCTCCCAAAGCAAAAGGGCCACGTGGCCGCATATCCAAGATCCTACCACCATGAAGTTTCACTCCTACTCACCACCTACTGCTACCTAGTGACCACTTAGTCCTACCAACAGAGCGTGACAATCCTTCACACCACTTATTCATAGCTAATCCTACTCGCTACCTATTCACCACCTATTCATACTACTGGACAGTAGCAATCCGACTCATCAACTACTCCTGCTCACTTCCTACTCATGACTTACTCTTACCCCCAGTAGCAACATCCCTGGTAGTCCACTCTCCTCACCTCAGTGCAGGATCTGAAGATTTGAAGAGACAGCTTTTCTGCTGCTGCTGCTCGGGGCAGCCAATGTGTGCAGCAAACCATCCCCTTGCACTGATGACTGCAGAGACCAGCGTTTGGCTGGGACATAAAAGTGGCACACAATTGATATTTTCGTGACAAAATGAATTCTACCCAAGGGGATGGTTTGTATAAATGTTGTTGCAAATTTTGTATTTCAAAGCACACTTGATCAGTAACATTGATCAAAGCGACTGGCAGAACACTGCAGTGATATATCAAACTAGCCCACATTGGCCTACAAAACTAGCCCACATTGGCCTACAAAACTGGCCCACATTAGCATGATGGACTAGCCCTTCAGGCATTAGCCTGATCTCCAGCAGTCAAAGAAGTGATTTCCAGCCTGTTATATCCTTGAGAGGAGTGGGAAAGGGCAGGTATATCTGTAGAACTAGTGGGCACAGCTCTTTGGATAATTGGCGATAAGTGATGTACCAGTACCATAACACGACCCACAGTAATCCATAGTGATATAGTGACAAATGAACCTACACAAATCAAAACCAGAAGTTAGCCAAAAACAATGTAGTTAATTCTACAACAAGCTGCATAATAATAGACTAAAATGTTAATAACCCAGTCCAGATAGAACAACCTTTGCAATTGTAATTGGTTACTTAAAACACGCTTAATACCCAGAGGTTTCTAAGCGCGGGCCCGGGTTGCGTTGCTCCGTGTCGTCTTGTTTCCAAGGCGAGCACGTTGAGCTTGAGCTATCATCCCGAGACAAGAACCAGATGTTGACACCATGGTTCTAGTGTCATCTTCAAACATTACTGCCACCACCAACATGTCAACATCTGGTTCTTCTCAAATATATTCCAGTTCAGCATTGGATGGAGCAGCCAACCACTGCTTGAGCCAACTGGAAACTGTTTTACTTAAGAGCCATGATTTTCTTTGTAGTTTCAGAAGAGTACGCCTATTATTAAGAGAAAAGTGTGGAATTGTAGCCGAAAATCCAGCCCAAAGACTGGAAACGCTGAATTTGTATCTGAAATGATAATTTTTCAAACAAAGGAAGGTTGCTGTTCTGCTGGAATTCACAATCATCAGTGGGACATCCAAGGGGGACCAAAGTGCAAACACTGATGTCATTTTGACCAGGGGTAGACATTCTAAACCCAGGCTTTCTCTAATTCTCTTCCAGGAATGGATCCTATTAAACCAATATATTTTGAAAAAAGGGCATTAGTTACTTACTGTATGTGATAACCTTGCCGAGTCCGCTTTTTTCATGCTTTATTCTGCAAGTATAAACACTTTTATCATCTGGACTAATAGCAATGGATTTCTGAATACGGAATGTGTTGTCTTCATTTTGCGACAGGTTGCTATTTTGTACTTCATCCGAGATATTCTTGCCATCTCTCTGCCAGGTCACTTGTATGTCCTTTGGAAAGAACCCTGAGACAAGGCACAGAACTGTAACAAATGTTTCATTTTTGTTATGCACACTTGTCACTTTTGTCTCTGGAGGATCTGAAAAGAAAAGAAAAAACAGAACAGATATCTTGGTAAAAAAAAGAAGAAGAGTGATGGTGGAGCAGGTCATTCAAATAAGACATTACCAGGCAGATTTGAAATGGGGGTATAGTATGTGTCAGAAAATGTAAGCATCTCTAGCAGTACACAATGGTCAGTTTTAACAGAGTCAGCTGTATTCTTTCCCTCGCCCTCTATCTGACCCCTTTGCTGGTTAGCCATGCTCATGATGACTTTATCATTATGAACAATGTTCTTTTTAGTTTGTCTGCGCTCTGATCAGTGTTATGACAGTGAATCACAGCGGTAAACTACTGTATCCATACTCTTTGCCCACATTATAGTTTATTTTCCTGTGACATTCATTAAATATTTATTCCCCGTGTCTTAGGTTATTGTTCTAAAGTAGAGAAATCGGTATCACACATTTTTTTCCAAATAAGCCAGTTGTATTTTCTTTGTTTAATATTTTTACTGAGATTCATAAAATAATTCATTGGGGCAATACACTGTAACAGTACAACTGTAATTCAGAAAGAGCGCTCATTTAAACCATAAAATATAGTAAGAACTACAACGAGACCAGGCTTGCAGCGATCATCAAGAGGACTGGCACGTAACCATGGATCTGTCAAGGGAATGTGTATTAATTGCCAGGAGAAGATTTACATCATTTTAATTAATCCAAACCAATACTGACAGTAGCTATCCTATGATCCAATCAAGGGTGGGGGAGGGACACCATTACATGAGATGAGGATGCTGCTAATTCGGAGGTCAAATATTTTATATCCTGAAACAGTCATTAAGTTCATTTAGTCCCTGAAACATTTGCTTAATTACATCAATCAGTCCACCTAGTCGTACACTTTTTAGCCTAAAATACTCCCATTGGCAAAATGCATCAGCTCACACATCCCTGCGAGGAAGAAGATTCATCTACACGTAACTCCATCCAGCGTTCTAACATGAAACTCTTGTTGAACGATACCGATTCTTTACGACAAGCGCCATACATTCAATGGATAACACGTAGTCGCTCTTGATATGATATGATATGATAAGTAATTTATAACACGGCTGTGCACAAGTGTTTCTAGGCGCGACAAGACAAGGGAGGAAACACAGAGGGAGGACAAAACAAACACTCTTACTAGGCCTTGTGTCATTCAGATCGTGCAAGTGCAACAATGAGAAGTGCAAGGGGAAGTGCAAGGGAGAGGGGAAGGGCAAACAGGCCCGAAATGCTCTAAGTGCAGCCGGTACATCATGACTCCGGGTAGTGCAAGGAGAACAAGGGACTGTAGGGTTACAGTTACAGCCCGTAAGTGCATGGTATGCCTGAAGGCAGTCCAAGAGTACTGATCAAGAAAGCGCCTGGATTGAAAGCGCCAATGAGACTCTGTGGATAGCCAAGCGGCCAGTCAGTAAAGCAGGCAGGTTGGTCAGCAGGGTAGTGAGAGAGAGAAAGCAGAAGAGAAGAGGAACATTTTGTGATGCTTCCGGAACTTCAGGCAGTCTGGCTCAAGTTTGAGAGGGGCAAGGAGGCCATTCCAGAGGGAGGCAAGTGCAGAGGAGAGAGATCTATCCCCCACTGTCGGCCTGGAGAAGCATCTAACCCTTAGAGAGTTGGAGGCAGCTGAGCGAAGGGCTTAATCAGGAAGGTATTGTGGAAGATTGGAAGAGAGTGTTGGATGTACTGAGGGCCCGGGCCCCAGAAAGCCTTGTGAACAATGCAAAGGGTCTTGAACTTGATCCTTGCAGCCACCAGGTGCCAGTGGAGAGATTTTAGGGCTGGAGAGATATGGTCCCTGGGCTTGAGGCCAAGGATAAATCTTGCAGTCCTTTCTGGATTATTTGCAGAGGATGGAGATTGAGAAAGAGGCTGTTGCAGTAGTCGAGCCTAGAGAGAACCAGGGCTCTGGAGACACTGAGCTTCTCCAGGAAGTAAGAAAGGGAAGAGTCCCTTTGAGGAGGTGCAACTGGTAGTGGGACTTCTTGGCGACGTCCGAGATGTGAGGAGAGAAAGAGAGAGTGGAGTCAAAGATGACACCAAGGTTTTTTGTCTCGCAGGAAGGTGAAGGAAGAGGGCCCAAGGCGGTTGGCCAGAGTGAGAGAGGAAAAGCAGGGGCAGGGGTCCCAATGAGAATGATCTCTGTCTTACTGGCATTAAGGAAGAGAGTGTTGGAGGTGCACCAATCCTGAATCACGGATAGACAGTCAGGAATGAGCGAGAGAGGAGAGGAGGCTGAGGGGAGCCTGAAGGAAAGCTGAGTCATCCGCATAACACTGAAAGTTAAAGCAGAAGGGAGAGATCAGGGAGGCCAAAGGGGCCAAGTAGAGGTTGAAAAACCAGGGCGAGAGGGTATAGCCCTGGGGAACACCACAGGTAGAGAGAGAAGTGGTGGAGAGAAAGAGACCAAGTTGGATATGGGAGGGGTGGTGCAAGAGGAAGGAGGTCAGCCACTCCAGGGCCTGATACATGATGCCCAGGTTCTCACGGAGTCGATTGATCAGGATGGCGTGGTTGACCATTTCAAAAGCAGAGGAACGATCAAAAAGGTAGAGGACAGAAGGAATGCTGGAATCAAGGTTAGAGGCTAGATCTACACTGGTGTTCAGGAACGCAGTTTCTGTGCCTCTGGCAGCTCTGAAGCCAGACTGATGGTCATGGAGACAACCAACAGATTCAGTGTGGAGAGTAAACTGGGAGATGGCCAGCTTTTCCAAGTGTTTGGCCAGAAAAGAGGTGATGGTGATTCGGCGATAGTTTGCCGGGCAGGTAGGAACAGCAGATGTCTTATTGAGGAGGGGGAGCACAAGGAAGGGCTTAAGGGAAGAGGGAAAAGTTACAGTGGCGAAAGAGTGATTACAGAAATCGGCCAAGGCTAGAGCAAAGGGGTCAATATGGTCCTGATGGATCTGGAGGTGCAGGGGAGCACTTGTTTGGATGACACTTCATTAGAAAGGACTTCTCTAGAAACCTTGTCAGGTGTTGTCAGAGAGAAAGAGGAGAAAGGAGTAGGAGAGGGAGAGATGGCGAAAGGAGGGCCGATAGAGGTAGAGGGAGCCGAAGAGGAGATAGAGGACAGGATGTCCTGAGTTTTAGCAGACAAGTGAGAGACCAGAGAGGTACAGGAGAGGTACTTCAACAGGATTGGCCAGTCCCTTTCAGATATTGAAGAGTTGGACGTGTTGATAGAGGTCGCAGAGATGCGGGCTTGAATGTGTTCTCTCTTCTTGGACAGGACAGAGAGTCTGTATTGCCTTTGGAGCAAGTGGCAGGCCAGTTTGTCAGAGGTTGCGCCTAAAGGCCTCCACTTCCTCTCAGCCACCCTGCACTTGCATTTCAGGATGGCGAGGTTGGCCACGCTTCATTGGCCGAATGACAGAGAAGGTAGGTGGCTGTGCTGGGGGGGCTTTGCCTGAGGGATAGAGAGTTTCAGATTAGAGGAGAGTAGAAAGTCGTCAGTCCAAGAGAGAGGAGTGGTGAGAGGGTTACAGCCGGGGATGTCTGAGGTAATAAGAAAATCCAAAGTATGTCCGGCAGAGTGTGTTGGGCCATAGGGCATAATGGAAAGACAGAGAGTGTCACAGAGGTTGCGGAAAAGCCCAGAGGAGGGATTAGAGGCATCCAGGTGGATGTTGAGATCTCAGAGGAGGAGACGTTGAATAGTAGAGGCAAGGAGAGAAGAGGAGAAGTCAGCCCTTTCAGCGAGGAAGAGGGCGACATGGTCAGGTGTCCTGTAGATGGTGGCCACAGTTATAGAGAGGCCAGGAGAGATAGAGAGCATGCAGACCAGGCATTGAAAGGAGGCCTAGGCCTGCATAGGGATGAAAGAGGACAGGACCCACTCTGGGACAATCAGGGCTACTCCACCTCCAGGTCGGTTGGTTCTGGGTTCGGAGAGGTGCTTGTAGCCCACAGGGAGGGGAGTGTCAAAACTCGTGACAGAACTGGCTGTAAACTATGTCTGGTTGAGAGCAAGGATATCTAGATTGCGTTCTTTGAGGAGGTGACAGATGTCAGAGGAGTGTTTAAATGAGAGTTGAGAGTAGCGACGTGGAGCACGTTGCCACATTTGAAAGACTTCCATGGAGGGGTACAGGCTTGAGGTAAACCCATTGGAGGTGGTTGAGGGGCCTGAAGGTGGGCAAGGAGGAAGATTAGGGTGCCAGAGAGGTGGCAGAAGGAGTAGCATGAGAAGGGAGGAAGTTGATAAGACGTGGGAAACGTCTATCAAAAAGGAGGAGATTGAGCTGAGAGCCCTAAACAAAGATAGTGTAGTTCAGATAGACATTAATGATGGTCTTTTGAGGAGTGGAAGGGGCCCACCTACATACTGCCACTGTTAATAGGAGAGGAGGAGAAAGGAGAGAGAACAGAGACCATATGAAGGGTCCCTAGGTCTGGAGATTGGGCGACAAAGAGTATGTCTGTGAGAGTCTGTCTGGAGGAAGCACTGGTTTAGGTATCAGTGATAGGGAGGCCTTGGTTGGAGACCAGGATGTCCCCTTTGAATTTCTTCCTTCCAGACTTAGTGAGAGGGATAGGGTAAGAGATAGAGCAGCAGTTAGAGAAGATGGGAGAGACAGAGAGCAGCATAGGGGGTGCGTAGGAGTTAGGTGGAGGAGAAGGGGGTGAGAGAAGAGAGAGAGAGATGCAAAGCCCTGTGGCACACAACTCAGAATGTGCAGGGGGACGAGGAGGTGGTGGGCCATGGTCACAACAAAGGAAAGACACAGGAGGGGAAAAAGTAACTCACAAACTCACAACAATGAATGGCACACCTTGCAGGGGTTTCGGGGGGCATCTAGGTGGGAGCCTAGAGAGAACCAGCAACAATGCCATAGTTACCGGAATGTAAAAATACCCAGATTCGACTTTCCCAGAATGGGGAAAAAAGGCAAGTTTTGAGCCCAGCACAATACAACACACCCAGATTTGACTTTCCTAGAAAGGGAAAAAGGCATATGTTTTTGAGAACAGCACAATACAACACACCCAGATTCGACTTACCTGATCAGTCGCAGCAGGTCTATGGCCGCAGGCTACATGTTACCACGGCAGACACCGGCAGGCACCACTAGAGCTGTCCTTAGCCTCTGGTCGTTGGCCGAGGGGGCTACCACGGCAGGAGGGTGCCTTGGTTGGCTGATTAAAAGGGCCCGCCAAGCAATGGCAGCGCTGTGGGAGGGAGGGCCAACAACACGGAAGCAACCGGGACAAAGGGGGGGAGCGGGTACACAAGTGCTGCTGCACGAGAATAAAACTTTCACAAACGCATCATTTACTGTGCCACAGAGCACCTGTTCTCACCCCAGCACCGGAGAAGTTGACATTGGCGTTGCCTGATGATGGTGGCGATGGCCTTTGGGGGCAGAGGAGAAAACACATGTCAGAGCATGCTTACCTGTTGTCTGAGGAGGGGTTCAGGCCCTGGGCCCTCCTGGTCTGAACAGTCCCAAACAGGAATTGCCCTTTTCTTCCTCTTCCCTTCGATTCGGATACCCGGGTGAGAGATGCCCTTGATCTCAGAGTTAAGAGCAGAAAAGGAAGAGGCAGGGCTAAGAACGTGGGCAGGAGGCAATAAGGGAGTCAGAAGAGATAAGAGGTATCCCATTCGGGGGGGGGACAGCAAAAGGTGGCGGCGTTCGCAGATGACATGCTGCTCATGTTAACAACACCAATGGAGTCCATTAGGGCGAGCAGAGCCTTGCTAGAGGAATTTGGGATGGTCTTGGGTCTGAAGATCAACGCGGGCAAATCAGAACTACTGAATCTAACGCTGGGGACAGGGGACTCCAATGAGCTGAGGGTATCCACCCCCTTTGTGTGGAGCCCGGGGGGAATTAGGTACCTGGGAGTGAAAATCACGCCGACTCTGGCAGGTTGGTACACAGCTCCACTGTTGAAGGACATTAAACGGGATTTCCACAGGTGGAGGACACTTCGGATCTCGTGGGTGGGAAGAATGGCCTCGGTAAAAATGGTTACGCTCCCACGAATACTATACCTATTCCAGGCGATCCCCAGGCGGTTCCAGCGAGTTTCTTTATGGAGATAAAGGCCTTAACTAGCGAGTTCCTTTGGGAGGATAAGAGGGCGAGAGTTAGCAGACAGCTACTGATGTCACCCAGAAGGGAGGGAGGGTTAGCGCTGCCATATTTTCAGCAGTACTATGAAGCTACACAGCTACAGGTGATCAGAGAATGGCTCCAGGAGGGGGAGAGCACGCAAAACAAACAATGGGTGAAAATGGATAGGGAGGTAGCGCATCACAAGTTGGCAGAAGTGCTGTGGGTAGCGAAACAGTATAGTCCAAGGCATATATACGAGAGCTCCATCACCAAATTAGTGGTAGACAACTGGGATAAATTAGTGGTGTCCAGGGGAATTACGAATTTTCCCTCACCCTTCACACCTATATTCAACAATGGGGAACTCACACCCGGGTCGGAGAAGGGGGCATTCAAACAATGGCAAAAAGGAGGGTGTAAGAACCTGCGAGATATGTTTAAGGGGGAGGAAATACTCTTGTTTGAGGAATGAAAAAGGGAATCTGCGGTGAAGGAAGGAGAGAGACTTAGGTATGCGCAAATACGACATTGGGTTCTGCATCCCAGAATCAAAGAAGCTGCAACCAGGAAGATAACACAATTCGAAAGATTCCTTTTGACTAACGATGGCTCCCAGTTGGGGGATATGTTTAACAGGTTGTAAAACCAATAAAAAGAGTTACAAAAAAAAAAATAACGTGGGCAGGGCTGGAGAGCTGCGTAAGTAGGGAAAAGAGTAGCAAACCAAGAAGGCACCAACAGTTTAAAGTGATTCACAGGTGGGTGGGGCTTAGGCCAGGTGACCTAGATCCACTTTTACCTGCTCACCAACTGCAAAGGAAAGGAGACTGGAGGGATGCTTAGGTTGGGAAAAGAGTGGCAAACCAGGAAGGCACCAACAGTTTAAAGTGATTGACAGGTAGGCAGGGCTTAGGCCAACTGCAAAGGAAAAAAGGCTGATGGGCTGCTTAAATAGGGAAAAGACCGGCAAACCAGGAAGGCACCAACACTTTAAAGCGATTGACAGGTGGGCCAGGCTTAAGACAGGTGACCTAGATCCACTTGCACCTGCTCACCAACTGCAAAGGAAAAGAGGCTGGAGGGCTGCTTAAGTAGGGAATAAGGACAGCAAAACAGGAAGGCACCAACAGTTTAAAGTGATTTACGGGTGGACGGGGCTTAGGCCAGGTGACTTACATCCACTTGTACCTGTTCACCAACTGCAAGGGAAAAGAGACTGGAGGGCTGATTAATTAGGGAAAAGAGTGACACACCTGGAAGGCACCATCAGTTTAAAGTGATTGACAGATGGACGGGGCTTAGGCCAGGTGACCTAGATCCACTTGTATCTGCTCACCAACTACAAAGGAAAAGAGGCTGGAGGGCTGCTTAATTAGGGAAAAGAGTGACACACCTGGAAGGCACCAACAGTTTTCTGTACATATGTCAAATAATTCAGTGTGAACAATAAGAGTAATTACCATACAATGAACAATAGAAGACAAGGAAAAGAGGATAGATAAAGGATAGAGCAAGAGATTCTATTGTTCCGGGTCCTCTCCTTGAGATAGTCTGCAAGCATAGATGTGCTTTATTGGCTCCCCCAAAGAATCAGAAGTGGTATTTCAAGGGGACGCCTGTGCCCTGTCCACACTTACTTTATTATATTGACATTTAGCTTTTATGAGCACTTTTAATTTAATTTGAGGGTGAGCTCTAATATTGATGCTCCAGCACTTTTAACTTCCCAAGTCTCTTAAGAGCAGCCTGTTTTGCAGTCTTATTTTTCCCTGTTATATAGTTTATTATATGACCCCTGAGTGTGGCTTTGTCATGTCCTATAATACAGTGGGCAGTGCCTCCCCTTTGAAGAAGGCAGAATTATCTTGTAAATTGGCACACAGACCACTTGACACTACTATGAGGGTTGCATCCCCAATCTAAGGACGTGATCACCAGGGTATGCTCTGATATTAAAATAGACGATATTTACGCACTGTAAACCTTTTTCGCCAACCCTATGCTCGTGAATATATGATCTTTTCTCGAATGTGAAGAGTGAATTGGAGAGTAAAATGTATATTGGAGGCATAGAAGTTACATAGTCTCCATACATCTATTCAATTGTTGCACTTGAAACATTGTATAAATGATTTATGCATTTTGGAAACTATATATCTACAATGGGATTTTCAATCCAATATGGGATCACTGGGAGATTGCTGTCACGAGGGGGACAGCACCTCTCTCAATGCACCCAGCACAGAACCCCCTTCCACAGCCACCGGGACTTCCTCCAAGGCAAGTGGCAACATTGAGTCTTCCCGTCCGTGGAGCATGGAGCAACCAGAAGCGGATTGCCCTGCACGCTCCATCCAGAGTCACGTAGTGCAGGGATACGTGGGCAACAAAGCAGCCTCCTTCCCATTGCAGATTTCTCTGGTGGATCAAAGACCTTGAGGTACAGAATTAAAGTGTTCCAGTTTACTGTTCGGAAGACAGACCCAATTCATATCTAATAACAGATACAGGTGCTGGGATTTGAGGTGGACACTGAACTCTGTCCAGTTTTCAAACCACACAGGTTACGCGCACTGGAAAGGACAAGTCTTAAACTCATCAGAACTCAATGAGCTGTACGAAGGACTGAAACTGAACAATGTGACTCAGTACGACTACGTCCTGACAGGTTACATGCGAGACAAGTCCTTCCTCAGCATGGTGGTGGACATCGTCCAGGAAATAAAGAGGGAGAACCCGAAGCTGGTATACGTCTGTGATCCGGTGTTGGGAGACAAGTGGAATGGAGAGGGGGCCATGTACGTGCCAGAGGATCTGTTTCCTGTCGACAAGGATAAAGTGGTCCTAATTGCAGACATCATCACCCCCAATCAGTTTGAGGCAGAGCTACTCACTGGAAAGAAAATGCGCACTGAAGCAGAAGCTCTGGAGGTGATGGACTTGCTGCATGCCAGGGGACCACGAATGGGTGTGATCACCAGCTCTGACCTGCCCGCCTCCTTGGGTGAAGACTACCTGATGGCTCTGGGTAGCCAGAGGAAAACTAAAGCTGATGGTTCCCAGGTGACTAAGAGGATTCGGATGGAGATGCCAAAGGTGGACGCTGTATTCATAGGCACAGGGGACCTGTTTGCTGCCCTGCTGCTGGCATGGACTCATCAACACCCCAATGATTTTAAGTTGGCGTGCGAGAAGACCGCCTCTGCTATGCAGCTCGTTCTTCAGCGAACTATCTCAAATGAAAAAGCGCTGGCTGGGCCAGGAAAGAAGCCGATGTCTGCCCATCTGGACCTGTGAATGGTGCAGAGCAAGAAGGAGCTCCTCCAGACCTTCCTCTTCGCCTCTGCCTTTCCCTCTCCTTTCCCTTGCTGATCTGCTTTCTCTCTCTGCAATGCTGCACCTGGCCACCGTCTGCCCTTCGTGCCCAGGTCCCTGCTCACCCTGTCGCCCTCCTTCACTGCCCCCTGGCCACCCCTTGCACTGGGGCCTGTATCTGTACCCATACAGGCCCCCCCCACTCTTCGTCTGCACTGATCAGATACTCCCTATCTGACTAACCTTGCACTTGGCCCACACAGGCTTGCACTACCACTGTTTCTCATCACTATATTTATTTATTTATTTACTTATTATTTATCTTGTCCTCTCTTATGCTTCTGCACTTTCCAATTTCTCCCCCCTTCCATGCACTTTCCCCCTTTTTCCCTTCCCCATGCACTTGCACGTTCTCAATGTCACTGGGCCTAGTAAGATCGTTGTGTTTGTTCTCCACTGTTCCCCTCCCTTTGCCCTGTGTATGAGTGCGATATAAATAAAATATCATATCATATCATACCCCCAGTTATTATGTTCAGGGAATTTAACTTCTGGACCAACTGACATACGTTGATTGGGGGCGTAAATGCTTAGAATTATTAAAGTGGATTTATTCACTGAGCACTCATCAAGACCCATCTGCAGCAATCTTACAAACTGGTATTCCCAATGCTTATAGAGAGCTTTGCGGTCCTTAGCCGCAGACGAACACACACCTGTCCGACCCATTCCCCTTCAGCCTTGCCACTTTTTTTGCCAGGAGGTGTGTTTCGTGGAGGAGAGCCACTTGAGTATCCACTTTCCTCAGGTGAATAAGTAAGTACCCACCGGGGGTCATTACGACCCTGGCGGTAGCTGTGCCGGTAAATAGTCAGGAATTTTCAGTGTCCGGGAATGGGCAATTACTGGGGTATTACAGCCCCGGCGGACCCGGTAATTGCCCATTCCCGGGCGTCCGAAAATATTACTCCCCATTTCCATTTGAGTCCCATTGTACTCAATGGGAATGGGGAGGACGGATGCACCGGCACCATTAATGAATGGTGCCGGTGCATCCGTCAAGGACTGCGAGCGGGTGCCGTTCAGCTCGCCAGGTCGCAGACATCATAGTGTGCCGCTCCGGTAACAACTGTGCCGGTAGCTTAACGGCACCGTTGTTACCGGACTGGCAAACCTGTAATGAGGCCTCTTAATAGGGGCCCCAAAGGCCTTTTACATTCCAGGATACAAAAGTTATCGTATTGTGGCATTAACTATTAGGGGTATGTGCCGTTCACCAGTCTGCTTACCGAGCCCTTGATGGCCTACCAGACTGCCACCTGAGGAGAGTGAAGCTGGCCGCAACAGGATGTTTTTAAAGGCATTTTTTCTTTCTCTGAGAGAAAAGAAAGGAATAGATAGAAACGTGAGTGCCCAGAAGAAGAGAGGAAAAAAAACCATAAGACGTAACCACGTTGAATAATACTCACACAAACTGCCAAGCCAGAGGCCTCCACAGAGTCATAGCAACGTTTACTGCGCGAGGTGAATCGCAGTTACTTACAGATCATAACCCCATGACTTCTGGGGCCAGGTGTAGCTCCAGCCCGAGAGTGGGTTCCACGGGAGGGGGGATGAACACCACAAGGGCCACTTCAGCCCTAATTCCACTTTGTAAAGGTTACATAAACAGAGTATAATATGGGATACCCTGAGCGTAGTAACCATTCTACTTTCAAACGAGCGAGTGTGCTTTGATATGACATCCATTATCAGGTACTTGGTTCCGGCACCATCTTCTTATTAGATTTCAAAGGGGAAGTGGATTGGTTGCATGACGGGTGCTCTTGGTGCAGCATGGTTTCTGTGTCTAGAGAGCCAGATCTTGGTCTACCTGTAGGGCCTTTTTGATATCTGAAGCGGGATAGTCTAATTTCGACGTCTGGGTTAGACCCTTTCTGACAAACGGTTAGATGTGACCCCGTCCAGTGTCCATCATGAGCTCTGATGACGCTTCCAGAAATCTCCATAGGTCCTCCGGGTCTTCGAATAATTTTGATATTCCTGTTGAGGAGGTAATCACCATTTTGCAGGCAGTGTATCAAGCTTCGGCGACGCTGTTCAGGACGGATGGAGAGAAATTCCTTCTGTTTGATCATGGCGCACTTCGAAAAGTCCTGTGATATATCAACTTGATGCCCCTCGTTTGGCAGCCAGTCATTCTTTTTCTTTACTTCTTTCAGAATCTGGACAACATGAGTGTGAGAAAGCAAGCAAGCAAGCGATTGACTGCCTAGTCTTCATATCCCAGTTTTTTGCTTCAGCGTCCACCCGGCGAGCCATTTGCATTTTTAAGGCAGGTGGAGAAGTTACGTTGGAGTGCTTAATGGATCCACTTTCCCATATACTGAATAGGATCGGCTCCTTCTGCTTTTTCTGTGATTCCGAAAACCCTAATGGTGTTTCTTCTGTTTCTATCTTCCAACAGTGAGACCGTCCATTCCAGTTCACTCACCCGTCCCTGAAGATGTTCAAGCCCTTTCAGTGAGGACATTCTCTCCTCTGCATGCTCCATCTGCCCAACAAAAACACCCATATCTTTCCTGTTAGATTCCATTTCTTCCTGGACATCTTGGGTGCACCTGTCGATCGAGGGCGCTGTTTTTTGAATGGAGAACAGTTCAGCCATAATCAATCAGACTTAAATCGCCTTGTAGAGGTTCCCTAGTTTTGTTGTGGAATGGTATGTCTGGAGTCGTATGTGCTTCCAATTTGTTTTACTCAGTGAATTGGAGGGCTTTCTTTAAAGCCATATCACCAGCACTTTGCCCAGTTGTTAGATGTGAATTATTTTCTACTGCAGGTGAATTACATCCGTCAGCCTTCATACAGTTAGCACAGCACCCCCTGCTGTCTTGAATTAATTTAGCAGAGACTCTATGGTACTGAGGGTACCATCTGCTCCATGTAGTTCCACATGAGATGACGTACTCCAAGATAGCCCCCAGCACTGTACCTCACAGGAGTGCTGCTGTTGCAGAGGGCGGACTGCCGTCCTGTGTCCGCCTTCCCCGTTCGCGCTTCCCTGCGCCTGCACCTCCATTGGTCACATACTCTGCATTCTCCATTCCATGCTCACGCTGCATGTATGGCTTTACTTTGCCAGCATCTGCTTCACCTGAACTTACTTTGCCAGGCATTTACTTTGTCATTACAGGGGGAGACCCCCTGCATCTTCCTTTTTTTCTACCCCATATTCTTCACCCCTGCTATCCCTTGCCCCATACCTAACCATATGCCACCCCTAACCACATCCATTACCATCTTCACAAAGCGAAGATGCAGACCAAGTAAAGACATGACAAAGTAAATGTGTGAAAAAGGTCATGTCTAGCGGAGTGAATGTATGACAAAGTGATTGTGGCGTAGTAAAGGAGGGATACCCCCACGTTGGGCCTTACCAGCCAGAGAAGGCCAATGGACCTCCCTCGCGCCACGGTCTCAGGGCGAGCCACTCGACACAGGAGGCCACGGGTCAGTGGATCGCAGGCGCCCCTTGCCCCCACCTCCTCGATCAATCCGCCGCCGGCAGCGCTGCACTCACAGGATATTCAGGGCTTGATCCATGTGAGTAGGGGCTTGATCCATGTGAGTAGGGTGGTTTATGTAGACGAGGAGCCCACTTCCAACAAGCTTCATTTGCAATCGGGGCGCAGAGCTCGCTGGTCAAGTGGCCCTCTTACTGGCTGCCAGCCACACCCCGCATGCCAGTTGAATTTACATAGAAAAAAAGGGTAGTGGAAGTTGGCCTGTTCCTTTTTTATTCATGTAGTGCTGGTAGGCATCCAGTTCATCAGAATTCCATTGCCCATGCTACAGTGTTTAAAATGGATGCCGCACTTCTCCTCTGCCCTCTGCTGTGTCTGTGCACAGCCATTAGTTTCCAGCATTTTGACCCCATAAGTGAGAAGAAGAATCTTGGCAAAGGGCATATGTGTGTAAGTCGGATTTGGGGCATACACTAGTGAAAAAAGGGTGGGGAAAAGGCGGAGAAGGTTGTAAACAGGGGAGAAGAGATGAGATATTGAAGGGGAGAAGGGGCGACCCAGCATTTTGAAAATGGCAAAATACATCTTAAAAAACAAAAACGAAACAAAGGTCAAATACAGCCCATTTCTACTGTACGACATATCACCTTCCCTTTGCCTAACATTTTGTCAGGGGTTCTTATCTGAGGGCCAATAGAATGTCGATTATTCTTTGCCGATGGCTGATGACATCAGACAGAAGCTTCTCATGTTAAACCTTTTTGGTAGAGGAAAACATTGTCCCATCTATGAATAACTATGCCATTGACTTCACAATGAGACACAGAGCCACTTCAGTGTGGCTATTATCGTTTCACAACATGGTGTTTTTGGTTACCTTTCGGAAGTGCCTCATGCAGTAGCGCAGCGCTCCAGGTTCCGAATATCAAGACTATACAGCATCATGGCTGAGCACGTTCTTTCCCGGTACCATGGGAACACACGTTTCTGATAGCCGGGCGCTATATAATTCGACACATCCTTACTTTTTTTGAAGCCGGTATACACAGATCTATGTTTTCAGGTGCAGGGAAGATGGAAACGGACTACAGCATTCAGGCTTGGGCGAGAGATGAAGCCAGAACAGCTGGCTTTTAAGGACATTCTAAGTGTCGAAGCAAGGTCCTCATTCTATAGGTATTACCCAAATTGACCCTTTGTCCTAATTGACCTAAATATAGTGGTCCTAATTGACCTTCTGCACAATTGACCTTTATATTATTTTAGTTATTTTATGTATGTATTGGGTTGGTTTTGTATTTTAAATAATATAAGGGGATTGGGTGGTGAGTTGCGGCGGGGGGTTTGGATTGGGTGGAGGGGTGCGGGGGTCTCCCCCCGCATATATGTCCTAATTGACCTTCAAAATTAGGCCAATTCTCCGGAGGTCAATTCTCCCCAGGTCAATTGTGAAAAGGTCAATTAGTATACAACCATACTGTATGCTATATCCTTTGTTATAGGGAACGCATCTCTATGCGTCTTTTGTGTTTTCCGTTCTCCAGTAGTAAAAGAAGTAGCGCTAGGCATGAATGCTTAGAAAAAAAAGAAAAACAGGCCAACAAATATTTGACGTTGTTCGTGTTGTGTAAGACAAAGGACTATGAGACAGAAGCACATTACAACAGCTGATGTGCTAACAACGTTGTGTGCATCAAGCAGCACTCATGAAAGAGCGCAATATGCGAGCGCATGGAGTAGGAAGAGCACCTATTTCTGTCACAGGAAAAGGGACATACCAGTGGCAGACAGAGCGAGGGGCGGGCACGACAGGGGACCTCCTTCCTATGGCAACTCCTCCATGTCTGGTGGGCCCTCCTAACTCCGCTGGCAAGGCCTAGGTCAAAACACTCACTTAAAAAAAAAATGTGCTTGGGTTGAGCGACGTGCCAAACAAGCATTACATGATGGCGTCTATTGGTTGCTTTCCAACCAAGCTTGATCCCCTGTCCAGGCGCACCATGAGATCCTTTATTTCCCGGGAGCACTGCCAGCACTGCTGCCTGCATGCAAGTAATTCCTGCTGAACCAGATCAATCCCAGCGAAAAAATCATTTGCATGAGTGCACGTTTGAATGTGATTGGGTTGGTGTGTGCGCGCAAGGATTTGAATGCATGTTTGTGCATACAAATGAGCCTGTCTGTACATGTATGTGTGAGTTTTTATGAGCGTGTGTATGCCTCCTTGCAAATGAGTTTTGCATGCATTTGAGTTTGGCGGGAAATGAAAAGCATCCATGATGAAGGGTATTTCTGGGATAAAATGGGTGCGCGACTGACATCATTAAAGCTATTTACAGTGGCAATAATTGCATATATTGTGAGACCATCTTCATCAAAGTGACATACAGTGCCGAGGCTGATATATTGTGGGGCTGCTTAGTGAAAATGGTTTACAGTGGTGATGTGGGCTCATATGGGTCGCAGCTTCATGGAAATCATTTTTAGTAGAGATGATATATTATGAGCGCATCTTCATGAAAATGATACTGACATATTGTGGCCGCAGCATCATGAAAGTTATATACACTGACAATGCTTCCATATATTACATGCACAACATCATAGTGATTTACAGTGGGGATGTTTGAATATACTCTGTGGGTAGCATCATCAAATTGATATAGTTGACAATGGAAATGCGAACATACATTGTGAACGCAGGCATCGTGAAAATCTTGTAAAATGAACAGGTATACTGTTGGTCACCTGGAAGATATTAGATTTGTCCATTTGTTACCCTTGAGAACCAATTGCTCAACAATTTGAAGCATCTGGGTTCAATATCATATATCAGGTACGCAGAGATGACGCAGGAGGCATGCAGTTATAAAAGGAAAAGTTGCTTTCTTAATGTTACAGGGCTAGTTGGGTGAAGGGAGGCAAGAGCTATATGGTAAGCATCCTCTCAAGTCCGATCTCCCATCCTGAAGTCCCAACTGACAGTCCTGGAACCCTGATGACCCATATGGTTCCAGGCTACCTCACAACATTCTACTGCCTGCATCAGTGCACATAACACAAGACAGATACTACACAATTGTGCTGTAAAGTGCATCCAGTATTTAAAATATCTTTTTGGGTGTATACTAATTTAAGGAAGATGTTAATACCTCTCCACAGGAAGTATATATCAGCCGCCACTGACCTTGAATTTTTGAGCATGGCAGGGCCTCCTCACCCGCCCACTCGTTATGGAAATCTGCTTCAGCCACTGGAACAGCCCGAAATTGAGGCCACAGGAATTGAAGCATTGCAAGTGCTCACCACAAGGGGATACACAGAATCACTGTAACAGCTGGGTAGGAATGGTGCAACCTCTAGCCACAAGGGGGTGAGGCAGAGTCAGAAAATGAAGACTGATGGCCTGTGCAAAATGTTATTTTGAGCATCCACCCAAAAGCTTTACCTTTTTGGAACAGGCGGCCATGACAGTCTAAACCTAAAAATGTGTTAGTTACTTCTATCGTTTGGAAGTTAAACTACTTCAATGCTTAATATTTTAGGAGCAAGTGACTTCCAGAGCACAATAGGGAAGAAGACAGTGAGAATTCTCCCACTTTCTGCTTTGCAAGTCTGAGAGGAAAAGCATGGACACTGAAGCAAATGGATGGTGAAAGTCCCAATATAGTTATTGTTATTTGGCATTTATATAGCGCCCTATATATCATTGGTATGATCTCAAAGCGCTTGTAGGTTGTGCGCCCTTGGGGACCGCAGTCCGGGTCAGTCGAGAGTGTAGGGTAGAATACAGTTCTTGGGTGCACTCAGTATGTGTGCACCCGTTGCGATTTGCGTGATGGAGGCGGCATCCTAACTCTAGGTGTGGAGGTAGTGAAAGATAAGTCAAATGTGTGCAGTCAGGCGGTCGGTCTCAGACTGCATTCTGGCAACATTAGGCCTGTGTAGGAAGTTTATGTGTGCAGCTAGGCCGATTTGTTCATGGGGTATAGCTGCATTCTAGCAGGTTGTTGAAGTGTTTGTGGAGAATTGTTCATATGTGTGCAGCTATGCCGAAATTGATCTAGGGGTATAGCTGAATTCTATTGTTTGTTGGTGTAAAGTGGAGAGTGAGCATACTGGTAGGAGTGGTGAGTGTCAGGAGTGGATGGTGTACTCTTTGCAGACCACTGGTCCTGGTTACTTTTTGGGTCAGTATGAGCTGGCCCTGATCGTTCTCATGTTTCGTGGTAGAGGTACTATATGTCAGTAAGAAGTGTAAGGAGGTTCTCTCTGAGGCGTTTAAGGAAAACAAAAAACAACTGCAGGTTTAAGAGGGCCCAATTACATAATTGGCAGTAGTGGAAAAACATCCCCCATTTTATCACTCTGCTAAATTCCGAGGTTTGGTTGTGAAACTCTTCAAATCTGCCTGCTTTTGTGTGGAGGTGATTATAAAAGTACAGAAGCATTACCACGTCTGCTAGTTATCAGAGGGGATTTTATGCAATGCACACAGAGTTTTAGGGATCCCAAAATAAGGGACAACTGAAGGGTCTGCATGCCTCTAAATCACGTGGACTCTCCAAGTTACTGCATGCTTGCTGCATGCAGTAATGGTATTTGAGTTGGGGAGCATTACCTCCTGTCAAACCGCCATATTCATAATCAGGCCCTAATGCTCCACAACTGGAAGACATCTTTTAAACCTAGGACAATCCAAGGAAGTTTTTTCGACTTTCGCGCCACAATTTATTTGCAAGATATTTGACTTTTTCTGCAACTAAAAAGTTCAAAAAGGACTTAACTAGAGCAGTTCATTCATCACTCAAATCTGAGGGTAACATTTGACATCATATATTGCAATGCCATAGGGTCACCCACAAGAAGGATAGATAGCACTTCCTGTAGCCTCCTGGACTAGAACTTGCGGAAAAATTTAGTATTTTGGCATAAACTACAAACACTGTAGTCTCAGGGGCAAAACAGTGCCAACTTGCAAAGGAACAGTGCTCCCTGCTGCAAAAAGGGAACCAGCAGTTCAACTTTAAGTCATGGCGGTAACAACCCCAGTCCCAAGCTACATAAAGTGCCCTTCAACCACACGTTAGTCAAAGGAGGTACACAAACAAGATTCTAGGCGCTGCATCTGCTAACATCGACAAATAATCAGTCGCCCTCCGCGACAAGGAAAGCACTTTAACCTCTGTCCCTAGAGCAACAGCGGGTAGGGAGCGGGCTAGCAACACCCTTAGGCCCTTGAGGATGGAACGTGCAACATGGAGCAAGAAAGAGAAACAATGCAACATCCAATCACAGTGGTAGAAACATCACTAATGCATTGGAAGCAGTGTCTGTAGGCTGTGGCTCCTACATAGGAGGAACAAAAGTATTCTGAGAGTAAGCACCCTAACTGCCCTCGTAGAGAGCCAGACCTAGGATTTGCAGGTCCCCTGGAGGAAAGAAAATGAGTGGGGTTGCCTAATTAACATATCTAGTGACACTGCAAAAATGACTTCACAGAATGGCTCTTGAATACCCGAGTTGATCATTTGAAATTTTGTTAAAGGTTGGCCGGAATAGGCCAAGACACAAATACACTTTGCTATGTCCTGTCAATGATGCATCAGGTGGTTTAACAATGTACCATGAAGACGCCTGCAGGACTTTGAAAGCTACTGCACAGTTCCATCTCTGCATAGTGATTCCAGTTAGATCAACACAAGGTCTGTAAATCTGCATCTTTTGTGAATTTAAAAATGGACTAAGATGATGTCAAACTTTCTCAACAAATCCCTTAGGAAAAAGCAGGCAAGCAGCACACACACAGTTGAAATTCCCTAGTCATAAACTCCTTTGCCTGCAAGGAAGTCACTAAACCAAGCGGGGATTGGGGGGGGGTCACGCTGCTCTCCAAACAAAGCTTCAAAAGTACGTGATATACATTCAAAATAGCCACCAGCCTTTTTAAAAGCCCTCCTCTATTTTCTGAACTAAAACTTCAAATAACATCACTATAAAAAACCGCCTGACTACCCCAGACATTCAGGCATTAGACATATGCCCCAGGATGTATAAACGATTCTCTGCTTCCTCAGTCTCGGAGAAATAACGCAGGAGTGCAGAAAACGTGGTAATATTCTGAACCCGAAGCCAGGGAGAAACCGGTAGGACGGAAGAAGAGACAGAGCAGCTGAGGGCCTGGAGAGACCACAGAGAAACCATAACACTTGCCATGTGAGAGGACTAGGGGGGGGGTTAGATCCTGAGAGAGAGCTAGGCCCATACAGAGGACCAAACACTGGAGGAGAGACAGAAGTGAGGAAACTAGGAAGTCTGCTCAGGATGACCCCTCAGACCCAGACAAATGACAGAGAGCAAGTAGGACTGATGAGGAGGGATAGCTCAGGGGCCAGGCGTTTGTCTTGGAAGCAAGACAAGGCAGCGCTACACAGGTTTGAATCCCGATTCCGCGCTTAGAAACTAATCTGTGGTATTAAGCGGGTTATGAAAGAACAATTATAATTGCTGCAATCCCAATGTGTGCTGTAGCCCAGTCCCTGGGCAGAGCCAGAGTACAGAAGGAGACAATCTGAACCTGTTGTCGGCTCAAGCATAGGATAGGTAACTCTTGGATGGTTGATGATGGTAGTGTCAGGCTGACAATAACCATTGAAGAAGAATGATTGCTGATAAAATAATGGTAACACTGTGGCAAGAGGGGACACAATTCCCTCCCAAAGCAAGGTGGAGTAAGACATTACTGGTGGTAGGCATTTTGTTACACCTAGGAGACCGAACTGGCAACACATAGCCGAGGAGGGCAAAGACTGGAACCAGAGACAATTAGAAGCATTGTGGTTGCTCTATCGCTGAGAATGTGAGTGAGATCAGAAGCACGCTGGGCGTAACATCCCTGAGAAGGAGAGTGAGGCAAGAATCAAGTTGGGGATGTAAATTGAGAGATAAAGCAAGATGGGCACTATACCCCTAAGAATGTGAGTGAGACAATAATCCAGCCTGGTGATATAGTGCTGGGCATGTGAGCGTGACAAGAAACAAACTGGGTGCCATATCCCTGTTACTTTGAATGTCAGATTAGGGGACCAGGACTTGGACACATGGGACCATTAAATAAACTTTGCATTGGTGCAGGTGCAATTAGTGCTAGGGCAAAAATTGACCTTATTAAAAACAAAACATATACTTTCCATGGATTTTTTGATCACGGCTAAGGACTAGAGCAAAAATAGGCCTTGTTCAAAAATGCATTGACCAACTATGTTTTGTGAATTTATTTTGCCCCCGTGCTAGTTGTACTTACTGTGCAAGGTTTCTGAAATACCACAAGAGGTCCTTTAGGGAAAGCACTTGCACTTGTTTTGTGTCCTTACATATCACTATCTGTATAACTGACCAGTACCTGGAGTGGTCTGGAGCGACACTCCTCTACTTTATTTAGGTTTCACTATTCCAAAACATTTATTAAAAAAAACAAAAAGTCCTGGAATGGTTCCTTTTAAATATAAAACTATAGGAAGAAGTTGGAAGTTACTCTTCCAGTATGTAGCATCTAGCTGAGGGTCACAGTGCTGCTGTGGAGTGGCACCTGCGCTTTGTGCAGTGGATCACATAGATAATGCACATGCCATCAGACTGTGCAGGTGTGAGCCTAGCAACAGCTCCTTGCACACAAAGCCAGGCATTTAATTGTGGGCCTTTCGTTGCTGCCTGTTTTACCCCAGGACCTATTTGGCACAGACCCCTCTTTGGCTTGCCCAGTTGGCCGTGGCCAGCATTTTTGATTTCAGTATGTACAAGAAATGATGCTGTGTGGCGTTAGGACCCCCTTCGGCACGCCCATTCAAAGATGTTTGTTCTCCTGCCCATATCATGATGACATCATCTATGTATCTTTTTCATTGAATAATCTAGTCTTTATAAGGAATAGTGGTATTGAAAACCTGATTTGTTTCAAATTGTGCCATTTACAATAATGCCATGCTAGGGGCAAATGCAGGCAGCCACCATGGCCACACCTTTGGTTTGCTGGTAAAAAATATTGGCAAATTCAAAGTAGTTCTGTTTCTAAAACTGTACTCATAATTTCAATGATGAATGCCAATTAAATTTCATGTTGCCTGTTGTAATGTTAAAACATTTCACTGATGAACTCTATGGCCTCAGCTTGAGGAATCTACCAGAAGAGTGCCTTGAAGATAAATGTTGCCAGCAGTGGTGTTGCTAGGTCTGGAAAAGATCAGGGGCTAAGCTAATGTCGGGACTGGCAGGACTCAGAGCTAGCTAGCATTTTGGTTGTAGCACCTGAGTTTCTATCCGGGGCTACAACCAAAAGACCTCGGGATAAAGCCCCATCTCCCCCCCCCCCTAAGCCCTTAGCAACGCCTCTGGTTGCCAGATCATTAGAGACAGCATCAAATGCCTAGCCTTCCAACAATTCCATTACTGAAGCGGTGCCATTACTGAAGCAGTGTGCATATGGTACATAACAGTTTGAATACTCAATGGTTGAACAAATGGCTCTATATATTTGCACAATGGCTCCAAAAACAAACTGCAACCAGATACCATGGATCTACCTAGTGGACTAACCACATTTTGGTGTCTACTAGGGAGAACATAAAGGCTCAGTGGTATTAAGACATTCAAACTTTTGGAATGCCAAAGAATCTCTAGAAGAGAGTTTGGCCTAAACTGATAAACTTCATAAATAAATATTGTTGGAGGATACCTCTTGGGTTGCAACTTGGTTTGGAAGCCACTCAGGCGTTGAGACCGTAGATAACCAAAGTCTGGCATACCATTGCCATGAGTGAAATCATCCGTGCAGCGATCTGAGATTGTTTGTCAATTTACATCTGCATTTGGTTTAGATTGACAGCCCCATTGCTCTTACTAGAGCTATCTCACTGGAATGTTGGCATATAGTTTTTCTTGCCACCCTTTAAAAAGATCAGAATTACTTTTTAACAAAGTCACGAATCCGGAACCCTACAATCTTGGAGGACTACATTACACACCTTCTCCAGAAAAGTAGTTGAAATCACTGATTCTTACATAAACATTTTGATAGGAAATATTTGTGGCCTTATCGTAAAGCAACTTGTTGGGAGTTAGAACACTTTTATCTAAAGTAGAGGGTGCCGCGTGTTCCCTCACAAGCTAGAACACAGGCAAGGTGGTTCTGATTCTTAATCACCATGGAGTCGGATTACTGTATTAAAATGTTCATGTCCAGTAGATGTCATCTTCTGCTAATGGTTTATGCCTTAATGAAACCCATATCACGACACTCCAAAATGTATCCACATCCTTCCTTGCCGTTGTTGTATGCATCTGTTCCCATGCTCTGATTGATTTATCATGTTTTACTTTCGATCAATACTTTGTATTGGGTGTATATTTTCGCAGATTAGGCTATCACCTATTTTGCTTTGTTTCCACTTCAGGCAACAGGGATTTTTAATTGCATGGCACCATTTCGCAATCCATGTACTTGTATGACCATTGTGAGGTTGTGGGGTAAGTAAACAACCCATATAACATGCTTTTGGTGTGGCTTATTTGTAGCACATGTGAAGTAGCTGAGTGGGTTGCACAAATAGACTAGACATGGAAGCTCCAACAAAACCCAGGTTTTATTGAACAATACCAAATCATGAAGCACTCAGTCTTAACAAAATTATGCTCATAGCTCTTTATCTAGACAGTTCAGTTATGGGGCTCTCTGTTTCTCAGCTGCCTCTTCCTTTTGCAGGAAGGTGGGGGTTCCTGAAACCTTCCTCTTCACTCTTTCGTTGTGGGTTTAAAGGGGTTCAGAAACTCTTCTTCTTGTCCTCTTATTTTGGGATTCAAAGTGTTTCAGATGCTTCTTACATCCAATACTTGCATCTCAGAACACCTTACTCAGCAGGGACTTTAGTGATCTATGAGTAAACCTGGAGCTTCGCTGTTATTTTCAAGTATTGCCACATAACGCTTGGTTACCTAGCCTGCTCAGAGGCTTTGCCAGGGTTTGGTTGCATCCGTCTCCTAGCGTGTAGGCCTAAACCCTGATCGTTCCCTCTCTACAACTTGGCTGATCCAGACCCTCCAAAATGTTCCGCCACTTGCCACTGTGGCAGCAACTCCTTTCAGATTGTGGTATGACAGGCTTTCTTACATTTTTCTTGACTAGTCTTTAAGTGTAGTTGTGCCATTTCATAAATTAAATACAGTCTTTCTTGAGTGGTTCGCAGAATTTTCTGTAGCCTACTGCTGCTTCATTTTGGTCTTCCCACCCTTCCTTTAGATTGTCGAGGACATCTCACTGCTCCCCTCCTTGGACCAGTTTGAAGAGTGAAGACCAAGTGGATGCTTGCAGTCTTCCAGGGAGTGGAAAGGGACAATTACAGTAGCACATCTGGGCATTTGATGGAAGCAATTTTCAGACAGCATTTCTGTAAGGTCTGATTAAAGCACTTCACCAACCATCAGTCTGTGGTGATATGTGGATGTGCATACAGTCTGTGGTGATATGTGGATGTCCATACAGTCTGTGGTGATATGTGGATGTGCATAGAGATAAGTATCTAATATCTGTCTCTAAGATCTTATTCAGGTCTTCCAGGAGTTGGGACATGAACGGGCTTCCAGCTTAGTAAGGATTTCTCATGGGAACCCCAACCGATAATAATAGGGCACCGGATGTTTTAAAATAAGCTTATTGTTTTTCTACCTTATGGGGAAGCTTCTCAATGTCATGTTGGGTAATCAAGTATGACTAGGATGTACTAATTCCAGGATATGGAGGGAGACACAGATTCTGCACTCTCCACTCATGCTGATCTTTGGTGTACAAAGCCACCATCTACACAATCCATATATTTTCATCATAAATTGTTACGGAATTCCAGCGAATTTCGCATATTTGATAAGACAGGCCATATCTAAACAGTGTGTCTCCGTCTTTCTTGGTTTGTTGAACAACCACCCTGTCTCATACCGCTAGAGTTGGTGCAGTTTCCTTGTTATCCTGGTGTCGTGGATCTTTTATGTTTTCATTTCTGTGTTTTTGTACTTTGGCAGAACCAGCAAAACATATCACACAGAAAGCAAGGTAAGGTTTAAACACTCATGTATAAGAAATCAGGAAGTGTTGGGGATAAACTTATATTAGTTGGGGAGCATTTGTGGCAAGGTGACAAGGTGAAACTGGTCGTGTGCCACAGTTTCATCTTATGGTATGTAGTGTGTAGAATGGATGACATCCTCGAGATGGGCATGAATGAAGTGCATAAAATGATCAATATTTCAGTTATTGAAAGATATGTTCTTGCCTTAAAATGTGGTCCTAACAACATTTATGCCCTCATTATAAGTATGGTGGTCCGGAAAGGGTGCCGGTACGTTGCTACCGGCACCCTTTCCAGACTGCCATACTACAAATTGCCGGTAGGGGCCATGGATCCCTACCGGCATGGTTGTCACTGACGCACCAGCACCTTTAGCAACAGTGGCAGTGCTTCAGTGACCCCATTTCCATGAAGTCCTATAGGATGAGGCCCTAAGTCTCAAGTTTATAGTTTCTCAAAGATGTCCATAATTGCATTATAAAAACCTTATTTGTACTTTGCATGTGTCATATGTGACGAATCATGAGTATTCGTCCCTTCTTCCCAAAGGGGAGCCACCCCCTTTGAGGCTAGGGAGGTGATCCGATTCTGCAAGACCTTCCATAGGGGTATGGGCATGTGGTACCTCAATGGGAGTGCCCCCCCTTAGGGGACAATGACTACCGTTCCGATGAGGAAACCCCTAGGTGCAATACCATGTCCACCTATATGGGACTGCCAGCTATAAGACTAATCTGTCATCCTTATATTTGGCTTCAAGCAAAGTGGAAACAAACCAGCCATCCAAAGAAAAAGTAATTGTCTCTTTAAAAGAGACTAGTACATAACTGGGACGAGTAGCTCTTGGGAGAAGAGAGAGTATGTTACGCAGGGGAAGCACCTAATGTGATTACACCTTGGAGAGGAGGAGCAGAGCAAAGTCACGGAACCTGTCACTTTTAAATAGGCGAAGAATGCCAGATTGAGACGCTGGAGAGCCAAGGAATCCGGCAACAGGAGAACAGGTGCCCGAACAGGAACCAAGGTACTGTACCAGGTGGTGGCGTGACCACAGCTGGTTCGTGGTGGATGAAGGGACCAGCTAACGACGCAGAGACTGTCCAAGGAGGGAGTGCTACGAGCTCCTTGCTGCCTGCGTTCATAGACAGCAGAGCACTGCAGAGGAGCCGAGAACGAGACACTGATGAGACCAGACACAGAGAAGAGGAATCCAAAAACAGAAGACCCGAATGCGCCCCAAACCCCAGGAGGTTCCCCTGTGTAGGAAGAGGTACCCGGGAGAACAGGAAACATGGGAGACGCAGAGGTAACATATGGGAAAGAGAAACATTGCACAATTACAAGTATTAAAGTCACACATTAAAAGAGCAGAATTGGAGTTATATGAAATCAATACAATGCGTGATGAATAACACTGTATGGGAAACTTCTATAAAGTGGAAGCAACTACCCTGGGAGGAAGGGAGAGAATGCTAGGTACAGAGCCTTAAGGAGAGCAGAGTGACACCTGCAAATCAGTGTAACACATGTTGTGGAAAGAGACTATCAAGGGAACAGAATAAGAAAAGAGACAATCCAGTACCAAAAACCCAGGAGAGTGGAATCCATAGTTGGCATAAAGTCATACAAAACCCAGGTAATATTACCCTCAAGAATATGAACACTAAAACGAAAGACACAAGGGTGAGAAAATGTTCCAAAGAAAATGTTCATAAAGCTGCCATTAAAGCAAGTACAAAACCGACAAGTATAGTGGAAGAGCTGCAGAAGCTGATGAAGGAAGTCACAAGAGCCTATTAGGGAAGATTACTGAAAGAAGCACATATTCTAAACAGAGACATTTCAGTATCAATAACCCCATGATGTAAGATACCGATTATAAGAGAAAGCTGCTGGAAGGAAGGCTAGAAGAGAAACAACCAAGAGAAGACAAACATTCTTTTGGCCCCTTTTGAGTTATTCACGTTAGTGGTTGGGTCATGTAGAAATGGGTTTGGATGGAGGACAGTTACGTTTGGACTTCATGATGACAGATGAACACCTTTAGATGATTATGATAAGTAGGGTGATCCCGTTAGTATAGGTGGGCCTTTTTACTTATAATTTAATTAAAGAAAAGTTACATGTCCTTAATGTCTCCAGCACCTGCTTCCGACCCACCACATATGGTGTTTGAAGTGGGATACTAATATCCTGATAGAGGGGCAAACCCATGCAAAAGTGTAATGGCACCTACTGGACTATAAGGGATAAAATCATCGTTAGGAGAGAAGTCTGGTAGATCAGAGAATGAAAACCCACTGCTTTTAGTTCCCAATTTCCTAATGACTCTGAAGAGGAGGAAGAAGTAGGCACCATATACTCCAAAATGTCCTCCTCCTCAACACCTCCAAATGGTGATATGAAGATCACCAGAGCCCGGTGGATCAACGTTTTCAGGAACACTTTGACCAACTAAGAGCAGGTCCCATTCACCGGATAGTACCCCATGGGTTAATCCAACCTTACCATAAAAGGGAAGATCTAGGTGCCTTTTTTATACATTTTGAGAGAATAGCCACCCAATTTAATTGGGATGATGGATTAAAGGTATGTTGCCTGGCCCCATCGTTGAATGGAGAGGTACAAGCATCAAACCAAAATACAAATCCTCAGGGGACAACTTCTTTTAACGAGATTAAAAGGGCCCTGTTAGAAGGGCTAGGACAGATGGAACCTTTTTACTGGATAATATTTCTGGAGATCCAACTGCTACCGAATCAAAGCCCCATCAAATTAGCAGGCTGAGTACACAATACTCGTACTCAGTGGCTGGGAGGGAATACCCTGTCAGAAGGTTTGGAAAAACTAGGTTTAGAACAGTTAACTAGGGTTATGGGCAAGTGGGACCTCAATGGGAGTAACTCCCCCTTAGGGGACAAGGACTCCCTTCCGATGAGGAAACCCCTAGGTCCAATACTATGCCCACTTATATGGGACTGCCAGCTATGAAGACTTACCTGTCATCCTTATGCTTCAAGCAAAGTGGGACAAACCAGCTATACAAAGAAACAGGAAATGTCTCTTTCAAATGAGACTTGTCCATAATTGGGACAAGTAGCTCTTGGGTGAAGAAAGACCATGTTATGCAGGGGAGTCCTCCTGACATGAATAGGGCTTGGAGAGGCAGAGCAGACCAAAGTCTAAGAGCCCACCACTTTTGGACAGGCAAAGAATGCCAGATTGAGACGCTGGAGAGCCAAGGAATTGGGCAACAGAAGAACTGTTGCCCAAATGGGAAGCAATGTTCGGTACCAGGTGGTGGCATGACCACAGCTGCATGTGGTGGATGAAGGGACCATCTAACAATGCAGAGACCACCTGAGAAGGGTCTTAAAATCGTAGCACAAATGGCTGTGACTACAAAATATCACGGCAAAAATGCTGTGGTGTTGCTGCCACAATCATGTAAAAGATGCAGGGGACACCCCCGCAACCCCTGCTCCACTTAAATGGTATAATGGAGTACACCTTTACCGGGTCAAACCACAGCATTTTTGCCGTGATTCTTTTTACAGGTGACATTTTTTCCGTGATTTTATTACGCTATACCCTGAGAGGGGAGTGCTATTAGCTCCATGCTACCCACGTCAGTAGACGCCCTCCCGCTGCAGAGGAGCCACAAACAAAACGCGGACATAACCCTTTCTCTTTGCTTTCAAGTGCCGTTATCATCATAGAACCCGAATGAAGCCAACATGCCACTTTCTTAAGATAATACAATGCACAGAGAAAGCAGGCATAAAGCCTTTTGGGATATTCTCCTTTATACAATCAGGCTTTGCATTTTCTCTGAGTGCGCTATCTCTTTTAAAAGGACAGAACTAGCCCTGACGATGGCCCTGTGCTCTGAAATGCATCGGCTTTGGTTTCTGCCACCTCAGTTATGAGAATGTCAGTTGCACCAATAACGGATCCTTATAGATACACCGATTTTATTTCATTTCCAAATGTGTATATTAGCACTGAGTTTGTGTACTATGCAATAGTGCATGCTACATTATGGTATCCCCTGTTCAGGGAAGATATCAGAAAGAAGCACATATTCTAAACACAGACATTTGAGTATTAATGACGCCAGGATATAATATACGGATTGAAAGAGAAAGCCGCTGGAAGGAAGGCAAGAAGAAATGCTGTGGTGTTGCCACCACAATCATGTAAAAGATGCGGGGGAAACCCCGGCTGCCCTTAAATGGTATAATGGAGTACACCTTTACCGGGTCAAACCACAGTATTTTTGCAGTGATTTTTTTTACAGGTGACATTTTTGCCACGATTTTATTACCCTATATCCTGAGAAGGGAGTGCTATTAGCTCCATGCTACCCACGTCCGTAGACGGCATCCCGCTGCAGAGAAGCCACAAACAAAACGCGGACAAAACCCTTTCTCTTTGCTTTCGAGTGCCGTTATCATCATAGAACCCGAGTGAAGCCAACATGCCACTTTCTTAAGCTAATACAATGCACGGAGAAAGCAGGCATAAAGCCTTTTGGGATATTCTCCTTTATACAATCAGGCTTTGCATTTTCTCTGAGTGCCCTATCTCTTTTAAAAGGACAGAAATGCATCGGCTTTGGTTTCTGCCACCTCAGTTATAAGAATGTCAGTTGCACCAATAACGGATCCTTATAGATACACCGATTTTGTTTCATTTCCAAATGTGTATATTAGCACTGAGTTTGTGTACTATGCAATAGTGTATGCTACATTATGGTGTCCCCTGTTCAGGGAAGATATCAGAAAGAAGCACATATTCTAAACAGGGACATTTCAGTATTTATGACGCCAGGATATAAGATACGGATTGAAAGAGAAAGCCGCTGGAAGGAAGGCAAGAAGAGAAACGACCAAGAGAAGAGAGACATTCTTGTGGCTCCATTTGAGTTATTCACATAAGTGGTAGGGTCGGGTAGAATTAGGCTTGGGGCGGAGGACAGTTACTTTTGGACTTCTTGTGACAGACAAGTGCCTTATGTTGATTTAGATAGGTCGGGTGATCTCTTTAGTAATAGGGAAAGATAGGGCGTTTTGTCTATAATTTTATTAAAGAAAAGTAACGTCCTTAGTGTATCAGAATTCTTCTTCCAACCTGCCACATAGGATACACATCTGAACAATTGCTACACTAAACTGTTCAAATTAGTAACCTTGAGATAACATACAGCGTCCTTTAGTAAGTCACTAATTGTGATCGACATCACCTTTGCTGAATCATCTTCTCTATCAAATGTGTCTAAGTTCGGTGAAGTGTGAGAATCATTATCATATAGTTCATTATTTCCTCCCATGCACACAAGCTAGGTTGTTTCTTGAACATTTACACTGTGGACTGCATCAATTCTTCACATGCAAACATACTATGAGTTGCACAGTCTGGGGCACATGGCAATTCATTGAGCACTGCAGATATTGCTCCATCCTTCATGCACAATCCTTTTCCAATGGGAGCCGGAATTGTTGACCGTGATTGGTCATCCTGGTTCCAGATAATAACCTGTTAGTTGAATCTCTTCATTGCAGGCACAATAGTGCTTCTTGTAGGTCGAAACCTCTGCCGGCTCATCTGTTTCTCAGAAAACATAGTCTAGCATAAATCTGAAGCATATTTATAGTGATTCTGCACTGATAGACTTAGAAAATGAATGCTTCCTGTTCATCCAATACCTGTTCAGGATTTTCCTCTTGTGTTCCTAGTGAAGTAAGTGCCAAAAGAGTTCCTTCGGTCACTATAGTGAAAGCTTTCCAGTATGAAATATTATCTTTTCCTGACAAAGTACCTGTGCAATCAGATCCAGACAAGGTAGGAAATGTAAGTAATGCAGAACCCTTCAAGGAGCCCAGTTATAGAAACATCTCTGGCATTGAAATAATGTGTCTGGAAGTGGACCCACAGTAAGACCCAGCAAGGAGTTTTGCCAACCTTATTTTAGCAAGAAAGAAAACATCTCTGTCCTGTGCAAATATACACCGTTTTGTAGCTCCTCTGTTCACGGAACTGATGGCATGAATAACTATTTTCGAATGAGAGACTTTTGTGTACTGCTAGGACAGTGCAAAGCATAATATGAGGTGGGCACTTTTGCAAAGTATTAATCATTGGTGCTAATGTGTGAAAGTAGCTTCTTCATAGGGAGCTTGGGGACCATGCCAATTGCAGTGGTGCATGGTGTAAATCACACTAACATAACGTTAGCAATGTTTGTACTAGCCATGATTTTGGCCTTGCCCTGCTCTTGGTGGAGTGTTGTTTGAATGTGTCGAACAGTGGGGTTCAGCACTTCTCTTGAATTATATGGTGCATGCTTTGGCCAGATCTTTGCACGTATGAATGCCTTCTGACATATTCAAAGCGTGTACGTCTGCCATGCCATCAACAATTGCAAAATGTAAGATCCTTTCATTTGAAGTAATGGTCATTGCGGTCGTTTTTGGAGCTGTTTGTTTGCTTTTTCTGCTGTTACTGTGCATTTGTGGGATCACCTTCAAGATTTCCATAATTGGTGGGGTGTAAATAATTGGCACAAATATGCAAGAGCGGCCACGCTTACAGAGGGAGCCTGAGCCATCCACTGGGAGTTCTGGGGGGTTTAACTATTGCCTTAAATTGGTGCATTAGTAAGCACACATTCTGTGAAAGATTCTGTAAAAATCCAGACAGTTTGGAATTTTTTTGTTAGGGTAACTCATGGAAATATGCAATAGATGCAAGTCACCAATAGTGCACAGGATAATTTTCCCAAAATACTTTCAGGATGCCTTTCCTGACTATATATGCCAGTAGAAAAACATTTACTCGCTGGCTTATGTCAGCGAGGACATCTGAAGTCAAGGTGGAATGGCTGAGACCTAAAGTAAGTTACTGTAGCACACATTCTAAGGAGTGTGCTAAGAGCTACAGTATAAAGTATGTCTGTTTTCTAGTGGCAGGAAATGTCATACCAGTTATTTGGCTGTATTTCAGCATACAATATATGCCCATTCAGTATTGCAAGTCTGACCAATCTTATTTTATGTATTTATTTTGGTCTGGATTGCAATATGTTAGGTAATGTTTGTATGCAGTACCCTTTGGGACCACTACACACAACTATGACCACAGGTGTAAGCAAAACCACCCTTTGGTATACGTCTGTACTACAGTATTTGGTAGAGGAGCTGAGCAGCCAGGTTTATCTCAAGAGGGAATGTGAGCTGTAATGATGTTACACAGAGGTCTACAATCACAGGTGTTCAAATCAGTTATAAAACATTCATAAGAAGGAGGCAATATAATCACAGACAAATATACTTCAGGAAAAAGATGCAGCTGGTGACCTCTGTTCCTGGAAGTTCCTGCAGATCTCGATGTTCCTGGGCCTCAGTCGTGGGGACAAGAGGGAGGACGTCGGGGCACTACATCACTGCACTGGGACTGGTCAAAAAGCTGGCAACTGGCAAATCTTCAATTCCAGTAGCTGTAGTCAAGCACACAAGAGGGTGTCCCTCTCCATGGTTATTCGGTTTCCTGCAGCACTCTGAGGAAAATACAACCAGCTCCGAGAATGGTATCCAGGTGGCTTAGTGTCAAGTGATTGGTCCCACCAACACAAAGGGAGAAGTCGTCCTTACAGGGCTTCTCTGTTGAGATGAATTTAGCGTTTCTGACTTGCACCGGGCAAACTAAAGGTCCAGGAGTTGCAGCCGTCCTCTTCAAGCTCGTCTTTGGTTCTTTCGTTCCAGTGGTTGACTCTGCCTTCCAAGCCAAGAGACTCGCCTTTTATTCAGTTCTCTCCCATTCATTCCAACCTAGCTGTCACTCGCCCAGCAGGGTGGCTGTCCTTGCCGGACAGTTAGCCAGCCAATCACCACAGAGTGCATTTGGGTCTCCTAGGAGACTAGGCACAGGGAGTTTCGGGCACCTCCCTCACTTCCTGCCCACCCCAGACACTTGGGCACCAAAGGCGGTCTTCATTCCTGAAGCCCGCCAAAGGCGAATGAACAAAGGAACCAAACCTGGTTTGGCGAGCAGAGCAAAACTCTAGAAGGACCTTTCCACAAAGAAATGGCTAAAAAAGAAGACCAGGACGTGTTTTTACAGAGGGGGCTCAGACGCCATCATGAAAAACATGGCTCCTGCAATTTAATGCTACCGGTGTTCGCAGTTGGGAAAAATCATGGTAGTTCGTTGTAAAACCACTGCCACCAGCCATTTTGAGAGGAAAGGGTAGCATTTGACTGCTCCATGAGTATCTAGACACAGGGGATACTAAATAACTCCTCCAGAACTCTATTGTAAGATATGGTGTGCTGGGTCTAGGAATTTAAAAAGACTAGTAAAGTTAATTTCACTTTACTTACTCTGGGAAACAGTAGTTTATCCCAGATAAGGTATTTAAACTTGGGAACGCCTGAAAAGGTTTCCCTGTGCCACTGCACTGTGGGTGCTGTGTGACACAAATGAAAAGATGATGCCTATGGAGTTGTCTAAAACTCCATAACCAAAGAAAACACAAGAGTAAAACACATTTCAAAACAGATGAGATAGTGGGAAAAAGGGTCACTCTCTCTCCAGGTAAAAAAATCAAGTCCTGAAAATCCAGCAAAGTTGCTGGGGGTCTCTAATGTGAAGGGAACTAGCACATTTTTGAGAATTCTCCCTAACACCTTAGTATGCCTTTTATTCAACATACAGCATACAGTGTATTCACACGTTTCAATGCAGAATAGTATATTCCCGGTTTCACAGTAACACATTTTGACACAATTCCTGAGAATCAAGGTGTGAATGCAAACCTTACCCCTGAGAAGATGTCCTTGTTGGTGCCCACCTCAGAAAGACGTGGATGGGTGACATCAACAGCTTCCTTAAAATTGGTGCTCTGCTTAAGCTCATATCCCCCACTTGTTCACATCAGACTGTTCGAGCCTTCAGGGGTACTTAGCACTATGCTGTGGCCTAAGTATACTGTAATGCCTTCCCTGCAGAGTTTGAATCAATGACCACAAGTTGATCCTGGCACTTCAAACAGAAAAAAAAGAAATGTGCATGATAGAAAATATCTGCTAGTATGACAAAGATCCAGGTTGCACTTAGAACTGAGCAAGAAATTCCAAGGTCCATCATTATTGTGGCGTTAAGCCCCCGTTCCAAGGGCTGGAATGGGGGTAATGGCCCGGCAGCCCAAGTTATCGGCCCAAGCAAAACAAGGACCATTAATGAGGGATCTGGGCCGTTACCACCATTCCAGCACTTGGAACAGGGCTTAAGGCCATTAGCACCCCAGGCTACCAAAGCGATAACCCGGGGTGCTAAAAAAAAGGATTTTCCTTCGTTGAACAAAAGAAAAGCCTTTACAAAGATGGCCACCATGGAAGGGGATGCCGGGGCTCTGTGTGGAGCCCCTCTTCCTTTTCCATTGCAGCCTGCGGGAGGCAAGGGGAAGGAGCTGATGGGCTCTTGGCAGATGATAAGGTAAGGTGGGAGTTGGGGAGATATATAAAAAAAGGGACGGAGGGCGGGGGAGCCAGCCGTAAATGGAACGCAGGTTTTAACCTGTGTTTCCAGCCCGCGTTCCTAGCCACCTGATTGGATGGCACCCCCCACCAGGGTACTAATGCACGTTACAGCCTGGGGGCAGTATTTCATAAGGAATTATCTGTTAGCAGCACCATTTCTAATGGATGCCAACACGTTCTACAAAAAGAAGGCGATGCCACTCACACAGTTCAATCTTGGGGTCTGATGTGCCTGTTACAGAAAGAAAAATACCTAAAATGATCAAAGAGAATGTCCCAAAAAAGCCCCAAAAAAGTTAGTGCTTCCAAAGAACAACAAAGTCCTCTTTACCACTGAGGGTAAGTTGCTGTTCTGTACATTGGTTCTCTTTCTAGTTTCCCTCCTTATTGTAAACTATTGCATTTTCCAAAGGCATCTCATTCTACCCATTCGTGAAGGTGGCAATCATTTTCCATTGGCATAGGAAAGGTTCCATATGTGTGTGCAGAACTGTAAATGTGTCCTTCCCATTTGTGAGGGTGGTGGTCATTTTCTTTTGGCCTTGGAATAGTTTATATGGAGTATGTCACTGTGTGTTGTGTTCTTTGCATTTGCCACAGTCTGATTTGTTTTTGAATCTGAAGGGTCTGATACTGTATGAGGGCACACTGTTGTACCTTCTTATGTTCTTCACGTTGTAAGATCCCATGAGATTAAGATGCTGTATGTTTATTTTCTTTGGAGCCAATCCCTCGGCTACTTCCGCTGAAAATCGTCTTGGAGCAGGTATTGAAACTCATGACACCATGGAGTGAGGGAAAGGTCAGGGGCCAACAATGTTGGCAAAGGAGTGTTGCAGTACAGGAAATGCACAATACGCCAATGAATGTAACCACTGTTATGGCGGAAAGGAACAGGCGTCAGAACATTTATACAATCTTGGTGAAGGAGCTAAGGTTCAGGAAGTGCACACGTACTCTTTGGGTGCAGAAGGATTTTCAAGTGCCAAAAAAAGAGACCAGGAGCTGCAGGGCTGTCTCTGCCCTTTTCACACCTCATTACATATGCCGTTTTCTGAGCTATGCAGCCAGAAGTGGCATTTGCCCTTTCTAAGGAAAAATGTGTGCTTGTTACGAAAAAACTGTCCAAAAGGGGCATGGGGTGCTGGCTGCACAGCTCAAGCTATGGGGAGATGTAGAAGGAACACTGTGGGAGCCTTTTGATGTACTCTGTATTGTAGATGAAGGACCCCATGAAGGAGAGCCCATGACGTCTACCCAAGTCATCCATGACTCCCACCCCAGCACCCTGAAATGATAGTGCCAGCACTCATCAGGGCGCCTTCTCGTCCATGCCTTTAGCAGTCATCCAAGTACTCCATCCTCTCCTTAATATCCCACCCACCAGGCATGACTCCTCCATGACATCTCTCCCCTTGAAGGAATCGCCCATCCCAGCTTCCTCAAATCCACTGCTCGCCTCTCTACTGGACTTCAGCACTCAGCAACAGCACTCAGCAACACATTATGCCAGAGAATGAGCAGGTGATTGTGACAATCTATAAACACTGCCTGGGTGAGATTGACAACATTCTGTTGAAATATTTGATTACTTCTGAAAAGCATAATAAATGAAACTTGAGTGACCCTGAGGACTGGGTGCGTCTACCTGTTCCATGCTATTGAGTTTCTACAGATAAAAGTCATTCACTACTAACACCCAATAAACCTCAGATTGGGTTTGGCTCTCCTCTTTTATTCCCCCTTAACACTCCACTAAAACTGGTGGCTTGGCCTTCTCTATCCTAGCTCCCACCATCTGGAACGCTCTTCCTCTGCACATCCGCTGCACAGAGGGTTACCTTTCCTTCAAGAAAGTCCTCAAATCCTTGCTCACTGTCGCATTGTCGGGAAACCCGTCCCTACCCTTCCAATTCCCAATCTGAGTATATGAACATTCACGACCAGGAGGGGTCGGCCATTTTTTCAGCGGCCCTGACCTCGCAGCACCTGGCAGTGCTGATCGTTATAGCGACGGACCGGACCTCACACACTATCAAACACCAATCATGACCTTGGTTCCCACATGCACGACCAGCTGGAAACACAGGCTTTCATCTCGTTTTCACACTAGAAAATTTCACAGGATTGATTAGTCACTGCACCTGCCACGTATGGGGAACACAGGCAAATTGCATTCAAAGTGGTTGAGATAGAACAACAGCATGACATTGTCATGGGAGGTATTGTGTGCCATAGCCATGTCTCGTGCCAGATACCAAGTTTCTCATTACTCTAGGAAGGCAATTGAGAGCGTGCCTGGAATCTAAATGGAAGGACTTGAGAGATGGGTGGGTTTCGCGTCTGGATCAACTATAGGGTTGGCCGCTTATCATAAAGGTAATAATTGTGAAGATTTAGTATGTACACTATATCTGGAAAGATTCGCCATGGTCGCCACTTGAGGTAGGCTGTACGTTTAGTCTGTGCTCCTCTAGTTGCAATTTGTGAAGCATAGACTGTCACTGTTGTAATCTCAACAGGATCCCAGGCCCTTCCTCCCACTCAATACCAGCACCCCTCCCCCCACTGCACTACCCTGCGTGCCCTTCTTGGTGGTGCCACATTACACCTTTGAGAGTCACCTGTACCAGCACGTAGCCTGGGTTCTCCTCCTCAGCTCCCTTTAGCACATCCCTCCCAGGCCCTCCTCCATGACTTGTCCACTCCTCTGTCCCCGTTCCATCCCCTTCCCCTGAACTCCTCCTCAATGCACGAGCACGGCCGAATGCTGCAAGGCCTAGTAGGACCACAACTGTATATTATTGTTTTGACATTGTTTTTATTTCCCCTGTTCACTTCCCATTTAGCCTTGTGGCACTTTGAAACACAATTCTGTTGTATAAAGTGCCTTATAAATGCTCAATAAAATAAACATCTACCTTGCCCCCCTGGCACACTTCATCTCTGCCTTCTCTCCTCACTACCAGTGTTATGCAGATGACATGCAGCTCTCCTTCAAGCTTCCCTCCACTGCCTCCTCTTCTTCCTCGCACATTCCTGACTGTATGACTGCTATTCAGGAATGGTACGCAGCTAACTATCTCTGCCTTAATGCTAGTAAGGCTGAGATCCTTCTTTGGGATCCCAGCTCCCCCCTTCCCTCCTTCCCTCTGGCCTCCCCCCATGGGTCTCCGCCCCTCACTCTCTTGTGAGGCAAAAACCTTGGCGTCATCTTCCACTCCTCTCTCTCCTTCTCTCCTCACATCACAGACCTTGCCAAGAAGGCTGGACCTCCTCAGAGGCATCCTCCCTTTCGTCACCTTCCCAATGAAGCTTAATGTCTCCAGAGCTCTGGTGCTCTCTAGGCTGGACTACTGAAACAGCCTCTTCCTCAATCTGCCTTTATCCTCCCTTCACCCCCCTTTTCAATTAATCCAGATTAGGACTGCAGGATTTATCCTTGGCCTCATGCCCAGGGACCACATCTCTCCAGCCCTAAAGCCACTCACTCCCAGTTCCTGCGAGGATCAAGCTCAAGACCCTCTGCATCATCCACAAGGCCTTCGGGGGCCTGGGGCCCACTTACATCCAACTCTCTCTCCCTAAATACCTCCTGCTAGAACCTGCTAGAAGCATTCAGTTTTCTATCTCCAACTCTCTGCAGATCAGTCACTTTTCCAAACAGAGAGTGGGTGGTAGATCTCTCTCTACTGCAGGAGCCTAGCTCTGGCCTGGCCTCCCTGCCCCTCTCAGACTTGAGCCGGATCTCCTTAAGTTCTGGAAGTGCCTCAAGGCCCTCCTTTTCTCTTCTTCTTTCCCTCACCCCTCCCCTGCTAATGTGCTGTCTGTTGCATTGACTGGCTACCAGGTTCCTTCTTAGTCCAACAGGGCACCAGGCCCTTCTCGCCCAGTCTACCCTCACTCTCACACAACGATTTGATAGGTTATTTATAACACGCTTGATACCCAGAGGTTTCTAAGCGCGGACCCGGGATCGAACCTGTGTTGCTCTGTGTCGTCTTGCTATGAAGGTGAGCACGTTGCACCTAAGCTATCCTCCCGAGATCATGCATGTGGATTCACTCTCTGCACTCCCTGCATTCCCTGGCACTTGGCCACCTGCCTCCCTTTAGCACTTGCCTAGTCCCTACCTCCGCCTCCCCAGCCCTTGCATGCTCTCCACTCTGCCCTGCATTTCCCTTCCCACCCTAGCATTATCACATTCCGCTCCGACCGGCACTCTCTTTTCTTCCCCTCCCCTAGCCCCCCCCCCCCCGCCTCATTTTGTCTTGTGGTGCCTTGAAACATCATTTGCTGTATAGGCTTTTTATAAATACCAACTAAAAAATAAAAATAAAACTTCTGATTTTATCTTTTTGTCAGCCTAAATGCTCGATTTTGCAAGGTCATTACAAATCGAAATGTCGCCTAAAAGTGATCACTCTAATAGAATTCTATAAAACCAAAGTCATTCCCTGTGTGACATACGGCCTGGAGAGATCAGTAAGCAATAACTGGGTTTGGCTAGACTCATTGGAGGGTACTTTAAATCTGCCTCCCTCTCTGCCAATGGCAATGCTATGGATAGAGCTGGGGCTGCGATCCCTGAGGCACACCATAACATGGAATAAACTAAGCGTGTATCTAAAGCTGACACAAAATGAGGAAGGGGACGTGTATTCAGCCTTGGCCAATGTGCTCTCCAAAGGCCGTGGTCGAGCCCGCGTGGAATTCGCCCTTAGTTGTGAGGAGCTTCTCGCAGAACTAAACCTCTCCCTAAAATCGAGCCAACAATAAATAGGGGGTTCATTACAAGGAAAGCCAAGGCGTTCGACATTACACAAAACAGGGAGCACTAGCCTACTGTTTGGCGGTCACCCGTGGCTTATATCCTAACATGTCCATCCTTTTCTGCCAGGTTTTGACTTTTAAGATGCAGCCCTAACATCTTACAAACTCTCGAAATCATTGGCATGTGATTCAAGCGAGATATTACGCAACCCACCTGTAGACTGAGAAGGGTGATTACCCTAGAAACGCACGGGCAGCGTGTTCTCCATTGCAACGCACTGAACGCCCAACGCTTATTTTTCTTCGGAAAAAGAGTTTATTCGGGTGAAAGGGTGCTGTCCAATATGCTATGGCTCCGACTAATGAATGGAAGGCAACTTTCCTGAATCATACAATTACAAAAATGTATGTGGTGGGGTAAAGGGTTACATCTTGGGGGGAAACGGTTGGGGTGAGGTTTTAGCTGGGGGAAACAGGAGGTTAGGAGGCTCCCCCCCCAAAAAAACGAAAAACTAAATGTGTTATGTTTTGTTGTTATATCATTTTCGTTATATGTGCATTCGTTATAAAATGATTCTGGATAAAGACATGTAACCGTCGCTTTTCTAAAAGAAACATTCCTGTAGCTAGAAGAGGATTTTAAAGCTGATCAGCTGGTTGAAAAGGTGGACAGATGTGTGTCATCCTAGTAGGAATGACAGGACGTGTCACCTTACCAGACATAGTCGCCTAAGTAAAAGAAGGGAATGACTTGGCGGGAGTTTTCTGTGTTCCCAATGTGCAGATATACGCATGCTTCTGATTCTGCCCTGGGAAAGCATTCTAGGGCCGTGTGCTTCATTAGGGCGCATATCATTATTTAATTCTGTTGTGTGTGTTTGAAATGACTGGTAAGGAATGGAATGCAAAATGAGATTGTATTGTACAACGGTGCTAAATATATTGTGACGTTTGTGCAAGGTTTCTACTTTTTAAAACCACATCACAACAATAACAAGAAAGCACTTATTTAAGGTGTAATTGCACATTTCCGTTACAATTCAGGGTGCAGTTGGTAACTTGGCCTTGTGGAAAGGCACTGCTGATGTCATCTTCTGTGTCATGATATGGTTGGTGGGTGTAGTGGTAAGAGGATGTTCGTGAGAGGGAGTTGGGAGGGGGGGGTGATGGAGACACTGGAACAGGGCTGCCAGCACTGTGGGCGATGGTGGAACAGTCATTCCTTTCATTGTGGTGCCCAATAGCTCCGAATGAAGCACTGATGGCCCTGTTTAATGGCAGTCATTATTTATCAAGGATGTAGTCCTGCATTTCCTGCAATGTGTACAGCTGCTGCAACACGAAGGCAGGGATCTGTGCACGTTCTGCTAGTGTTGCTTGTATGTGTATTATCTGCATCCTGGAGCCTGAAGCGTTTTTGCCAAGTCTGTGGCTGTGTACCACATGCGTTCTAGTTTGGCTTGTTGCACAGTCATTTCGTTGGAAAGTGACTAGAAGAGAAGTACACTTGTTGGCATTTTTTGCACATAATGTTGATGAGAATGAACGGGACACATTACATCCCCTGGAACTTCATACATGGTCTCTCCAAGAGCATCACTGCTCTTTGATGAGATGTAATGGTGGTTTTTGGTTACTTGGCTAAAGGTCATGGTGGTATATCTTTTACCACTTTCATCTGTACAAATGCTGAAGGCACTTGGGGGCAGTGATCGTGGGCCTTCCTCGTCTGGGCAAGCGCAGCGGGATGTCACACCACACATTGATTGTTGGTGTAAAAGGGTGATGGGTGTCGAACATGCCACTAATTATAATCTTTTGTAGATCACTGCCTGAGATGCTGGATTGTGAGATGTTTGATCATATCCTTTGTATCATAGATTTGTAAGAAAGAAGTATATTATTGGCATTTTGGCAGTCTGCGCCGTCCATCAGCTTCAGTTTGCATGAGCGGGGTCTATTGCGAATATGGCTGTTGCGGCCTGCGCAAACGGCTATTAGGCTGGTGTGCCGATAATATTGTCCTGAGGAATTGCGGTCTTTGGCTTAGAACCGCCTTATATAGCCAATTAAAATGGTTACAGGTAGATTACACAGTTGGAACTAAAGATATCTGTAGGCCATTTTGTGGCTGCCTGTGTGTTAGCTTCCCTTTTGTTGATTTCCATTATAATTAATGCATAGTCTGTAACAGTTTCATGTCTTTTGGTTTTTATGGCTTTTGTAAACCAGGGTGAGCTACTTCAACATTTTGCTGCTTTCCATTGCGGTCTGCAGCTGCTAACCACTCTTCCACATTGCAGCTTCCTAGAAGATTGAAGCTGGCACACCTTATTAGGTCTGGGTGCTCCTGCAGGCTTTCAGAGTGTGAGGCACAGTTTAGTAAGTTGACCGTTTCCCATCCATAGTGTTTTGGGGCTTTTTGTTGTGTTGCGAGTAGCGTCGCTGCATGATTGCAGCGTCGCTCAGATTGGTAGTAAGGGCACCCATTCTCTGAGAGGGTGCAGCGGTGCACAGGAGTTGTTTCTTTCTCTGAGCATTGTCACTACCTGATGGCGGAGTTGCCAAGTGAAGCTCCATAGTGTGCCCGTTATTCTATAAGGCTGAGGCCTACTTTGCTTACCATCCTTTGCTGAACCTGAGAGCATCAGCAGAGCGCATTAATGGCGGCACCAAACCTGCAGCGCTATGACGTTGGTTTCAATCTGTAAATTACAGCAGTTCATGGAGCACGCATTTTGGCAATGCACCATAACGAGGGGTGGACCGATGTGCACTAATATAGCCATATAGAAAGATCGAGGCTCTTTACCACTGGGGGCCATAACTTCGGGAAAGGTCATTATACCAAGTGATAACTAACCCTCCACAGGTCTATTTGGCTATTCACACAAAGGGGTAGAAGCAAAACATGTTTTGGAGTTTTGGTGCTGAAGTCAAAAAATATTACTTTAATAATGCAAAAGTAAATCAGCAAACTCAGTCCATTAAATATGGTTTCATTTTGTAGTATTTCTTCATGAGTTAAGCATTTCAATTGCAAACTTAGTACAAATGGAGAGGATTTATCATAAAAATGCATTAGGGGTTGTGTAAAACTAAATAGTTTCTCTGTAATAAAAGTGAAATCATTTCCCACGATTGGCTTTCTCTTTGGTATGTTAAAAAGGATGTTGCAGTGAAATAACAGGGCCTCCTAGAGAGGAAGTGTCTTGCTAAAAGACAATTTGCCTGCACATTTCAGTCATGTTTCCCTGTCTACTTTTTAAGTCACAATGTTCAGAATGCAGCTAATACCAGTAGTTATTGAATGCACTCTGAACCTTTCGATTGGGAAGAGGTCAATAACGATCTCCATGTGCTTCTAGTATTTATGAAGTGCACTCTAATCAAACACTGTCTGAGACAGAGTTGCCAGTAACCTTTATAAATTATGCCATAAAATCTGAGCCCCTCTAAAGATTATAGAAACATTCCTCTTTACAAGGAAGATTCCTAGCCCTAGGAGGTCTCCACGTTTGCTCCTATCTTTACAAAGGGTACACGCAGCGATCAGAAATGTTATCGGCCAATCTCAATAAGTGGTGAATCATTGAAATTCTTGGAAAGATTTTACTTAATAAACTACAGGGGGTGGATGATACTAACAATTTATTGTCAGATACTCCGTCTGGATTTTGTGCATCCGTGGCCTCTACCACGCAATGTCTCAATCTCTCTTTGATAACTGATAAGTACTTTCCAATTAAGAAGGGTTCTTTGTATCTTGGGTTTATGGATCTCTCATCACCTTGACAGGCGAAGGTTATGGTCGGTTTTATTTCATATTTTGAGGGAGACAGATCTTCTTAGAATGAAATCCCAATTATATTCATACACTACAGTCTTTGATTGTTGTGGGGGCGCTTGCCAACAAACTCAATCATTTACTATTTCTTGTGGCATTCAACAGGGATGTGACATGGGCCCACTCCTTTTAAATTTGTATTTAAATTGATTTGAAGCAAATCTTTTGGATAGAGGTCTCATACTCACTCTTTCTGTGGCCGGCTGCTACATTTGTTAGTTTGCGTAGACAATACTACATTGATGGGCAGAACACTAATAGATTAGAAAAGTTGATTACTTCGTACACCAATTTTAGGATCAAGATGGATTGACTATCAATTCTGCAAAGTCCCATGTTATGGTCTGCAAAGTCCTCTGTCTGATTATCTGGCCTGTGATTTAGTGATGCTAATAACTGCACCGTTCAGGATACGAGATTAACGGCCCAGATGAGCCATGTAAACTCTAGTATTTTGAGATTTTTTTCTCAAATTGGGGATTTAGCTTTTATTCCAGCCATTAAGGTTTTTGAAGCTACATTTTTGTGGGGTGAATCTATTCAGCTGACCTATGGGTGTACGATTCAATTCAGACACTGGCTAAATCAGAGATTCATTTTTTAAGATCACTTTTCAGTGTTGGACCCTCAATGCCTGAAGAGCTATTATCCTGTCTTCACTTCCAACGCCAATAGTTTCGGCTTACAGGCGATGTTACTGCCCCACCTAATAGCAAAAACTAAAAAGGAAAAAGTTAGAGAAAATACGAGGGGATACCAGTCTTGTATACACCAGCAACTCCAACTGTTTTGCCCCTCACACATTGATTAAATAGGCATTTTCCAGGCACTTCCGTAATTTGCCCAGGAACTAACACCATTTGCCAGCTGTTGCCTTTATGGCCAGGACGATTCATTACAATAACAGTGCCTGGAAAATTCCCAATGCAAGTTTACACAAACTGTTGGTTTTGGCAAAGCAAGATATTTGCTTCACTGTATATGTATGTTCCCCTCAATTCTCTATATTTAATTTGTATCAGCTCGGCCCTGGTTGTTTCTTGTTTCAGTATGGCATTATAATATAATATACCTGTGGAATCTCTTGAGCATACCTCTGTGGTTTAAGGGGTGCGTAGGTTATTTCTAAGCAGCCTTTGAAAGGCAATGCCGCAATTTAACTTGTAAACCTGTTACAAGGGTAATCAAAATGTCTTAACCAAGTGTGCCTTCAGCTATTTAACATACATGTGTGTCTTTGCATCTGCTGGTTGCACTACATTCCTACGTAAACAAGCATTGATAATGCCAACAGTTTTAGCTCTCATTGAGTCATTAGATAGGAATTTGCCAGGCAGAGCCATGATTTGACCAGGAAATACCACCATTTGCCAGCTGTCTCCTTCTTATGGACACTTGGTACCATTATGGCACTGACTGGAAAATGGCTAGCCCAAGCATACACAAAGGCCAAAACTGTTGGCTTTGGCAATGGTTGATATTTTGTCCATTGCATGTGTATTTTATCTTCCATTTTCTATTTAATTTGCACCCTCTAGGCATTGTTTGTTGCTTGCTTCAGTAACTTTTCTGTGTACTCTGCCTTGTCGCTTTGTCGAAGAGAAGAGCCCTTTGTTACATTTCTAAATAAATAAATACATGAATAATCATAGTTACACAACATTTAATGAAAGAATGCAGTTAATCGAAATGGGAATTGTTTACACTGTGGTTATCCTGAAAACCTATCGTGGCTGTTTCTTCCAAGGACCGGTGAAGGAGACCTCATTGCCTAAGCTGTTCTCTAAATGGTCGAAATAGTAAAGGGACTCGACCAACAGGTTCGTAATCAAGTTGACCAAAGAAGGGTTGAGTCAAACGAGGGAACGTCTACGAAGAAAGACATCCCCAAATAAAGAGTAATGCAACAAAACATTTTTGTTCACACATTTGCACATCAGTAACTGTTCCAATTCCAAGCAGGAGCCAGACACAAAAACAATATTTTTCATTGCAAACTGTTCCAAAATATATGACAGTTGCTTCATGTCGAGTAAAACGGAGAGGGAGCACATATCACAAATAGTAACTGACCGAACTCACTGCTAACCAGTACATTTTCAAAATGTATTTGTAAAACTGAATGTTGGTAATTCCATAGCAAGACATTTTACATATTTTATGTGCATTGTATCCTTTGTAAATTGTGCAATTTATTGTATGACACGTTGGCCCGCTATTCTAGAGCAATGAAAACGTGCTCGTTTTTAGACAATGGGACAGTTTGTTACAGGGACACCCTGAAACGCGGAAGCTCATCCTGCCCGTGAAGGCAATCTGGCGCCCTCTGCTGGTGAGTTTACAGGCAGCCATAGTCATTTTTTTTCCTCACAAATAAGGGCCAATAGTTCATAAATATGTATATGGTTAATCATGACTTATACGTCAAATGCAATTGAGAATGTGTTCTTCAACTCATTCATTTAATTCATGAAAACTACAATATCAAAACAAGAAGCATAAACGTTTCTTAATTGAACGAAATTAGAATGGGGGTGTAATAATAAAATAAAATGGCTTACCTGGAATGAGGCAATGAGTCCTGTTTAAATACGTGAGTAGGGTATCAAAAGTCATGTTTGGCTGCGAAGCAAATGGTGAACAATCGCATGGTTTATCGCCATCTTGAGATGCTACAAAGGTGAGGGAAAAGAGCAGCAGGAATGTCGGTTAGAAAATGGAGGTTAGGTCAGGACCTCGCGAGAGAGAACGGATTAGTGGTTAAGGACATATGCTAGGTCTGGCTCTCTTTGGTTTGTACTATGCCTCCTTATAGCATGCACCACTACCTGTGAAGGGCTCTGAATGTTATATATGTTCCCCTCTGAAAAGAAGACCAATAACTTGCAATGATGTGTTAGAATATATCCACAAACAGATGCACAGCAGTAGTTTTGTTAACCAGCACTCCACTAACCGGAAAACACTATTTTTGCTGACACCGCCCATTTCCACTAATCGTATAGTTCTGGTTAAGGAAGTGTTCTGCCATGATGTTTTGATACTGGGCCACATCACCACTGTAGTAGTTAGTATCCGAGTGTCCAGGATGGTCTGATAACCTGGTGTATCACACCCCTATCATGTGTTTCCAGGCAGTAGCCTTGGAGGGAAGGAAAAAGGGGAGGGAGTGGAGGAAAGGAAAAACCGAGGAACACAAAAATAGAAAACGGAAATACATAAACTAGTAGGTAACATAATGGTAGTGTTTTTTAAAAATGTTGGGGTGCTGCTATAAACTTGGAACATGAGCGAATTGTGTAGAAAGTTAAGAGTACGTTTACAGGTGCATGTACATAAGTTCGAATTTACTTGAGGTCAGGCTTAATATAGAGAATATTTCAAATTGGTGTGCATGGATGCATGTCGGATTTAGCATGTCCTCCAGCAACCTCTTGAAGCATGTTTGCTTTCATTGCCCTAGATCATGTACAATTTCCCCCACAAAGCAAACTCCAGAAGAGTAATGAAGGGACTGCGACGCCTATTGGTCAAGGGGGAGAAGCAGAGTCAGCAATAGACTGCGCGGTGAGATGGGCCAGTTGTCTGTCCTGAAGGCAGTGAGACTGCGGCACTCCTTTTGGGTGGAATGTTGTAAGGTTGCAGGCACGCCTTTGGCACCATGGTGGTCAGGCCTCTAAGCCTTCCAATGTATAAGGATGTCACTGTGAGCCTGGGTAAGTTGGAACCTTGCACAAGGAAGTGGAGAGCAAAGCCCTTCTACTTACTCTGCTATGCCCCGACTTCCATGAGCAGCTAGGTTTCATAGACAGGAAAAGCTCGGAGGAACTATGTGCACTCTTAAATGGGGCTCCTCTGAGAGCAAAGACCCGGACTAGCCTTCCTGAAAGTTCTTGAGTCCTGTTGGGTTGGTTACTCCAATAGGTAGGAATGACCCCTCTTCCGGAAGCTAATATGCATAACACAGCTTTGTCTACACTTTTTGACCACGGCTGCAGTTACCTTGTTCTGTTAAAAGAGGGCAGCATCTGGATCTTTTTCAGAAAAGGGGAGCAGGTTCTGCCTACCAGCTTAATTTGTAGTTTAGCTTTGGGCGTTATGGTCCTGTTCAACAACTGAGTGCTGCTCAAAGGTATCTTTAATTTATTTGGATGTTTTGCGGAATGCTACCTGTTACATCTTGCTTACTTTAATGTACTTGTTGGCTTTGTACAGAGCAACACGACATTCATGTGAAACAACTTGAGATAACATAACATAAGAGGATATAACACAAAATAACTAGCTAATCTAACACAAAACAACATTATGTCCAAAAAAAGAAACTGGAGAGGGAAAATAAATAAATGAATACAGTGGCTAATGTGTGTGGATGTTTGCCAGGGCTCACAGTGACGTCATTTCACCAAAATGCCAGGTGTAGTGCAAGTGACATCACACAACCCTTGACCTCTGATGACATCACAGGGAGTGATGTAATTAACCCCATGCCAAAGTGACATCACGGGAAGCAATGCAATACGACCTTTCACCCCTTGACCAAACAGGAAGTGGCATCACATAGCATTGTTTCTAAGTACGCTATGAAAAATATGTTTACGATATCACTGTGAAGTGATATACATTTATACACAAATGAATCACCATATCTATCATCAATATCATTACCAAATTACTGTGACTGCAAGCAGATGTCCAAGGCCAAACGATAATGATGTGTTATTATATAGCACTTACGCTTAAGCGCTTTATATAGAACAAAAATGCATACAATATTACTCAACCTGTCTTGGTACTCATTTATCAACCTCAGCACGATGAAAGGCTGAGTTGACCTTGCCGGGAGTCAAACCTACAACCTGCAGATCACACACACACATTGCAGCAGCAAGTGCTCAACCCACTGAGCTATCTTAACGGCTACAGCTATCGGAAAACCAGCCACTCCAGAAACAAAGAGCCACATGCTGCTGGCCACAGCCCAAGAGCCTCAATTTAATTTTAAAAAAGAGAAAAAAAACCTTTTGAAAATGTATTTCTTTAGGGTAGCAAGGGAGACCACAGGGGTAGTAAAGGAGACTTCATGGGTCGCAGGTGCAACCCCTGGCAACCCCTAAATGACGTCCCTGAGGGCTCTGCCCTGGTACTTACTTCAGAGCCCCAGCACATATTGTCTCAGAGTCAGTTTGATTATGATGTGGTGTTTTGGCAACTTTATTACTTTAACTGCCATTCACATAATAAACACCTATAGAGTAAGCAAAATGTAAATGATTGTGTTTAAAACACACACTTAAACATTTGTCTCATGTTGAGACACAAAGTATATGTTATTTTATGGTTATGTTGAATGGAATTTGTAAATCACACATCTGCCATAATTAGTACATCCATCAACCACACAAAGCCGGTGGGAGTTGCAGCTTTAACCCTTAGATGTTGACGGCATGGGGAGCAGCGGGAGTAATGGCAACAATGGGTGGGGAGCTGCCCATCCTGACATGTCCTGGGTGTGTTAGAAAATATTTGAGCCGCATCACTTATTTATTTTTACACATTAAGCACTAAAAACATATATCAAAACGATAACAAGTAAAACCCCCTTAAAAACGAAAAGTGGCTAAAAACAGCGACTAGGGAGTGAGAATTCAAAACAGGAAAACCATACATGTGCAGCAGGGTTAGGTATGCATGTAGTGAGGCATAATGTGGAGTTCCAAACAAGAGTCTGGGAATGAACATGCACTTAAAAGCAAAAGGACGGTGCACATCAACAGCAAAAGTTAACATTTCCAGCTAATATGCATTTGGGAACAAAACACGTAGATCCTACCTGAACCAACTTTGCCTAATGTGCTCCAGCAGATAAAACATGACATGGAATAACATAGCGTAACATAATGTAGGCTACCAATCCAATAGAAAGCATAGCCTTTTCAAAGCCGGGCAGAGGAGAGGTGAGAGAGCATAGAGTAGCAAAGCACAGCCACATAGCAAAAACATGGCATAGCATAGCATACCAGACACATATTAATATATCCCAGCAGTAAAGCACCCCAAAGGTAGCATGTCTCAAATAGGATACTAGGAGGGTGCTATACACAAGGCTTCCACCCAATTTGCCCCTGCCCTTGCTCCTCCTCTTCCTTTTAGTTACCCCATCTTTCCCTTTTTTCACTTTCCATCCCATGCCAAACATATATCTATATGGTCATTATGCATATCAGCCCAAATAGGGTGGAGAAATGTTTGTAAAACACAAATTCATTTGCTTCAAACCTGACTCCCAGACCTAGGCACTTTGTTAGCAGTAGGATACATGGGGACTTGGGCAGTAACGCCTTTCAAAACCCAGGCAGAATTACGATAAGAACTGTGGAAACACATATTAATTTAAACAACACTGATCCTAGGCATTTTACCGGCAGCAAGTAGAAGTGCATTTTAGCTCATTCATTGAAAACATTTAAAAATACCTCTCTCTTTTAAAAACTTTCCAAAGAGAGAGAGGGGAAGGGAGCACAGTTTTCCGTGTATTTTCTTTGTTATTCAGTCGTTTTGCATGTTTCTGCCACCCAGATAACAGACATCTGTTTATCCAGATTCTTTGATTATCGGGCACCACTGAGTTCCCACTAACAGGTAGTCGAGCTTTCTCTGTAATGTAAAGGCACTGCATTTGCATTTCTGGACCTGCTTGAACTTGCTGTTACATCTAATTTGTTTAGAATGTCTTGAATGCCATGAAAGTATAAGGCCACTCAGGGCTACAGCATGTTATTTTGTGTTTGATGTGTAATGCCCGGAATGTACTCTTAAACACTGGGTTGAAGGAGAGCAAATTAGTGACAGGCAACGGGACAGGTGAACAAGTACAGGATATGGGCTACCTAAGTCATCATGTTTTCAAGGCTAGCAAATGATAGATGAGAGCTGTCACAGCTCTAGTAGAAGAATTTGCCATAAAGCTGTGGCTGGAGATGGAAGTGGGTTTGTTCTTTGCTCTCCTCTTCATTTTCAAAGCAATGGGACGTTTAGATTATCGTTGGTGACTCTCCAAAGTCGTAATTGTTGAAAACTAGATGAATGTATTGATTAAGCAGATCATAGGAGAGTTTCGGTTATGGTATGAGGTTGAACGTTAGATGTCAATGAAAGGATAAAGTTGCATATTGTATCCTGTTAAACATATGGCATTAAGCAGAATTGTGCTCTAGATCCAAACATTGTAGTTGTTACATCAGAAAAAGCTGAAAGACAATTTCCACAGGCAAGTTTGGACGTGTTGTGTCTTGTGTTCCCTGCTTTGGCCCTGCATGAATGCTTGCCTGAGAGAATACCTGATGGAATGTTATGCCTAGGAACTGTTGCGATGTGAGTGCCCCGGTAAGCTCCATGAAGGTCAGTTGGAGTGAAGCAGCCTGTTAGAGAGGAGGCCTGTGGATGTCTCCTGTGTACCTTCCCACTACCTTACCCTTGGACTTACCTGATGTATATACCTTGTCACTGGAACTTAGTAAAGAAGTTCACTTCCCTTACCTGAGTATCAGACCATTAATTTCACCGTGCAACAACTAGTCATACAAATAATACCTTTTCTTATGTAGTGATTGAAGAGGGCAGGTTGCAATAGTGCACCAATCTGGGAGTTAAAAATAAAATCCAATTTCTAGAACACCCGCCCTCCCCCACCATCTTGGTAAAGGTGAGCGAATAGGCAACCAGGAGAGGGTGGGTGTTCATGAGGTTGGTGTAGGGCTTGAACTCCCCCGCGATTGCACAGGAACTGATGCATGAAGAGAACAGACTCTCTCACTTCTTCAAGGTTCCCCAGGAGGGATTGCAAGGTGTAACACATAAGCAGGCAGCCATGGTAAAGGATTTGAGTTGCCATGTAACCTACAGGATTGCATAGCCATGAACTAGGGATAGCTACAGAGTCATACACATAAGGAAACCAAAGGGTCTGGAGAAGAGAGACAAGACAATGACCTGGGATATGGGAAGTGTCAGGATCTGGTCACACCTTCCTCTGACAGAGGCTCCCGCAGATGCAAAGTTGACAGAGTTGGCTGGTCTGGCAGCCAGCACCACTGCTAGACAGCATCCAGATGGAAGCACTGATGACTCGAGCCAGGAGGCGAGGAGTGATGCAGATATAGATTTAAAGGAATGATGACAGATCTTTGGACACATCACTCGAACGTCACAGAGACTTCAGATCACGAGGACGGTCACCACAGAGGTGGCAAGTGGGTACTCCTTAGGAACTGGATGGTGGTCAGTCATAGTATCGAAAATAAAATGTCGAATGACAATAAATTCGAAAAAAAATGTCAAAAAAAATCTAATTCTTTATTTTTTTATTTATATATTTTTTTGGGGGTTTGGGATGTAAAAAAAAGGTAAAAACAAAAAAAAATAAAAAAGGGGAGTTGGGGGCAACCCCCCATTTCGATTATAAAACGTATTAAAAAAGAAATTCGATTATTTTTTTCAACATTTTTTTTTCGATTTTATGACTTACGACATTTTTTCAGTCGATATTATGACTATAAACCGAACTGGATCACAGGAGACAAAGCAGGGACCGAGATCAGTGTCAAAGTGCTCAAAAGCATTGCAATGCAAGACGCACAGACCCTTGAGGGTTTGTGTAGGCAAGGTGATGGCGCAGCTGCCATAGATTCTCGTAACTGGTGCAGTGTCTAGTTGTCTCTCCTTTGGAGGCAATGACTTGCAGGGACATCTGGGAGCACTGACGGTGAGAGAACACCTGGATGGCAGGGCACAAATAGCAATTTGAGCGTGCTAGCGACAGGCCCTCAGCATCCCCAAGCTGACCAACATATTGAAAAGCTTTTCTAAAGGCCCTGACTGCTACACAGAGCAACGTCACACCCCTGTCCATGCTTTTCCATTAGACCCAAAGGAGGTTTTCTATAGATGTTTGATAGAAGTGGACATAAATGATCGGCAAGTGGATCCCCCCCACTTGGGGTAAAGAATGTGGTAATTTGTATATATAAATAGTATGCAGTGATTATAACGAATGGAAAATAACGAAGCAATTTGATCTGAACATTTATAACGAAACGAAATGTCGCATTTCAAAAAATATATATGTGAGGGGTGGGGTAAGGGTTTAAAATGGGTGGGGAGGGGGTTAGGGTGGGATTAGTAAGACAATGGGCCTCATTAGGACCCTGGCGCTAAGTGTTTAACGGCGCCGTAAAAGGCTGCATCGCTGTTAAACACTTAGCGCCTTACTCCGAGGTCCCTTTGCGGGACCCGACCTGAACGGCTGGTCTAGACCAGCCATTAAAGTATGGACCCGCAAAGGGACCTTGGTGTTAAGTACGGTACTGCAATTTGCGGTACTGTACTTAGCGCCTTCCCCATTCCCATAGAGCCCTATGGGGCGAAAATGGGAATGGGGAAGGTCCATGGTTCAATGTGGAATTACGGCCCCGCCAACCTTGGAATGGGGTGGTAATTCCCCATTGAACCATGGCGGACCCGTTACAACACCGGCACCAACCATGGTGCTAATAGCGCCATGGTTTAGCGCCGGTGTTGTAATGAGGGCCAATAAAAATAAAACGATATTTTTGTTGTTGTAAATGCTTACACCAAATTGTTGTTCGTTATTTATTGGTTAGCTATAATCACATGTAACCAAATAAATACATACGTTCGATTGCATAAAGTAGGTTTGAATTAACAGTAGCCGTTTAACACAAAAAGGGCATTTAATGGACACATTGCAGTTTGCACAAATAAGTCACTGTGCCTTTTCTAGCATGGGCGGCAGAGTTTGATAGTAAATAAGAAGAGGTGGGTCCCATCTTTAACAAGATTACACTTCTTGAGGGGCACTATTTTCACTTGAATGAGGGTATGTAAATGAGGTAGATCACATTGCCGAAATCATATGTCTGCAACCTTTGGTTCTCCAGATGTTTTGGACTGCACCTCCCATCTGCCCTAGCTAGTTTTACAAACCAATGGCCTAGAGATTCTTGTACCCATTTTATGACATGCAATGTTGATAACTAACCCCTGAGGGAGGTGCACGAAGCCTGCTATCCAAGGGGTGCGGACCAGAGGAAAGCATGGTGAAGGTATAATGAAGTAGAGGGCGTGGTTTGCATTGACCGCACAAAAGTCAGGGAAAGACATGAAATATCCACATCCTGGTTGTGCGAAGGAAGGATTTGCAAAGCGAAGCCCCTACCCTTTCTACTTTTAAGGGGTGATTAAGGGCACCATGAGTGCAAATACACCAGGGGCATCCTGCTCGCCTTGGGAGCAAGACGTTGTGGTGCAACACAGATTCGATCCCGGGTCCGGGCTTAGAAACCTCTGGGTATTAAGCGCGTTATAAATACCCAATGACAAATTACATTATAGACTTCGCCCACACTTGTTAGGCCCCTATGGCTTCATGCCAAAAGCTTGTAGGTACACTTTTGAGAATGGAAAAATGGGATCCCCACCCACCGTGGAAGTGCCTTTGTTTGGATTGAGAATTACAGACTTCTACAGTGTGAGCACCCACACAAGAAACAGGGTGCAGCTTCTGAAACATGGTGTCAGGAGCCGACCTTGATGCTGACCAAAATCCTATGGAAACTCCACATAACGCAATACACGCACGACTGTCAAGCCCAACAACTGTTGTCAAGGTATAATTTTATAGTAAAATGACTGTTGCAGGCACAGTTAGCAGTTGTATATTGTTAAGCCAGAGCAGTGCAAAAATCTTGGGGTGGCACAATACGTAGCCCTGTGTCCCTCTTTTCACAGACGAAAAGGTACACAATGAGATTCTGGACTCCATGGAGACTAGCCTCCAACAAAGTGTACATGGGGCAGGTCCGAGGCAGACTAGGCTTCAACAGAGTGAGCAGGAAATCCAGGGACAGAAAGTTACTACAGTCCAATGTGACTACCCTCCAATAGAGAAACAAGGTGGCAAGCTGGATTAAGCAAAGGGGAATCCAGCTGCTTACCAAAGGAAAGTCAGGACGGAGCCAATCAGAAGGTGACGATAGTAATGAACAGAAAAACAGGCAGGAGCCAATCACAAAAGAGCAAGGAAATTTAAGGAAGGAATAGAGGTCAAGGGGCAACTAAAAGGACAATGAGGATAAATAAACAAGAAAAATACTGAGAAAGCTTTCAGGATTACTATGTAGCTGCGTTCCCTAAAATTGGAAGAAAGCCTAGGGTACTTGAAGGATAAACCGGGCATTGGGGCAGGAAACAAAATACCAAGATACCCTCTTGGCAACTACTGATGGAGCTG